>NC_141085.1:47505349-48705349 GCF_041138505.1 Cibotium barometz
AGAGATTACCTTAGCCTTGCCAAAGCATGTGTCATTAGGTCTTGCTTTTGAGCCACAAATGCAACTTCCCATGTGGGTGTGCTAGCTTGCCCATCCTCACATCCTCTCTGTTGTCACATCAAAATGCTCCTTGCCAAAGCATTTGCCATTAGGTCTTGCCTTTGAGCCGCAAATGCAACTTCCCATATGGGTGTGCTAGCTTGCCCACCATCAGATCCTCTCCATTGTCATACAAAAATGCTCCTTACCAAGGGGATAAAGGGAGAGCTCTCAATGCCTAGATGGAGGCAAGAGGAGATGATCCTCCTTTGTGATGGTTCTCTCTCATAAAAAGAGAGGAAAGAAGAAGAGATGGAGGCAAGAAGAGAGGTAAACCTACAAGAAGAGATGGAGGCAAGAAGAAATGATCCGTCATGATGGTTCTCTCTCATAAAAAGTGAGGGAAGGAGAAGCTAATGTAAGAGGTAAACCTACAATCACACCTACTCAAGCATGCATCCATCAAGCAAGCATGAATTCAAAAGCATGCTAGCAAGCAAGAAGAGGGAAGAATGAGAGCTCACAAGTAAACTATTGCAAAGGGAATGGATGTCTATTGCATTTTATAAAAAATGACTTACATACAAGTGACTAGTTTTGACACCGGGTGGCGGAGTGTCCCATTAAAAAGGTTATGGCATTTGCATCGAGACCAACCCACAACCTTTAGTACTACTTTGCACGGGATGTGGCATTGACCAGATATACAAGGATTTAGACCATGAGAAATGTGGATAGGAAGCCATGCCCTCTACACTCCTCCAAGAGCAACTCCTCCCCCTATCACCTCCGACCTCTATGACCACACTCTGACCGTTGTCACCGTCGGTGCCCTCTGACATCTCCTACCCATTGGGTCCTCCGATTACCAGTTGCACTTATGACATGTATGGCGGTACTCATGAGTGGAACACCCCTCCGTCTCAATAGAGCGATCTTCATCGAGTACTATCCACCTTCCTCAAGGGATATGCATAGCCACCTCTTTGGCCAAGTATACTCATGGAGGGAACACCCCTCTCCCTTTCCCAAGGTAGAGCAAGAAGCCAGCCTGAGTCCTACCACCCCCCATAGATGAAGCTTCGGAATAGGCTAGAGTTTCTCCTAAGACTAGAAAATGTAGAACCAAGAAGATAGGATAGGGGGAAAACTGCATGAAAGTTCAAGAGGAATTAGGTGAGGACACCATTTCCAACATCTATTTATCCTCTTGGAGGAAGAAGTGAATCCCAAGCCTTTTAGAGACTTGGAGGAACAAGTCATAGACCCTAGCAACCTGCCTAAGATGCTAGAAAAGTATCCCAATCCCATTGAGGAAAAAGCCCAAAAACAAATGGAGGCTGAACCTCTAGTGGTCCCAACCATTGAAGAGGATGCTAATGCAGAAACTAGTTTCACCTTGCTCAAGAAAAGTCAAGAGAAGGAACCAATTCTACCCCTGACCCAAGTGAACTCAAAACAAGGATTATAGGATGAGGAAAAAAGCGTCGAGGTCATGGCCTCCAAACTTTGGGAAGTGATCAAAGAGTACCACACTCAAGGGGGCCCATACACATTCCATACACCATTGTCGGCCGCGAAAGCTATGTAAGTGATAATGGACAGACAAGTAGAGACATAGTTGGGGTGGACTCTCTACCTTCCTTTCCTCCCAAGTGAAAATTTGTGTTGGATTCTTACTCCAAGGATGTTTAAGCCTATCAAAGGAATTAAAGGATTGGATGGACGGAAAGTTAAAAGTAGGAATGGAAGAACAACCGATTCTAGACTCCTCGGATGAGTCAAAAAATGATGAACCTGCTACTATAAGGAAGAGGCCATTTACCAAGACTTTCAAAAGGTACTGGTGAATGCCGTTATCCCTGTGATAACTAACTGACATCTTAGATGGAGGGGCTGGGGTAAGCATCTAAGCAATGTTGGGAGAAGTGGGGGCAACCATCTCTACATACTACCAGCCTAATATCTGGGCTTGTTGACCGAGCCACAATAAAATCCATGGGGTGTTTGCAAAACCTGAGACTTAGACTTTTGGCCTAAATTTTCTCCACTCTTTTATGGTGATGAATGTTTTCCCAACAACCTAATTTCTATGACTACATCCTAGCCCGACCCTTCATGAAAGAGAGATCCGAATGGTCCATGATTGGGATAGAGACCTCATTTATGTTTGAAAGAACAATGAAAGCCTCAAAGTAAACTTACAAACATGAGTGGTGGACCTTTTGAAGACTCCATAACCACCAATAACACCACTGAGCTAAACATGCCAAACCTGTCACAAAACATTAGATGAAGAATGTGAAAGTTTGGAGTTCGCCTCACTTCTAAAGCTGTAAGACTCAAAAAATTAGATGTACATTCTTGCAACTATGGACATTCTTCCAACCGACACAGACATAAGTTATGCCACCGATGGAAAATGGCAATGAAATTGCTTCCATAATTATGTTAAGCACCTGCAAAAGAAGCAATGCAACAAGTGCCATAATTTGAAGGCTATCTCTCCGTGAACGAGAGGTGGTAGCTTGGGATGACCTATATCTTTTATAGTGAGGGAAAGAAAACCATTAGCTTTGATATGTTAGGCCATATACTCCCATGTAAACTTTTGCCATTAGTGGTAGAAAGAGTTCAATCTTTCTGAAATTTCAGTCAGGCAAATGGCCACAGAGAGAGAGAACCCCCTAGAATTGAGTGAGTCTATAAACTCTCTTACCCCACAAGGAGGGCAAAGAACAAAGCCTTAGCTAATGCTGAGAAAGAAGCTAAGTGTACCCTACAAGAGAGTGCCTACTGCGTGGAAGACCTCAGATAGGTGCTTGAGCATTTCAAGACATATAATGTGGGTGATCGCTTTTGTACACTTTGAAAAGGTAAAGAGAACCCCTGATGGGAAGCCAAGGACATCTTACGATGGACTGCAACTAAGGTTAAAGAGGTCAACCTAGGAGGTCTCGATGAGAATCCCAAACTTGCATACATTAGGAAGAACCTATCTCATAAATAAGAAAAAGACCTCATCAACCTACTCAGAGAATTCCAAGACTTTGCTTGGAAATGTTTCCTAGAGGCGGTTAAACACACCATTCCAATTGTGGAAGGGGCATGACCATCTAGGCATAGAGCCTACCAAATGAACCCAAAGTATTCCAAAATGGTCAAGGACAAGATTGACAAAATCATTTAAAGCTAGATTCATTTATGAGATAGAGCACACGGAATGACTATTCTCAACAACAGTTATAGTACCGAAGAAAAACATGAAGATCTAGGTTTGCATTGCACCTGACCCAGCTCTCCCATTTGGGTGAAGCCTTGATGAAGCACGTCGATGTGGCCACACCATCCACAGTCTACATTTTGTGAAAACTAACTTACAGCAGTAGGTGTTGTGCAATTATAACACTTGTACTAGCTCAAGATCAAGAGCTCTCTATGTAATAAGAATTGTCATCATTTTGCAAGCTTCCATTGCTAGTCATATTTTCGCACACGTTTTCTCACATAAAATGTGGTTACATTACTAACATGAGATGAAAGTACTAGCATTAAACTTGAATGCTCTTTCATCCATAGAAATAAATGAACTTGAAGTAGGTGGTGAGGTTGAGGCCCCAAGTGGGAATAGTAGCTAGGTTGCCGAGTCCGAGCCCAAGTTCAAGCCAAGTGAGGTGCTCCATGACCTCTGGGGTCCTTGAGAGACGACGATGACTTGGTAGCATTCTTATGTATGGTACGTGAGTTTGTGCTCAACCTTCCTTTCCGACTGGATCCTATTGTTGTGGATCATGTGGCCACCAACTTCCTAAAGTAGTTCCATGCTAAGTGGTGTTAATATCATTTTGGATTGACAAAGATGCTCCTAGAATTGAGGACATTAATAAGTTTCATGTGTAAAGGCACTATAAAAGTTGTACATTTTGAGATACTGGCCACCCAAGGCCTTAGTTATTAAGTTTTGGGTGCCCAAGTGTGAATAAGGGATAATTTTATAAAAGGCAAATTCTCATAATGAAAGGACACAATCCCCCTTAGTGCTATGAGAGCTCTTTCTTTGTCTTGTGAGTGAGAGAGAGAGAGAGAGAATGAGAGTGTACTCTAGTGTATGTTCCTCTTCTATGCATGTGTAATGGTTGAGCATCCCATGCAACAACGACATGCACCATGCACCCAATGTGCCATTACCTCCACCAGTCTTGGGGATTGCAACAACCACCTCCACCAAGGGTGACACCTCTTAATCAAGTAAGCTTCAAGGAGCCTACTGATCACCAAGAATATAAGGTGGATGTTGAACCCAAAGCACCAAGAAGTGAAACATTGCTCTTTGCAAGTCCATTTGTTGCTAGATCACATATGTATGTATGTATGTACATTGCAAGGAAGTACACAACACACCTTTTTATTTACTTGACCCTTTGTAGAGTGAGTGGAGGGGGCGGTAAGAATTGAACTTGCGTGTGTGGAAGTGTGAGAGGTAGATTACCTTGTGAGCGACTTTGCGGTGATAGCATGGAGGAGTGGAGCTTCCAAAAGCGAGCTTGGGGAGCCTCAAAGGGACATGAGCTCAAAGCATTGGTAAGTACCCACCAACAACGATGGTTGTTGTCTATTGCATTTTTTGATTGTGAATGGGTAGAGTTCTCTCTTGGGATCTCTCTTGGGAGGTGCGGTAGCCCATAACATTTTGGCACTGCTCTGTCGGGGGGAAACACCATTGTTTCTTCCATCCTCTTAGAGCTTTAGCTCCTATTATGCAAGATTCGCTATTGCCTTTGCATTTGGAAGGTGCATTGTGAAGAAATTATGTAGATAAGGTTTGAGTGGTAGAGAAAGAATTACATTAGTTCTGGAAATGATCTGTTGGAAGTGTGGGTGAGTACTTGGGAGAACCTAGAGAAAAGCTACACTTAGTTTTACATTTAATTTTGTTGTTTTCCATTACGAATTCCTACAGCACGAGCTAGTAGTTGGTGACACGCAGTGTATTATTTTTTCTGTAAATCACGAAAACTATAAAAAAGGAGCCATTGGTTGTGTTCATGTCTTGCATTGCATTCCTAATCCTTGGCACAACTTTTCTAAATCAGTTGGATAGGGAAATCACCTTCTAAACCATTATTCTATCAACGTGGCTGTAAACACGTGAAAGTGCAGGAAACAGTTCACGGTGTGAAACATAACCTGCTACTTCACAGGAAACACTTTCTGCAATCAGCGTCGAGAATCTCGGGATTACCTTACTAAAATTAGGGTGCCTTATCCTGACACATTTAACACAACGAAACAGAAAAATATTATCTCGTGTGAAATAGCAGCGAAGTACTTCACGACATGAATGACATTCTGTTTCACGGTGTGAAGCATAGTCTATTTCACGACGTGAATGACATTCTGTTTCATGGTGTGAAGCATAGTCTATTTCACGACGTGAACTAGAGTCTGCTACTTCATGGCGTGAAACATAACCTGCTACTTCACAAGTTAACCCTTCACATACTAACACTTCACGTGTTAACAGTTCACAACATAACCTTTCATGGACTACTAGTTCACGAATTAAGGGTTGTCAGATGACCTGAGATAAGAGAGTACCCTAATTGCACCATTGGAGTCTATGCGACTCAGATTAAAGTAATTTTGAGTTGAAAACTCAAAACATGAAACACCAGTTGCCGTAGTGTGAAAAATAGTTCATGATGTGAACAACATTCTATTTCACGACGTGAACGGATGCATGCTTCTTCACAACATGAACCATTCATTGTCTGAGTAATTTTGCCTGTTGAAACACATTCTCATACACTTGAGGTCCGAAAACTCATTAGAGACGACCTTACCCCAACGACAGTGCATCAATTCACCCAAGTTCTTTCTACCAAAAAAGTGTTGGCTCAAGCCACTCGACGAGCACTCAATTGAGTGTTTTAGCTTGGAGGAATCTCACCACCATAGAAAAAAGTAGTGAAGAATCCATGGAAGAACGGCTAAGATTCTTTGGCCTTGAAAAGGAACAGAAACCCTCTTCTCCTGTAAGGTTCAACGGAATCTTTGATATGGCTAGGGGATTTTTTGGTCTCCAGCATGGAATGGAAGATGAAGCATAATCTACGGGCACAGGTAGGTCAACAAGAGCAAGACAGAGTCTCAGAATGAATTTTCCAACCCAACCTTCTAGCCCCAGGAATGCTAACACAATGAGGATTAGTGGGGATGATCCCCAGGGTTAGAAGGGATAAGGAAAGCACCGCTAGGATAGGTGAAGTCTTCTTCCCCACATTAGAAGAAATGGAAACGGACCTGAAGAGGGTTGAGGCAGAGCGACAATTGCTGCTATTGAGCTTAAGAAAACAAGAGCTTTATACGTGAAGAATAAGGGTGGAACAGAGGGAAATGGAGGATTTGAATCAGCTCCGACCACATGACACAACCAAAAACATCTAGGAAATGCCACTGATAGCATGTGGATGGTACCATCTTGTAATCCCAAAGAGCAGTGATGCGACAGGGTACTCTGTTCCTAATCATCATTGCATGAGGCTTCTATCATTTTGGTTAGGATCGCATATACAATATTATTGGTGCTTTCCTCTTGACCATTGTCTTGGGGTAGTAGGGTGAGGATTTGCAATATATACGAGCACAAATTCACTCAGCAAGAACTTGATTGTAGGAACTTTATTACATCATTGATAAAGTGGGTTCCCCTATCACTTACTAGTTTGTGTAGACACCCAAATCTAGTAATTATGCTCTTGGAAAGGAATTTGATTTTTTCTCTTGCATCAGCCTTTTGAGTCGTGTGGGCCTCTACCCACTTGGTATAATAGTCTATGGCAACAATGATAAATCATGCTTGAGCATCTCAGGCTACTAGATTGATTGGCCTAACAAATTCAATGCCCCACTTTTCAAATGGTTGAAGAGACACTATGGGGTGCAAGGGAATTTTATCATGATTATGTATGCCAACATTCATCATAGCCTTTCACAAATTGAGCCACATCTCGAAACAAATTGGGCCACCACACAAGCTTGCCAGTAGAAATTTTTTGGTGGTGGTGTCTATGAGAAATGTCCTCCAGCTACCCCAGAGTGGGATTGTGTTTAAGGATGTCAATGTTGAGATGTCAAGCTTAACACGAGCTAACACTTATGATATTCCTGGGTGATCGTTTTCACCACTTACATCATTGACGTGTTTGGTAGGATGATGATGATATGATAGATCTTCACCAATGATTCTACAGCTAGACTACACCAGTTACTAGTCCACCATTGAGTTATGACATACTTATCTTGCCAGCTCACTCACTTAGCGTGTTCACATTATGGACCGCATGTACATAGTACTTTATTACTTATGTTGTATTTCCCTTATCCTTTTTGTAGAATCCTTTTGTGAAGAAGAACAATTTTCAGCCTCTCATCTTGTGTGTTCTCTTCTAGGGTTTATATGAGTGTGTGTGTGTGTGCTTGCAAGAGCTCAAGCTCTCTTCCTCCCCTGCATCTTTTCATGGTATTAGAGCCAAGTTGATGCTAAGAAGCTGAGCAGCAAGCAAGAGAAGCACAGGAAGCGGTACGAGGGTAAGACCTTCACACCTACTCTTCCCCCTTTATGTTGTCTACTACACCCTTGTCGTCGAGAGCTCTTGAGAGACACTGGCAAACGAACTCCAATTGAGGAGCTGTCTTCACGAGAGAGAAGATACAAGGCAATGATGTCGTCCTTTAAACTTACTTTTGTGGTCGAAAACGCAATTTGGGCGCGTTTGGACCTTCTTTTTCAATTCGTAGGCGTTTCACGGGCACTACGAGTAAGTTTCGATTCTCTATAGAATTCTGTTTTTGGAACTGCACGAAGGAAATTTGGTTGTGCAAACATTGTATGTGCTGCAAAGAGGTCTTATACAGGTGCAAACACTATATGTGCTGTGCAAAGAGGTCTTACAGGTGCAATTGGGTGTATGTATGTGCTGCAAAGAGGTCTTATACAGGTGCAAACACTATATGTGCTGTGCAAAGAGGTCTTACAGGTGCAATTGGGTGTATGTATGCAAGTTGAGGTCATTGGTTATGATAGTTTGGATATAGCATAGTACCGCTTACATAGAATACAACAGTTTGTGCAGGTCGTCAAACAAGAGTGCTGCTTTTTGGGTGAGTTTATGTTGCAGACAAGATGTCAAATGATGGAATTAAGTAGATTGTTGTTGCAGAGAAGCTTGACAAAAACAACTTCCATGCTTGGAGGTTTAGATTGACAAATTTTTTGATGGGAAAATGTTATTGGGACTACATGGAAAGTGAACATGAGGAGGCACCAAAGATACCAGAGATTAATCCAGTTGCTGCGGATGTAAAAGAATACAAGGATGAGAATCAAGGAGCAAGGAAAGTCATGTATTTGATTTTTATTAGCATATAGGACACCATGATTGGGCATATACAAGATGCCAAGTCACCCAAGGAGGCATGAGACACCTTGGTGAAGCTGTATGAAACTAACACCAAGGCACAAAAGATTTAGTTGAAGAATGAGCTTCATATTGTGAAGAAAAGAAACATGTCTGTGAATGATTATGCCTTGAAGATCAAGGGCATTGTGGAATCCCTTGCATCTATTGGTGTTTCTGTTGATGATGATGATAAGGTGAAAGCATGTCTATGTGGTCTCGGGCCATAATACAAGGCATTCAAGATGTCTATTCAGACTTGGGAGAACATTCCCAACTTTACATATTTGGTATCAATGTTGATCATTGAAGAAAAGAGTTTTGTGAAGACCAGTCTTCACAAAAAAAAAGACAATTCGGGGCAACGGACCTTCTACACAAGTGTAGGTAGAGGACGAGGTAAAGGCCGAGGCCATGGTCAAGGTGGTGGCTGAACAAGTAATCAAAATTATGGTTAGCAAAACAAGAGTCCCATAAATCACAACAACACAACAGATAGGTGGGAGAGGCCAGTTCAGAGGTAGGGGGACTCAAAGAGGTCATGGAAATTGGCAAAGGCAGCAAAATAATACACGAGGTTGTTTTTATTGTGGCAAATCTGGGCATGTACAGGCAGATTGCTATAAGAAGAAAAATGACATGAGAAGTGGAAAAGTGGCAAAATAATTATGCGTCCTATAGCCGAAATAATGAGGACAATGAAAGGTTGTTTGTTATGCGACATGTACTTAATGTTGTGTCAAAAACTTATGTATCCCATGCAATGATGATGTATGGTATGTGGCTTCAAGTGCTTTGACTCACATGACCAGTCACGGCGAGTGGTTTAAGGGTATGAAAAATCCTGAAAAGATAGGTTTTGTTGAAACAGGGGATGATACTACTAATCCACTTTACCATGTTGGAAATGTGCCATTGTCTATGCAAAATGGTAAGGTGAAGTATCTTGTAGATGTACTTCACGTTCCAAATGTTATAGAGAATCTCGTTTCTTTTGGCTAGATGATTGACTAGGGTTTGGAGGTGCACTTTAACCCTTATGGTTGTTATGTGAAAGAATTTAAAGACAAGTGCAGGTTAGTTGTAAAAGCTTTGGGTTTGGGTCCCCGATACTATTGCGTGATGAGATCAAGGCATGGTGGGTTTTCTGAGCGGGTCTTCTTACTTGCGTGTTTTCTTCCTCACCAGAAGATATGCCTTTATCCCATTTTAGAGGTCCTTTTATTAGGTCACCTCATACCAATGAGGTAGGTGCTGCAATAACCGACCGAATTATTCCCATAGATGAGTTACCTTATACGTGTGCTGCTTGTGAGTGCTGCTTTTGTGACCATTGTTGAAATGTCAAGCTCGTATACAGCTGGAGGATAGCACATGGGTGCTGACAAAGTGACAGTATGGTAGATGGATATCTTGTGGTGTGTTTATGACCGCGTCCAGCTGGTCATGTGTGGTGTGGACATTACATTAGGTTTACTTTGTAGTGTGGACATAACACTATGTTGTGTTCTCCTTTGTGTGTGTGAGAGAGATGATGACCATGGCTTCTCTCCTTCTTTATGATTGATGGATATGGATTAGGGTTTGCTTCTCTTGTGTGTGCTCCCTCCTGCTTCTGTTTTTTATCATGGTATCAGAGCCTAGAGCTCATTAGTTGTGTTGTGAGAGTGAGTGAGAGAAGAGGGAAGAAGAAGAAGAAGCTGTGAAGATTTCCATTGAAGCTGTGGAGCAAAAGAAAGCTGTGGAGCTCACCTTGGATACAGATCTGAAAGCTAAGGACCACGGGTAAGTGCTATAAGACCCTCTCTGCGGATTGCAGGTAACAAAAAGCAAGTAACAGGCAAGATTGGTGTTGCCAAAGCAAGCAGAAAATTTCTGGTTTTGAAGCTTTCATGGAAAGCTTGTGAAGGAGTGTATTTTGTCAAATGTACTGGGGAAAATACAAAGGAAACACAGAGGTTCTCATGTATTGTGAAAGGGCACATGTATTAGCAACACTGGAGCAAACCATTGCATGAAACATTGATGTATTTCAGGAGATTTGTGAAAGAAAAATTCTGGTTTTTTTGACTCCTGCAAACCAGAGAATATATGCCCCATGGAGGATCAAATGTGGCAATACTACTCAAAATTGGAGCTTGCCCTTCATACCCATGATAGATTAGGTCATTGCTAAGCCCTATCAACTCAATTGTGAAATGCCCCTCTTCTACAGCCCTCTGGAGCAGGCAGCACATCTCTGAGCAGAATTCTGGACAGTTTCAATAGATTTCATGCCATTCACTCATTACTACTCCATTTGATGCCATTCAAAGCTTGGGGAGTTGAGCAAAGGAATTGCTAAGGCATTGTGAATCTTGGTTGCAGCTCATTTGATGTATTTGGAGCTCATTGAAGTCATTTATCAGAGATTTGCAGGTTTGCAGAAGTTCTGTCCAAAAACAGAGCATTATTAATCAAGGCATTAATCCTTGTCTATATCAAATTGGCCTAATTCCTTTGGTACAACTAGAGTCCTATGAGTTGCTAAACTTTTGATTCAAAAAGTTTTGAATTTGGATCAGATTTGAAGGAGATAGAGCACTTTTAGTGAGAGGTGGTACCTGACATATGCAGAAAAAGGCAAACCAGGGAGCTACAAAACTTGGTGGTTCTCACTCAACTTGAAGAATTTGATCAAACCCTTCTAGGATATGTTGGAGCAATGTGTTATGAAGCAAATGAATGCATAAACATCAAATTTGAACAAGATTTGAAGGAATTAGAGCAAGATCTTTGACTGGTTCTCTGGCGAGGAAAAAAACCAGAAATGTTTTTGTGAAGAAGTATCATTTGTTTTCAACCTTGATCGAGTATACATTGTTGATGAAGCATTGTGGGATCTAAAAGCACATATATTTCAATCATTTGATGTGATTTGGAGAGATTTGGAGCATTACAGGTACATACATTGTGATCAAAGGGGTACATCTACTACCTTGCAAACATGGGAGATGGTCCGATACAAACTGTTGGAGAGAAGCTTGACAGAACTAACTTTCAAGTGTGGAAGTTTCGAATGAAGAGTTTTTTGAAAGGCAAAGGTCTATGGAGTCTCGTGTCGGATGAAGACTCGGAGCCATTCCTACCTCCTCAACCAAATAATGCTCAGTTGGTGGCTCACAAGCAATGGGTAGAGCGGTCTTCGAAAGTGTTGCATTACTTTTCAATATGTGTAACAGATGCCTTGCTTATTCACATCCAAGATGCAGATACACCGAAAGAAGCATGGGACATATTGTGCCGAATGTATGAGACAGACACTGGTGCAAGGAAGATACAACTAAAGCAACAGATTCACAGTGTAACACGAAGGAATAGGAGTATACATGAGTATGTTCAGGAAATCAAGGGTTATGCAGATTCCTTGTCATCAATCCATGCCCCAATGGATGATGATGATTTGGTTGCCCTCACATTGCATGGTTTAGGCAAAGAATACAAATCTTTTGACACTTCCATCTCAGTAAGGTTGGGAGGAATGCCAGACTTTAATGAGCTTGTGTCATTGCTCATTGTGGAAGAATTAAAGCTTGGACTTGGTGGTATGAATATTACAGGTGGTGCATCCTCATCCAGTAATGATGAGCATGCAAGGAATCAGGCTTTTTACTCATCTAGAGGCTTTAGAGGCAGGGGGAGATTTACCCCTCGAGGCCGTGGAGGACGTGGTTGGAGTGACAGGTCTACTCAACCACAATCAAATCAGAATTTTCAGAATTCACAGTCATCATTTGGACCACGTGGAGGTCATGGATTTCAATCCCATAGGGGGAGAGTTGGAACAGGTGCTCGTGGTAGAGGACGATGGAAAGGTCCTCAACAAAATTTGAATGGGATTGAATGTCACTATTGTGGCAAACTTGGACATATGGCAAAAGATTGTTACAAAAAGCAGAATGATGTCAGGAATGGAAGACCACAACATGGAAATTATGCATCTACTAATAACAATGATGGGAGTTCAAATCATCTTTTTGCAATGAAGCACATTATGGGGACAATGGATTCTTAGAATGCTGGAGAAGAGTCATGGTATATGGATTCGGGTGCCTCAAACCACATGACATGTCATGGTGAGTGGTTTGAGAAGATGCAACCATTGGGTACAAATGGTTATGTGGTCACAGGAGATGATACTCAGCATCTTATAACACATGTTGGCAGTGTGCCTTTGAGGATGCATGATGGAAATGTGAAGAATATGTCAGAAGTGCTTTATGTACCATCCATTACAAAGAATTTGGCATCAGTAGGCCAAATGGTTGAGCAGGGACTACAAGTAAGATTCAATGAGAATGGCTGTTTTGTGGAAGACTTTAAGCATGGCTGTAGATTGATTGCCAAGGGCAAGAAGGAAGGAAGGTTGTTTAAATTGGATGCAGGCATACCAGAATTGAGCTCAGCCATGTTTTCAAAGAGCAATGGGATTGTGCAGGATATTGATATGTGGCACAAGAGGATTGGACATGTCAATATACAGAGATTAAAGAACATGCAAACAAGAGGCATTGTCAGTGGATTGCCTAGATTCAAATATGATGGACATATGCATGTTTGTGAAGCCTGTCAGTTTGGAAAGCAGGCAAGGTTGAGGTTTCCTAGAGAAGGAAATATGAGTAACAGGCCACTTGAGATAGTACATAGTGATGTATGGGGCCCTGCACAAAATCCATCTATCAAAGGCAGTCTATACTATGTGACATTCATAAATGATTTCAGCAGGATGACATGGATATACTTTCTGAGAGAGAAGAGTGAAGTGTTGGAAAAGTTCATGGATTTCAAAGCTCTTTTAGAAAAGCAATATGGCTGTTGGATTAAATGTTTGAGAACAGATGGAGGTGGTGAATACACCTCAAAAGCTTTTGAGTATTTTTTGAGGAAGCATGGAATAAGAAGACAGTTGACTTGTAGGTATACACCTCAGCAGAATGGTGTGGCTGAGAGAAAGAATAGAGTCATATGTGAAGTGGCAAGGGCAATGCTCAATGTAAAGAGCATGCCAGATTACTATTGGGCAGAAGCATGTGCTATTGCAGTGTATATCCTGAACAAAACACCTACAACAGCCATTCATGGAAGCACGCCAGAGATGCGGCTTACAGGCTACAGGCCAGACATTGGACATCTCAAAGTCTTTGGATGCGTAGCTTATGTACCTGACGAAAGAAGAAGGAAGTTGGATGCGTAGCTTATGTACATGTGCCTGACGAAAGAAGAAGGAAGTTGGATCCTAAGGCAGAGAAATGTGTATTTGTTGGATATGCACAGGATCGAAAGGCATACAAATGTTATAACCCTCAAACTAGACAAGTGGTCATCTCACGAGATGTGGTGTTTGATGAGCTTGCTAGTTGGAACAAAGCAAAAGATGAGGGAGTCATTGACTCACTTGAGGCAGATGTGCCTGTGAACTTGCCACAAGCAAGTTCTAGTTCTACTACTATGTCTGGGCCAGCAGAGCAGAAGCTGAGAGTAGCAGTGTACGTCCATGGTCAGGACGTTTGAGGCATGAGAGTGTGAGCAATGGGAGTAGTGCTATGGATAAAGGAAAGAAGAAGGTCAAAGGAATTGGAATCACAGGTTATGAGTCATCTAGTTCAGAGAGTTTGGATGAGGAGCTTGGCATACCTATTTTACGCACACTTGGTGCTAGGCAGGACAGATATGTGCCCCCACATGCTAGAGTTACAGGTGTACAGAGTGACCTGCATGCATTGCGGAGATCCCAGAGAGTCAGATATCCAGTTGAAAGATTGACATATTGAGATTTTGCTATGCACTATGTATACATGACATCTATGGTGAAGCATGTGGAACCTACATGCTATACAGAGGCTATTGGAGAGCATGTATGGGAGAAAGCCATGGATGAAGAGATGGATGCTTTGGACAAAAATGATACATGGGAATTGGCTGAGTTACCGCAAGGAAAGAATGCAATTGGTTGCAAATGGGTGTATAAGGTAAAGTGCAAGTCAGATGGCAGCCTAGAGAGACATAAGGCAAGGCTGGTTGCTAAAGGATATGCACAAACTTATGGTCTTGATTATGATGAAACTTTCAGTCCAGTGGCTAAGATGGCTACAGTGAGGTCTATCATTGCACTAGCAGCACAAAAAGGTTGGGCTTTACATCAAATGGATGTAAAAAATGCTTTCTTGAATGGTGAACTACAAGAAGAGGTGTACATGAAACAGCCAGAAGGATATGTACATCCAGAATATCCTACTTTTGTTTGCAGGTTAAAGAAAGCAATATATGGTTTGAAGCAAGCATCTCGTGCTTGGAGTGACAAGATCAGCAGATATCTTGTCAGTATTGGATTTGTGGTTGGAAATGCAGACTCTTCACTTTATGTGAAGAAGACACATGATGGTATCGTGATGATAGTCATTTATGTTGATGATTTGATTATCACAGGTGATTGTGGGAAAGGCATTGATGAGGTTAAGGCCTCTTTATGCAAAGAGTTTGATATGAAAGACCTTGGTGATTTAAGGTTCTTTCTTGGCATTGAGGTGATAAGCAAGGGTATATGGCTGGTGCAAAGGCAATATGCACTTGACATGCTGGCAAAGTATGGTATGACAGCATGCAAACCAATGTTGACACCATTAGAGCAAAACATGAAGCTTAGGGCTGATTTGGGTGATGAGCTTGATGATATCACCATGTACAGAAAAATGGTTGGTAGCCTTACGAGGCCAGATCTCAGCTATGCAGTTGGTTTGGTAAGTCAGTTTATGCAGAGTCCTCGTAAACCTCACTTGGATGCTGTGAGACGTATTCTGAGATACGTCAAAACTACCGTGCATTATGGTATTTTCTATGAGGCAGGAAAAGACATGCATGTCTATGGATATACAGATGCAGATTGGGCCGGTAGTGCATATGACAGGAGGTCTACCAGTGGCTATGTTTTCAGCCTTGGTAGTGGAGCTGTGAGTTGGAGCAGTAAAAAGCAACCTACAGTTGCTTTATCTACCACCACAGAGGCCGAGTATCGTGGAGAAGCCATAGCTGCATGTGAGACTATGTGGTTGAAGAAGTTACTAGATGATGTCAGGTTACAGAGTGATATGAGAGTTGTCATTCATTGTGACAACATGAGTAGTATTCAGCTTGCTAGCAACCCAGTTTATCATGCCAGGACCAAACATATTGAGGTCCACTATCATTTCATCAGAGAGAGAAAGTGCTAGATGGGCATGTTGATTTGACATATGTACAGATAGATGAGCAGAATGCAGATATCTTTACCAAAGCACTTGGTAAGGATAAGTTCGAGTATTTCCGTACTAGATTGGGAGTCCTAGAGATGGACATGTCGAGCTTGAGGGGAAGTGTTGAAATGTCAAGCTCGTATATAGCTGGAGGATAGCACATGGGTGCTGACAGAGTGACAGTATGGTAGATGGATATCGTGTGGTGTGTTTATGATCGCGTCCAGCTGGTCATGTGTGGTGTGGACATTACATTAGGTTTACTTTGTAGTGTGGACATAACACTATGTTGTGTTCTCCTTTGTGTGTCTGAGAGAGATGATGACTATGGCTTCTCTCCTTCTTTATGATTGATGGATATGGATTAGGGTTTGCTTCTCTTGATGGACGGACTTATGGAATTGTAAAAAGTTCTTCTATCTTGCTGTATATGTTCCAAGAGTGTATAAAGTTGAAATCTTTGTTCTTGTCTTAAGTCTTGCTTTCCTTGAGACTTTTCTTGGTAGTTACTCTTAATTAAATTTTCTCTTAGTCTCATATTCGTACATCTTGTGTGGAATTACCCCCCAGTTTGCGAGATGAGGACATCTCGCATTTTTCAAGTGGGAGAGAATGTAAGATTCCTCCCTAGCCTCTCAAGATGTCCAGTATCTTCCCGTGTAATTAAATCCCTCTTCAGAAATATAAAAGATCTTGTTTCTAACTGTTTAACCTAGAGAGAGAAAATATTCTAAAGAGAGAATATTCAGATTTTTAATATTTTTGGATAGAAAAATATCTCATCTTATTAAAATGAATTCCCCTGAAACAGAAATTCAAAAAGAACTTTCCAATGTGCAATTGGAATTAATTGGAAATGGGTATAAAGGACCTTAGCCTAAGGGTCTAGATTTTAAGAAATTTTTATATTATGGTCCAATTAAGGTTCTTGTGGGCCAATAGGATCAATCCATGTGTGGGGAGGAGATAAATCCAATTTGTAAAAGAAATTATCCAAAAATGAATAAATGCTCACATAAGATGAAGAGTTGACTAAGGACAAGGCTAATAGTTAAAAAGGAGAGATATTTAGAAGTAAATACTCACATAAGATGAAGAGTTGACTAAAGACAAGGCTAATAGTTAAAAAGGGGAGATATTTAGAAGTAAATACTCACATAAGATGAAGAGTTGACTATGTACAAGGTTTATTAGTAAGAAACTATGAGTAATATCAAAAATATGGGATATTTTGGGTATAATGATTCCATTTTGACACATATGTAAGGAAGGGGAGTCCCTTCAATGAGGCCCCTACTTCACATGCTTGAATGAGTTTTAAACTAAAAAATAATGTGATATTTTTATCTCTCCTCTCTCTTGATCCAAACCAAATAAAAAAGGAACCAAACCGAATAAAAAAGGAACCAAACTAGGTCCAAATCTAGTCCAAATTCAACCAAACTAAAATCTGGAAAATTCTAGAAATCAGTTAGCTTTGGTTAGAGCCTCCCTCTCCTATAAATAGAACATGAGTCCTTTGAAAAAAATAGGAGAATTTTACTATACTAGAATTATGCTGAAATAATGTTAATTTTTACTATTCTCTAAAATTCTCTCCAAATTGAAGAAATTGGAGCTTCCCTCTTTCTTCAATCACCATTGGTGGCTCCATCAACATACTAAACCAATTGATTGGTTGGGGGCCTCTACCGTGAACAAAGAATCAAGCAATTTGTAAGGTAAATGGTGAATTTTGATCTTTTCTATAATTTCTCAATGTTTCTTTCTTCTCAACCCCTCTCAAGCTTGAGAAGCTTAATTGGAATGATTTTTGAATGCTATTAAAGTTAATTGATGAATGGTAGTAAATAATTACATAAATTGATGAATGCTATTGAATTAATTGATGAATGATAGTAAAGAATTACATAAATTTCCATTTATGCTTAATTCTAATGGTTTTTATATAATTTCTCTCTCTCACTCAAGAAATGGTCATACTCATGACCTATTCTCAATCCAAATGAAGCTCTTCATAAAGCTTTTCCTTAATCCAAGATTAATCTATGCTTGAGGCCAAACTAATGCCTTTTTTCTATGCTTTTAGTTTATGTATTTCATGAATATTGATGATTCAATCTATTATGGGTTAATGATCCAATCAGGGATCATTCCAATCATTCCCTTAAAGATAAGCTTTATCTTTTAAAATAATTGAGATTTATCAGTCATAGCAGCGGAGCTATGGTAAAATTTTCACAAAAATTACACATTAAATAATTTCATTCAAAGCATGAAAAGAGGACTTCCTACCATATTCTAGGAATTATCATCCTAGATTAATTGAAAGAATTTCATTGTAATCATGGAGAAATTGATTTTTATATTATGCATAATTGATAAATTAAGAAAAAGATAATTTCTAGTAATTAAATTTTATGTTAAAAAGAGTAATCCCCATTGTATGAGTATTCTTAAAGGGTTATTTTTATTCTAGATTTAGAAAAATATATACTAGAAATATTTATTTATAAAAATGTTACTTTTATCATATTTGATTTTCATGCATAGAGGTATGCATAAAAGATTATTATTTTATTGTAAAAGTATTACTTTTATCATATTTGATTTTCATGCATAAAGGTATGCATAAAAGATTATTATTCTAATATAAAAGTGTTACTTTTATCATATTTGATTTTCATGCATAGAGGTATGTATAAAAGATTATTATTTTAATATAAAAGTGTTACTTTTATCATAATTAATTTTCATGCATAGAGGTATGCATAAAAGATTATTTATTCTAATATAAAAGTGTTACTTTTATCATATTTAATTTTCATGCATAAGGTATGCATAAAAGATTATTATTTTAATATAAAAGTGTTACTTTTATCATATTTGATTTTCATGCATAGAGGTATGCATAAAAGATTATTATTTTAATATAAAAGTGTTACTTTTATCATATTTGATTTTCATGCATAGAGGTATGCATAAAAGATTATTATTTTAATATAAAAGTGTTACTTTTATCATAATTGATTTTCATGCATAGAGGTATGCATGAAAGATTATTATTTTAATGTAAAAGTGTTACTTTTATCATATTTGGATTTCATGCATAGAGGTATGCATAAAAGATTATTATTTTAATGTAAAAGTATTACTTTTATCATATTTGATTTTCATGCATAGAGGTATGCATAAAAGATTATTATTTTAATGTAAAAGTGTTACTTTTATCATATTTGGATTTCATGCATAGAGGTATGCATAAAAGATTATTATTTTAATGTAAAAGTGTTACTTTTATCATAATTGAATTTCATGCATAGAGGTATGCATAAAAGATTTTTTTAAATTATAAACGTGTTACTTTTATCATAATTGATTTTTATGCATAAATGGGTGCATAAAAGATATTTTTTTATACTCAAAGTGTGATTTTTATCATAATTGGATTTTATGCATAAATTAGATGCATAAGAGAAATTCTTTTATTCTAAAAGTGTAATTCCTACTAAATTGGATTTATGCATGGAAAGATGCATAAAGAATTTATTTTAATCCAAAAGTGTCATTCTCATTTAAAATGAATTTATGCATAGGAAGATGCATAAAAGATTGATTTTTATTTCGAAAGTGTTAGTCTTCTTAAATGGAATTTATGCATAAATAGATGCGTAAAGAAATCTTATATCAAAAATAAGAACTCTCTTGTATTCTATAAATAGATATTAGGATGTGATAAGATGCGTATGGGAAGTGATAGGATGTGATAAGAGGTGTATGAGATGTGATAGGATGTGATAAGATGTGTATGAGATGTGAGAGGATGTGATAAGAGGTGTATGAGATGTGATAGGATGTGCTAAGATGAGTTAGGATGTGATAAGATGTGTATGGGATGAGGTAAGAAGTGTATCTGATGGGATAAGATGTATATGGGTTGTGATAGGGCGAGAATGGATGTGATGTGGATGTATGAATGTAGATGTGGATGTGGATGTATGAATGTGGATGTGTATGTATGGATGTATGAATGTGGATGTGTATGTATGGATGTGAATGTGAATGTGGATGTGTATGTATGGATGTATGGATGTGGATGTGTATGTATGAATGTGAATGTGAATGTGGATGTGGATATGGATGTATGGATGTAGACACGGATGTGAATGTATGTATGTGGATGTGGATGTATGAATGAGGATGTGAAAATGGATGTATGCATGTAGATGTGGATGTATGGATGTGAATGTGGATGTGGATGTATGGATGTAGATACGGATGTGGACGTATGTATGTGGATGTGGATGTATGAATGAGGATGTGAAAATGGATGTATGCATGTAGATGTGGATGTATGGATGTGAATGTTGTTGGTAAAATCATAATGAGTGATAATGCAAGCTTAATGTGAGCAAGGGATGATAAATGAGCTATGGTGGTTCAAGATAAACCATGGTGGTCACATGAGCAAAAAGGTAATTAACTAGTACTTAATCAAGGATTAAGGGAACACAATGGCAGCTGAGGAGCTTCCCATAGCATAGAAATTCGTGTTTTTCTCATTAGGAGGGCCATCATTTTATAGCCAAGGTGTACAAGGTTGAGTGACATCATTGCTTACATATCATCAAGGGCATCCAAGGCCATCTCCCCCCACATGGCTCCCTAGAATATAGCCTCCAGAGCATCTTCTGAAACTCGCCTATTCCAAGTGGGGGTTTACCCTTCATTCACCTAGATTCTCTTCATATTACATGGTCCTTTTACATTTCATTGTGTGCCTTAACCTTAGGCCATGACATTGATCACATATTCCAACACCCTCCCTTGATCATGGCATGGTATATTGCCCTCCCTTGATCCAAACATTACATGAAAGAAAAGAAGCTTAACTCATAAGGAGTATAGCTCTACAGTACATAAAAGAAGTTAGCATAGCTCATAGGGAGCATGGCTTCTACATTGCGAAAAGAAAATAGCATGACATGAAAACATTCCTCTCCCATACCCCATCATCATCGTAGCATCATCATCATCATATCCATGGGCATCATCATCATTTGTTGGTCATGGAGACCCAACTCCCCATCAATCCCCCCTTGAGGGCTACATGGCCTACTGAGAGATATTGTGGGCATCATAAAAATAACACATAACCTACATCATCGGTGGTTAGAGGTGTCCATACATAAACATTTGGGTAAGAGAGGGCATAAACATTGTTGGCTTTAGAAAGCCCAATCTGCATCTACCGCTTCATCAAAAGAGGTAGTAACATTGTTACATGCTTGAATTGCTTCTTCGGAATCATTCGAAGTGCTTGCCATATTTGCCTGGTTGGTGTAGCATTTGTCGGCGAGGTGACCTGGCTTTCCACATTTGGTGCACGCTTTGGCTTGTCTTTGTGGTAGCAATTCTTGAGAAGATGGCCTGTCCTTCCACAATGTGTACATTGGAGTGGTTTGCCGGCTTGCTTTTGAACAAGGTATGCCTGGGTTGAGACAAGATCAATAGCCCTACCTTTCAACTTCTTCTCTTCTTCCAAGAGAACACTCTCTATTCCCTCCAAAGTGGGATCCTGCATGTACTTTAAGGTCGGCATGAGTTTATCATACTCGGATGGAATTGACTTTAGGAGGATGGCTATGGCATCACTCTCCTTGACTGGTTCATTGATGGCTTCGAGCTGGGCCATCAAGCTGTTCATGGTGTTGATGTGAGACGCAAGTGTCTCATCACCCTTGAACTCTAGACTGTAAAAGTCTACTTTGAGACTGATTTTGCTGTGGAGGCCTTGAGCACCAAAGGATTTATCCAATGAATTCCAAGCAATTTGTGAAGATGTTCCATTACCAATGTAATGTATATAACTATCTTCAACTCCAAGGGCAATGAGCTAATGCTTTCTCATCCTTGGTTTGCCAAGAGACTTCTTCTTCTCGTGTGGCAGGTTTAGCCCAAACTCCTTCTTTCATTAGTAAGAACCTCATTTTGACTTGCCAAGTGTGGAAGTCATGACCGTTGAATTTCTTGATGAAAGAGGATGATATGTAAGTTGACTCCATGATTGGAATTGAACAATGAAAAGTATTAAAAGCTAGAATCCCCCTTCACCATATAGATGCATGATATTACTCAAGAATTCTCCAAACCCATAAGCCTTTGCATAGTAATAATAACTGGGCCTAGACTTGATTTTCATCCTAGGTTTTCTAATTTTGCTTTTGGGTTTCAATGATTTCTTGATATAAGCTTCATTAGATGATTCCACATCCGAAGGCATGATTGCAAAGAGGTATTCAACTCAATATGCATATTAAAATGTCATCTCAATAGATAATTACTATTAAGTACATGATGATTAGTGGAGGTGATTAATTCAAAGAGGGAAAACTGCCCCAAAAAACAGAGTGAGCTTTGAGCAATTGAATGAAGCTCTTCCCAAATGAGAAACATAAAATGCTTTAAACCAAGTGAAAACCAAGGTGTTTGCTTTAAACTCAGCACTCAAACATGTCAAGATGCTGCTTCAATCTCTGGAAATCTTCTCTGCAACACAGCATGTACTGCTACTGATAAATTAGTTCAAACAGCAGCTACAGTGGACCATTGCTCATGAAAATCAACACGTGGGGGCTTCATAGCATCAATATTATGCTCACAAGAGGAATTAGCAAACCATTCACCGTACAGCGCGAATTAGACGAATTTCACTAGAAAGCAGCGGGCTGTTGCAGAGTTGATTGCACCGCGTAGAGTGCGTGGGAGCTCACATGGAGCTAGGTGTCGATGGAGCCGGCTGCTAGCTTTCTTTTGAATCAAAAAGCTTGTGATTTGATGGACTATAGAGCTCGTATGAAGCAAAAAACCAGCAGGGGGTGAGTTGGAGCTTTAATGGAAAGCTTGGAAAAATGAGAAATATGATTAATGTGGTTAATTACTATGCCTAAGGATAACCAATGCTCTGATACCATGTTGGTAAAATCATAATGAGTGATAATGCAAGCTTAATGTGAGCAAGGGATGATAAATGAGCTATGGTGGTTCAAGATAAATTATGGTGGTCACATGAGCAAAAAGGTAATTAACTAGTACTTAATCAAGGATTAAGGGAACACAATGGCAGCATAATGAGGAGCTTCACATAGCATAGAAATTCATGTTTTTCTCATTAGGAGGGCCATCATATTTTAGCCAAGGTGTACAAGGTTGAGTGACATCATTGCTTACATATCATCAAGGGCATCCAAGGCCATCTCCCCCCACATGGCTCCCTAGAATATAGCCTCCAGAGCATCTTCTGAAACTCGCCTATTCCAAGTGGGGGTTTACCCTTCATTCACCTAGATTCTCTTTATATTACATGGTCCTTTTACATTTCATTGTGTGCCTTAACCTTAGGCCATGACATTGATCACATATTCCAACAAATGTGGATGTGGATGTGGATATGGATGTGTATGTATGAATGCGGATATGAGATTGGATGTATGATGTGGATGTACGAACATAGATGTGTATATAGAATAATGAATGTGAATGTGTATGTGAAATAATGTATTGTCGATATGAGTGAATGGATGAGAATGAGTACACATATGAATGGAATGTGGAATAAGTAATGTGTACTGAGGAGGGATAATGTGGAAAGACGAGAGTTCGATATAGAAACTGTATTTGTGACCTGTTTGTAAATGACTGTTTTATGTCGAGAATGCTGGGGAAGCATTTTGACCGTCTTGTGGATTAAGGTCATGGAGACCTAACTGATAAAGTTGCAACTGCTGTGACGGAGAGTCAATGGAGGACGTCTCACGTAGCAAGGTCGACCGAGGTCTTGACTAGCCTCGGTTTGATTTAAATGGTAAGCTTCTGGTACGGTGGATGAGGGACCAAGGAAGCGGCCTATGAGTGAAGCGCTAGGTCGCCTGCGAAGGATCCTAGAGGGTGCTGACCATATGGTGCTCGGGCTCTGGGTCGTCGAAGATACCCACACGTGCGTCGTGGAAGATATTGGAACAAGGAGTAAGAGTTGTTTTCTGAAACCGAGCATGGATCTGGTTGATTGACCTTGCTGGTCCTCAACGGATGAGTCCATGGCTCTCTTATATGGATATGTTGATTGATCTTGTTGATCTTCAACAAGGATTCCATCTTGATTTTTATATGTGAAAATATTACCGGGTACTATGAGCTAGGAACTATTGAAAAGGCCCCTGAATGAACAAGTGGTGAGCGTTCTGGTTGCCAATGATGCCATAAGTACACCGATGAATGAATGATTAGAAATTTGGATTCAACCAGAGATTTCAAAGATTGTCATCAGTGACATAATGGTTTCATTAAAGGATTGTTTTAAAGTTAGTTGATGCTGAGAAAAAGGCAATTTCATATTGGGTGTGTAAGTGGTGTGACTAGCTTTATGTTTGCATGAACTTTCGGCTAGGGGGCCTGGGAACTCTTTTCCCTGGTACCCAGGACAAAACCTAACCAAATTCCTAATTGGATCCCATCACTACAGTGGTTGGCTGGTTGGCTAACCCATGGGACTGGATGGGGTTAGGCTGGACTGATGGATCCGTAATTCGAGACTCAATTTCTGTTATTACGATAGATTAAATAAATCCCAGATAGTAATTGTTCTATGGATAGGAATCAACGGCTGTGCCTCTTGATGGGGAAAAAAGCGTTGATCCCAATGATCCAAGTGCAAGTTTCTTCCTTGATCTGACCGAATATCTTTATAGGTGCAGTCGGATCAACTTGATCAGTAATGGTCTTGACTACGTTAGAGTAAAAAGTTATCCTGGTGGAATCGCCCGTGCTTTGCGGGTAAAGGAAGTTTTTTCGGGTTTGGTTTTGGAAAAACCAACGGATTAGTCTCTTGTTCGGATATCCGGATTAGTCTCTTGTCCAGATATGCGTGGATAAGGCCCCGAGTGTGGGACCCGGTCTCGGGCAAGAAGTGCTACTTTCGCTGCTAGCACCCCGAATCCATTGCGTGGAAGGGATAGGGATCTCACAGTTGGTAAATTACTGTTTTATGTCGAGAATGCTGGGGAAGCATTTTGACCGTCTTGTGGATTAAGGTCATGGAGACCTAACTGATAAAGTTGCAACTGCTGACGGAGAGTCAATGGAGGACGTCTCGCGTAGCAAGATCGACCGAGGTCTTGACCAGCCTCGGTTCGATTGAAATGGTGAGCTTCCGATATACGGTGGATTAGGAACAAGGAAGTGGCCTATGAGTGAAGCGCTAGGTCACCTGCGAAGGATCCTAGAGGGTGCTGACCATACGGTGCTCAGGCTCTGGGTCACCGAAGATACCCACACGTGCATTATGGAAGATATTGGAACAAGGAGTAAGAGTTGTTTTCTGAAACCGGGCATGGATCTGGTTGATTGAACTTGCTGGTCAACGGATGAGTCCATGGCTCTCTTATATGGATCTGTTGATTGATCTTGCTGATCTTCAAACAAGGATTCCATCTTGATATTTATATGTGAAAATATTACCGGGTACTATGAGCTAGGAACTATTGAAAAGACCCCTAAATGAACAGGTGGTGAGCGTTCTGGTTGCCAATGATGCCATAAGTACACCGATGAATGAATGATTGGAAATTTGGATTCAACCAGAGATTTCGAAGATTGTCATCAGTGACATAATGGTTTCATTAAAGGATTGTTTTAAAGTTAGTTGATGTTGAGAAAAAGGCAATTTCATATTGGGTGTGTAAGTGGTGTGACTAGTTTTATGTTTGCATGAACTTTCGGCTAGGGGGCCTGGGAACTCTTTTCCCTGGTACCTAGGACAAAACCTAACCAAATTCCTAATTGGATCCCATCACTACAGTGGTTGGGTGGTTGGCTAACCCATGGGACTGGACGGGGCTAGGCTGGACTGATGGATCCGTAATTCGAGACTCAATTTCTGTTATTACGATAGATAAAGTAAATCCCGAATATTGTTCTATGGATAAGAATCAACGGTTGTGCCTCTTGATGGGGAAAAAAGCGTTGATCCCAATGATCCAAGTGCAAGTTTCTTCCTTGATCTGACCGAGTATCTTTATAGGTGCAGTCGGATCAGCTTGATCAGTAAATAATGGTCTTGACTACGTTAGAGTAAAAAGTTATCCTGGTGGAATCGCCCGTGCTTTCCGGGTAAAGGAAGTTTTTTCGGGTTTGGTTTTGGAAAAACCGATGGATTAGTCTCTTGTCCGGATATCCGTGGGTGAGGCCCCGATTGTGGGACGCGGTCCCGTGCAAGAAGTGCTACTTCTGCTGCTAGCACCTCGAATCCATTGTGTGGTAGGGACAGGGATCTCACAGTTGGTATCAGAGCCAGTTTGGCTAATAAAGATCAACTGAGAAGCCAAATATGTCAAAAATTTATCAAGAAGCACAAAAAGGTTATAATTGTATGATATAATTCATACAATTTGATATTCAAACTGAAAATTCGTAAATTAGTAATTGGGTCTTCAAATAGAAGTACCGCAATTGTATAGAACCCTGACTTGCTTGAGGCCTAGACATGATGGTATTTACCTTATAGTTCCAAGTATCATGACTACCCGTATATACTGAGGGTATAACTGCAGCTCTTTACCGGCAGTATATACGAGTAAATCTAAGACTTGAAATTATAAGCATTAATGCTATCCAGATGATGATTTCGAATGTGGTTGATATGACTTTTAATTCTGTTTGAGAACTGATGAGCTGATTTGGATTCTGATTGAAAAATGATGATCCTTGAAAATTGGTTGAAATGTAATAAGCTGAGCAAAATCACAATGAGGATGAATGGGACGAGTCCCTGTGATGATATTCATAACTAGAATGATGATAATGATTTCAGCAAATCACTATGAGATTAGTGGATTGTGCTGTCAAATTGCTACTATTAACACTCGACTCGGTAGATCAAGTTAAGGGATGACGAATTGAGAACTTGCTTGAGTGAAATTTCCGTGGAGGAATGTTCAGAAAGAAATTTTTCGGTCTAATGGACCATTATCGTGTTAAAGATATGAATGATATGATCTGAATGAATTGTTATTTAATGATGAGTTCTATATAAGGGATATTTATTCCAGTATTCTGTTGGGTTGACCAGAATATAAGGAACCCCATAATAAATTGGATCTTAAGAAAAAGAGTTGTCCTCTACTTTGCGAGATGAGGACATCTCACATTTTTTTTAAAAAAAAGTGGGGTAGAATGTAAGATTCTTCCCCTAGCCTTTGAGGTACACAGGAGTAAGAACCTCCCTTTCTGATCTTATAATTATTCCCTCTCTAAAATAAAAGAAAGATTTTGTTTTAAAAAAAAGAAGACCCTTTTTCCTAGAATACTTTCTCATCAGGAGCCCACCTGTTTTAAGGATTAAGAACGATGAGTTCAGAAGTGAGAACCGGTGTTTTGGATGTCAAGGTTTTGGTCATCAGTTCCTGCCATGTCAAGGACACAGGGAAGTCAAGAACCCCAAATTCAGAGACCAATCCCTTCATACCAGTCTAATCAGGGTCCGTCTCGCCCAAGCGAGGGTAACCCCAGAAGAACTCTAGCTCATCCATCTGCCTCCTTTGTCCAGAATAACCTCAGAACTCCTTTCCAGAACTGGGGCAACCAAAGAGAAAGAATTCTGCCTTAGACTGCCGCAGCAGCAGCCAAAGCAGTCGCAATTTCAGATGTAGTAGAAGAGGAAAAAGGATAGATCTATGCTATAATTGAAAACCAAGGGCCTAACCGACAATTCTCAGTCATCCATACTCCAGCAGAGTATCAGGGTAAACCAAGTAATCAAAGATATACTTCGATCATGCTGTGGCAGGGAACCCAAGAAGTGGCTAAGCTATCTGCACCTAGTCGAGTTCGCCTACAATGCTTCTTATCACAGAAGTATTGGGATGAGCCCTTTTAAAGCTCTGTATGGACAAGATTGCTTAACTCCATTAACTAGGTCCGACCCATTGATTAGGGTCGAGATGTCTAGACAAATGCTTGACGACATGGAGCAGCAGATATAGGCAATTCATAAAGATATGAAAGCTGCCCTGGATCGACAGAAGCAGTATGCAGATAAGAAGAGGACAGTCAGAGAATTCAAAGAAGCAGATATGGTCTTCATTTGAGTACGGCCCAAAAGAAGTTCTTTATCTCTTGGGAAGTATAAGAAGTTATCCCCCAGATATTGTGGGCCATATCTGATTTCAAAGAAAGTAGGTGACTTAGCCTACGAGCTTCTTCTACCTCTTCATCTCAAAGTTCATAATGTATTTCATGTAAGCCTTTTAAAGAAAATTGTGCCAAGACCAAATCATGGAAAGACGGTAAAACTTCAGTGGTAACATACATTGTCGGCTTCTAGGTTACGCTAGTTCTTTCTTTTATATAAGTCGTAACTCTTACTTGTCGCTCGCAGTAATCTTACTTCCATCAATCTCCTTTCTTTCTTAATCTCTCTTATGGCTTGCCAGCAAGACTTGGTTTTATCCATGATGATTTCTCACCTTCAAGACGCAAGCGAGTCTGTGAGAAGAAGGATTTTATAGAACTGTATGAGCGCTTACTTTTCCCTCACTTGGGAACTTCTATAGCTCGGACCAAATGGCGGACCTATCAAGACATAACTAGGGTAACACCGTGGGGTCGGCATCACTTTCGTAACAATGTCCGCTTGGCTATGGTTATTGAAGCTTTGGGTTTGGGTCCTCGATACTATTGCGTGATGAGATCAAGGCATGGTGGGTTTTCTGAGCGGGTCTTCTTACTTGCGTGTTTTCTTCCTCACCAGAAGATATGCCTTTATCCCATTTTTGGCTTGCCTCTTAGAGGTCCTTTTATTAGGTCACCTCATACCAATGAGGTAGGTGCTGCAATAACCGGCCGAATTATTCCCATAGATGAGTTACCTTATATCTGTGCTGCTTGTGAGTGCTGCTTTTGTGACCATATGATGGACGGACTTATGGAATTGTAAAAAGTTCTTCTATCTTGCTGTATATATTCCAAGAGTGTATAAAGTTGAAATCTTTGTTCTTGTCTTAAGTCTTGCTTTCCTTGAGACTTTTCTTGGTGGTTACTCTTAATTAAATTTTCTCTTAGTCTCATATTCGTGCATCTTGCGAAACTACCCCCTAGTTTGCGAGATGAGGACATCGTTTTTCAAGTGGAAGAGAATGTAAGATTCCTCCCCAGCCTCTCAAGATGTCCAGCATCTTCCCGTGTAATTAAATCCCTCTTCAGAAATATAAAAGATCTTGTTTCTAACTGTTTTAACCTAGAGAGAGAAAATATTCTAGAGAAAGAATATTCAGATTTTTAATATTTTTAGATAGAAAAATATCTCATCTTATTAAAATGAATTTCTCTAAAATAAAAATTCAAAAAGAACTTTCCAATGTGATTGGAATTAATTGGAAATGGGTATAAAGGACCTTAGCCTAAGGGTCTAGATTTTCAGAAATTGGAATTAATTGGAAATGGGTATAAAGGACCTTAGCCTAAGGGTCTAGATTTTCAAAAAAATTTAGATTATGGTCCAATTAAGGTTCTTGTGGGCCAATAGGATCAATCTATGTGTGGGGAGGAGATAAATCAATTTGTAAAAGAAATTATCCAAAAATGAATAAATGCTCACATAAGATGAAGAGTTGACTAAGGACAAGGCTAATAGTTAAAAAGGGGAGATATTTAGAAGTAAATACTCACATAAGATGAAGAATTGACTAAAGACAAGGCTAATAGTTAAAAAGGGGAGATATTTAGAAGTAAATACTCACATAAGATGAAGAGTTGACTATGTACAAGGTTTATTAGTAAGAAACTATGAGTAATATAAAAAATATGGGATATTTTGGGTATAATGATTCCATTTTGACACATATGTAAGGAAGGGGAGTCCCTTCAATGAGGCGCCTACTTCACATGCTTGAATGAGTTTTAAACTAAAAAATAATGTGATATTTTTATCTCTCCTCTCTCTTGATCCAAACCAAATAAAAAAGGAACCAAACCGAATTAAAAAGGAACCAAACTAGGTCCAAATCTAGTCCAAATTCAACCAAACTACAATTTGAAAAATTTTAGAAATCAGTTAGCTTTGGTTAGAGCCTCCCTCTCCTATAAATAGAACATGAGTCCTTTGAAAAAAAATAGGAGAATTTTACTATACTAGAATTATGCTGAAATAATGCTAATTTTTACTATTCTCTGAAATTCTCTCCAAATTGAAGAAATTGGAGCTTCCCTCTTTCTTCAATCCCCATTGGTGGCTCCATCAACATACTAAACCAATTGATTGGTTGGGGGCCTCTACCGTGAACAAAGAATCAAGCAATTTGTAAGGTAAATGGTGAATTTTGATCTTTTCTATAATTTCTCAATGTTTCTTTCTTCTCAACCCCTCTCAAGCTTGAGAAGCTTAATTGGAATGGTTTTTGAATGCTATTGAAGTTAATTGATGAATGGTAGTAAAGAATTACATAAATTGATGAATGGTATTGAAGTTAATTGATGAATGATAGTAAAGAATTACATAAATTTCCATTTATGCTTAATTCTAATGGTTTTTATATAATTTCTCTCTCTCACTCAAGAAATTGTCATACTCATGACCTATTCTCAATCCAAATGAAGCTTTTCATAAAGCTTTTCCTTAATCCAATCTGTGCTTGAGGCCAAATTAATGGCTTTTTTCTATGCTTTTAGTTTATGTATTTCATGAATATTGATGATTCAATCCATTATGGATTAATGATTCAATTAGGAATCATTCCAATAATTTTCTTAAAGATAAGCTTTATCTTTTAAAATAATTGAGATTTATCAGTCATAGCAGCGGAGCTATGGTAAAATTTTCACAAAAATTACACATTAAATAATTTCATTCAAAGCATGAAAAGAGGACTTCCTACCATATTCTAGGAATTATCATCCTAGATTAATTGAAAGAATTTCATTGTAATCATGGAGAAATTGATTTTTATATTATGCATAATTGATGAATTAAGAAAAAGATGATTTCTAGTAATTAAATTTTATGTTAAAAAGAGTAATCCCCATCGTATGAGTATTCTTAAAGGGTTATTTCCATTCTAGACTTAGAAAAATGTATACTAGAAATATTTATTTATAAAAGTGTTACTTTTATCATATTTGATTTTCATGCATAGAGGTAGATTATTATTTTATTATAAAAGTGTTACTTTTATCATATTTGATTTTCATGCATAAAGGTATGCATAAAAGATTATTATTTTAATATAAAAGTGTTACTTTTATCATATTTGATTTTCATGCATAGAGGTATGCATAAAAGATTATTATTTTAATATAAAAGTGTTACTTTTATCATAATTGATTTTCATGCATAGAGGTATGCATAAAAGATTATTTATTTTAATATAAAAGTGTTACTTTTATCATATTTAATTTTCATGCATAAAGGTATGCATAAAAGATTATTATTTTAATATAAAAGTGTTACTTTTATCATATTTGATTTTCATGCATAGAGGTATGCATAAAAGATTATTATTTTAATATAAAAGTGTTACTTTTATCATAATTGATTTTCATGCATAGAGGTATGCATAAAAGATTATTATTTTAATGTAAAAGTGTTACTTTTATCATATTTGAATTTCATGCATAGAGGTATGCATAAAAGATTATTATTTTAATGTAAAAGTATTACTTTTATCATATTTGATTTTCATGCATAGAGGTATGCATAGAAGATTATTATTTTAATGTAAAAGTGTTACTTTTATCATATTTGGATTTCATGCATAGAGGTATGCATAAAAGATTATTATTTTAATGTAAAAGTGTTACTTTTATCATAATTGAATTTCATGCATAGAGGTATGCATAAAAGATTTTTTTTAAATTATAAACGTGTTACTTTTATCATAATTGATTTTTATGCATAAATGGGTGCATAAAAGATATTTTTTTATACTAAAAGTGTGATTTTCATCATAATTAGATTTTAGGCATAAATTAGATGCATAAGAGAAATTCTTTTATTCTAAAAGTGTAATTCCTACTAAATTGGATTTATGCATGGAAAGATGCATAAAGAATTTATTTTAATCCAAAAGTGTCATTCTCATTTAAAATGAATTTATGCATAGGAAGATGCATAAAAGATTGATTTTTATTTCGAAAGTGTAAGTCTCCTTAAATGGAATTTATGCATAAATAGATGCGTAAAGAAATCTTATATAAAAAATAAGAACTCTCTTGTATTCTATAAATAGATATTAGGATGTGATAAGATGCGTATGGGAAGTGATAGGATGTGATAAGAGGTGTATGAGATGTGATCGGATGTGATAAGATGTGTATGAGATGTGATAGGATGTGATAAGAGGTGTATGGATGTGATAGGATGTGCTAAGATGAGTTAGGATGTGTAAGATGTGTATGGGATGAGGTAAGAAGTGTATCTGATGGGATAAGATGTATATGGGTTGTGATAGGGCGAGAATGGATGTGATGTGGATGTATGAATGTAGATGTGGATGTGGATGTATGAATGTGGATGTGTATGTATGGATGTGAATGTGAATGTGGATGTGTATGTATGGATGTATGGATTTGGATGTGTATGTATGAATGTGAATGTGAATGTGGATATGGATGTGGATGTATGGATGTAGATACGGATGTGGATGTATGAATGAGGATGTGAAAATGGATGTATGCATGTAGATGTGGATGTATGGATATGAATGTGGATGTATGGATGTAGATACAGATATGAACGTATGTATGTGGATGTGGATGTATGAATGAGGATGTGAAAATAAATGTATGCATGTAGATGTGGATGTATGGATGTGAATGTGGATGTGGATGTGGATGTATGGATGTGGATATGGATGTGTATGTATGAATGCGGATATGAGATTGGATGTATGATGTGGATGTACGAACATGGATGTGTATGTAGAATAATGAATGTGAATGTGTATGTGAAATAATGTATCATCGATATGAGTGAATGGATGAGAATGAGTACACATATGAATGGAATGTGGAATAAGTAATGTGTACTGAGGAGGGATAATGTGGAAAGACGAGAGTTCGATATAGAAACTGTATTTGTGACCTGTCTGTAAATGACTGTTTTATGTCAAGAATGCTGGGGAAGCATTTTGACCGTCTTGTGGATTAAGGTCATGGAGACCTAACTAATAAAGTTGCAACTGCTGACGAAGAGTCAATGGAGGACGTCTCGCGTAGTAAGGTCGACCGAGGTCTTGACCAGCCTCGGTTCGATTTAAATGGTGAGCTTCCGGTACGGTGGATGAGGGACCAAGGAAGCGGCCTATGAGTGAAGCGCTAGGTCACCTGCGAAGGATCCTAGAGGGTGCTGACCATACGGTGCTCGGGCTCTGGGTCGTCGAAGATACCCACACGTGTGTCGTGGAAGATATTGGAACAAGGAGTAAGAGTTGTTTTCTGAAACCGGGCATGGATCTGGTTGATTGACCTTGCTGGTCCTTAACGGATGAGTCCATGGCTCTCTTATATGGATCTGTTGATTGATCTTGCTGATCTTCAACAAGGATTCCATCTTGATTTTTATATGTGAAAATATTGCCGGGTACTATGAGCTAGGAACTATTGAAAAGGTCCCTAAATGAACATGTGGTGAGCGTTCTGGTTGCCAATGATGCCATAAGTACACCGATGTTGGAAATTTGGATTCAACCAGAGATTTTGAAGATTGTCATCAGTGACATAATGGTTTCATTAAAGGATTGTTTTAAAGTTAGTTGATGAAAAGGAAGGGAGGGAGAAAGAGGGAGGGCAGGAGAAGGAGAAGGAGAGAGAGGGAGGTGGGAGAGAGAAAGGGAGGGAGAGAGAGGAGAGAGAGTGGGAGAAGGAGAGGAAGGAGGGAAGGGTGGTAGACCGAAAGGGAGGGAGAGAGAGGGAGGGTGGGAGAAGGAGAGAGAGAGAGGGAGGGTGGGAGAGATAAAGGAAGGGAGAGAGAGGTGAGAGACAGAGGGCGAGAGAAGGAGAGAGAGGGAGGGAGGGTGGGAGAGAGAAAGGGAGGGAGGGAGAGGAGAGGAGAGAGGGAAGAGGGTGGGAGGAGGGAGGAGGGAGGGAAGGGTGGGAGAGCAAAAGGGAGGGAGAGAGAGGAGAGAGAGGAGAGAGAGGGAGAGAGAGGAGAGAGAGGGAGGGTGGGACAAGGAGAGAGAGGGAGGGAAGGAGAAGGAGAGAGGGAAGAGTGGAAGAAGGAGAGGAGCGAGGGAAGGGTGGGAGAGCAAAAGGGAGGGAGAGAGAGGAGAGAGATGGAGGGTGGGAGAGAGAAAGGGAGGGAAGAGAGATGGGGAGGGAAGAGGGGGGAGAAGGACAGAGAGGGTAGTATGGGATGGGAGCTAGTGGGATAAGGAGAGAGATAGAGAGAGAGAGTAGAGTAGACTAGAGTAGTTTATTATCATCCCCCACGGAAGGCCAAATTATGACCCATGGGACCTTTCCAGATATACAATGAATCTCCTCCCCCATGGTAGGAAAGGGTAGCTACGGTGAAAGAACGATCTATGTAGCGTGGTTCTCCCGAAAGCGTAACATGCAAGTGATGAGAGCCCCTAACTTCAATATAGGAGTAGTGGTCAGAAACTGGTGAAGTGGCCCCTGTAAAGGGATATCAAAGTCAGCCCGTATGTGTGCATATGCTGGGCATGTCATAATCATGTGCTCCTTTGATTCTACATTTTGTAGTCCACACAGCTTGCATAACCTCGTCTCTCGTGCCTGTCCACTCCATGCACCTGTCTCGATCAATAAAGTGTGGGATCGAGTTCGAAGTCGTGCAATACTCCGTCTAAATGCCACTGAGAGAGAGAGAGAGAGAGAGAGAGAGAGAGAGAGGGAGAGAGAGGGAAGAGGGTGGAAAGGAGAGAGAGGGAGGGTGGGATGGGCTAGGCTAGGCTGGGCTAGGCTGGTGGTGGCAATAGTTAGAAAGAGATAGTTCAAGTAGAGAGAGAGGACAGCCAAGAAAAGCTCCATCCACCAAGCTCCCTCAAAAATCACACTCATCACACAAGGAAAGTGTGGGTGTATTTCATGGAGAAGAGTGAAATTTTCACTCATTTTTAGAATTTCAGAGTGATGGGGCTGAAAAGAGACAAGAAACCATGTGAAGTTCCAAAGGTCAGATGGAACTTCTCCAATGAGTTCTTTGATTTCTTGTGGAAGAATGGCATTCAGAGGCAATTTACATGTAGATACACTCCGCAACAAAATGGAGTTGCTGAGCGAAAAAACATGATCATTACAGAGATAGCACGAGCATTGATTGACAAAGAAGAATATGCCGCATAGTTATTCGGCTCAAGCTGTTTTGACAACAGTCTATATCATGAACAGGACTCCTACTACAACCATACATGATGTAATGCCAGAGGACAAATTCAATGGCAAGAAACATGATTTGTCTCTCTTGAATGTTTTTGGATGTATTGCCTATGTGCATGTGCCACATGAGTTACGTACGAAGCTGGACCCAAAGGTAGAAAAATGTGTGTTTATTAGATATTCCCTTGAGCAAAAGGGATATAGATGCTATAACCCTACTACACATGAGTTGAGGGAAAGCAAAGATATTGTGTTTTGTAAGATTCCTCCCCCAACCCCCTTTTTTTGATGTCTAGTATCTTCCCCTGTAATCAATCACTCTTCAGAAATATAAAGACCTTGTTTCTAACTATTTTAACCTAGAGAGAGAAAATATTCTAGAGAGAGAATATTCAGATCTTGAATATTTTTGGATAGAAAAATATCTCATATAATTAAGATGAATTCCCCTGAATCAGAAATTCAAAAAGAATTTTCAAATGTGTAATTGGAATTAATTGAAAATAGGTATAAAGAACCTTAGTCTAAGGGTCTAGATTTTCAGAAATCTTTAGACTATGGTCCAATTAAGGTTCCTATGGGCCAATAGCATCAATACATGTGTAGGGAGGAGATAAATCCAATTTGTAAAAAGAAGATACCCAAAAATGAGTAAATGCTCACATAAGGTGAAGAGTTGAAAATGTACAAGGTTTATTAGTAAAAAACTATGAGCAATATTAAAAATATGAGATATTTTGGGTATCCAAAAAGGAGTAAATGCTCACATAAGATGAAGAGTTGAAAATGTACAAGGTTTATTAGTAAAAAAAAAACTATGACACATATGTAAGGAAGAGGAGTTCTTTAAAGGAGGTGCATATTTCACATAAGATGAAGAGTTGAAAATGTACAAGGTTTATTAGTAAAAAAACCATGAGCAATATTAAAAATATGAGATATTTTGGGTATCCAAAAAGGAGTAAATGCTCACATAAGATGAAGAGTTGAAAATGTACAAGGTTTATTAATAAAAAAAACTATGACACATATGTAAGGAAGGAGAGTTCTTTAAAGGAGGTGCATATTTCACATGCTTGAATAAGTTTTAAACTCATAAAAATTGAGATATTTTATCTCTCCTCTCTCCTCATTCAAGTCTAGTTCCAAAAAGTTAGCTTAACTGACCTTAAAATGGTCAAAAAGTGACCAAACCGACTTGGAAAATTCTAGAATCAGTTTGTTTGGTTAGGAGCTCAAATTTTCCTATAAATAGAAGCCTCCCCTTGTTGAAAAAAATATAGTGTCTTATGCATTGTTACTCTACTCCACCTAAGCCAAGAACTATGAATTCTTTATGTAGATATAGTGTCTTATGCATTGTTACTCTACTCCACCTAAGCCAAGAACTATGAATTCTTTAATAATTCACTAGTTTTGACACTTCTCTCTTTCTTAAATCCCCATTGGTGGCTCCATCAACATACTAAACCAATTGATTGGTTGGGGGCCTCTACCGTGATCAAAGAATCAAGCAAATTATAAGATAAGTATAGTGAATTTTGATCTTTTCTATGATTCTCCCTTCTCAACCCCTCTCAAGCTTGAGAAGCTTAATTGGTATGGTTTTTTAAATGCTATTGAAGTTAATTGGTGAATAGTAGTGAAGAGTTACATAATTTAATAAATGCTATTGAAGTTAATTTCCATTTATATTTAATTCTAATGGTTTTTCTCTCTCTCACTTAAGAAATGATCATACTCATGACCCTTTTCAATCCAAATGAAGCTTTTCATAAGGCTTTTCCTTAATCCAAGATTAAGCTATGCTTGAAGCCAAATTAATGGCTTTTTTCTATGCTTTTAGTTTATGTATATTGATGATTCAATCCATTATGGATTGATGATCCAATTAGAGACCATTCTAATTATTTCCTTAATGATAAGCTTTATCCCTTAGAAAAAATTGAGATTTATCAGTCATAGTAGCCGAGCTATGGCAAAATTTTTATAGAAATTACGCATAAGATAATTTCATTCAAAGCATAAAAAGAGGACTTCCTACCATATTCTAGGAACTATCATCCTAGATTAATTAAAAGAATTTTATTATGCATGGAGATGTGGATGTATGCATGTAGGTGTAGATGTATGGATGTGAGTGTGAATGTGGAGGTGGATGTATGCATGGAGATGTGGATGTATGCATGTAGAAGTAGATGTATAGATGAGGATGTGGATGTATGCATGTAGATGTAGATGTATAGATGTGGATGTATGCATGTAGATGTAGATGTATAGATGTGGATGTGGATGTGGAGGTGGATGTATGCATGTAGATGTAGATGTGGATGTGGATGTGGAGGTGGATGTATGCATGTAGATGTAGATGTATAGATGTGGATGTGAATGTGGAGGTGGATGTATGCATATAGATGTAGATGTATGGAGGAGAATGTAAATGTGGAAGTGGATGTATGCATAGAGATGTGGATGTGTGCATGTAGATGTGAATGTACGCCTATAGATGTGGACGTATGGATGTGAATGTGCATGTAGATGTGGATGTATGGATGTGGATGTATGAATGTGCATGTAGATGTGGATGTAAAAATAGATGTATGGATGTAGATGTGGATGTATGAATATGAATGTGGATGTGGATGTGGATATATGTATGGATGTGAATATACGATATGTGATGTGAAGGAATAATGAAGTGTTGAGATGGAAAATGATGTGATGGGATGAGTATACATATAAATGGAATATGGAATAAGTAATGTGGATTAATGAGGGATAATGTGGAAAAATGAAAGTTAAAATAGAAACTGTATTGTAAACTGTTTGTAAATGCTGTTTGTAAATGACTGTTTTATGTCAAGATTGCTGGGGGAGCATTGTGACCATCTTGTGATTAAGGTCGTGGAGACCTAACTGATAATGTTGCAACTGCTGACGAAGAGTCAGTGAAGGACGTCTCGCGTAGCAAGGTCGGCCGAGGTCTTGACCAGCCTCGGTGCGATTAAAATGGTGAGCTTCCGGTACGGTGGATGAGGGGCCAAGGAAGCGGCCTATGAGTGAAGCGCTAGGTCACCTGCGAAGGATCCTAGAGGGTGCTGACCATACGGTGCTCGGGCTCTGGGTTGCCTAGGATACCCACGCGTGCGTCGAGGAAGATATTGGAACAGAGTTGGAGTTGTTTTCTGAAATCGGGCATGGATCTGGTTGATTGACCTTGCTGGTCTTCAATGGATGAGTCCATGGCTCTTTATATGGATCTATTGGTTGATCTTGCTGATCTTCAACGAGAGTCCATCTTGATAAGTGATTATATTGCCGAGTATTATGGGCTAGGGATTAGGAAATGGCCCCTGAGTGGACAGGTGGTGAACGTCCTAGTTACCAATGATGCCATAGATACTCTGATGAAGGAATGATGGAAAAATTGAGAATCAACTGGATAAATTGGAAGATGGTGATCAGTGATACTATGGTTTTATTAAAGGATTGTTTAAACTGGTTGAATCTGTGAAAATGCAATTTCATATTGGGTGTGTGAGTGGTGTGACTAGTTTTATTTTGCATGAACATCCGGCTAGGGGGCCTTGGAACTCTTTTCCTTGGTACCCGGGACAAAACCTAACCAAATTCTTAATTGGATCCCATCACTACAGTGGTTGGGCGGTTGGCTAACCCATGGGATCGGATGGGGTTAGGCTGGACTGATGGATCCGTAAATCGAGACTCAAACTTTTGTTTTTACGATAGATAAAATAAATCCCGGACAGTAACTGTTCTATGGATAGGAATCAACGGCTGTGCCTCTTGAATGGGAAAAAAAGCGTTGATCCCAATGATCCAAGTGCAAGTTCTTCCTTAATCTGACCATGTATCTTATAGATGCAATTGGATCAGCTCGATCAGAAACGTTCTTGACTACGTTAGAGTAAAAAATTATCCTGGTGAAATCACCCGTGCTTTCCGGTAAAGGAAGTTTTTCCGGGTTCGGTTTTGGAACAACCGACGGATTAGTCTCTTATCCGGATATCCGTGGGTGAGGCCCCGAATGTGGGACCCCTGTCCCGCGCGAGAAGTGCTACTTCCGCTGTTAGTATCCCGAATCTGTTGCTCGGTGGGAACAGGGATCTTACAGTTGGTATAATGTAAGATTTCTCCCCAGCCTTTGAGGTATACAGGAGTAAGAATCTCCCTTTCTGATCTTATAATTATTCCCTCTCTAAAATAAAAGAAAGTTTCTGTTTAAAAAAAGGAAGACCCTTTCCCTAGAATACTCTCAGGAGTCCCACCTGTTTTAAGGATTTAGAACAATGAGTTTAGAAGTGAGAATCGGTGTTTTGGATACCAAGGTTTTGGTTTTCATTCGAGTACGGCCCAAAAGAAGTTCTTTATCTTTTGGGAAGTATAAGAAGTTATCCCCCAGATATTGTGAGCCTTATATGTGAATTCAATGAAAGTAGGTGACTTAGCCTACAAGCTTCTTTTATCTCCTCATCTCAAAATTCTTAATGCCTTCTATAGAAAAATGTGTCAAACCCAAATCATGGAAAGACGGTAAAACTTCAGGGGCAAGTTACCGTTGGCTTCTAAGTTACGCTAGCTCCTTCCTTTATATAAGTCGTAACCTTTAACTGTCGCTCACAGTAATCTTACTTCCATCGATCTCCCTTCTTCTTAATCTCCTTCATGGCTTGGCAACAGGAATTAGTTTTATCCATGATGATTTCTCACCTTCAAGACGCAAGAGAGTCTGTGAAGAAAGACTTTATAGAACAGTATGAGCGCTCACTTTTTCCTCACCTAGGAACTTCTGTAGCTCAGACCAAATGGCAGACCTATCAAAACATAACTAGGGTAACACCCTGGGGTCAGCAGCACTTTCGTAACAATGTCCGCTTGGCCATGGTTATTGAAGCCTTGGGTTTGGGTCCCCAATACTACTGCGTCATGAGATCAAGGCATCTTGGGTTTTCTGAGCGGGTCTTCTTACTGGCGTGTTTTCTTCCTCATGAGAAGATATGCCTTTACCCTGTTTTTGGCTTGCCTCTCAGAGGTCCTTTTGTTAGATCACCTCATACCACTGAGATAAGTGCGGCAATAACCAGCAGAATCATTCCCATAGATGAGTTACCCTATACTTGTGCAGCTTGTGAGGACTGCTTTTGTGACCATATGATGGACGGGCTTATGGAAGTGTAAACAGTTCTTCTATCTTTACTGTATAAGTTTCGAGAATGAATAAAGTTTAAATCTTGTTCTTATTTTGAATCTTGCTCTCTTTAAGACTTTTCTTGGTGGTTAATCTTGATTAAAATTTTTCTCTAAGTCTCATATTCGTGCATCTTGCGAAATTATCTCAAGTTGCAAGATGAGGACATCTCGCGTTTTTTAAGTGGGGTAGAATGTAAGATTCCTCCCCCAACCCCCTTTTTTTGATGTATAGTATCTTCCCCTGTAATCAATCACTCTTCAGAAATATAAAGACCTTGTTTCTAACTATTTTAACCTAGAGAGAGAAAATATTCTAGAGAGAGAATATTCAAATTTTTAATATTTTTGGATAGAAAAATATCTCATATAATTAAGATGAATTCCCCTGAATCAGAAATTCAAAAAGAATTTTCAAATGTGCAATTGGAATTAATTGAAAATAGGCATAAAGAACCTTAGTCTAAGGGTCTAGATTTTCAGAAATCTTTAGACTATGGTCCAATTAAGGTTCCTATGGGCCAATAGCATCAATACATGTGTAGGGAGGAGATAAATCCAATTTGTAAAAAGAAGATACCCAAAAATGAGTAAATGATCACATAAGGTGAAGAGTTGAAAATGTACAAGGTTTGTTAGTAAAAAACTATGAGCAATATTAAAAATATGAGATATTTTGGGTATCCAAAAAGGAGTAAATGCTCACATAAGATGAAGAGTTGAAAATGTACAAGGTTTATTAGTAAAAAAAAAACTATGACGCATATGTAAGGAAGAGGAGTTCTTTAAAGGAGGTGCATATTTCACATAAGAGGAAGAGTTAAAAATGTACAAGGTTTATTAGTAAAAAAACCATGAGCAATATTAAAAATATGAGATATTTTGGGTATCCAAAAAGGAGTAAATGCTCACATAAGATGAAGAGTTGAAAATGTACAAGGTTTATTAATAAAAAAAACTATGACACATATGTAAGGAAGGAGAGTTCTTTAAAGGAGGTGCATATTTCACATGCTTGAATAAGTTTTAAACTTATAAAAATTGAGATATTTTATCTCTCCTCTCTCCTCATTCAAGTCTAGTTCCAAAAAGTTAGCTTAACTGACCTTAAAATGGTCAAAAAGTGACCAAACCGACTTGGAAAATTCTAGAATCAGTTTGTTTGGTTAGGAGCTCAAATTTTCCTATAAATAGAAGCCTCCCCTTGTTGAAAAAAATATAGTGTCTTATGCATTGTTACTCTACTCCACCTAAGCCAAGAACTATGAATTCTTTATGTAGATATAGTGTCTTATGCATTGTTACTCTACTCCACCTAAGCCAAGAACTATGAATTCTTTAATAATTCACTAGTTTTGACACTTCTCTCTTTCTTAAATCCCCATTGGTGGCTCCATCAACATACTAAACCAATTGATTGGTTGGGGGCCTCTACCGTGATCAAAGAATCAAGCAAATTATAAGATAAGTATAGTGAATTTTGATCTTTTCTATGATTCTCCCTTCTCAACCCCTCTCAAGCTTGAGAAGCTTAATTGGTATGGTTTTTTAAATGCTATTGAAGTTAATTGGTGAATAGTAGTGAAGAGTTACATAATTTAATAAATGCTATTGAAGTTAATTTCCATTTATATTTAATTCTAATGGTTTTTCTCTCTCTCACTTAAGAAATGATCATACTCATGACCCTTTTCAATCCAAATGAAGCTTTTCATAAGGCTTTTCCTTAATCCAAGATTAAGCTATGCTTGAAGCCAAATTAATGGCTTTTTTCTATGCTTTTAGTTTATGTATATTGATGATTCAATCCATTATGGATTGATGATCCAATTAGAGACCATTCTAATTATTTCCTTAATGATAAGCTTTATCCCTTAGAAAAAATTAAGATTTATCAGTCATAGTAGCCGAGCTATGGCAAAATTTTTATAGAAATTACGCATAAGATAATTTCATTCAAAGCATAAAAAGAGGACTTCCTACCATATTCTAGGAACTATCATCCTAGATTAATTAAAAGAATTTTATTATGCATGGAGATGTGGATGTATGCATGTAGGTGTAGATGTATGGATGTGAGTGTGAATGTGGAGGTGGATGTATGCATGGAGATGTGGATGTATGCATGTAGAAGTAGATGTATAGATGAGGATGTGGATGTATGCATGTAGATGTAGATGTATAGATGTGGATGTATGCATGTAGATGTAGATGTATAGATGTGGATGTGGATGTGGAGGTGGATGTATGCATGTAGATGTAGATGTGGATGTGGATGTGGAGGTGGATGTATGCATGTAGATGTAGATGTATAGATGTGGATGTGAATGTGGAGGTGGATGTATGCATATAGATGTAGATGTATGGAGGAGAATGTAAATGTGGAAGTGGATGTATGCATAGAGATGTGGATGTGTGCATGCAGATGTGAATGTACGCCTATAGATGTGGATGTATGGATGTGAATGTGCATGTAGATGTGGATGTATGGATGTGGATGTATGAATGTGCATGTAGATGTGGATGTAAAAATAGATGTATGGATGTAGATGTGGATGTATGGATATGAATGTGGATGTGGATGTGGATATATGTATGGATGTGAATATACGATATGTGATGTGAAGGAATAATGAAGTGTTGAGATGGAAAATGATGTGATGGGATGAGTATACATATAAATGGAATATGGAATAAGTAATGTGGATTAATGAGGGATAATGTGGAAAAATGAAAGTTAAAATAGAAACTGTATTGTAAACTGTTTGTAAATGCTGTTTGTAAATGACTGTTTTATGTCAAGATTGCTGGGGGAGCATTGTGACCATCTTGTGATTAAGGTCGTGGAGACCTAACTGATAATGTTGCAACTGCTGACGGAGAGTCAATGAAGGACGTCTCGCGTAGCAAGGTCGGCCGAGGTCTTGACCAGCCTCGGTGCAATTAAAATGGTGAGCTTCCGGTACGGTGGATGAGGGGCCAAGGAAGCGGCCTATGAGTGAAGCGCTAGGTCACCTGCGAAGGATCCTAGAGGGTGCTGACCATACGGTGCTCGGGCTCTGGGTCGCCTAGGATACCCACGCGTGCGTCGAGGAAGATATTGGAACAGAGTTGGAGTTGTTTTCTGAAATCGGGCATGGATCTGGTTGATTGACCTTGTCCATGGCTCTTTATATGGATCTATTGGTTGATCTTGCTGATCTTCAACGAGAGTCCATCTTGATAAGTGATTATATTGCCGAGTATTATGGGCTAGGGATTAGGAAACGGCCCCTGAGTGGACAGGTGGTGAACGTCCTAGTTACCAATGATGCCATAGATACTCTGATGAAGGAATGATGGAAAAATTGAGAATCAACTGGATAAATTGGAAGATGGTGATCCGTGATACTATGGTTTTATTAAAGGATTGTTTTAAACTGGTTGAATCTGTGAAAAGGCAATTTCATATTGGGTGTGTGAGTGGTGTGACTAGTTTTATTTTACATGAACATCCGGCTAGGGGGCCTTGGAACTCTTTTCCTTGGTACCCGGGACAAAACCTAACCAAATTCTTAATTGGATCCCATCACTACAGTGGTTGGGCGGTTGGCTAACCCATGGGATCGGATGGGGTTAGGCTGGACTGATGGATCCGTAAATCGAGACTCAAACTTTTGTTTTTACGATAGATAAAATAAATCCCGGACAGTAACTGTTCTATGGATAGGAATCAACGGCTGTGCCTCTTGAATGGGGAAAAAAGCGTTGATCCCAATGATCCAAGTGCAAGTTCTTCCTTAATCTGACCATGTATCTTATAGATGCAATTGGATCAGCTCGATCAGAAACATTCTTGACTACGTTAGAGTAAAAAATTATCCTGGTGGAATCGCCCGTGCTTTCCGGTAAAGGAAGTTTTTCCGGGTTCGGTTTTGGAACAACCGACGGATTAGTCTCTTATCCGGATATCCGTGGGTGAGGCCCCGAATGTGGGACCCCTGTCCCGCGCGAGAAGTGCTACTTCCGCTGTTAGTATCCCGAATCTGTTGCTCGGTGGGAACAGGGATCTTACAGTTGGTATCAGAGCCTTTGGTTAATAAAGATCAACTAAGAAGACAAATATATCAAAAATTTATCAAGAAACACAAAAAGGTTATAATTGTGTGATATAATTCATACAATTTGATATCCAAACTGAAATTCGTAATTTGGTAATTGGGTCTTCAGATGGAAGTACCGCAATTATATAGAATCCCTGACTTGCTTGAGGCCTAGACATGATAGTATTTACCTTATAATTCCAAGGGCCGTGACTACCCGTATATACCGAGAGTATACTGTAGCTCTTTACTGACAGTATATACGAGTAAATCTAAGACTTGAAATTATAAGCGTTAATGCTATCTAGATGATGATTTCGAATGTGATTGATATGATTTTTAATTCTGTTTGAGAATTGATGAATTGATTTGGATTCTGATTGAAAATGCTGATTGAAAAATGTTGATTTTTAAAAATTAGTTGAAATATAATGAAACCACAATGAGGGGGAATGGGACGAATCCCTGTGATGATATTCATAACTAGAATGATGATAATGAATTCAGCAAATCACTATGAGGTTAGTGGGTTGTGTGATTGCTATTGTTAATATTTGACCGGTAGATCAAGTTAAGGGATGTCAAATTGAGAACTTGCTTGACTGAAATTTCCGTGGAGGAATGTTCCGAAGGAAACTTTTCGGTCTAATGGACCATTATCGTGTTAAAGATATGAATGACATGATCTGAATGAATTGTTATTTAATGATGAGTTCTATATAAGGGATATTTATCCCAGTGTTCTGTTGGGTTGACCAGAATATAAGGAACCCCAGAATAAAATTGGATCTTAAGAAAAAGAGCTGTCCTCTACCTTGCGAGATGAGGACATCTTGCACTTTTTAAGTGGGGTAGAATGTAAGATTTCTCCCCAGCCTTCGAGGTATACAGGAGTAAGAATCTCCCTTTCTGATCTTATAATTATTCCCTCTCTAAAATAAAAGAAAGTTTCTGTTTAAAAAAAGGAAGACCCTTTCCCTAGAATACTCTCAGGAGTCCCACCTGTTTTAAGGATTTAGAACAATGAGTTTAGAAGTAAGAATCGGTGTTTTGGATACCAAGGTTTTGGTTTTCATTTGAGTACGGCCCAAAAGAAGTTCTTTATCTCTTGGGAAGTATAAGAAGTTATCCCCCAGATATTGTGAGCCTTATATCTGAATTCAATGAAAGTGGGTGACTTAGCCTACAAGCTTCTTTTATCTCCTCATCTCAAAATTCTTAATGCCTTCTATAGAAAAATGTGTCAAACCCAAATCATGGAAAGACGGTAAAACTTCAGGGGCAAGTTACCGTTGGCTTCTAAGTTACGCTAGCTCCTTCCTTTATATAAGTCGTAACCTTTAACTGTCGCTCACAGTAATCTTACTTCCATCGATCTCCCTTCTTCTTAATCTCCTTCATGGCTTGGCAACAGGAATTAGTTTTATCCATGATGATTTCTCACCTTCAAGACGCAAGAGAGTCTGTGAAGAAAGACTTTATAGAACAGTATGAGCGCTCACTTTTTCCTCACCTAGGAACTTCTGTAGCTCAGACCAAATGGCGGACCTATCAAAACATAACTAGGGTAACACCTTGGGGTCAGCAGCACTTTCGTAACAATGTCCGCTTGGCCATGGTTATTGAAGCCTTGGGTTTGGGTCCCCGATACTACTGCGTCATGAGATCAAGGCATCTTGGGTTTTCTGAGCGGGTCTTCTTACTGGCGTGTTTTCTTCCTCATGAGAAGATATGCCTTTACCCCGTTTTTGGCTTGCCTCCTCAGAGGTCCTTTTGTTAGATCACCTCATACCACTGAGATAGGTGCGGCAATAGCCAGCAGAATCATTCCCATAGATGAGTTACCCTATACTTGTGCAGCTTGTGAGGACTGCTTTTGTGACCATATGATGGACGGGCTTATGGAAGTGTAAAGAGTTCTTCTATCTTTACTGTATAAGTTCCGAGAATGAATAAAGTTTAAATCTTGTTCTTATTTTGAATCTTGCTCTCTTTAAGACTTTTCTTGGTGGTTAATCTTGATTAAAATTTTTCTCTAAGTCTCATATTCGTGCATCTTGCGAAATTATCTCAAGTTGCGAGATGAGGACATCTCGCGTTTTTTAAGTGGGGTAGAATGTAAGATTCCTTCCCCAACCCCCTTTTTTTGATGTCTAGTATCTTCCCCTGTAATCAATCACTCTTCAGAAATATAAAGACCTTGTTTCTAACTATTTTAACCTAGAGAGAGAAAATATTCTAGAGAGAGAATATTCAGATTTTGAATATTTTTGGATAGAAAAATATCTCATATAATTAAGATGAATTCCCCTGAATCAGAAATTCAAAAAGAATTTTCAAATGTGCAATTGGAATTAATTGAAAATAGGTATAAAGAACCTTAGTCTAAGGGTCTAGATTTTCAGAAATCTTTAGACTATGGTCCAATTAAGGTTCCTATGGGCCAATAGCATCAATACATGTGTAGGGAGGAGATAAATCCAATTTGTAAAAAGAAGATACCCAAAAATGAGTAAATGCTCACATAAGGTGAAGAGTTGAAAATGTACAAGGTTTATTAGTAAAAAACTATGAGCAATATTAAAAATATGAGATATTTTGGGTATCCAAAAAGGAGTAAATGCTCACATAAGATGAAGAGTTGAAAATGTACAAGGTTTATTAGTAAAAAAAAAACTATGACGCATATATAAGGAAGAGGAGTTCTTTAAAGGAGGTGCATATTTCACATAAGAGGAAGAGTTGAAAATGTACAAGGTTTATTAGTAAAAAAACCATGAGCAATATTAAAAATATGAGATATTTTGGGTATCCAAAAAGGAGTAAATGCTCACATAAGATGAAGAGTTGAAAATGTACAAGGTTTATTAATAAAAAAAACTATGACACATATGTAAGGAAGGAGAGTTCTTTAAAGGAGGTGCATATTTCACATGCTTGAATAAGTTTTAAACTCATAAAAATTGAGATATTTTATCTCTCCTCTCTCCTCATTCAAGTCTAGTTCCAAAAAGTTAGCTTAACTGACCTTAAAATGGTCAAAAAGTGACCAAACCGACTTGGAAAATTCTAGAATCAGTTTGTTTGGTTAGGAGCTCAAATTTTCCTATAAATAGAAGCCTCCCCTTGTTGAAAAAAATATAGTGTCTTATGCATTGTTACTCTACTCCACCTAAGCCAAGAACTATGAATTCTTTATGTAGATATAGTGTCTTATGCATTGTTACTCTATTCCACCTAAGCCAAGAACTATGAATTCTTTAATAATTCACTAGTTTTGACACTTCTCTCTTTCTTAAATCCCCATTGGTGGCTCCATCAACATACTAAACCAATTGATTGGTTGGGGGCCTCTACCGTGATCAAAGAATCAAGCAAATTATAAGATAAGTATAGTGAATTTTGATCTTTTCTATGATTCTCCCTTCTCAACCCCTCTCAAGCTTGAGAAGCTTAATTGGTATGGTTTTTTAAATGCTATTGAAGTTAATTGGTGAATAGTAGTGAAGAGTTACATAATTTAATAAATGCTATTGAAGTTAATTTTCATTTATATTTAATTCTAATGGTTTTTCTCTCTCTCACTTAAGAAATGATCATACTCATGACCCTTTTCAATCCAAATGAAGCTTTTCATAAGGCTTTTCCTTAATCCAAGATTAAGCTATGCTTGAAGCCAAATTAATGGCTTTTTTCTATGCTTTTAGTTTATGTATATTGATGATTCAATCCATTATAGATTTATGATCCAATTAGAGACCATTCTAATTATTTTCTTAATGATAAGCTTTATCCCTTAGAAAAAATTAAGATTTATCAGTCATAGTAGCCGAGCTATGGCAAAATTTTTATAGAAATTACGCATAAGATAATTTCATTCAAAGCATAAAAAGAGGACTTCCTACCATATTCTAGGAACTATCATCCTAGATTAATTAAAAGAATTTTATTATGCATGGAGATGTGGATGTATGCATGTAGGTGTAGATGTATGGATGTGAGTGTGAATGTGGAGGTGGATGTATGCATGGAGATGTGGATGTATGCATGTAGAAGTAGATGTATAGATGAGGATGTGGATGTATGCATGTAGATGTAGATGTATAGATGTGGATGTATGCATGTAGATGTAGATGTATAGATGTGGATGTGGATGTGGAGGTGGATGTATGCATGTAGATGTAGATGTGGATGTGGATGTGGAGGTGGATGTATGCATGTAGATGTAGATGTATAGATGTGGATGTGAATGTGGAGGTGGATGTATGCATATAGATGTAGATGTATGGAGGAGAATGTAAATGTGGAAGTGGATGTATGCATAGAGATGTGGATGTGTGCATGCAGATGTGAATGTACGCCTATAGATGTGGATGTATGGATGTGAATGTGCATGTAGATGTGGATGTATGGATGTGGATGTATGAATGTGCATGTAGATGTGGATGTAAAAATAGATGTATGGATGTAGATGTGGATGTATGGATATGAATGTGGATGTGGATGTGGATATATGTATGGATGTGAATATACGATATGTGATGTGAAGGAATAATGAAGTGTTGAGATGGAAAATGATGTGATGGGATGAGTATACATATAAATGGAATATGGAATAAGTAATGTGGATTAATGAGGGATAATGTGGAAAAATGAAAGTTAAAATAGAAACTGTATTGTAAACTGTTTGTAAATGCTGTTTGTAAATGACTGTTTTATGTCAAGATTGCTGGGGAAGCATTGTGACCATCTTATGATTAAGGTCGTGGAGACCTAACTGATAATGTTGCAACTGCTGACGGAGAGTCAATGAAGGACGTCTCGCGTAGCAAGGTCGGCCGAGGTCTTGACCAGCCTCGGTGCAATTAAAATGGCGAGCTTCCGGTACGGTGGATGAGGGGCCAAGGAAGCGGCCTATGAGTGAAGCGCTAGGTCACCTGCGAAGGATCCTAGAGGGTGCTGACCATACGGTGCTCGGGCTCTGGGTCGCCTAGGATACCCACGCGTGCGTCGAGGAAGATATTGGAACAGAGTTGGAGTTGTTTTCTGAAATCGGGCATGGATCTGGTTGATTGACCTTGTCCATGGCTCTTTATATGGATCTATTGGTTGATCTTGCTGATCTTCAACGAGAGTCCATCTTGATAAGTGATTATATTGCCGAGTATTATGGGCTAGGGATTAGGAAACGGCCCCTGAGTGGACAGGTGGTGAACGTCCTAGTTACCAATGATGCCATAGATACTCTGATGAAGGAATGATGGAAAAATTGAGAATCAACTGGATAAATTGGAAGATGGTGATCCGTGATACTATGGTTTTATTAAAGGATTGTTTTAAACTGGTTGAATCTGTGAAAAGGCAATTTCATATTGGGTGTGTGAGTGGTGTGACTAGTTTTATTTTACATGAACATCTGGCTAGGGGGCCTTGGAACTCTTTTCCTTGGTACCCGGGACAAAACCTAACCAAATTCTTAATTGGATCCCATCACTACAGTGGTTGGGCGGTTGGCTAACCCATGGGATCGGATGGGGTTAGGCTGGACTGATGGATCCGTAAATCGAGACTCAAACTTTTGTTTTTACGATAGATAAAATAAATCCCGGACAGTAACTGTTCTATGGATAGGAATCAACGGCTGTGCCTCTTGAATGGGGAAAAAAGCGTTGATCCCAATGATCCAAGTGCAAGTTCTTCCTTAATCTGACCATGTATCTTATAGATGCAATTGGATCAGCTCGATCAGAAACATTCTTGACTACGTTAGAGTAAAAAATTATCCTGGTGGAATCGCCCGTGCTTTCCGGTAAAGGAAGTTTTTCCGGGTTCGGTTTTGGAACAACCGACGGATTAGTCTCTTATCCGGATATCCGTGGGTGAGGCCCCGAATGTGGGACCCCTGTCCCGCGCGAGAAGTGCTACTTCCGCTGTTAGTATCCCGAATCTGTTGCTCGGTGGGAACAGGGATCTTACAGTTGGTATCAGAGCCTTTGGTTAATAAAGATCAACTAAGAAGACAAATATATCAAAAATTTATCAAGAAACACAAAAAGGTTATAATTGTGTGATATAATTCATACAATTTGATATCCAAACTGAAATTCGTATTTTGGTAATTGGGTCTTCAGATGGAAGTACCGCAATTATATAGAATCCCTGACTTGCTTGAGGCCTAGACATGATAGTATTTACCTTATAATTCCAAGGGCCGTGACTACCCGTATATACCGAGAGTATACTGTAGCTCTTTACTGACAGTATATACGAGTAAATCTAAGACTTGAAATTATAAGCGTTAATGCTATCTAGATGATGATTTCGAATGTGATTGATATGATTTTTAATTCTGTTTGAGAATTGATGAATTGATTTGGATTCTGATTGAAAATGCTGATTGAAAAATGTTGATTTTTAAAAATTAGTTGAAATATAATGAAACCACAATGAGGGGGAATGGGACGAATCCCTGTGATGATATTCATAACTAGAATGATGATAATGAATTCAGCAAATCACTATGAGGTTAGTGGGTTGTGTGATTGCTATTGTTAATATTTGACCGGTAGATCAAGTTAAGGGATGTCAAATTGAGAACTTGCTTGACTGAAATTTCCGTGGAGGAATGTTCCGAAGGAAACTTTTCGGTCTAATGGACCATTATCGTGTTAAAGATATGAATGACATGATCTGAATGAATTGTTATTTAATGATGAGTTCTATATAAGGGATATTTATCCCAGTGTTCTGTTGGGTTGACCAGAATATAAGGAACCCCAGAATAAAATTGGATCTTAAGAAAAAGAGCTGTCCTCTACCTTGCGAGATGAGGACATCTTGCACTTTTTAAGTGGGGTAGAATGTAAGATTTCTCCCCAGCCTTCGAGGTATACAGGAGTAAGAATCTCCCTTTCTGATCTTATAATTATTCCCTCTCTAAAATAAAAGAAAGTTTCTGTTTAAAAAAAGGAAGACCCTTTCCCTAGAATACTCTCAGGAGTCCCACCTGTTTTAAGGATTTAGAACAATGAGTTTAGAAGTGAGAATCGGTGTTTTGGATACCAAGGTTTTGGTTTTCATTCGAGTACGGCCCAAAAGAAGTTCTTTATCTCTTGGGAAGTATAAGAAGTTATCCCCCAGATATTGTGAGCCTTATATCTGAATTCAATGAAAGTAGGTGACTTAGCCTACAAGCTTCTTTTATCTCCTCATCTCAAAATTCTTAATGCCTTCTATAGAAAAATGTGTCAAACCCAAATCATAGAAAGACGGTAAAACTTCAGGGGCAAGTTACCGTTGGCTTCTAAGTTACGCTAGCTCCTTCCTTTATATAAGTCGTAACCTTTAACTGTCGCTCACAGTAATCTTACTTCCATCGATCTCCCTTCTTCTTAATCTCCTTCATGGCTTGGCAACAGGAATTAGTTTTATCCATGATGATTTCTCACCTTCAAGACGCAAGAGAGTCTGTGAAGAAAGACTTTATAGAACAGTATGAGCGCTCACTTTTTCCTCACCTAGGAACTTCTGTAGCTCAGACCAAATGGCGGACCTATCAAAACATAACTAGGGTAACACCCTGGGGTCAGCAGCACTTTCGTAACAATGTCCGCTTGGCCATGGTTATTGAAGCCTTGGGTTTGGGTCCCCGATACTACTACGTCATGAGATCAAGGCATCTTGGGTTTTCTGAGCGGGTCTTCTTACTGGCGTGTTTTCTTCCTCATGAGAAGATATGCCTTTACCCCGTTTTTGGCTTGCCTCCTCAGAGGTCCTTTTGTTAGATCACCTCATACCACTGAGATAGGTGCGGCAATAACCAGCAGAATCATTCCCATAGATGAGTTACCCTATACTTGTGCAGCTTGTGAGGACTGCTTTTGTGACCATATGATGGACGGGCTTATGGAAGTGTAAAGAGTTCTTCTATCTTTACTGTATAAGTTCCGAGAATGAATAAAGTTTAAATCTTGTTCTTATTTTGAATCTTGCTCTCTTTAAGACTTTTCTTGGTGGTTAATCTTGATTAAAATTTTTCTCTAAGTCTCATATTCGTGCATCTTGCGAAATTATCTCAAGTTGCGAGATGAGGACATCTCGCGTTTTTTAAGTGGGGTAGAATGTAAGATTCCTTCCCCAACCCACTTTTTTTGATGTCTAGTATCTTCCCCTGTAATCAATCACTCTTCAGAAATATAAAGACCTTGTTTCTAACTATTTTAACCTAGAGAGAGAAAATATTCTAGAGAGAGAATATTCAGATTTTGAATATTTTTGGATAGAAAAATATCTCATATAATTAAGATGAATTCCCCTGAATCAGAAATTCAAAAAGAATTTTCAAATGTGCAATTGAAATTAATTGAAAATAGGTATAAAGAACCTTAGTCTAAGGGTCTAGATTTTCAGAAATCTTTAGACTATGGTCCAATTAAGGTTCCTATGGGCCAATAGCATCAATACATGTGTAGGGAGGAGATAAATCCAATTTGTAAAAAGAAGATACCCAAAAATGAGTAAATGCTCACATAAGGTGAAGAGTTGAAAATGTACAAGGTTTATTAGTAAAAAACTATGAGCAATATTAAAAATATGAGATATTTTGGGTATCCAAAAAGGAGTAAATGCTCACATAAGATGAAGAGTTGAAAATGTACAAGGTTTATTAGTAAAAAAAAAACTATGACACATATGTAAGGAAGAGGAGTTCTTTAAAGGAGGTGCATATTTCACATAAGAGGAAGAGTTGAAAATGTACAAGGTTTATTAGTAAAAAAACCATGAGCAATATTAAAAATATGAGATATTTTGGGTATCCAAAAAGGAGTAAATGCTCACATAAGATGAAGAGTTGAAAATGTACAAGGTTTATTAATAAAAAAAACTATGACACATATGTAAGGAAGGAGAGTTCTTTAAAGGAGGTGCATATTTCACATGCTTGAATAAGTTTTAAACTCATAAAAATTGAGATATTTTATCTCTCCTCTCTCCTCATTCAAGTCTAGTTCCAAAAAGTTAGCTTAACTGACCTTAAAATGGTCAAAAAGTGACCAAACCGACTTGGAAAATTCTAGAATCAGTTTGTTTGGTTAGGAGCTCAAATTTTCCTATAAATAGAAGCCTCCCCTTGTTGAAAAAAATATAGTGTCTTATGCATTGTTACTCTACTCCACCTAAGCCAAGAACTATGAATTCTTTATGTAGATATAGTGTCTTATGCATTGTTACTCTATTCCACCTAAGCCAAGAACTATGAATTCTTTAATAATTCACTAGTTTTGACACTTCTCTCTTTCTTAAATCCCCATTGGTGGCTCCATCAACATACTAAACCAATTGATTGGTTGGGGGCCTCTACCGTGATCAAAGAATCAAGCAAATTATAAGATAAGTATAGTGAATTTTGATCTTTTCTATGATTCTCCCTTCTCAACCCCTCTCAAGCTTGAGAAGCTTAATTGGTATGGTTTTTTAAATGCTATTGAAGTTAATTGGTGAATAGTAGTGAAGAGTTACATAATTTAATAAATGCTATTGAAGTTAATTTCCATTTATATTTAATTCTAATGGTTTTTCTCTCTCTCACTTAAGAAATGATCATACTCATGACCCTTTTCAATCCAAATGAAGCTTTTCATAAGGCTTTTCTTTAATCCAAGATTAAGCTATGCTTGAAGCCAAATTAATGGCTTTTTTCTATGCTTTTAGTTTATGTATATTGATGATTCAATCCATTATGGATTGATGATCCAATTAGAGACCATTCTAATTATTTCCTTAATGATAAGCTTTATCCCTTAGAAAAAATTGAGATTTATCAGTCATAGTAGCCGAGCTATGGCAAAATTTTTATAGAAATTACGCATAAGATAATTTCATTCAAAGCATAAAAAGAGGACTTCCTACCATATTCTAGGAACTATCATCCTAGATTAATTAAAAGAATTTTATTATGCATGGAGATGTGGATGTATGCATGTAGGTGTAGATGTATGGATGTGAGTGTGAATGTGGAGGTGGATGTATGCATGGAGATGTGGATGTATGCATGTAGAAGTAGATGTATAGATGAGGATGTGGATGTATGCATGTAGATGTAGATGTATAGATGTGGATGTATGCATGTAGATGTAGATGTATAGATGTGGATGTGGATGTGGAGGTTGATGTATGCATGTAGATGTAGATGTGGATGTGGATGTGGATGTGGAGGTGGATGTATGCATGTAGATGTAGATGTATAGATGTGGATGTGAATGTGGAGGTGGATGTATGCATATAGATGTAGATGTATGGAGGAGAATGTAAATGTGGAAGTGGATGTATGCATAGAGATGTGGATGTGTGCATGTAGATGTGAATGTACGCCTATAGATGTGGATGTATGGATGTGAATGTGCATGTAGATGTGGATGTATGGATGTGGATGTATGAATGTGCATGTAGATGTGGATGTAAAAATAGATGTATGGATGTAGATGTGGATGTATGGATATGAATGTGGATGTGGATGTGGATATATGTATGGATGTGAATATACGATATGTGATGTGAAGGAATAATGAAGTGTTGAGATGGAAAATGATGTGATGGGATGAGTATACATATAAATGGAATATGGAATAAGTAATGTGGATTAATGAGGGATAATGTGGAAAAATGAAAGTTAAAATAGAAACTGTATTGTAAACTGTTTGTAAATGCTGTTTGTAAATGACTGTTTTATGTCAAGATTGCTGGGGGAGCATTGTGACCATCTTGTGATTAAGGTCGTGGAGACCTAACTGATAATGTTGCAACTGCTGACGGAGAGTCAATGAAGGACGTCTCGCGTAGCAAGGTCGGCCGAGGTCTTGACCAGCCTCGGTGCAATTAAAATGGTGAGCTTCCGGTACGGTGGATGAGGGGCCAAGGAAGCGGCCTATGAGTGAAGCGCTAGGTCACCTGCGAAGGATCCTAGAGGGTGCTGACCATACGGTGCTCGGGCTCTGGGTCGCCTAGGATACCCACGCGTGCGTCGAGGAAGATATTGGAACAGAGTTGGAGTTGTTTTCTGAAATCGGGCATGGATCTGGTTGATTGACGTTGCTGGTCTTCAATGGATGAGTCCATGGCTCTTTATATGGATCTGTTGGTTGATCTTGCTGATCTTCAACGAGAGTCCATCTTGATAAGTGATTATATTGCCGAGTATTATGGGCTAGGGATTAGGAAACGGCCCCTGAGTGGACAGGTCGTGAACGTCCTAGTTACCAATGATGCCATAGATACTCTGATGAAGGAATGATAGGAAAATTGAGAATCAACTGGATAAATTGGAAGATGGTGATCAGTGATACTATGGTTTTATTAAAGGATTGTTTTAAACTGGTTGAATCTGTGAAAAGGCAATTTCATATTGGGTGTGTGAGTGGTGTGACTAGTTTTATTTTGCATGAACATCCGGCTAGGGAGCCTTGGAACTCTTTTCCTTGGTACCCAGGACAAAACCTAACCAAATTCTTAATTGGATCCCATCACTACAGTGGTTGGGCGGTTGGCTAACCCATGGGATCGGATGGGGTTAGGCTGGACTGATGGATCCGTAAATCGAGACTCAAACTTTTGTTTTTACGATAGATAAAATAAATCCCGGACAGTAACTGTTCTATGGATAAGAATCAACGGCTGTGCCTCTTGAATGGGGAAAAAAGCGTTGATCCCAATGATCCAAGTGCAAGTTCTTCCTTAATCTGACCATGTATCTTATAGATGCAATTGGATCAGCTCGATCAGAAACGTTCTTGACTACGTTAGAGTAAAAAATTATCCTGGTGGAATCGCCCGTGCTTTCCGGTAAAGGAAGTTTTTCCGGGTTTGGTTTTGGAACAACCGACGGATTAGTCTCTTATCCGGATATCCGTGGGTGAGGCCCCGAATGTGGGACCCCTGTCCCGCGCGAGAAGTGCTACTTCCGCTGTTAGTATTCCAAATCTGTTGCTCGGTGGGAACAGGGATCTTACATGTTTGATGAAATGAGTAGCTGGTATATTACTGAGAAAGATGCCATATAACTGGAAATGTGATTGCACAGAATGCAAGTTATCAATCACAATCATTGAGTAGACGTGGAGAGTCGTCTTATGTTGGGTCTCTTGATAGACCATGGAGTGGCAGGCTGCGCCAAAATACCAGTCCTGAAAATTTAGGTGGTACATCACGAAAAGGCAAAGAGAAGGTTAGTGAGACTCTTGGTATGGCCGACATTTATGCAGACCAATATTATGTTGATGGAGAGTCTAATGGCTCGGAGCAGAGCCTTAATGATGAGCTTGGGATTCTAGCTATTAGAACATCTGGTGTAAGAAAGGCAAGAGAAGCTGTAAAAATGCCAACAAGTAGTGATCATGGACAACATATGTCAGGGAGATTCAAAAAACTTATTGATAGGTTGACATATGATGGCTGTGTCGCTCATCATTATGCATATATGATGAGCTGTGTCGCTCATCATTATGCATATATGGCTGAAGTTGTGCAAGATGTTGAACCCACATGTTTTGAAGAAGCTGTTGGGAATTTAGATTGGGAGAAAGTCATGGATGAAGAAATGGTTGCATTGCATGCAAATGAGACTTGGGAATTGGTGCCATTACTTGAGGACAAGAAGGCTATTGGATGCAAGTAGGTGTACAAAATAAAGCACAACTTAGATGGAAGTATTTGTTGGATAAATGTAATCCCAACTCCTTAGTCCAAATTAATATGTGGTGGATAGGCTAGTGGTCAGTGGTGGTTGGTGTGTAAAGCCTACAAATGGTTGGTGCATGTTGTTCATGCAACTCATGCAACTAAAAATAGGGTAGAGAGATCTCTAAATAAGGTACAAGTCGTGATCAAGTGATTATGTAAGTTTGGTTCATGTCTAATCACAGTTAGTGTCTTCTTGTGTTAATCTCATATCAATTTTCTGCATATACCAATTTTTGTCCCTCATATTCATGATGTCTTGTACAATATTTGATCCACCTTGAGTATGTTTTGATCAATCTTCATAGCTTAGTTATCATATCCAACATTTGGTATCAAAGCTTGACTCAATTAGGCTTAGTTTATTAGCAAAAACCCTAATCAATTTCTTAATCACCATAGTCAGTTTTTTTTGTTTGAACCACTTGCTGTAGTTTGCATCCGTGCTTGCACCTGAGGGGATGAAACCCTAATCTTTTGATATAGCCTTCTTGCCTTGGTCCCACGCATCCCCTACAACGAAGCTCACATGTCAATTTTATCGCACCTAGGCGAATTTCCCATCGCCATCACCGCAGCTCGATTTCTGCAGTTTTGAACCATTCATCGTCGTCTCTTCAAATTTAGCCAATTCCTTTCAGGTGTTGCAAGTCCATTATGTGAAGATTCAGCACACAAAATTTGGAGGCATATGGTCCACTGTAGCAGCTGCACGCATCGTTTTTTCAGTCGCCTCTTTTCTGCAGTTTCTGCTCCAACTACATGGTGATACCTATTTTGATTTATATTGATGATATTTTTACTATTTGGGCTTAAATCATCTATGTGAGCAAGTTCTCAACATTAATCATCATATTTCATCATCACGAGTTCCAAATTTCTCGACAAATTCAACGAAACTGGGTTCCATACCTGGCAAATGGATGTATGCATGTAGATGTGGATGTATGGATATGAATGTGGATGTATGGATGTAGATACAGATATGAACGTATGTATGTGGATGTGGATGTATGAATGAGGATGTGAAAATAAATGTATGCATGTAGATGTGGATGTATGGATGTGAATGTGGATGTGGATGTGGATATATGGATGTGGATATGGATGTGTATGTATGAATGCGGATATGAGATTGGATGTATGATGTGGATGTACGAACATGGATGTGTATGTAGAATAATGAATGTGAATGTGTATGTGAAATAATGTATCGTCGATATGAGTGAATGGATGAGAATGAGTACACATATGAATGGAATGTGAAATAAGTAATGTGTACTGAGGAGGGATAATGTGGAAAGACGAGAGTTCGATATAGAAACTGTATTTGTGACCTGTCTGTAAATGACTGTTTTATGTCAAGAATGCTGGGGAAGCATTTTGACCGTCTTGTGGATTAAGGTCATGGAGACCTAACTAATAAAGTTGCAACTGCTGACGGAGAGTCAATGGAGGACGTCTCGCGTAGTAAGGTCGACCGAGGTCTTGACCAGCCTCGGTTCGATTTAAATGGTGAGCTTCCGGTACGGTGGATGAGGGACCAAGGAAGCGGCCTATGAGTGAAGCGCTAGGTCACCTGCAAAGGATCCTAGAGGGTGCTGACCATACGGTGCTCGGGCTCTGGGTCGCCGAAGATACCCACACGTGTGTCGTGGAAGATATTGGAACAAGGAGTAAGAGTTGTTTTTTGAAACCGGGCATGGATCTGGTTGATTGACCTTGCTGGTCCTCAACGGATGAGTCCATGGCTCTCTTATATGGATCTGTTGATTGATCTTGCTGATCTTCAACAAGGATTCCATCTTGATTTTTATATGTGAAAATATTGCCGGGTACTATGAGCTAGGAACTATTGAAAAGGTCCCTAAATGAACAGGTGGTGAGCGTTCTGGTTGCCAATGATGCCATAAGTACACCGATGAATGAATGATTGGAAATTTGGATTCAACCAGAGATTTTGAAGATTGTCATCAGTGACATAATGGTGTCATTAAAGGATTGTTTTAAAGTTAGTTGATGGAAAGGAAGGGAGGGAGAAAGAGGGAGGGCAGGAGAAGGAGAAGGAGAGAGAGGGAGGTGGGAGAGAGAAAGGGAGGGAGAGAGAGGAGAGAGAGTGGGAGAAGGAGAGGAAGGAGGGAAGGGTGGTAGACCGAAAGGGAGGGAGAGAGAGGGAGGGTGGGAGAAGGAGAGAGAGAGAGAGAGGGAGGGTGGGAGAGATAAAGGAAGGGAGAGAGAGGTGAGAGACAGAGGGCGAGAGAAGGAGAGAGAGGGAGGGAGGGTGGGAGAGAGAAAGGGAGGGAGGGAGAGGAGAGGAGAGAGGGAAGAGGGTGGGAGGAGGGAGGAGGGAGGGAAGGGTGGGAGAGCAAAAGGGAGGGAGAGAGAGGAGAGAGAGGGAGGGTGGAACAAGGAGAGAGAGGGAGGGAAGGAGAAGGAGAGAGGGAAGAGTGGAAGAAGGAGAGGAGCGAGGGAAGGGTGGGAGAGCAAAAGGGAGGGAGAGAGAGGAGAGAGATGGAGGGTGGGAGAGAGAAAGGGAGGGAAGAGAGATGGGGAGAGAAGAGGGGGGAGAAGGACAGAGAGGGTAGTATGGGATGGGAGCTAGTGGGATAAGGAGAGAGATAGAGAGAGAGAGTAGAGTAGAGTAGAGTAGTTTATTATCATCCCCCACGGAAGGCCAAATTATGACCCATGGGACCTTTCCAGATATACAATGAATCTCCTTCCCCATGGTAGGAAAGGGTAGCTACGGTGAAAGAACGATCTATGTAGCGTGGTTCTCCCGAAAGCGTAACATGCAAGTGATGAGAGCCCCTAACTTCAATATATGAGTAGTGGTCAAAAACTGGTGAAGTGGCCCCTATAAAGGGATATCAAAGTCAGCCCGTATGTGTGCATATGCTGGGCATGTCATAATCATGTGCTCCTTTGATTCTACACTCTGTAGTCCACACAGCTTGCATAACCTCGTCTCTCGTGCCTGTCCACTCCATGCACCTGTCTCGATCAATAAAGTGTGGGATCGAGTTCGAAGTCGTGCAATACTCCGTCTAAATGCCACTGAGAGAGAGAGAGGGAGAGAGAGGGAAGAGGGTGGAAAGGAGAGAGAGGGAGGGTGGGATGGGCTAGGCTAGGCTGGGCTAGGCTGGTGGTGGCAATAGTTAGAAAGAGATAGTTCAAGTAGAGAGAGAGGACAGCCAAGAAAAGCTCCATCCACCAAGCTCCCTCAAAAATCACACTCATCACACAAGGAAAGTGTGGGTGTATTTCATGGAGAAGAGTGAAATTTTCACTCATTTTCAGAATTTCAGAGTGATGGGGCTGAAAAGAGACAAGAAACCATGTGAAGTTCCAAAGGTCAGATGGAACTTCTCCAATGAGTTCTTTGATTTCTTGTGGAAGAATGGCATTCAGAGGCAATTTACATGTAGATACACTCCGCAACAAAATGGAGTTGCTGAGCGAAAAAACATGCACATTACAGAGATAGCACGAGCATTGATTGACAAAGAAGAATATGCCGCATAGTTATTGGGCTCAAGCTGTTTTGACAACAGTCTATATCATGAACAGGACTCCTACTACAACCATACATGATGTAATGCCAGAGGACAAATTCAATGGCAAGAAACATGATTTGTCTCTCTTGAATGTATTGCCTATGTGCATGTGCCACATGAGTTACGTACGAAGCTGGACCCAAAGGTAGAAAAATGTGTGTTTATTAGATATTCCCTTGAGCAAAAGGGATATAGATGCTATAACCCTACTACACATGAGTTGAGGGAAAGCAAAGATATTGTGTTTGATGAAATGAGTAGCTGGTATGTTACTGAGAAAGATGCCATATAACTGGAAATGTGATTGCACAGAATGCAAGTTATTAATCACAATCATTGAGTAGACCTGGAGAGTCGTCTTATGTTGGGTCTCTTGGTAGACCATGGAGTGGCAGGCTGCGCCAAAATACCAGTCCTGAAAATTTAGGTGGTACATCACGAAAAGGCAAAGAGAAGGTTAGTGAGACTCTTGGTATGGCCGACATTTATGCAGACCAATATTATGTTGATGGAGAGTCTAATGGCTCGGAGCAGAGCCTTAATGATGAGCTTGGGATTCTAGCTATTAGAACATCTGGTGTAAGAAAGGCAAGAGAAGCTGTAAAAATGCCAACAAGTAGTGATCATGGACAACATATGTCAGGGAGATTCAAAAAACTTATTGATAGGTTGACATATGATGGCTGTGTCGCTCATCATTATGCATATATGATGAGCTGTGTCGCTCATCATTATGCATATATGGCTGAAGTTGTGCAAGATGTTGAACCCACATGTTTTGAAGAAGCTGTTGGGAATTTAGATTGGGAGAAAGTCATGGATGAAGAAATGGTTGCATTGCATGCAAATGAGACTTGGGAATTGGTGCCATTACTTGAGGACAAGAAGGCTATTGGATGCAAGTAGGTGTACAAAATAAAGAACAACTTAGATGGAAGTATTTGTTGGATAAATGTAATCCCAACTCCTTAGTCCAAATTAATATGTGGTGGATAGGCTAGTGGTCAGTGGTTGGTGTGTAAAGCCTACAAATGGTTGGTGCATGTTATTCATGCAACTCATGCAACTAAAAATAGGGTAGAGGAGTCTCTAAATAAGGTACAAGTCGTGATCAAGTGATTATGTAAGTTTGGTTCATGTCTAATCACAGTTAGTGTCTTCTTGTGTTAATCTCATATCAATTTTCTGCATATACCAATTTTTGTCCCTCATATTCATGATGTCTTGTACAATATTTGATCCACCTTGAGTATGTTTTGATCAATCTTCATAGCTTAGTTATCATATCCAACATTTGGTATCAGAGCTTGACTCAATTAGGCTTAGTTTATTAGCAAAAACCCTAATCAATTTCTTAATCACCATAGTCAGTTTTTTTTTGTTTGAACCACTTGCTGTAGTTTGCATCCGTGCTTGCACCTGAGGGGATGAAACCCTAATCTTTTGATATAGCCTTCTTGCCTTGGTCCCACGCATCCCCTACAACGAAGCTCACACGTCAATTTTATCGCACCTAGGCGAATTTCCCATCGCCATCACCGCAGCTCGATTTTTGCAGTTTTGAACCATTCATCGTCGTCTCTTCAAATTTAGCCAATTCCTCTGAGGTGTTGCAAGTCCATTATGTGAAGATTCAGCACACAAAATTTGGAGGCATATGGTCCACTGTAGCAGCTGCACGCATCGTTTTTTCAGCCGCCTCTTTTCTGCAGTTTCTGCTCCAACTACATGGTGATACCTATTTTGATTTATATTGATGATATTTTTACTATTTGGACTTAAATCATCTATGTGAGCAAGTTCTCAACATTAATCATCATATTTCATCATCATGAGTTTCAAATTTCTCGACAAATTCAACGAAACTGGGTTCCATACTACCTGGCAAATCAAGGTGCAAGGCTACCTCATGAAGAAAAGTCTGTGGAGTATGGTCAAGCCACTTACTGAAGATGAAGCAGGTATTTCTGCTGCAGTTACAAGAGCTACAACGGCTGCACTTCAAGCAAAAGATGAACAAGCACTTGCTATTATCATTACTGCTTTAGAAGATGATTTTATTCATTATATTGATGATGTTGAGTCAGCTATGGAAGCTTGGGAATTATTAGAACGTACTTTTGGTGCAAAGGCAAAGCATTCCAAGATCAGTTTGAAGATGCAACTCTTTGATTTAACCATGGAGAGTAATGAAAATTTAGCAGCTTTGATTAATAGGTTGAAGAGCTTAATGACACAGTTGGTTTATGTTAAATCTCCTATTCCTGAAGAAGATGCTATTGCTATCCTGCTTAAAAGCTTACCTTCAAGCTTTAGACAAACTGTAACGGTACTTAAAGAGAAGGAGCCAGTCCCTTCTTTGGAAAGTATCATAAATTCTTTGCAGGAAGAAGACAAGAAGATTACAAAGGATGTGATAGATCCTTATGCATATACTGTTACTACGACATCGGCAAAGAAGAAGTGTACTATTTGTGGTCGTATAAATCATCTTACTAAGGATTGTTTCTCCAAACATCCTTGTGAGTATTGTGGAAAGACGAATCATCCATCCTCAAAGTGCTACCAAAAAGATCAAAAGCAAGCAAAGGCACATGTGGTTGAAGAAGTCAACCAACAAGAAGAAACAAATCTTTGTTCTAGTCTTAGTATTAAAGATGTAGATGAGGAGTATGCTTTTTAGATTATGTCATGTATGTGGTTGAGTCAAGACTTATGTTGTTCCAACTTGACGAGTTGTAGAGGAGAGTACACTACCCTATGTTGTTGTTAAGGGGGGACTCTTACTCATTGTGTCAAGGAGGTTTGTTAGACTTGATTCATGTTTTGTAAGAAGTTGGTCTTAAGGGGGGATGTTGTTCATGCAACTCATGCAACTAAAAATAGGGTAGAGGAGTCTCTAAATAAGGTACAAGTCATGATCAAGTGATTATGTAAGTTTGGTTCATGTCTAATCATAATTAGTGTTTTGTGTTAATCTCATATCAATTTTCTGCATATACCAATTTTTGTCCCTCATATTCATGATGTTTTGTACAATCTTTGATCCACCTTGAGTATGTTTTGATCAATCTTCATAGCTTAGTTATCATATCCAACATTTGGTATCAGAGCTTGACTCAATTAGGCTTAGTTTATTAGCAAAAGTCCTAATCAATTTCTTAATCACCATAGCGAGTTTTTTTTTGTTTGAACCACTTGTTGTAGTTTGCATCCGTGCTTGCACCTGAGGGGAAGAAACCCTAATCTTTTGATATAGCCTTCTTGCCTTGGTCCCACACATCCCCTACAACAAAGCTCACACGTCAATTTTATCGCAGCTAGGTGAATTTCCCATCACCATTAGCGCAGCCCGATTTCTGCAGTTTTGAACCATTCGTCATCGTCTCTTCAAATTGAGCCAATTCCTCCAAGGTATTGCAAGTCCATTATGTGAAGATTCAGCACACAAAATTTGGAGGCATATGGTCCATTGTAGCAGCTGCACGTATCGTTTTTTTCAGTCGTCGATTTTCTGCAGTTTCTGCTCCAACTTTATGGTGATACCTATTTTGATTTATATTGATGATATTTTTACTATTTGGGCTTAAATCATCTATGTGAGCAAGTTTTTAACATCAATCATCATATTTCATCATCATGAGTTCCAAATTTCCCGACAAATTCAACGAAACTGGGTTCCATATACCTGGCAAATCAAGGTGAAGGGCTACCTCATGAAAAATTTGTGGAGTATGGTCAAGCCACTTACTGAAGATGAAGCAGGTATTTCTGCTGCAGTTACAAGAGCTACAACGGCTGCACTTCAAGAAAAAGATGAACAAGCACTTGCTATTATCATTACTGCTTTAGAAGATGATTTTATTCATTATATTGATGATGTTGAGTCAGCTATGGAAGCTGGGGAATTATTAGAACGTACTTTTGGTGCAAAGGCAAAGCATTCCAAGATCAGTTTGAAGATGCAACTCTTTGATTTAACCATGGAGAGTAATGAAAATTTATTAGCTTTGATTAACAGGTACAAGTCGTGATCAAGTGATTATGTAAGTTTGGTTCATGTCTAATCATAATTAGTGTCGTCTTGTATTAATCTCATATCAATTTTCTCCATATACCAGTTTTTGTCCCTCATATTCATGATGTTTTGTAGAATCTTTGATCCACCACATATTAATTTGGACTAAGGAGTTGGGATTACATTTATCCAACAGTATAAGCAAGTATAAATCAAGATTGGTTGCCAAAGGTTATGCTCAAATGTATGGCATTGATTATGATGAGGAGACGTTCAATCCCGTTGCCAAGATGGCAACCGTGAGAGCTGTTATTACGGTGGCTACATCGAAAGGATGGGTTTTACACCAAATGGATGTTAAGAATGCGTTCTTGCATAGTGATTTGCAAGAAGAGGTGTATATGGATCAGTCACCAGAATATGAAGATGAGGGTCTCCCTAATTTTGTATGCAAGTTGCGTAAAGCCTTGTATGGCTTAAAACAGGCATGTAGAGCCTTGGCATGATAAGATAGCACAATATCTTATCACCATTGGTTTTCATGTAGCAGATGCTGATCATTCACTCTATGTGCGGAAGAGTGATAGGGGCCTTGTGGTCATCATAATCGATGTGGATGACTTGACTATTGGGGGTGATAGTGGAGAGGAAGTTGAAAGTATGAAATGTCTCCTTAAGCAAAAATTTGACCATGAAGGATTTGGGTGAGCTGAGGTACTTCCTTGGCATTGAGGTCATTAGCATGGCCAAGGGTATATGGCTGTCTCACAGAGGCAATATGCATTGAAAATGCTATCCAAATATAGTATGGCTAGTTGTAAGCCAATTTCTGTGCCATTATATTCAAATGGCAAGTTGAGTGCAGTTGCAGGTGAGATTTTGGAGAACCCCACTATGTACAGGAAGATAGTGTGGGTAGCTTGATCTACATGAGGATCACCAGGCCAGATTTGAACTATACAATTGGATTGCATAGTCAGTTTATGTAGGTTCCTTGAAAGCCACATTTGGATGGTGTGAGGCGTAGATGGCGCTATGTGAAGTCTACAAAAGACTATGGTATCTTTTATGAGGCCGGTAGGGAGTTGCAGGTGTTTGGATACACCAATGCAGATTGGGCTAGTAGTATCGCAGATAGGAGATCTACCAATGGATTTATATTTTCCTTTGGGAGTGGTGCTGTGACATGGAGCAGCAAGAAGCAACCAACAGTTGCCTTGTTGAGTGTATAAAGCAAAGTATAGGAGTCCTGCAATGGCAGCATGTGAGGTAGCTTGGTTGCGCAAGCTACTTAGTGATTTGGGGTTGCAGGTTGACAGACAGGTTGTCATCTGTTGTGACAACCTTAGCAGTATACACTGAGGAACCTGATTTTTCATGCACGGACCAAACACATAGAGGTCCGCTATCTCTTCATCAAAGAGAGAGAGAGAGTCTTCGCATGAGATATTGATCTCATGTATGTTAGCACCACAAAGGAGCAGGTAGCTGACATTTTCACAAAAGCCTTAGGAGAAGAGAAGCTTTGCAGATTCCGGACTATGCTTGGAGTCCTAGAGATGGAGTTGAGCTTGAGGGGGAGTGTTGAGATGTCAAGCTCAACACGAGCTAACACTTATGATATGCTTGGGTGATCGTTTCTGCCACTTACATCACTGGTGTATTTGGTAGGAAGCTGACATGATAGATCTTCGTCTCAGTGATTCTACAGAGCTGGACTACACTAGTCCACCATTTAGTTATGGCATTCTTATCTTGCCAGCTCACTCACTTAGAGTGTTCACATTATGGACCGCATGTACATATTACTTTAGTACTTATGTTGTATTTTCCTTATCCTTTTTGTAGAACTCTTTTGTGGAGAAGAAGAAGAAGAACCATTTTCAACCTCTCATCTTGTGTGTTCTTTTCTAGGGTTTTTGTGAGTGTGTGTGTACTTGTAAGAGCTCAAGGTCTTCCTCCCTGCATCTTTTCAGTCAACATGTTCAAATTCTTAAGGACTCCTTATGATTCCGTCCAACTTGTATAGTTGTCCTGCAATCAATTGATAAGGGGCTGCTTTTTCGATAAGGTGTTGGGCTCTGTCACATGATTGATGGGTCTCTTCTGGGGAAGACCATTAGACAAATAATGGGCGATCTCTTCGGCCCATTCCGAAATAATGCAGAGTCTAAATAGCGGGGCATCAAGAGTTCATCCTCTACTACTACTCGAAGTTCTCCATTGGGGATGCACAACAAGTGATCGGCATGCTATGAGCCTTTTTGCATAGTCACTCGTGAAATCAAACTCTCGAAGGATTAAGAGCCATTGGGTTATCCTTTCCCCTGCACAAGGCTTATGGACTACGTAGAGAAGTGCCTGATAGTCTACGAAGGATAAAATTTATTAGCCAACATATAACAGCATTACTTCTTCATGGCATAGACCATCAAAAGTCCTTATTGTTCTGTGGTAGTGTATTTTTGTTCACCATCATTTAGCAGCAACATCCATGTTATGCTCTCTTAGGGGAACATTTGCATGAGGTACAAAGGGGCACATCAAGACAGGCATTGCAAAAGATAAGAGAACTTGTGCAAGAGGCAATTTCAGAGGTTGCTACAAGTGGTTCAAGGAAGGTACAAATGGATATCACCAAAATCGTATTGGATGCAGTTGTCTCAGGAAGCATACGAAGAATAAATCAAATATTAGCAACATGGAGTTGTCATATTATTGGAACCCATGCATACCCTGATTCAATGTCAAAGGTAATGTTCTTTCCATATTGACTTTAATTGTTTGGTAATTCTTATAAATGAATGTTTACATAGTTTGTTAAGATGCCCAATTCTCTTGTAGATTCAGGAGGATGGTGTGTGCTTCTAGAATCAACAGTTCAGTGCAAGCAGCAGAGTCAAGTATCCTAGAATTGAAGAGACAATGTGCTTTTGAGTTCTTCCATGGTAGTTGTTTTCCTAGGCAAGTCAGATCGGTGTTATGTGTTTAAAATGTCAACCACAGGGCCTACTGAATCGTATGCACCAAATAGGAGATGGGGATTTGAGGAAGTCTTGGGTTTGTTTTGATCACGTTAGGCATGTGCAAGGATGGACAATAATGGCTGCACATGTATATGATCCAAGGTAGAGTTTAGTATTGTGTTAAGTTCTTAAAAAACTTTGATCTTATTTTTAGTGATTTTCCAATTGTCGTATGATGGCATGTAGCGTGCAAGAGCTCATGAACAATTGCAACTTGTGAAATGAAAGAGGAGGACACAATGGCATAAGTGCTTTTCTAGGAGATGATTAACAATGTTGTGGTCCAAAAAGGTTTCTCCAAGCCAGATTTTTTTGGCTTCATGGGGCTAATGAGGCTGGAGTCAACTCGAGGGCAGTTAAGATTGTCTATAATAATGGACCAGAGAATATATTGGAAGATCATGAGCATTTGTGTCTTTTTCATTAGGGACAAAGCTTGAACATCCATACATTACAATATGTAGTTAGGAATTTTCAGGAAGAGCACAAGCAACTATGTCGTCAGTGGCGTTGTGCATTGAGTAAGGAAGAGACACTTTTAAAGTACAAACACATTAGATCATGGTGGATAAATGGTAAAGTCACTGATGCAAACTTACCAGCCATGGATTGTTGGCTTAGTTGGCTTAGTTAGTGGTATACTAGATATCCCCATTGGAGGAAACATCTTGTAGGGGTAAGTATTGTTTTCTTGGTTCTCGAAAAGAATAACTTGTATTTTGAATCTAAATTGTCAACTTAACCATCTGGTTATAGAATGCAATTGGAGAATGCAATTAACTTAGTTTTCTATTGTAGGATATCAATGATGCTTGTGTGCCGCACATGCTAACTACCAATCTAGCAGAAATGAAGCATGCAAGTTGGTTAGTAGGAGAGGGTTTCAGAGGAGCCATCTCTTTTTATGATGCAGTTGTTTTAGACCTCGCTAATGCCCTCTTGCAATCCACGAAGAAGCATGCATTCATGCAAGGAAAATATCACAGAGCAGGCCCTACAATAACAAAGTTGATGGAGAAGGCCAAAATATCAAAAGCTCCAAATAATCCGTCAAGCAATAGTAGATTGGTGGGGGAATCAGTGTGAGTGGCACACCAATGCACGTGCAACCAAACATTTTTGGTGATAACATTACTATTAGCCGGCATAAAAAATCCACAGTTATAAATCTTGAGGAAGATAACTCATCACATCATCTAGAGTATGTCACAAAAAACTAACCACACAAGAAACAAGGTAGGAGATTAAGCTTTCCACCCACTATTCCTTTAACTACAGGTGGTCAAAAAAATGCAAGGGGAGAGATAACTAAAGCAGAGGTGTAGGAAATTGTGGATAGTGACATACACGATTCAATGTGGGCTATACGTCGAACATCTCTACACAGCAAGGTAACTTGCCAAGGATAGTTAGGTGGCCAAGATGGCAAGTTCAAAAAGAGCATCAAGAACTACGGACAAGGTGTTCTAGGTCCTTCTTTTTATGGTATGAGAGAATGGTTTGGAAATTGGGGGGCAAAGACGTCAGTTCATGTGGTTTTGTATAACAGCAGCGTGGATCATACTTGGAGAGTATGTAACACCATCTGTCAATCACCTGCTAGACCCCTAGTTGTTTGGCCAGTGGGACGAGGTACAAACCTGACTATGGATGAGATTCGAGATTTAGAAGCTGGTGGGTTTGTGTTGCAAAAGGGACAATGTCAGGAAGCAAATCATGTAGGCCAATAGTCAACAAGGTACATAAGTGGTATATCAGATATGGCAGCCAAGAGAATATATTCGACAATTTCAAGTATAGCTATGATCTTTGAGCATTTGGTCATTAAGGTCGAGCAAATGGAAGTGTTTTTAATTGAGAATAAGGAATTACTAGTGCGAAATGAAAAATGCCGGGTGACTATGGGAAAGAATCCATCATACACATGTCCCAATTTGCAAATCAAGGTAGGTGCTAGACGACCATATTGTGCATGCAAGCACCTTTACTTTTATATTTGTGTATCTTTGGGTTAGATGCGAACCATAATATGTTTATACATTAACCCACTCTAAGAAAGGAGGACCTAATAAGCATGTTCAACAACACGAGAACAATGTGAAAAGGACCTAGTACTATTAATGACATTGTACTATAGTTTTGAAAAGATCCTTCATCTTACAAAAATAAAAATGTTTGATATCTCAATTCTCTAACAAGGACTATTTACTTTTCCTTTTTTTTAATGTTTTTGCAGGACAATTAATATGGTTAAATGTCAATGCCTTAAATATGTTCATTCCATTCATCTACTTTTTCAAAAAAAAAAAGTAGATAGAAATGCATCTACTTTTCTAAATTTAGGGAAAAGTCATGCATGTACTTTTTTAAATTTAGAGAAAAGCCATGCATCTACTTTTATAAATTTAGTGGGTAACCATGCAAAGTAGCTTTTTGCTATTTTCTTTGTGTATCTTTAAATTCGATCCTTGCCTCTTACTCTAATCCCTCTTGTTGCCTCCCTCGCCCTCTCATTGTATTGCTCTCTCTCAATCGTTCTCTTCTTTCATGACCATCAACTACCTTTGTTCATCTCTGATGGCTTCTTCTAATGGCCCTAGCTATACTCTAAAGGAAAACCTGGAAAGGGTATGCAACAAAACGGGCAGAGATGCAGCAGAACATCTCAGAATCACGACAGAGGCCCGCAATCTTTGGACAAAGATACTAGCGATGAACTTATTGATTCTAGAGATTTGTTCATGTGCTGTGGTGGAACATGAATATTGGAAGTGCCATCGGTACTTGACAAAGTTTTGGATATATTGATGAAGAGACGGAGGAGCCCTTACGAGAGGAGTTAAAGAATAAAGTAGCCAAAAAAAAGTGTATAGGTGTAGGATTCGTAGGTAGTTATAGTATGTTTTCAATTTTAAACAATGTTAGATTGTAGTAGCCCATGTAATAACCTTTTTTGGAATAAAGTGGTTTCAACTATAGATCACCATGTCTTTTGTATTAATTATGGGTTTGTTGTTGTTATAATTAATTATATCAAATTCTTGGGTTTATTGTATGTTTTGAATAGCAGCGTCATGTTCTTATCTCTCTCACTCCCTCTTTCTTTTAAATAATTAAGCCATGATCTCAATCATAATTGAAAAATTAGTGACCTTAATAAATTTACATTCTTCATTGTTTCTTACGCAAGGCATAGTAGATAGCTTGTATGTATAAATCTTAAAATTATTCACCTTGTTAATTTTACTCACATGCAATGATATGCCGTCAATGAAAAGGCTTTAAATGCTATGAAATCATGTGTAAAGGGCATGGAACACCATGCAATCACATGCACATATAATAACATCTAGATGCAATAACATCCACATGTAATAATATCTGGATTAAGAGATTGTGTATAGGGAGGGTGGGACAAGGAGAGAGAGGGAGGGAAGGAGAGAGGGAGAGGAGGGTGAGAGAGGGAAGAGGGTGGGAGAAAGAGAGAGGGTAGTGTGGGCTGGGCGGTGGTGGGACAAGGAGAGAGAGAGAGAGGAAAACAGGTGGGAGAAGGAGAGAAGGGAGAGTGGGAGAGCGAAACGAGAGAAGGGAGAGTGGGAGAGTGGGAGAGCGAAACGGAGGGAGAGAGAGGAGAGAGAAAGGAAGGGAGAGGGAGGGAGGGTGGGAGAGAGAAAGGAAGGGAGAGAGAGGGAGGGTGGGAGAGGAGAGACAAGGAGGGTGGGAGAGAGAGGTGCGAGAGGGAGAGCGGGCGGGACAAGGAGAGAGAGGGAGGATGGGAGAGAGAAAAGGAAGGAGAGTCCCCACCATGAGGAGCAGAAGCAACGCGTGCTTTCTCGCGTCGCCATCTCTGCCTTCACTGATTATAGCTGAGATGACGCACTCCTTCTTGCGCACCACCTCCATTTTATAGCTCGACGCGTAAGTTGAGTACACTTGTGTCCTGTGGGTGGGGTCCCGCTCAGCACTATAAGCATCCAACCAAGATCCTCCTCAAATTATTTTCTGACTGTAGATTCTTTTGTTGGCGGGTGGCCACAGCAGCAGACGAACATGGCGACGTCCAAAATAATCCACAAGGAGCGAAGGAAGGCGTCAACGAACGCCTCTTGAATAATCGCGCTTAGTTGAGAGGCCCCATCGAGATCCCCTCGTTGAAAAATAATCATGTTCATTTAAAATTAAGTCTGCATTTCTTGTCAACAGAGAAGTCACAAAGTTTTCTTGCGAGCTTACAAGAGTTTTTTTTTTTTTTTGTTTGTTTGTTTGTTTTGTTTTGTTTTGGTGTGTAATGGCTACAGCGTAAGTAGCTTGGTTGTCACTCGTGGCTATGGCGGTGCGCACTTTCGAGGTTTGCACTTCAAACGCGCCATGATGATGATGACCAAGATCTTTTCCCTGTGGCATGAAACGGTCCATTGGCGAAACCAAAACCCACTCTACAAGGACTGGCATTTGTAAAGAGGCGTACCAAGGTGAAGAATTATTTGCCGGTGCTAATACAAAGGAGACGTATATAATTCCTCCATTAGCGCCATAATCAGCCTACCCCTCCAAATAACACTATCCATCGAGATGTAGCCATGTTTACCAAGTTGATAGGACCCTAAAGAGGCCACATGCTATTTTAAAAAGCATGCAACACATTTGTACGAGTATGCATGCCACCACCACACATCACCAACCCACATGATGCTCTTGCCATAACCAAGGGGGAAAAAAAACATCATTCACTTATCCCACTCCGATTATCTCCAATCATGATTGTTGCTAGTCATTTTCATCAAAACATTCATATGGCCATCTTTAAAAGTAGTGACTTAGTGGGTTACTAAGTGTGACTCTATTGATCTTATCCAAGGTGGAGGAGATCTTGGCCACCCACCAGTCTTTTGAAAGACAAATAAAAAAAGGACCATTGATTCTTTCTCAAAGTCTTTGAACACTCCATGGTGCACACTATAAGAGAATGATGCAGTGGCCGCACAAGGGAGGAGAGAGGATAGAGAATCCAAGTAAAAAAGCAAGCGTGGCCAAGTGCACGACCAAATGCATGGCCACACATACGCGGCCAGATGCACAACCACACATGCAGCCAAACACACACCCAGATGCACGATGACACATAACCACTGGCCGTGTGTGTGTAATCACACATGTGGCCGTGTGTGTGTAATCACACGTGGCCGTGCATGTGGCTGTTGCACTTGGGACCGTGCACTAGAACCAGCCTCCGACTTACTATGGCTAGTACTTGATAATATCTAAATTATGTTGGGTCATTAGATTTGTCATCTGTAGTAGATGGGAAAGAGCAAAATATCACATTTATCTTACAAATACACCTAATTTATAAAGAACTACACGCTAATCCTATCCTCTACTAGGTCTGATAAGTCTCTTCGTCCCCCTCAAGACCCATGGAATGAAGATCAATAAGAAGGTTGATTCCACTATGTGAATCATCACCATGATCATTTGCATCCTCCATGGCCACCTCCTCGTTTGCATTAGCTCCATGATGTGCATCTGCCACTACCTCCACCTCCTCCATGACTTCGACGTAGAGAACTTGGAAAATGGCCTTTTCACGAGAAGTAACTTGCACTACATACCACCATCTCAGTTCATTGATTTGGAACACAACCTTCCAAGACAGAAAGAGTGTTCTTAAGGCCCAAGCAAATGAAGTTAAATTAAATTGAAACTCGCATATAGATATGTTTAGAAGTTTACATGTTCACAATGCATGGGCGAGACTAGAGTGTTGTTATTGGATTGCCAAAGCCTTGTAGAGTCTATCTGCTTAAGCCCACTTGTATGTTGCAAAGACCTCAAAGGTTCCGAATCCAAATTTAAGGATGTATGCGATGATACCACAACAATGCTTGTCATCCATGAAAGTCCCCCCCAAACATGACCCCACAATCTTGGGTATTTCTCCTTGAGTCAATGCAGTGAGTGGGAAAATGACTCCCCTCTGACCAAATAACATTATATGAAGTACACTATGGTACCTTCCCCTTTGACCAAATGGGATTGTGGGTGTTGTTCATACAAGACAAGGAGAGAATTTGAAAGAGCTACTTTCATGAGAGAAAATGCTAGGAGAGGGAGATGTAAGGTGCCTTCCCCCTATACTAGGTCTACTTCCAAGGAATCCTACCATTGATTGGCTTCATGATGAGATGTCAAGGGCGAAGAATGAAGGGGAGGAGGTCACGAGACAAAGGAGTGGGAGTATGCACGAGGATGTCTTTCTAAGGTATGTGTTTGAACTTTTTGCCTACTGTAGCTAGTCCTTTTCATGTATGAACAACACCCACTCATCTATCAAGTGGACTACAAGATGTAATTGGCTAATGAGAATAGACCATGGAAAGGCCTACTCAATGGGACACACTACCTCCAGAGCCATGAGAGGTTCCCTATCACGTGCCCTATCAAGAGAAGAAAGATCTATCTCATTTAAACTTATGAATCTACAAGATAATCAACACATGCATCGTCACATAGGTTAGTAGGATACACATCGGGGGTTGTCACCGAGGGAGCTTTTCTTGGCTACCCTTTCTCTCTACTTTGAACACTCTCTCTCTAACTCTCTCCACCACCATCTCCTCCCACCACCTCCCAACCCAACCTAGCTCCCCCCCTCCAACCTAGCTCTCCTCTCTCTCTCTCTCTCTCTCTCTCCTACCATCTCTTTCCCTCTCTTTTCTCTCTCTCTCTCTTCTAGCTCACTCTCTTCTCTCTCTCCATCTCTTTCCCCCCTCCAACCTAGCTCTCCTCTCTCTCTCTCTCTCTCTCTCTCTCTCTCTCTCTCTCCTACCATCTCTTTCCCTCTCTTTTCTCTCTCTCTCTCTTCTAGCTCACTCTCTTCTCTCTCTCTTCTAGCTCACTCTCTCTCTCCAACCATCTCACATCTCTCTCTCTCTTCTCTCTCTCCAACCATCCCTCTCTTCTCTCTCCCATCTCTCTTCTCTTGTCTCTCTCCTACCATCTCTCTCTCCCTTCACTCTTTTTTATCTCTCTCCTACCATCTCTTTCCCTTTCCCTCTACCACCCTCATCTCTCTCTACTACCATCTCTATATCTCTCCCTCTCTTCTCTCTTTGTCGTCCTACTCTCTCTCTCTCTCTCCTCCCATCTCTTTCTCTCTCCCTCTCTCTCCCACTTCCTCCCTCCTTATATCTATCACCCTTAACCCTCTCCTCTCCTCTATTTAGTAGTCTATCACTGTCTTTCCCTTTACAGCTCATTTTCACTCTTCCTTCTTATCAATCTCGTTGTCTTTGGATTGTTCGTATGATGTTATAAGGGAAATAACATCTTCTCTCTCTTCATATTCTCTATCTCTTATCCATATGTTGTCATCTCTTGCATCTCTCTTGCTCTTCATGTTCTCTCTCTCTCTCTCTCTCTCTCTCTCTCTCTCTCTCTCTCTCTCTCTCTCTCTCTCTCAACACCTTCTGATCAAAGGAGGCTACAAACTGATACATATAACTTCATTTTACCCCTATAGATCCTTTGAGTCTACAAACTTAAAACTACCTTACTCATATTCTCTATCTCTTGTCCATGTTGTCACCTCTTGCAATTCTCTTGCTCTTCATGTTCTCTCTCTCTCTCTCTCTCTCTCTCTCTCTCTCTCTCTCTCTCTCTCTCTCTCTCTTATCCTTCTGATCAAAGGAGGCTACAAACTTACACAGTATACATAACTTCATTTTACCCCTATAGATCCTTTGAGTCTACAAAATTAAAACTACCTTACTCATCTACAAAATATATATAATGTCAATACTTTATTAGTTTTTTTGACATGTTGAACACAAACATACGGTGGAAACTCTCAATAATATTTTATTCTAAACCCCAATATACCTCTCTCTCTCTCTCTCTCTCTCTCTCTCTCTCTCTCTCTCTCTCTCTCTCTCTCTCTCTCTCTCTATTCATATGTAAAATAAGATCAAGACATAATTGTTAGAAATACACCAAAATACCATGTGACATTGGGGATACGGTATCTGGGTTTACAGCCAACTCTTGGTGTGAACACTCTAGGTGTGAACATTAGGAAAAAAGGGAGCTCATTTTGGGGCCTTTTACAGTTTGGAAAAATAAGCTCTCAATAACCAATGAACAGAGGGCCAACGTAACGTTGGAAATTCACAAAAATAAGAGAAAATAGATAAAAGAAACAATATTTTATGTAGGTACAAGCGTGCTTCATTAATGTGGAGATTGGTTTTTTATTCTCACAAGATCTTTGGACATGAAAATAGAATCTAGTCTAACATTTTCTCTGACAAGGGCCTTCCTGCTTCCACCTTCCTTTGAACTTTGAAATGTTGTGCTGCCTTTCCTTCGAAAGATCTACCATTCTACACCACTGCCTCATTGTGCAGCAGACAGCCTCTTCTTTTCCAAAACTGCTCCCTTGATCCTGTTTGGCTTAGAGTAAGATGTTTCTTGTCAACTGTCTGTCTGCCCACTTTCTCTTTCTTGAAACTTCACTTTGTTATCTTGTTTACATTACTTTGCTATGGTTACAGATTCACAAGGTCTCCATGGTGAATAAAAACTATGGCCATTCTTGTGGAAGATGCTCTGTGGATGATAATGCTATGAAGGTAGAATTATACCACACATCCTTACCCCGTCGACCTGCTTCTTCTATTTCTTCGGTAGAGAATTCAAGTACAGTCAAAACGGAAGGAACTTGGGAAAGGTTTAGTGTTTCGAAAGAAGTATGGGTGCTCATGCAACCTAGCAAAAGAAAGAGACCCCAGACAAAAAACATTTTCTTGGCATCATGGAAGGGAAGAGTACGAGATTTTAAAATCACCAGAGGGAAGATATCGGTGAAAGAAGTTTTGATTCAGCATGTGTACATGCATAAAGAACTTGTCTTGCGAGACTATCCAAATGATCTTCTGCAACACAGGCCTAATTGTATATTTTTCTATTGTGGTTTTGTTCTTTATGAGGTGTATGGATTTTTAAGATAAAGCTTTCTTTCTTTGCTTATTGACATTCTTGTGTTATTTTATTTCAGATTTATACCCTTCATCGTATGAGACATGGCAAAACATCGATTGTATTCTGGGATTTATAGATGTTTTGCATGGATCGATAGGAGAACAACAATACCAAGGTCGATAGGAGAACAACAATACCAAGGTCGATGTGCAACAGAGCTAGCTCAATCCGGTATATTTTTTACTGATCATTTTAATCAGTTGCGCTGGACAATGCAAACACACATGGTGTGTTAAGAAAACAAGACCTTCCGGCATGGAATTCAGTGGATTGGCCTCTCCCACATTTTAGTGTTACAGAGGCATATAGGGCCAAGCTTTTCAAAGAAGTACAGAAAGCTCTGAGGCCCAATATTGCCACAAGGATAATAAAAATTTCTTTATGCATGCCTCTCACAGTTTTTGTAGACTTGTTTAATACCTTTCCAGTGAAGGTTTCAAAAACCATGTTCACATTTAAAGCAACAAGTCATGCATGCCACAATTTTTGGATAAAGGTTGGGATAAGAAGACATGTAGTTCAGTGTTTTGTGAGGTTGTCCAACCTTCTATGCAACTGAAGTACATGGTTGCATCACAAAATTTTATTTTTTCTTTTTATTACAAGCGCAGTCGAATGCTAGGTACAAAACTAGTCCCAATAGATCAAGATGAAGATTCTTTTGGTGCAGAAAATAAACTTCTTGATATTGATGTTGTTGAGAATGGTGATGTGCTAGTTCAATAAAGTAAAATTCTGTACAGAAGTGTTTATTTATATATGTAGAATATATTCTTGACAACAATTTTCTATTTATCTACAGGCTGATCTAGAGGCTGCTCTACATGGTCCAAGCTCACCGTATCATCTTTATTTGGAGAATCTATTTTCTGCTGCTCCATCCTGTCGTGTACAGTCTCTTGGTGCTGCTCCATTGTCTCCTCTACTACCCCTGGAGCATCTGTTTGCTGCTACTCCATCATCTCCTCAATAACATCAGCAGGTCCTTGTCAGCAGGTCCTTGTTCTTGTGGCTTCTCCTCATCAGCACTAGGTCCTTCCTGTGGCACCACATCCGCATCATCTGTGTCATCAAGGTGTATGACACCTTCTCAGACTTTAGAGCTCTCACCCAACTCGACAGTAGCTGGTACAATAGGTTTGGGGGAGGCATACTTCAAAAACTTCCAAATTATATCAGCTCTAAAACTATATACATAGTTCGAGCTGAAGCTATCTTCTCTCATCTGCAATGAGATATGATGATTTAGAACACTTTGTACCAATATCAAATTTTTTGAAGCTAAATGAAAATTATTTTTTCTTACAAGCTCTGGCTGTCCTATCTCAAAATAGCTTGAAAGTATATATTTGGCACTAATCAGCACTCTCCAGCCGCCCGCAGCTACTTGAATCATCTTGTTGTGGTGTCTGGATAGTTGGAAAGATATGTTAGAAACTGTTAATATCTGAACAAAATAAAATTATTCAATAAGTTCAAAGGCATAGCATGAAATAGACATCAGTAGAGGGAACGACTTTCTACCTCTAAATCTATTAGCTCTATTGAATCCAAAAGATTGACATTAGGAGGACAGTGATCCAATGCATCTAGAAGCCTTCTAATACAACTGCAATACATATAATTCAGTTAGTGTGCATTAAATCCAAATAATGAAGTTTAGAGTTAAAAATAGCACACAAACCACTTACAATTTCACCTCTCTGTGTGTGTTTCTAAGAGAGTTGAATAAAAAGCATTGCTTCTGCTGGATGTCAATAGAAGCAAAGCTCCAGTGGTCACTGCATAAGGAAAAAAGCATTAAGAAATCAAAGGCTACAAGAGTTCTCAATCTTGAAGAAAAATCCCAAAAGAAGCAGTCACCCACATACATGTTATGGTATGGAAGTAGCAAAATATCGACATGATCAAAATCACAGTGTCTGAACCAATTGGAAATATCCATGGGAGTTTCCTTTGGATCTCTTAACTTGAAGGAAATGGCAGGATCAATAATATGAACTGTATGCTGTACAGCATGGTTCAGCCAGCTTCTCATCATGCTACATTGGACAAAACAATAATTAGGGTAGGGTGTAAAGGAGGAGGTACAATAAGGACTGTTTTGCAAATAAATGTAAAATAAAAGACACTTACTAGAGCATTGCAAGAATGATAGTATCTGAGCAATACTCATTCTTATGAGCCAATGCTGCCAAGCATGGTTTTGTCAAGTCAAAATTATTCTCTGAAGTTTCATCTTCAATATGGACAACTATGTTAGGGCCCAGCTCCTCTAACCTTCTCTGTATCTGCAGCTCCATCTGTACAGTCTCCACATCTATAGCAGATTTGGATTCTTCTATTTGCTGCTTCAGTGACTCCTCATAAGCAGCTTTCCCTCTGGTGCTCTTTGATTGAGTGGGTTACTTCAACAACCTTCACCTTATCTACCTTCAATTTTCTTGTAGGTGGAATTAATAATATGTCTCTCATTTTTATGTCCTGCGATTCCACAGGATGGACCAGCTTGTCATACCTCCATCTCACTCTGGACAAAGTGTTAAAGTCTTTGGCCATCAGAGTTACCCTGTGAGCATGGGCTGCTACAAGCATTGCATCTTCAAAGTATTTCTCCAAGTAATCCTCTGCCATTTCCTGTAAGGAAAGAATGGCAGTCCTGTTCCACCTGAAACCAAGGTGCCAACTATCACATATTTCTCTCACTAGTCTCTGAAAAGGTGCCTTGGGGATTGCAAAGCCTATAGCTTTTTGTTGCTTCCTGATCTCCTTTAGCACACTTGCAGAATGTTTCAATCTCTTGGACTTTTGCTGGAGCAGGCTCATTGGCTTCCCCTTCCTGCCATGTGCAACTCTTCCCTTTGGAGGCACACTAGATTCCTTGATATCTGCCCCAGTTGCTGCTGCTGCAAGCCCTGGCCCCTTGCCAGCCCTCCTTGCAGTTGCCTTGGTTCTTGCCATCACTCTGAAAAGCTGTATACAAAGCAATGGAAAAAGATTACAACCATGGACAACATGGAATGATACAAGAAGGCAATGACAAGGTGGATAAAGCAACATTTAATAATTTGTGACAAAACGCGATTTTGATAATTTGAAATTCCTAACAGCTCACCATCGCGTTTTCCTGCAAATACTTGAAACAACATGCTATTACATTCCTATAGTGAATTCTCTGTCTTTACAATTACAAACAATATGGATTGAGTTTATGCAGGGAGTATACAGCCTTGAATAGCCTAGAAAGACACAAAATCACAATGATAGGGGTGGATGAAGCAGCAGTTTTAAATTTGCAACAAAATGCGATTTGGACTGTTTGAGATTCCTAAAACCCCCTCCTCGCGTTTTACTGCAAATTCTTGAGGCAGCATACTAGAGCATGCCTTCAGTCATTTCAGTGTGTTTCCAACTTGGTGCAAGATGGATTGAGTCTATAGAAGGCAAGAAGTGATCAAGCTCTCAGTCACAACAAGCCCAATTCAAAAGTCTTCCTGCTTCTCTTTATAGTGGAAAAAGCTAAGGAATGCATATAATATTTATCATAATATATAAACTACATCACATCACTCAGTACCTTACCCTAATATACTATTAAACAAGAAGAAAAGGAAATAGAGTGTCTTACTGACCTGGAAGCTATCTGTAGGTGTGCTGTGCCGGTGATGAGTACCCTGTGTTGGGGATGAACCTGTGCTGCTGGTCAGGATGCTGATGGTGTAGAGTAGGGAGGTAGAGAGGCAAGAGAGCTGAGTTAGGAGAGATTAAACAGGAGTGAATAGATTATTGCAAAATACAAATAAAGTAGCTAATAAATACCACACGTGTGGAATGTAGTCGTTTTTTCACACGTGTGGGTCCCACCCAGATCTTTTGGAATTTGAAATTTGACACGTGTGAAAGTCACTTTTTGCCTTAGAAATTGTGCCAATCATGATTTCATAATCAGATCCATTAACACTCTTCCCTCCCCGTCTTCCATCCCTGCCAGCACCCTCCCATCATCCTTTTCCTTCCCCCTCTGATCACTTCCTACCCAACACAGTCCATCCACTCTGCAACCTGCCTGAAGACTACTACCACTGCCAGATCTCCAGGTTACCTAGGCTGCAGCTCAAGTTTGGAAGAGAGCAGGAGAATCACCATGGCAACTCCAACAGTATGGAAGAGGAAAAGAAAGGTCAGAGATCTATATTCTTTTCAATGTTTTTTGATATATATTTCTTCTATCTATAGAATTCTTGGATCTTATTGCCTAGGAATCTGGTACATCACCCTAGGATTTGATTAGAGATGGATATGAATAGGACTTAGAAGTTTGCAACAAAATGCGAGGAGAGTGCTTTACATTTTCCAAATGGTCTAAATCGCGTTTTCCTACAAATTCTTATATTAGTTTTAGTTTTCATTTCTTCCTCTTTGTTTTGCTCTCTTTTGCCCTGGGGAATTCCTCCTAGTATCATTCACTGTCCAGAACACTGTAAGATGTTCCTAGCATTTGATTGGAGAAGAGGAAGCTGGACTTTTTTGCTACTATACTCAGACCACAGCAATCACCAGGTGATTTATGTGTGCTCATGAAGAGAGTTGTTTGGTAATATCCTATACATTCCCTGATTGCATATGTCAGCATATAGAATGAGCTACGGTTGGGTTTGAAGGAGGCGATGAAGCGTGCAGGGACGCAATAGAATATTGTCGATTTCTCTTCTCTCTCATTTCTCTGTGTGCCCATTGCCACGTCATTTGTCTGATGCATTTGCAGAAACTTTTAATTTTTTCCTTATATGTAGTCCAAGGGGCCACGTCAGTCGCAGAGCTTGTGTGTGTGTGGAGCAGCCACGTGGCGTGCTGCCACACTATCAAGGAGAAATTATGGTGTGCCATTACTGATCTGCATCTAGCACAAAAGATGCCGCCAGCTTCAACGTTTTTCTTTTTCTCTCTCTAGTTGTAGATGGCAGAATTTTAATTTGTTTAAAAGATGCCCTTTATCTTTTTTATTAAAGGTTCAGCTAATATTCCTCCGAAGAGGTCATTCACACTACAGACACCATGCAAATACACACAATATATGGGGGTGGGCTAAAATGCTATTGTAAATCCTTACGCCGGAGAAATTTTCTGCACCATAGTTAGGATGTGTCGGGTGGAGGGCCTGATTACTAAATGTTTTGTGTGGGCGAGCATAGTGAAAAAAATTTGGATGGGGTTTCATTTGGGGTCAAAAGAAGGGGTTTCCATTTTGTTTCCATGAGGGTGGGTGAGTGTTCTTTTGAGCAAAGGGTTGATGTTGTACATCCTTATCCTATGTCATTTGAGTGAGGTGGTGTTAGTGTGTAAGTTTAGAGATGAGTGACTGAGTGAGTGTGATGAGTGTGTAAGTTAGTGTGGGTGTTTCTTGAACAAGGGAGTTGTGTGGAAGATGTGTGAAGGAGCTAAAAGTATGCGTTAATGGGAGGTTTTTCATCAACATGTGTTCGCGAGGATGCTCACAGCTGAGTGGAGGAGAAATGACAACCCCGGATTTTGGTGCCAGTTTTGGTGCATTATGGTGATGTTTGGAGGTTCTTCATCAAAAAAGTCACACTTTCATGGAATTCATGCCTAAATTGTACTTATCTTTTGTACTCCTTTTTAATGTAAATGCTTGGCATATTAGTAGGTCCGCATTTGTAAAGCCATAGCATGAAAACTCTCTCTTAGTATTTTGTAAGGTCCAAGCCATGTATTCACAAAATGAAGCAAGCCTAAAGTTCAAACATTATGTACTTTTGAATATTTGGAATCAAATAAAGAAAAGGGGAAAAGAAGGGTCGTGGGATGTGGGTGGTTGAGGAAGTTAGAGTCTCTCTCTTCCTTTATCAACCTCTTTCACGTTCCTTTCTAACTCTCTTGGTTTGAGCACAACTCTTGCCTCTCTCTTGTCTCTTCCTTGTTCTTGAATATTTCCTAGCTATGGAGGAAGGAGAAGAGGATGGTGAGGATGATTGTCTTGTCTATCTTCTGTGTGCTCTACACTAGGTAGCTTTTCATTGTGTGGGTATATGGCTATGGTGTTTTCCTAGAGAGAGAGATGAGAGAATAGATGGTGTGTGTGTATATGTGTGTTTCTTGAGAGCTTCTTGCAGCTTTCATGGCTATGGGGCACCCCAATGCGTATATTTCGCATGCTTGAGCCCAGATCTGCTATAATTTTGTGTGCTTGGAAGGCTACATTCACTTCATCAGCCTCTTGATCTTCCATAAGCTCTTTGCCCTTTGCTTGGATTGCTTTAATTTATAAGTCCGAGTGTACACTCCTAGAAAATTTTCCATTTGAAAAGTCAAGGAATAGTGGACATCTCTTATACACCCCTGCATCCCAAATTTCTTAAATACTTGTTTAAGCATGCTATGATGGTGGTGAGGACCTCTCCATTACTATCCTCATTAAATTTAATTAGGATAGTGTTGACAACACTTGGATGTCTTGATATAACATTCTTGAATGCTACATTTATTATGAACCCAATTAGTCCATTGATATTTTAAAAAATTCAACACCACATTCAAAGAGTTAGCATGTTAAGATGACTCACATTTGCTTATCTCCTCCATCTATGCTACAATGTGATGATTGTCATTCCACACATAAAACATCTTCTTAGACAAGAATGCCCACTTTGTGTCTTTGATCACATCCATGAACTCCTGACATATGTCATTCTATCTACTAACATCAAATGTCATGTGATAGTTCTCTAATAGGATTATGAGATGAAGAGATAGGATTATGAGATGAGGAGATGAAGAAAATGAGCCTACACCTATAGGTAACATAGTAGCCATTTGTGTAGAATTCACTTACAAGATTCTTACATCTAAATTTCACTCTTTTTATGGAGGGGTTAGGCACAAGTTTGCACAAGGGAATAGGTGGCAAAGGAGTGGATCTTTTCACCTACAATGTACATACAAAGTTTGTGCTTACTACTCAAATTAAGACCTTTTGGAAAATTAGTTATAAAGTGGATAACACTTACCTTTACTCTGTTTAGATTGTCTTGTAGAAACTCAAGCCAAAGACAAGTTGCATGTGTAGCCATGAAATGGTCTTCATTTACTTCCTTTGTTTCTTTCATGGATTTCAAAGATGCACCATTTTTGTAGATTAAGATGATTGATTTGGATTTCTTCGTGGAGGTACCCAACCGTCATCTTCTTCTTGCATTATTTTCCTCCTCTTCTTTGTGCTTGTAACTTCTTAGCTTGCTTTTTAGGTAGGAGTGGACTTTAATCATTGTTCAAGGTTTTAAGATTTAATTACCCTATTGTGTATTCATTGTGTGTGAATTAATCTAAACACAATGACATATATAAAATAAATTAACTTAAGTAAAATAATAAAAATAAACATAATTAACAAGGAAAGAACATATATAAAAATACTTACGCAATCTCTTGCTAGCCATAAAATGATGTACACTTTAGTTTGATATAATATGGAGACATCACCATCTCTTCTCCTACTTTGATATCTTCAATTGATATGCCAAGAAATCCGAATAGTAAAGGAACCCCATGCATGATATCGACATTGAAGTTTACATGTAACATGGTGCCAACAGCTACTTTCTTATTGTTGGCATTAGAAACACATGTGTCTCTCTTTTGAGTTGAGAAGGTGCCATATTGAGGACAAGAGGGAGAGGAGAAGAGAAATGAGAAAAAGCAAGAGAAGAGAAACACGAGGGAGAAGATGAGGGAAAGAGGGAGTGAAAGAGAGAGTAGGAGAGAGATAAAGAAAATGGAAGGGAGGGAGAATTAGAGAAAGGGGAGAGGACAAGGATAGAAAATGAGAAATAAGGAGAAGATCAAGAAGAGAGAGGAAAGAGAAAGTTATAAAGGGGGAGAGAGAGAGAGAGGCAAGAGAAAGTTATAAAGGGGAAGAGACTCGGAAGAGAGAGAGGAAGAAAAGAAACAAGGAAGGAAGCAAGGACAACTAGCAACAAAGAGGGTGGAAGGAAAGAGGGGAAAGAGCTCTTAGTAAAGAGAGAGGAGAAAGAGACAAAGAGAGAGGGGAGGCAAGGCAAGCATTTAGGGTTTAGGAAAAGAGAGGGAAGCAAAGTTTTTTTAAGAAGAGAGAGGGAAAAGAAAGGAGAAAAAGTTTTCTTCTAGAAAAGAGGGAGGGAAGAGAGGGCGCATTGCTGTTAATCCTATTTTAGATTAACAAAGATAATTAATAAGTGTCATGTAAAGGCACTATAAAAGTTGTACATTTTGAGATACTAGGCACCCAAGGCTAGTATCTCAAAAGAGGGAGAGAAGAGGCAGGGAATAGAGAGAACATTGCTATTAATCCTATTTTGGATTAACAAAGAGCATTAATAAGTGTCATGTAAAGGCACTATAAAAGTTGTACATTTTGAGATACTGGCCACCCAAGGCCTTAGTTAGTAAGTTTTGGGCACCCAAATGTGAATAAGGGCCAGTTGTATGAAAGAAAAATTCTCATAATGAAATCACATAATCCCGCTTTGTGCTATGAGAGCTCTTGTCATTGTCTAGAGAGAGAGAGAGAGAGAGAGAGAGAGAGAGTGTGTGTGTACTCTAGTGCATGTTCCTCTTTCATGCATGTGTGTGAGAGGGTGAGAGGTAGATTGCCTTGCATCGTGGTGGTGCTAGCGACTCCGCAGTGACAGCATGGAGGTGGAGATCGGAGGAGTGGAGCTTCCAAAGCAAGCTTGGGGAGCCTCAGGGAAGCATTGGTAAGTACCCAATGATTGTTGTGTCTACTATTTCTCCCATTTACAGTTGTGTGGAGTTCCCTCTTGGGAGGTGCGGTAGCCCATAACATTTTTGGCGCCGAGAGCTTCAGCTCCCACTATGCAAGATTCACCATTGCCTTTGCATTTGGAGGTGCAATGTGAAGAAACTGTGTAAATAAGGTTTGAGTGGTAGAGAAGAAATTAGAGAAAATCATGTATTAGGAGTGTGGGTGAGTGCTTGGGAGAACCTAGAGGAAATCTACACTTAGTTTTACATTCAATTTAGTTGTTTTTCGTCACCGATTCCTATAGCATGAGCTCATAGAGGAGGTGACACGTTTTGTTCTATTTTTCAAAAAATCATGAAAACTACAAAAATAAAGAGCCATTGGTTGTATTCATGAGCTGCATTTGGATCATTTGGATAGGAAAATCACCCTCTAACATCATTCTGTCGAAGCAAATATAACACGTGAAAGTGCAAAAAAATGTTTCACCACGTGAAACATTACTTGCTACTTCACGGTGTGAAACATTTTCTGCAATCAATGCTAGGAATCTCGGGATTACCTTACTAAAATTAGGTCACCTTATCCTGACACATTTGACATAGAAAAATGAAAAAATCTTATCACATGAAAAAGCAGCAAAGCGTTTCACGACGTGAACTATAACTTGCTAATTCATGGCCTAATATTTCACGAGTTAACCCTTCACACCTTAGAGCTTCACCTATTAGCAGTTCACGAGTTAAGCTTTCACGGACTGCTAGTTCACAAATTAAGGGTCGTCAAACCAGCAGTAAGAGAAGTACCCTAATTACACCATTGGAATCTATCCAACTCAAATTGAAGTAATTCTGAGCTGAAAATTTGAAACGTGAAACATTAGTTGCCGCAGTGTGAAAATCAGTTCACGACATGAATAATATTCTATTTCACGACGTGAACTGCTATCTGGTACTTCACGACATGAACCATTCTCTACGGTTTCACAGATATCTTCTATTTCACGAGGAAAGGCAGTTCGGCAAAAAAACAAGTGTAAAGATTGGAATAGTGATTTCGCCTATCAGAACATATTCTCATGCACTTGAGGTCTCGTAAACTTATTGGAGATAATCTTACCCTCGACGATAGTGCATCAAATCACCCAGGTTCTTCCTACTACTAAAGGAGTGTTGGTTCAGGCCGCTCAACGAGCACTCAATTAAGTGTTTTAGCTTGGAGGAATCTGACCACCATAGAAACAAGTACTGAGGAATTCATGGAAGAAGGGCTATGATTCTCTAGCCTTGGAGAGGAAGAAAAACCATCTTCCCCTACTAGATCTGGCGGAATCTTTGATATGGCCAGGGGATTTTTTTGTCTTCAACATAGCACGGAAGATGAAGCGCAGTCTACGGGCACGGGCTCGTCAACCAACATAGGACATAGTCTAATAAGACCGAAATTACCAACCCAACCTTTTGGCCCCCTAGGCATACTAACACAGTAAGGATCAATGGGATGACCCCTAGGGTTAGAAGGGATGAGGAAAGCACCACCAGGACGACAGGTCAAGTTTTCTTCCCCACATCGAGGAAATGGAAATGGAATTGAAAAGGGCTAAGGCAGAGCGACAATTACGACTATTGAGCTTAAGAAAACAAGAGCTCGATACTCGAAAAACAAGGGCGAAATAGTGAAAAATGGAGGAATTGAATTCATTCTGACCACGTGGGCAAAGAACCGAATGCCCTCACTTAAGGCCAAGGCAATTACTCTATTGCGCTCACTATCAGAGATTGAGAAACCATGACACCACCATGTGAAAGTATCCCGAGAGTTCAGCCTTAGCACAACTGCCAACACCTAGAGTGCTGCTAGCCTTACCAGCACCACAAGTGCAAACCAATATGGCTGCATGGCATCCAAATACCTATCTACCAAGAGGGATGTTCTAAGTGTAATACATGTCACCTTTGCCACCACCTGTTCTACCTCCATAGCCACCATAGGCTAAAATCAACCAAGTGTTGATTGAGGAGCCCATGTGAACGTATCCCGAGAGTTCAGCCTTAGCACAACTGCCAGCACCTAGAGTGCTACTAGCCTTACCAGCACCATCAGTGCAAACCAATATGGCTGCACGCCATCCAAATACCTATCTACCAAGAGGGATGTTTTGAGTGTAATACATGTCACCTTTGCCACCACCTGTTCTACCCCCATAGCCACCATAGGCTAAAATCAACCAAGTGTCGATTGAGGAGCCCTTGGATGAAGTAGAAATCATACGTGAGGTAGAAGTTAATAATGACTAACAAGAAGCCCACAGAGATCACACCAGATTATTATGTCTTACAGAATAACACACCAGTACCAATGTTTCAAACCATGGTACAATGGAAAGGAAAAGATATAAACTCAACTATGAAAAGGGGACCCATACAATGTTTTCATCATAATGGACCTCATCAAGTAGTGGAGTGTCATCTTAGGAATGTGGCTAATGCTGGCCAAGCTTAGCCAGTTGTACCACAGACCAACGTCATGCCTACACTCTCATGTGTGAAGTGTGGTGTCGATCATTTGATCAAAGACTGCCCATATCACACCAATAGCTCCGCTTCTACTTCTAACCATGCCACTATCAAGACTATAAGTGTGCAGCCTAGGAATATCACACCGCTGAATGTCCTGACTCAAGCACAAGAGAAACAAGGGGTCAAAGTGTCACGTAGGTGTCAGCTGAAAATCTGAAAGATGTTTTGGGTCTGTGTACATATGGAATGCATGGTGTGTGAATAAATTTTGCCCTGAATGCCCTGGCAAGTGTATAGAGTGGGTGGTTTTATGGTTTTTTTTACGAGCTGATGTGATGCCTGCATGTGAAAGTGTGCCGAGAACTTCGAATGTGATGATGGTTGGTCAATCTGGGGCTGGTTCTGGATGCAAGGATGGCACTCGATTTTTAGCAAGCGTGTGGCGATGATCGGCAGTGCATGGCACCGACTGCAATTGTCTTGTTTGGTAAGTGATGATGCTGATGATTCAAAGCTGTGGGCAGCTCTTGTCCGTTTTGGAAGGTCGTGGATGCTGCACGTGAATTTGAGGCATTTAAGGCAGAAGGTAATGAAAGGGCAGTGTGTGGCCATCATTTTGGAGCTTTAAAAAAATAAATAAAAATATACTATTAAGTGTGGCCAACTTGTAGGCCATGTGGAAGGTGTTGTAGGCTGCCAGCGCACCATCGAGAAGGTGGCGAAGGCGTGAAGAAAGGAGAGATGGCCGCTTCGAGAGAGAGAGCCGCCGGGGTCCAGAAGGGGAGATCGCTTGCTGAGAGTCATCAGTGTGTAGGCAAAGTAAAGCCAGCCGCCTTGTGTGTGGACCGCCTTGTGGAGGCGCTGCAGCTGCTGCAAACGTAAAGAAGGTGTTGCCGCCTCGTGTATAAAGGGCTGGCGGGTATTGTTGCTGCAGAGGTGCTGAAGAGAAAGGACCAACTGAAGGCGGCTCAGGTGCGTGGCTAAAAGCGGGAGCAGACGGGCGTGAAGAGGTTGTCGCCTGGTGCTCGAAGGCCTTGGTGATATAGCAGGAGCAGACGGAAGGCAAGGGACGCCTGGTGAGAAGCGCAGGCGCTCTGGACAGATGTGGAGCACAGCCGCAGGTGTGCAAGGAGAGAGGCTGGCTGCAGGCCTCTAAGTGCGCAGGTAAGGCTGGCAATTGAGAAGCTGGGCTAGGTGAAGTTCTGCAAAGAGCGTGAAGAGAGAGTGGTCGCCAAGGGTACAAGGGGCCTCATGATGGTGAAAAAGGCTGGCGGGTAAGTGTGCAGCCGGTCTGGTTCTGCAGGCACGACCATGGGGGCTCTGGAGTGATCGAGGAGAGCAAGAGTGAAGCTGGAGACTGGGAGACGCCAATTCAGCGAGTACACGGGCTGGTGTGGGCCTTGGGTGACGTGGCTTGGGCTGGATGCAAGAGAAGGTGATGCTGCGTTGAGCAGTTGGTGTTGGTGCTGAAGAGATTGTGCAGAGGCTCTGTGGTTGGCGAAGCTGCTGGTCACGACACACAGAGAGTGAGAGCGTCTGAGTTGAGGGTTAGCTGGTGTGGGCGCCCTTGAAGAAGAGAGAGTGGCTGGTTTTGTGTGGGCGATGATTGCAGGCAGGCAGTAAATCCTGGCCAGAGTCCTGGTTTTTGGTGTATTTGCTGAGTTTGTTGAAATGTGGATGGTGCTGTGTGTTTGCTGAATGATCAGTTGTCTGTGTTGGTTTTGAGATGTCTTTATGGCATGGGTGGGTGGTGATTGGTGAGAGTGTTCTAGCCGGTGGCTGCTGGTGGTGCCTCCGTTATGTTGTTTGTATCCAAGTTTGGGAGGTGAAGGGCTATAGAGGCATGGTCTTTTCTTCTTTTTTTTACCTCACATTCTTCTGGTGCCCCCACAGAGGATAGCTCAGGGATTTCTCTTACGAGGGTGTATGCCCTAGAGTGAGAGATTGAAGGAAGGTGTTTCTAGTTTTTCTTGGATTTGAAAGTGAAGCTTGGGGATAAAATGATGTCATATCCAGAGTTTTTTGGTGGTCCTAATGAAGATGTGGCAGATTTTCTGGAAAGGATGGAGGTTGCATGCATAAGCAATCACATCATTGAGCCAGCACAGGTATTGCGATTGCTGAATATATGTTTGAAGGGGGATGCAAGGGTATGGTCCAAGACTTTTGAAGAGTCATTAAAGGATGCTGAGCCACGCATTCCAATGACTGAGGATGGATTGAAGACTACTCTTTTGAACAGGTTCAAGAAGATTGAGGATCCAAACAGAGTTTGGCATGAAGTGCAGGGGTTGACACAGGGCGAATTGGAGCCTATTGATGATTATGTGAAGAAATTCTCTTTGTTGTGGGAGACTTTGTGTAGGGCCTTGGGAGAGGATCAGGTACCCCCGGACATGATGAAGAAGGATCGTTTTATTGCAGGATTGAAGGGAGGCATTCGCTGGAAGGTGGAATTAAAGAAGCCCAGGTCTTATGAGGATGCGGTGGAGATTACCAAATCAAAGGATTGGAAATTGCAATGGATGAACCAGCTGGGGATGGTTCCAGTGGTAGTAAGGCCTGAAATGAGAAGGGTAGAAATGGTACCGATGAGAACCGTGCTGGAAAGAGTGCAACCGACAGAAGCTCAGGTGAATAATACCATACCATAGGGGATAAAGGTAGCACCTACAGCTGTTACAGCTTCTGATGAAGGGCTTAAACAGGACATGAGGCAAATGGTGGCTAATACCATACCATAGGGGATAAAGGTAGCACCTATAGCTGTTACAGCTTCTGATGAAGGGCTTAAATAGGACATGAGGCAAATGGTGGATTGTATGAAGAATCTGAGTTTGAAGATGATGGAGAACACAGGTGGTGGACGTGGCCGAGGCAGAGGCTATAATCAGGAAGGGGTTGAAGGTGAGACAGGCTATGGAAGTGGCCGTGGTTTTGGTAGGGGTAGACGGTTTATTCCTACATGCTGGAATTGTGGTGAATTGGGACATCTAAGTACAGACTGTGATAAGCCTCAGCATATGGGGGGTGATATGTATCCTTTACCCTCTCAGATTCCCAATAGGGCAAATGATTATGGAGTTGAAATTAAAGGTGAAGCAGGGACGAGTGGGTTGACAAATGAGGAGAAAGGTAAAACTAAGGTGATAGATGTGGTCACCCTTGAGAAGACGATAGAAGCTGATGTGATGCCTTTGGGGAAACGGACGCCACAGGAAAGGGAAAGCAGGGATGCTGCAGGAAAGGTAAAGTGAAGGAAGGAGGGGATGTAAAGGTCAAGCAGAAGCGGAAGTCTCGTAGGAAGTTTCAGGTGACTGATTTTCCACTAGGGGTTGGGTAGGATAGCTACAAATTATAGGAGGACATGGCTGGAAGGAAGGCTAATATTACTTTGATAGAGTTAGCTCCCAATTTGAAGCGTCAGTGGAAAAGACTTGTGAATCCGAGAGAGAAGGAGCCTGCCAAAGGGATAGTGACTGTTTTATTTGTTCAGGAGTTGCCTGATATATGTCATGTGGTGAATGTATGGTACAAAGGGAAGAATCTGGGAGAGGCATACATAGATGTATGGTACAAAGGGAAGAATCTGGGAGAGGCATACATAGATGGTGGTGCGCAAATTTGTGTAATCACTCTAGCAGCTGTGGAGAATGTATGGTACAAAGGGAAGAATCTGGGAGAGGCATACATAGATGGTGGTGCGCAAATTTGTGTAATCACTCTAGCAGCTGTGGAGAGGCTTGGTCTTAATTTTACTGAAGCGTCTGGATTCCGTATTCGGCTGGCGAATCACCAAAAGGTCAAATGCTTAGGTATGATTAAAGAGTTAGAGCTGCAGGCTTTTGATGTAAAGGTGCTTGTGGATTGTCATGTTATGCCTGCAGGAATGGGTGCATTCCCCATCATATTGGGAAGACCATGGTTGAGAGCGGTGAAGGCTGTTCAGGATTGGAGGAAAGGAGTCATTACTCTGTATGACAGGAGAGGGGAAAAAAAGCAATTTAATATGGATAACCAGAAGCCTGTTCATGATGAAGAGGAAAGTGAAGCTGATTCGAGTGTTGATGATACGACTAGTAGTACCACTACTAGTGGAGGACACTTCATCCAGTGAGGAGGATGCAGACATGGATGCCCTGGTTATTGATGAGAAAGTGCTTGGTGATGAGGTTGCCCAACAAGAAGAGGCCATACAGGAAGAATGCGAGGTGGTACAAGTGAATCATGAGCAAAGGTATGCATGTGATGTGAAAGAGTCTACTTTTGAGTCTTTGGATGATAAACCTTTGTGGGATGAGTGGGATATAGAAAGTCTATAGGATGATGAACCTGAGCTGGAGTTGGATGATCAGATGTGCATTAATGTTAAGAAAGCCACAACCAGAATTGATGCTATGAAGGAAGAGCAACACCAGTAGACTATGGATGATGTTGATGCTATGGATGAGATTATGGATGCTGTGATAGATGAATTTCTTACTGGCCTTGATGAAGATGAGGATACTAGAACTGAAGTGGATGCTTTGGGAATGGTGTCTGTTGAAAGGGAATTTGTTTTACCTGTGGTGGTTGGCTTTGAGGGTGATGTTTCTCATGTGGATGGACAAGAAAATGCTATGGCACAGCAGGTTTTTTTTTTATGAAGCTTTCATCGGTTATTACCCTCAGCAGGAGTTGCTTCACTGGTTCTCTAATATTGGTGTTGACCATATCAGTGATCTTGTGATTGAGATGAGGCAGGATGGTATGTATGTCAGAAGCTTTGTTTCCAGAAGTTCTGATGTTATGTTGTGGGATGTGAGATGGCAAGTTACATCTGGGGAAGATGACAGTATTTCTTTGATCACCTGGAATAGAGATGTTTTGGTTACACTGTATGATACTCAAAGGATTGATGGAGGGAAACGTGGTCGTATGTTTTCTGCTGATCATAAATGATTCAGCAGGCTAGGGGTTGGGCAAAGTATGTCAGGTGAAAATCTGAAAGATGTTTTGGGTCTGTGTACATATGGAATGCGTGGTGTGTGAATAAATTTTGCCCTGAATGCCCTGGCAAGTGTATAGAGTGGGTGGTTTTATGGTTTTTTTTACGAGCTGATGTGATGCCTGCATGTGAAAGTGTGCCGGGAATTCCGAATGTGATGATGGTTGGTCAATCTGGGGCTAGTTCTGGATGCAAGGATGGCACTCCATTTTTAGCAAGCGTGTGGCGATGATCGGCAGTGCATGGCACCGACTGCAATTGTCTTGTTTGGTAAGTGATGATGCTGATGATTCAAAGCTGTGGGCAGCTCTTGTCCGTTTTGGAAGGTCGTGGATGCTGCACGTGAATTTGAGGCATTTGAGGTAGAAGGTAATGAAAGGGCAATGTGTGGCCATCATTTTGGAGCTTTAAAAAAATAAATAAAAATATACTATTAAGTGTGGCCAACTTGTAGGCCATGTGGAAGGTGTTGTAGGCTGCCAACGCACCATCGAGAAGGTGGCGAAGGCATGAAGAAAGGAGAGATGGCCGCTTCGAGAGAGAGAGCCGGGGTCCAGAAGGGGAGATTGCTTGCTGAGAGTCGTCAGTGTGCAGGCAAAGTAAAGCCAGTGTGCAGGCAAAGTAAAGCCAGCCGTCTTGTGTGTGGACCGCCTTGTGGAGGCGCTGCAGCTGCTGCAAACATAAAGAAGGTGTTGCCACCTCGTGTATAAAGGGCTGGCGGGTATTGTTGCTACAGAGGTGCTGAAGAGAAAGGACCAGCTGAAGGTGGCTCAGGTGCATGGCTAAAAGCGGGAGCAGACGGGGGTGAAGAGGTTGCCGCCTGGTGCTCGAAGGCCTTGGTGATATAGCGGGAGCAGACGGAAGGCAAGGGACGCCTGGTGAGAAGCGCAGGCGCTCTGGACAGAGATGGAGCACAGCCGCAGGTGTGCAAGGAGAGAGGCTGGCTGCAGGCCTCTAAGTGCGCAGGTAAGGCTGGCAATTGAGAAGCTGGGCTAGGTGAAGTTCTGCAAAGAGCGTGAAGAGAGAGTGGCCGCCAAGGGTACAAGGGACCTCATGATGGTGAAAAACGCTGGCGGGTAAGTGTGCAACCGGGCTGGTTCTGCAGGCACGACCATGGGGGCTCTGGAGTGATCGAGGAGAGCAAGAGTGAAGCTGGAGACTGGGAGACGCCAATTCAGCGAGTACACAGGCTGGTGTGGGCCTTGGGTGACGTGGCTTGGGCTAGATGCAAGAGAAGGTGATGCTGCGTTGAGCAGTTGGTGTTGGTGCTGAAGAGATTGTGCAGAGGCTCTGTGGTTGGCGAAGCTGCTGGTCACGACACACAGAGAGTGAGAGCTGCTGAGTTGAGGGTTAGCTGGTGTGGGCGCCCTTGAAGAAGAGAGAGTGGCTGGTTTTGTGTGGGCGATGATTGCAGGCAGGCAGTAAATCCTGGCTAGAGTCTTGGTTTTTGGTGTATTTTGCTGAGTTTGTTGAAATGTGGATGGTGCTGTGTGTTTGCTGAATGATCAGTTGTCTGTGTTGGTTTTGAGCTATCTTTATGGCATGGGTGGGTGGTGATTGGTGAGAGTGTTCCAGCCGGTGGTGGCTGGTGGTGCCTCCGTTGTGTTGTTTGTATCCAAGTTTGGGAGGTGAAGGGCTATAGAGGCATGGTCTTTTCTTCTTTTTTTCACCTCACAGTAGGCTGTAACGCTTGTGATCGACGGCAGACCGGCCAGATGGGGCTTTAGCGTCAATGCCTCGGCCGGAGCGCTGAGGACGTGGCCATCCGGGTTCAGTGGGAGAGGACGCCCATGCGGAGTCATGGGCGGCCAGGCTAGTGTGGACGTGCGGCAGACCACACACTATATAGCCTGGGGGATGAGGGGCAATCCTCATTCTTCCTCTGTGGTTGGGTGATAAGCCAGAGGCCGTCCCCTCCTATGGTAGCACCCGTAGTGGTGCTACGGTAATCTAACATTGGTATCAGAGCGTCAGTTCCATTTGGTCAGGGTCCGTGCTTGCCTGACCGGGGACCGGAGCCCACTTAATGGTTTTCAACCATTCAATAAAAAATCTTATCCTTATCTCTCTACACAGGGTACAATTGACTGTGTGGAGGGAGGTGGCCATAGCTGGAAGGAAGGGTTCTCTCTCTCTCTCTCTCTCTCTCTCTCTCTCTCTCTCTCTCTCTCTCTCTCTCTCTCTCTCTCTCTCTCTCTCTCTCTCTCTCTCTCTCTCTCTCCCCCCCCCCCCCCCCCCCGTTGCACACACCCAAGCTCTCCATTGCAGGTAAGCAATTTTTGCTTTTTTTGCTTTGGAGCTTGTCTGCAAAAGAAGAGGTCGTCTATGAAGAGAGAGAGGCGGCTATCTGGTGCTGTCGACTGTGTGAAGGAACCAGCGGCTTGCCTAGCGAAGCTTAATGGCGGTTGTCTAGTGTGTAGAGGGAACCGACAGCCTGCCCAGTCGGAGGCCTGCCTGGTGCTGCCAACGGCCAGCCCACAGGCGGCCAGCCAGGCCAGCGTCGGCGGTAGCCAGCCAGGCCAGCGCAGCCACCGACGGCCAGCCAGGCCAGCGCCGGTGCGACGACCAGCCCACAAGCGGCCAGCCAGGCCAGCGCAACCACGGTGGCCAGCCAAGAATTTTTATTTTTAGTTTTTTTATTTTTATTTTTATTTTTATTTTTATTTTTATTTAAAAAAAATCAAACGAACACCTCTCTCCTGGCAGTGGAGGGATAATCCAGGGTTGTTCAGGCACAGGTTCCCACGGGGAATAATTTTTTTATGAGTTGCAGGTACCTTTCTCTCGGATCGAAGCATCCTGGAGTAGCGACGCTTGTAGAGGCTCGTAGCGCAACACAAATCGACAGTCGACGACAGTTGCAGCAGCAAGCGATCGTAAGGGGGGTGACTATTCTCTCTCTACCACTGCTCATTTTATTAGCATTTTTTTTATAATTTTCGAGTTCTGGCATTTTTATTTGTGTAAGAATTAAAATATGTTTGCTAGGTGTAGTGTGTCACCACCGCCTTCTACTTCTCTAGGGTTTTCAGGTCTCTTGTCCTCAGTCGCGGATTTGAACCCGATCGAATTGTCAGGCCGTATACGCCCCTGATCGTTGTCCGGTCTAGAGTGTGCTCGTTGATCACGCGTGATTCGCCAGCGCCCTCCTCGTCTCTATCGACCCCGCCTTAGGACCCAGCAAGCCCGCAGCGGCCGCAGTAGCAAATGACCCCTTTCTAGCCGATGAGCCAGATGACATGAACACCGACGTTGCCGAGGGGACCGAGGAGGACCTCTTGGAATATGACGAGACGACGATTATGACCTATTGGACCCTGTCGTCGTCCTGACAGAGACGGAGCTCTCTAGTGGACTTTTTTGCAAAACTGAACAATATGGGTAAAGTCCAGACTGACTTAGTCACGATGCTACAGAGCATCTCCACACGGTTAGACGCACTGACAACCGCCTCGGCTAGTACTCCGACTCCTCGTGTGATAGACGAGCTCTTACGGCACGAGTGAGCATAGCCTTGCCAGTGGTTGTAGGAGTACAGGCCAGCTTCGTCGTTATTGAAAGACTTGAAGCCGCCTAGTTTTGGTGGCGAGGAGAAGGAGAGAAACAAGGACTCGGTCAACATGTTTCTAGCGAAGTGGTCAGACTTGCACGCACTGCGATAGTAGCAGCCTAGCCGGATAGAGCCCGTAGAGGCTAGCCTCTCATTAACCAGCAAAGCGTACAAGTGGTGGATGAGTTTGACAACTCGTCCTGCCACTTGGACAGAGTTTGAAAACGATGTTTCGAAAAGAGTTTTTGCCTGTTAATGAGGCGGAGAGAAGTTGGGAGTTATGGGACAAGTGCTCGATTATGGAGAACAAATCCCTGACTCAGTATATCTCAGACTATAGGGAGATAGTACTCAAGCTAAAGGGGATTGATGCATTCCAGACATTGCGAGGCTTTAAAAGAGGCCTCAAAGATGATTACCTTGAGTACGTAGAGTCCTTATAGCCTAAAGACTTAGTAGAGGCAATTAAGTATGCGCAGATATTTGATGACATCAAGCACCGTAGTGCGCGTGGTGGTTCGAGCAGGGCCGAGGGTAGTGAGAAGAGGAGGTCAGGCCTTAAAAGAAAAGGGTTCCACAATGATAAGCAGGGGGGAAAGGATGGACCAGGGAGGACAGGGTGGTCATTGGTCTAAAAAACTGCGACCATCTAGGAAGAAAAGAGACAGCGAAGTCCAAAAAAAAAGAGAAGTATATTAAAGCACAAAAGGAAAATCGCTGCTTTAATTGCAACGATGTAGGGCACACAAAGGCTGAGTGTCCAAAGCTTAAAGCCAGCACAAGCAGCAACAACGAGCCCAAAAGAGATGGTAAATCCTCTAAGCAGTTGCTTACAGTGCAGAGACTCCCTCTCAGTTGCGCAGAGTTCAGAGAGGTGACAGTGTGTCATTGTGATGAGCGTCACGCTTGTTCGGTGACACCAGCGATGTGGCAGCCTACTGTAGGTCCGCATGACATGGTGCACATGTATGGCACCATAGGTGGCCGTAGAGTCACAGTTTTTATTGATGATGGAGCTAGCCACAACTTCTTGAACTACTCGTTAGTCAAGAAGTTGGGGTTGACTGAGACCTTGAGCGATCATGAGTATACTGTTGGCCTAGCCAACGGGTATGACAAAACGATATGGAATACCGTAGTATTAGGGGTCCCATTATCTATGCAGGACTACGAGGCTCTGCTTGACTTTCAGGTCATGCACTTAGAGCAGACGTATATCTAGGCAGGGAGGCTATATGGCTTGGGCCCTAGTCTATAGCTCAGAGTTACCTACATAATACGCTACGTTTTGAACATGGAGGCAGAGTCATTACCCAGTAGTCTGTCCCTGCCACACCACTTATTTCCTCCATGGAGCTATGCACAGTGGTCCGTGGAGGCCAGATAGCACAGGTATATGCTTGTTACCCTCTTTTAAATTCTATTTCCGTAGATGAAACTGTAAATGATGTTTGCGTGGACAAACAAGAAAAACAAAATAACCTTGGACGAGACCCACTGTTTGAAAACCCTGTTTGGCATGCATGCGATTTAAACCAGAAAAAATCCAAGGTGAAAGACACATTAAAGAAAAAGTACATAGATACTTTAATGAATTTATTAGAGGAATTTCAGGATGTTTTTCCTGATGATTTGCCAAATGGCTTACCACCATCTAGAGAAGTAGACCATGGCATCAAAGTTTTGCCAAGATTAAGACCTATAAGCAAATCTGCTTATAGATTAAGCCACTCCAAGGCACAGGAGGTGGAAAAATAATTGATGGAATATTCGAACAAAGGCTTCATTCGGCCTAGTTCAAGTCCGTGGGCATCGCCTATTCTTCTGGTAAAGAAGAAAGACGGACCTATGCGGATGTGCATAGACTATAGGGCTCTTAATCAGATAACGATTAAGAACAAGTATCCGTGCCACGCATGGATGAGTTGTTTGATCAACTCTATGGATCAAGATACTTTACAAAAGTAGACCTGAGATCAGGGTATCATCATGTTAGAATTAAAGTAGAAGTTATGAAGACAGCATTTAGGACCCATTTCAGGCATTTTGAGTTTTTGGTTATGCCTTTTGGGCTAACCAATGCTCCAGCGACGTTTATGACGCCGCTGATGGACAGCATTTTACGTCCATATCTGGGAAAATTCGTAGTAGTAGTAGTAGTTTTCCTAGATGATATTCTTGTGTATAGTAAGACACAGAAAGATCACATAGAGCATTTGTGTCTAGTGTTTGAGTTGTTGGGAGAGCACAAACTATTTGCAAAGAAGAGCAAATGTGAATTTTTTGAAACAGAAATTCACTACCTTGGCCATATTATATCCGCCGATGGTACGCGGATGGAGCCAGAAAAAGTAGAGACTATTCTTAAATGGCCACAGCGCAGAAGAATCTCGAGGAACTGTAGATTTTTCTTGGCATGTCGAGGTTCTTCTGCCGACAGTATGTGAAGGACTACGCAAAGATCGCAGTCCCGTTGACTGACCAGTTAACGGTCAAAAACTAAAAACATTAGTTGGTGGGGGGAAGCCCAACAGAAGAGCTTTGATAAGCTCAAGGTGACCATAGCACTTGCACCTATTTTGACTATTGTCGATCCAAATGAGCCGTTTGTCTTGGAAATAGACGCTAGTAATGAGGCCATTGGGGCCGTACTTATGCAAAGGGGATGCCCAATTGCATTTGAGAGTAAAAAGTTAGATCGTGCGCAGCGTAACTACTCGGCTTACAAGCGAGAGTTACTAGCGAATAGTTCATGCACTGAAAAAGTGGAGACACTGTTTATATGGTGCTTCTTTTGAGGTCCGAATGGACCATGAAAGTCTGAAATGGATTTCAAGTCAAAGTGAACTGAAGGGTAGAAAAGCTCGATGGGCGGAGATTCTACAAAAAGGTAAGTATAACGTGGTGGCAGATGCACTTAGTCGCATGCCACAGATTAATGAACTTAGTTTCACACTCTTCAAGAATGATTTCTTGGAGTCACTACGTGGTTTATGTGAGCACAATCCATCTTTTATAGAGGTCTAGCGCGCTGTACATATACGCAATTCTTCACAGACACGACCACCTCCCTTGTTGGCACGGATTGCTAGTCCGGAGAGACTGGCCGAAGGTGCAACGGGAAGGGAAGCGAGAGTTAGTCCGAAGAGACTAGCTGTGTCTTTTGGGTATAGTTTGGAGCCGGAGAGCTCTGACGTAGGCCCTTCATCACCTTTGACTGCCACGGCTTCAAAGGGGGGTGATAAACTTCGTTGGGGAGAGAAATATGCTAATTACTCCATTGACGACGGGTACTTACTCTACAAGGGTAGAGTATATGTACCAACTATTTGGTGACTTTTGGGCCCAAATTAATAAAGAAAGTCATGATAGTCCAAGTGCGAGTCATCCCGGGATTCAAAAGACCTATGCACTAGTAAAAAGACAGTTTTATTGGCCTAGTTTGTTTAAGGACGTACAGACTTATGTGCTGAAATGCAATAAGTGCCAGGTCAATAAACACGAATGTCTTAAGGTTGGAGGACTACTCCATCCACTGGAGATTCCTCAAGGGAAATGGGAAAGCATTTCCATGGATTTCATTACCGGTTTACCCAAGACGGGAATGACTCGGTGTGGGTGGTAGTGGACAGGTTAACTAAAATGGCAAAGTTTATCACCACGAAGAAAACTCTTAAAACGCCAGAGTTGGCAAAACTCTTTATTGAACATCTCCACAAGCTATATGGCTTGCCCGCCACCGCAGATATAGTGTCAAATAGAGATAGAAAGTTCAACAGTCATTTTTGGAGGGAAGTCTTCAAAAAGTTGGATACTACTCTGAGTATGAGTACGGCAGATCATCCAGAGTCTGATGGTCAAACTGAAAGAGTTAACCAAATTCTAGAGGATATGTTGCATTCTTATGTTAGTAAGAAACAATCTAATTGGGAAGATTACTTGCCTTTATTGGAGTTTGCCTATAACAGCTCCAAACACTCAGCGCGACTGGATTTACACCATTCATGTTAATGTATGGATTCCAGTCAAGATCTCCAATGGATGTAGGCCTAGAAAAGGAGAAGATTCAATCTGTCAAGGATTTCCTTGAAGATATGAATGATATGTGAGAGCCACACGTGAGAGCATTTGTAGCGCTTAGGATCGCGCTAAAACTTATGCGGATAAAGGACGTAGAAAGGTGACTTTGTATTCCTCAAGGTTCCTGCAAGGTCAGAAACCATGAAAACGGGAAAGTGTGATAAACTTTCTCCGATATATTATGGTCCTTTTAAAATCCTTATTAAGAAGATTGGGGACGTAGCATATAAACTTGAGTTACCGGAGAGTTCTCAAGTCCATCCTGTCTTCCATGTCAGTAAACTAAAGAAATCAGTTCACGGGTTAGAGAATGTAGTTTCTCCAGAGATTTTGGTGGACTTGATAGAGCCACCAAAGATACCACATGAACCTGAAAAGATTCTAGGGTATCGTGACAAACAAACCCGACATAAAGTGTACCAGGAGGTACTTGTTAAATGGACAGACAGGGATGAGGAGGCAGCTACTTGGGAACGCTGTAGTGCAATTTCCAAGAGGTTTCCCCAGTTTGTTTTCGAGCACGAAAACTCTTCTTAAAGAGGGGAGTAATGTCACGTAGGCTATAACGCCTTTGATGACCGACGGCGGCAGACTAGATGGCCAGATGGGGCTTTAGCGTCAATGCCTCGGTCGGAGCGCCAAGGACGTGGCCATCCGGGGTTCAATGGGAGAGGATGCCCATGCGGAGTCATGGGCGGCCAGGCTACTGTGGACGGTAGGCCACACACTATATAGCCTGGGGGATGAGGGGCAATCCTCTTTCTTCCTCTGTGGCTAGGTGGTGAGCCAGAGGCCACCGTCCCCTTATGTGGTAGCACCCGTAGTGGTGCTACGGTAATCTAACACAAAGGAAAAAACCAGGGAGGTGTTACAACCTCTAAGACTGGGAGAAGGAGAAAAGATTGGACATGCCTACTCTAATCCCAAAAGAGTCCGAGGAGGGGACTCACAATGACCTCATGGCAAGAAAGTTTGAGGAAGCGGATCAAGATATGTCAAACCATTCATTCCCTAGGATTGAATACGTGACAAACACATGTAAGGAGCCCTCACTCACCAAAGAACCTAGAGACATAGGCAGTCTTGCAACTATACTATTCACAACTGTCAAAATGCTTCTAGGACCATTGCTATGCAACACGTCGGCATTGTGGGCAAATGTCAAGGACTGGGTAGAAGGAAGATTGAACCCAATGTCCACTATAGAGAGAAGAGTCATTCACCTCTAGTAGAGAAAAACCTAGTGCAAGAGGAAGAAGGAATACCCAGATTCGTCAAAATACCTGTGGATCAATTGGGCTGGTATTATGAGAATGATGATACGAATGCCACAATTCCAATCCACCACAACAGGTACCAAGCATTGGTTATCCTGGATAGAGGCGCGAGTGTGAGCATTATTACCAAAAGGTGTTTGGGAGAACTGGGGAAAACCAGAATTGGAAAGAGAAGATGGCAGACGGAACTTCCTCAAGACCAATGGGGCTATTGAAAAACATTAGGGTCTTTTCGTTCCGCTCTACCATCATACAATTGTTGTAATGGAATTTTTGTGCCAGTCAAATTTATATGATATTATCTTGGGCAGGCCTTTCATGAGGGAAGCCAAATTGGTGCATGATTGGGCGTTAGATCAAGTGTATGTTCGAAAGGATTCACATCTTCTAAAAATTTATCTACATGTGTGGAAGGCACATCCCATGGAAGGGAAATTGTTTGGAAAAAATTCAATCACCACAAAGTAGACCACATCCTTACAAGTCTGCCAACTAGTTGAGGAGAACTCATGGGAAGAGGAAAAGGCCACAATGTATGCGTCGCTTCCACCTCCAAATTTTAGCAAAAATCGGATGCACATGCTTGCCACTATAGATGTGTTGCCCCCTAGAGGAACCCAGTATGTTGAATCGGGAATTATTCCTACCACCTCAGTGCACATAGTAGATGTGCAACCAAGAGAAGAGGAAAGAGAGGACGAAGCCTCCAGCACAGAAGGGTCTGGCTCACAAGGCCGCAACATCGCCCAACGCCTTAGGATATGGCAAAAACAAAAGAGGTATATCACTTGACAAAATGCCCTATTACGAAGTAAACCCACGGACACCAAATGGCTAAGATATCTCGAGGTCACTAAGGTGCACAAGGAGTTTTCTAAGAAATGGGGTGAGGAGTTGAGTAAGATAACCCTAGAAGGAAAATGAGGGGAAAGGGCTATACCAAAGGAGCCGGAAATGCCTAAACTCACTAAGGTCGGACGTAGAAAACAAAATAAGGCTCTGGTTGAAGCCAAACGCGAGGCAAAAAAGACACTAGCTCGAATGAAAGATGAGGAGGACAACAAGTCGGACCTACTCTCAATGGTGGCGGACCATTTCAAAACATGCACCATTGAAGAACGAATGGTGGCGGACCATTTCAAAACATGCACCATTGAAGAACGAATGGTGGTCCAATTGATAGCTAAGAGAGTAAAGGAACATGGCCAATCCACTTCAACGGTCTAGATGAAGTTAAGGAGGTTGATATTGCAGAGACAGGGGAGGACTCCAAACCTATCTACATTGCTAGAGACTTAACTATATGGGCTGAAGAGGAAGAGCTCATTACTCTCTTAAAAGAATTCAAAGACTATTTTGCTTGGAAATACACAGAGATGAAGGATATACCACTTGAGGTGGCTCAACACACCATTCTGATCATGGAAAGATTGAGACCACCAGGCAAAAACCGTACCAAATGAATCCGAAATATGCAGCAATTGTAAAGGAGGAAATTGATAAACTCATTGCCGCGGATTTCATCTATGAAAGCACACAGATTATCTTTCACCAATCATGATTGTGCCAAAGAAAAATGGGAAATTGAGGTTCTGTGTTGATCTCAAAAAGGTCAATGTAGCCACCAGGAAGGACCATTACCCACTGCCATATATAGAACATGTATTAGAACGGGTAGCAGGTGAAGAAGCCTATAGCTTCTTAGACGGGCTTTCGGGCGATAATCAAGTGTCCATAGCACCTAAAGACTAGCATAAGATGGCTTTCAATACGTTGTGGGGAACATATGCGTATAAGGTTATGCCTTTTGGCCTCACCAATTCCCCAGCAACTTTCCAACAACTGATGTGCACGGCCTTCAAGGACTACTTGCAAAAGTGGCTGGAGGTATTCATTGACGATCTGTGTACACACTCACGTTGGACGAAGCACCTAGCTTGTTTTTGAGAAAGGTGTTCGAAAGATGTCGATTATATCGTATATCCTTAAATCCTTTAAAGTGTCAATTCTGGGTTAAGCACGGTCTAATCTTAGGGTATAGTGGGCGGAAGCAAGAGCCTCTAAACGAGCTGATGCTCAAACTATGACCAAGTTCCTATATGAATAAATCATTTCCAATGAATTAGTCAGTGGATCGGAGTTCACATTTCATTAATGAGGTGATTGAACACTTACTATAGGATTCCTTGTAGTAAACCACAAGTCATCGCACCTTATTACCCATAGGCAAGAAAGCACAAACAAGATCTTATGTGCTATCTTAACTAAAACTTTTGAAGCCAGTTGCACAAATTGGGAACATAAGCTGACTGCAGCACTATGGGCCTATAGTACACTAGGATACACTGCCTTTCGCCTAGCTTATGGCATTGATGCGATAATGCCTATGTAATTTTTAGTTCCAAGCTTACAAATTTTCGTACAGGAAAGACTCACTAAAAATGCATTAGTCAAAAGATTAGTTGACTTGGAAAAACTCAACAAAACTTGGCTGATTGCCTCACATGGGCTTATGGTCGAAAAACTACGGACAAAACACTGGTTTAACCATAACTTAAAACAGAAATAACTGGAAATGGGGGGGACCTTGTCCTCGTGTATGGTGTGGGAAGCACCAAGAAAAAGAAACTAAAATGCAGAGGGTTAGGACCTTTTAGAGTGTCTGAAATCAACCCTCAAGGGTCAATCTGCATTGAAACTATAGAAGGGGGTAGAAATGGAAGGGTACATAAGTGGGAGTAAACTCAAGAAATATTATGGACCCCTGACCCAGGAAATGCTCATACAAGAGCATCTCCTAAAATAGAAAAAATAGCTAGTCAAGGACGAGATCAAACAAGCTCAAGAGGAAGTCAAGGCGAGGGAAGCCAAGGCAAAACAAAGACTATAATGGAAGAGGAAATGCTTCTTGGATGAACATGGATTTGCGCCAACAACGACTGCCACATCCAATGGGTCAAACGAGAAGTACAACTCAATGATGGCAAAGACACCATCACCGTGCCCTTATGGAGTCTATTGAATAAAGGGAAATAGGTAGTGGCATGCAACATGGAATCTCTAATGCCACGAAAAATAAAAGGTTTAACAGAACAAGCATCCTCATCGTTGCAAGGTCTTCCCTCTTCAGGAGAATCAAAGAAAAGGCAGCAAAATCATCCAAGAAAAAAGCAATGGGTCCCCAAGGCCCAGCTTCAAGCACAAGGATACTATGAGACATATAATGCCTCATGGGTAGCAAAGCAAAAAAGATATGATGCAAGAAAGGGACAAGAAAAGCCAAACAAAGACAGGGAGCTATATTCAAAGCAAGCCCACAAACAACTCAACATTCAAGAGCAGTGGGTTCAAAAAGACTTACTAGTGGCACAGGGCTAGTATCAAGGAAACAAAACAGTATGGGTACCAAAAACAAATTCAAAACCCATTTCTACAAGTGCTTCCAACATAACAAAAGAGTACCATAGGCACAGACATGACAAAGATCCAGCTAAATCAAGTGCTAACGAAGCACCAAAGTTGATATGGAAAAAGAAGCTACTTCAACCAAGTAATCAACGGAGAGCAACACCGCCAATGTCACCCATCAAGGAGGAAAAGCTGAATCAAGGAGAGATGTACACTCACAAGCACAAGAAGCAAAACAAGTTCCCCAGGATTTGGTGGATGTCTCCTCCACTAGATGGAGGGAAAAATCAAAATTTCTCACTCAGAACTTATGCGGTTGCAACAACACATTCCCACAAAGCCCCAAGGTACAACATTGGTTCCCGTGGCACTAAAAGAATGGAGGAGGAAGATAAAGGCTACCCAGCTCCAACAACTAGGTATAAGGTAAAAGGGTATTTCTACTCCTCAGAATGCATTACATGTTGCCTTAGAGTGTTTGAGCATATAGAAAACAATAGGATATCAATATTTGCACGGATAAAGGTATGAGCTATTTCACATCGTGAACCAGTTCAGACTATTTCATGCCGTGAACCGCTCAAGACTGATTCACACCATGAAACAATTCAAAATGGTTCACGTCGTGAACCGACTCAAGCCACTTCACATCGTGAAACGGTCAAAAAATCCCAACAAATTGTGTGGCATACCCAATTAAGATTCACACCATGAAACAATTCAAAATGATTCACGTTGTGAACCGACTCAAGCCACTTCACGTCGTGAAACAGTCAAAAAATCCCAACAAATTGTGGGCAAACACGTGGCATACCCAATTATATGGTTGAAGCCCATATAATAAAATGGCTAGGGTTACATTGCCCACATCTGGGCTACCCATTCGCATAACTAATCTAAAACACCTGGTCTTTCATGGGTAGAAACCTGCTCTTTCACGGGCAAAAACCTGCACTTTCATGAAATAATGATTGTGCTTTCATGGCTTAATCCCTTCACAGGTTAAGCCTTTCATGGGGGTTAAGCCTTTCACGGCTTAAGCCCTTCACACGAGTTAGGCCTTTCACGGCTTAAGCCGCCCTTCACGTGCTAACCCTTCACAGGTTAAGCCTTTCACGGCTTAAGCCCTTCACGCGTTAGGCCTTTCATGGCTTAAGCCCTTCATGTGCTAACACTTCACGAGTTAACATCTCACAAATTAATCTTTCATGCACCACTCCTTCACGCTTGGCCATTTCACGGCCTGCTACTTCACGGTTGAAGACTGACCCTTGAACTATACTAATTCACACACATCCCTTCTTGTTTATTGCTCATCACACTAACACTCTTCCCAGCATACACCCATGCAAATTACTAAGCATATTTTTTTTTAAGAAAAAGAAAAAGGAGGACCACAAGCTTCTACCAGTCTCACAGAATGACTGATGTGTTTTCACATGTTACAGATGGCCTCCTCCGCAACATCCAAACCAGAGGTAGAGAAAAACCTAGCCGTCACCTAGGCCAGTACCACGGGATCGCCAGTAGAAAAACGAAAGAGAGCACCAAGTTAACTTATCTTGGGCCATATGCATAGATAGGTTCGGTCATTCAGAAGGACATTCAAATAACTCATGGCAAAATCATATTCTAGTACCGCATCCCTAATGAATGCTTGAAGATCTTAGAGACAGGTTCAAGGTTCGGTCATTCAGAAGGACATTCAAATAACTCATGGCAAAATCATATTCTAGTACCGCATCCCTGAATGCTTGAAGATCTTAGAGGATGTTGATGTCAAAACCAAGCTGGAGAAAGTTGGTATTGGCAATATGGCAGAGATCCTTCCCCACACCATCAACACAACATTATGTGCGGAGTTCCTAAAGACATATGACAGAAGCACTAAGAGGGGCACAGTCACCAAGACTAATGGGTCAACTAAGTAGGTCCTCCTTACCGAGAGGAAATGATCCGTGAATCACGGCATCTATCACCACCAATACCAACATATATCCATACCATCGATCAGATGCCTATGGAGGATATGCTAAAGAGGGTCTCTTACAACTCAAATGGAGCAGAATACGAGAACATCAAAGATGAAGTGGATGAAAAATCTTGCAAGGCGATGTCAATGATCATGCAAGTCAAGCCAATTGACAGGTATAGTAGGGTCCCTCTCAACAGAATAGCCAAAGTTCATGAAGAAAAGCAAGAAGACTAGGCTTGGTACATCCACCGCTGAGAGATGGAGAATTACTTAAAGTCACACCAATCAAAGGTGTGTAATCCCTATCTTCTTACCAAAGTGCTAAGCCACATGTAGCTCATCTACCATTCTCGAAGGAACTCAGGAGGCAAGGGGTCCCAAAATGAAGGAACATTGGAGCCCTCGACACATATTTCATAAGAGCTGTAGGGTCAGACAATCTTAAAAGAGACCAAAGAACTCATTCAAGAACTAAAGGGGGCCAAGAAATCCAAGAAAGGTAAGAAGATGCGAGGCAGCTTACAGTAATTAGAATCTGAAACTCAACGTATGGAAGAAGAGGTAGCACAAGATATCACATCTTTTCAGCAGGTTCTAGAGGAACAAGAGGCCAAAGATAAAGAAAATATCAGCATGATAGCAGAAGCAATTCCATAGTCAACACAACAAATTCCACCGTCCTTTCACCAGTCCGTGACTCCGTCATCTCTAATCAGCCCATCTCACCGGGAAGTTGGTGAAACACAAGCTCTCGCAAAACATGTGCCACAAAGGAGGAGAGGTAAAGGAATGAAGAGGCCACATCCGCACACCCAAACTCTCAAGAAGCACAAGAAGCTAAGAAGAGGAGGAGACCCGACGACACCATGAGTCCACATAAGAGAAGGAGATTTGAAGCTAAGGGCACTATTAGTAAAGGATATTTCTTGCACAATCTTGATGCTACTCGCTTTCTCGAGGAAACCATGAAAGGCCTCGATATGCTGATGGTGCACCAGGTAGAAGGCTCAGCATCCACAAGTGCAGATCTATGGACCCAAGAACAAAGAGTATGGAGATCTCACTTGCTCATCACACACTTGCTACATGAAAGGAATGCTACGTTATGGAAATAGGTCTAGGAGTCTATGGACCAAGAGATCTCACTTGCTTACCACACACTTGCTGCATGAAAGGAATGCTACGCAATCAAAACAAGTCCAGGAGTCTACGGACCAAGTGATAGCACTTAAAGAGCAGCTAGCAGAGGTGATGCCACTCATAGGGATGTCATTCTAAAAAGCTTAAAAGCAACAAAGGAACAAGAGGCCAGTAGACTGCACACCTTGGAGAGCAATAATAGATTTATCAGCAAAACCATAGTCCATACCACAAAGGACAATGAGGAGCTAAAGGCAAGATTAGACCAGGCCAACGTCCAACTACAAAAAGAAATGGTTCATACCAAGGAGAAGGAAGCACAATTTGCAAGCCAACTAGAAGAAGCACAAGCCACGTACAAAGCAAAAGAAGATGGGTATACAGGAAAAATCCAAACACTCAATCAAACAGAAAATAGAGTGGTAAGCTTGCAGATAGAAAGAGAGCAGATGAATAAAGCACATGTCGATAGTGCCGTCTCAAGAGATAGATCAAATGCTTGTTAGTCATCAACAAGTACTTGAGCATGTACACCAGTAGGCAGCAGCAGCTGACTACCAGTCAAAGCTTGGTAGAAGAATGACGAAGACTACATGAAGAAGCTACTATTCAGGCCACAGCTTCTCTAGGATTGCAGCAAAGGAAGCAAATAAAAGATATGTAGAACTAGCCACTGCTAGAGAAGTGCGAGAAGTTGTCATCTCCGAACTACTTACCACTCAAGAATACAAGATTTGGAATGCCAGCTTACCCTCTAAGAAAGATATCAGAGGATGGAATAGACTGATGAATTCATGTGTGCTACAACTTCTTACACTTCTCGCCATCAACATTCCAAGATATAATAACAAGTCAAAGGCAACAATTTCTCACATGTGGATAAGAGCATGGTGCAGAAACCCGGATCCAAATGTTGTAGCTGCAGTAAGATTTCTGAAATTGATCATGGTCCTCATCGATCAACCCAAAAGAAAGACATGATGGATTTGAGGAGGATCACTTTTACTTCAACATGAACACAAGGCTAACTGAAAGAGGCATGATGCTTTACTATCATTTCCTAAGGTGTCTTCCAGGATACATGCATGTCACATTCGAAGACATGGTTGACACCGGGTTCTAGACTTCTCACTCAGCATTCTGAATAACCCTTAAAAAGCTTCAGTCCTGCCGCAACTTCTATAGACACAAGTTCTGCGTCTTTTGACCTAGGTAAAGGTTCTTAGAAAACAAGTCCGACATCATCAAGTAGGGAGGGATGTTAATCCTATTTTGGATTAACAAAGAGCATTAATAAGTGTCATGTAAAGGCACTATAAAAGTTGTACATTTTGAGATACTGGCCACCCAAGGCCTTAGTTAAGTTTTGGGCAGTCAAATGTGAATAAGGGCCAGTTGTATAAAAGGGAAATTCTCATAATAAAATAATAAAATACCCCTTTGTGCTATGAGAGCTACTCTTGTCTTTGTCTTGAGAGAGAGAGAGAGAGAGAGAGAGAGAGAGAGAGAGAGAGAGAGTGAGTGAGAGTGTACTACATGTTCCTCTTTCATGCATGTGTGTGATAGAGTGAGGGGTAGATTGCCTTGCATCGTGGTGCAAGTGACTCTGCAGTGAGCTTGGGGAGCCACAAGGGACGTGAGCTCAAAGCATTGGTAAGTACCCAACGATTATTGTGTCCATTTGCAGTTGTGTGGAGTTCCATCTTGGGAGGTGACATAGCCCATAACAGTTGCTTTTAGAAAGGAGAGGGGAGAGAAAGGAGGCAAGTTCTGCTTATAGAAAAGAGGAGGGAAAGAGAGAGGGCGTTGCTTTTAGAAAGGGGAGAGAGGGCGTTGCTTTTAGAAAGGGGAGAGAGAGAGAGAGAGAGGAAGGAGGGGTGTATGAGGGGGCGAGAGAGAGGAAGAGAGAGAGGGGGAGGAGGGGTGCAAGAGAGGGGGTGAGAGAGAGGGAGTCATCCCTTAGGGGTGACCGTCACCCTTACTAAGGGCAACTGGCTAACAACCTTACTAAAGGCAACCTACTAAGGTCACCCTTACTAAGGGTTGGCTAGGTACACCCTTACTAGGTCACCCTTACTAAGGGTGCCCTTTCTAAGGGTGATTGGCTAAGGGCGACCTTAATAGGTCACCCTTACTAAAAGGATGAAGCTGCCGTTAGTAAGGGGTGACCTATTAAGTTTGCTCTTACTTAGGGTAATAGTCGCTCTAAGTAAGGGGTGACTGGCTAAGGCGATCTCTCTCTCTCTCTCTTTCCCCCTCCCCTTTCTCTCTCTCTTTTCTCCCCCTCTCACTTATCTGAAATGAACACCTACTCTCATTTAGCTAAAAACAATTAATATTTTTAAGGGAGAGAGAGAAAATGAGGGAATTTTTAACTTATTATTAAATATTTTAATCATATTTATAATTAAAATAATATCTATATGAGAGTTAGTTATGTATACATTTAATACCAAATATTCTCATTAAAAATAAATTTGAATTTTTATATTTATGACATCATTTATAATGATTGAAGAATGTTTTTATGACTTAGTAATAATATATTATTTTATATATCAAAAATACTTTTTTAATTTTTTTCTATTGATATGTTTGGATCTATTATTTACAACCTTAATCTGTTTTTTATTTCTCACTACACATTTGTTGTTATCTTGATTTGTGTTTTTTGGGACATAGTACTTTTCAAACACAGATCTCTTTCTCTTCTTTCTTTTTTTGTTCTTGTTTATTGAGATAAAGAACACAACATTTCACATTTTTGTAGGAGTTTTAGAGTGTGATCCTATTATTAAGACTATGCAAGGGATTTTTTTATATTTCTAAACCTGATGATTATGTTAAAATGTTATCTACTCAATCTGGGTTAAAGGTTTTTGCAATTCTTACCATTTTTGTTTCTATTTTTGATTTTTTATTGTAAGGCTTCAATGAATGATGTGGGGTGTGGATGAGTAAGGTTTTTTTTTTCCTTGTCTTCTTCTTCTTCTTTTTGGTGTAACAAGCATTAGTAGATCATCTTAGACACGCCCATTGTGGGCTTCCCTTCTGATGCGAGCACTCCAAAAAGACATGCTTCCACCACTACCCTATCTCTTATTTACACTTCCATTGTGGGATTCCCTGTGCAACTTTATTTTAATAGAAACCCTCGTAGCCTCCCCAATTCTGAGGTAGCTCCTTCATATGAGAGAGAGAGAGAGAGAGAGAGAGAGAGAGAGAGAGAGAGAGAGAGAGAGAGAGAGAGAGAGATGACCTTTCAACAACAACAATCGAGAGAGTAGTTACAACAAGTAACACATGTACAACTAAGAAGAGAAATGTAGAATAACTAATGTGTAAATATCTCATGCATCAAACCCTAAAGCTATTCCTTCAAGAATTCATACAAAAAAATGAGAGAGAAGAAGATGAGCTATCACATTAGCAAGAAGAAAACCTAGCATGCAGACTATGTTAATCCACCCAACCATATGTATACTAGTGACCCTAGGCATCTAATGTATACCTTACTAGGAATTTTGGTACCCCCATGCTACACAATCACTTGGTCTTTTGGCCTATAAACTGTCACCAATGAAAGTTACTCTTTCACACTTGATCTCATAAGTGGTGATGTGCATTTAAATTACGCTACCACCATTGGTTTTCCCATGCATTATTTGTGTGTTCATGCTTTGGCATGTAATCAAAAGGAGTTGTAAAATTATCTCCCCCCTTTTGGGAATCATCATCCTCGATGAGAAACTCAGGATAATGCTTACAAAATTAAAACCTCGTTTCCAAAGTTACATCTCTACAACGGATATCCTTTTCATTTTCTCAAAGAGTATAAATTTGTAACCATTTTTCTTTTCATTTCGGAATTTGATCTCCCGCCCATGATATTCTTGATCAAGTTCTTGCTAAGTACATCATAGCATAGTTGTCATCATCATGTGACGATAACACTTCACTCAACTCACATGAAATATTGTGTGTTCATAATAGTCTTGTCGTAAGTCCAACTTATAATCCACGTCTCCTACTCATTTTTTAAATCCATCCACTACTGCCCACAATATCTCGGTAACAACTTGATAGATTTACTTGCACGAAGCATCTATTCTTTGACCCATGATCTTCTTGATCAAGTTCTTGCATATTTATCACTGTTGTGTGAAGATAACACTTCACTTAGCTCACATGAAATATTGGGTGATTATGATAGTCTTGTGGTAAGTCCAACTTATAATCCACATCTCCTACTAATTTTAAAACCATCGCTGGCCCACAATATCTTGGTAACAACTTGATAGATTTACTTGCACGAGGCACCTTCTTAGACTTTTGAGGAACGAGTATAAACACTTTTTTCCCCTTTTAAAAGAACGAGCTATCCTCTTAGGATTAGCATACTTAGTCGCTTGATTCGTACAATGACAGATAATTTAACTACATCTGAGATAGAAATTTACACTTGGTGTTTGCTAGAGCAATCCTATTTTACCTCGCATCATAATGGATTATACCCATAGTTCAACTTAAGGGGAGAAAAGTTCGTAAAAGATGAATTTTTACATGAATTATGCACAAACTTTAACAAAGGTAAATAATTTCCCCAATTATCTTTCTCCAACATAATCTCCCAATATATCCTCTAAGACCTAGTTCCTATCTCAATTTGACCATCAGTCTCTAGATGATCAACTCATACAGAGTTGTGTGCCAAGTTTACTAAAAACATGCTACCAAAAAATTACCTATAAACTATGGATCTCTATCCAACTGGCAAGCCATGTAATCTAAACACGTTAGTGATAAATAATTATACCACTTGCAAAGCTTTCCACTTTGTTCATTTTATAGGAACAAAATGTGCCATTTGTTTATAGGTGATCCACTTTCATAAGATAGCATTATATCCTTTCCTAGTTTGTGATAATCCCACAATGAAATCCATGGAAAATCTTTTGCCATTTCCTTTCTGCAATACTAAATGGGTGCAATAATCAAGGTGACTTCACATGCTTAAATTACATGCTAACACTAAAAATACTATTACATATAGATTAACATGTTTCTTTAATCGTGGCTGAATGAACTATTGTGACATTTTCGCATCACTAATGCCTTAGATCATCAAAGTTTGAAATGCATATCCTTTTGTTCCTCTTGAGAATTCATTTTTCAATGGTAAATATAGATTTACCTGATATGATAAACCAGATAAGGGCACCTAGGCTAGCCTTATTCCATAATGGTTATGATAAACCAGATAAGGGCACCTAGGCTAGCCTTATTCCATAATGGTTAAACATACGGATCCGCCCTTTATACTTCATGTATTCCATGAATGATCTCATTCTCAACTATACTGAAACTCATAAATGCATTATTCAAGATAATGCATCAGCCAACATTGTCCTTTCCACATCCATATATAAGATAATGCATCAACTACAACATTTTCCTTTCCATATTGATATACAAGATTTCCATGTTAAACTCTTGCATCAACTAGGCCCATCTTGCCCAATGGCTTATCTCAATCGCAAATGGTAACACAAGATCCATGATCTTAAACACTGAAGTAGTTATAACCACCTGCTTTAACTTATCAAAACTTTGTTGATGTATGTGAGTCTAGACATAAATAATATAAGAAAGAAAAAAGTGGAGGTTTATGAGGAAACAACAAAAGGCCAATTTTCCATTTAAGAAGAATGTATAGATAAAAATATATCCATTAAGCCTATGGATTAAGATCATGGGGTTGATATGGAGAAGGATATTTAGATGATACTCTTGAGCTATATTTAACTGACATTCTATATCAAAGGGAAGCTTATGCCCTCTTCTTTGCCTCCATGCAGAAATGTGGAGCATTATATAGACCTTGTGCCAATTGCAATTTATAGACCTCCATATTGGTTGGTTAAGGAGAATGAGGTATTGAGATGATTAAGGAGTATTTAGCAAAAGGACTCATTCGCCCACCATTCGCATCTGCGATTTTGTCAATTAAAAAGAAATATGCTCCTATAGAATGTTTATAGACTTTGTGTAGTATAGATTATAGACCCTTGAATAAACTTATTGTTGCCAAACATCGATATCCGATGCCATGGATAAATGCTTTATTAATAGATGCTCCAGAGGAGCAAAGATCTTCAGTAAGATAAATTTCAAAAGTGGATATCAGTAGATTTGTATTAAGGATGAAGATATATCCCAAGACTACTTTCGTACTCATTTTGATCATTATGAGTACCTTGTAATGTGGCCTTGTAAAGCCCATCCACCCAATCATATATATACCAATGATATTGGCTGTCCATCAGCCACATAACATATGCATACACCCCATCTGTCCCCCCTAAAAACCCCCACGCTACACATCACTAAGTCTTTTAGCCTACAACCATTACCCATGAATGTTACCCATTCACACTTAATCTTATAAGCGGTGATGTGCATTCATATGATGTTGCCATTGGTTTTTCCATGCATTACTTGCATGTCCCACGCTTCCCACACTTTGCTACTGGTAATTCCCACACGCATGTCCCAAACTTTGGCAGAGTGTAATCAAACCGAGTCTTAACATGATCTCCCCCTTTTAGGAGTCATCATCCTTGATGACAAACTCGAGATAATGCCTACAAAACTAAAACTGTTTTTCTAAAGTTACATCTGACAACAGATGTCCTTTCCAGTTTTTATGGAATTCTTGAAGAGTATAATTTTATAGTCACCTTTCTTTTCATTCCAATATGTATTTCATCCCATGATCTTCTTGATCCAGTTTGTGCAAAGCAATCATGTTGATTCTTGCATCATGGTGATCCGACTCCTAGATGATCCCACTTTTCAAATGATTCAACCTCTTTAATCATTGATCTTTCTTCCTAACTCCCCTCCCTAAAATACAAGAAAGTTTTACATGGATGCTAACACACGGATGGGTAGAGGCTTGGGACACCCACCACGAGCACCTCCTCTTACATAGTAATAAAATTTATCATCCATATGGCTTTTTGATATAATATGCGCGCATTTACAAACTTTATTAACAAGCTTAAGATATGACTTTGCACAAGTGCACATAGAGTATCCCACATTCCCTAATTAAGGAAGAAGATCTACACACTTGATAACGCTTCAATTGACTCACATGAAATAATGGGTGGAGACAACAGTCTGTGTGGTGGTAAGCCACATCTTTGACTCATTTGAAAATAGTCCATGACCCACAATCTTTGGGTGACAACTTGATGGATTTACCTACATGAAGCATCTGAGGGACGAGTAGAAACACTTGAAAAAAATGACGGTGTTGTGTTTCCCTTCTTTGTGCTGATTTTACGCCTTATAGCTCCTTAATAGGATAGAGGCAAGCCAAGAAAGCAAAGACTTGAAAGAAAAATATTTCTCTCCCCCAAAGCAAAACCATGTGTATTTGTTCTCATAGTAAAATCCACCAAAATCCAATGAATTTCTTATTTCTCCCAAGGAAAAGCACCAAAAGATTTGATACCAAATGCCAAGCATCAAACCCTAAGTTATGTCTTCCAGAGTTCATGTAAAAAAATAAGAAAAAAGAAGACGAGCTCTCAAATTAGTACGAAGAAAACCAAGCATGCATACTATGTGAATCCATGCAACCATATATATACTAGTGACCCCAAGTATCCACATGTGTCCCTATCAGCCAACACCATACTCATGCATCCATTGTGTCCCCAATGATACCCCTGTGCTACACATCACTTGGTCTCTTGGCCTACAACCATCACCCACAAACGTTCCCTGTTCACGTTTAATCTCATAAGCAGTGATGTGCATTTGTATAATGTAGCCATGGGTATTAACACGTATTACCTAAGCAATGATGTGCCTTTGTATAATGCAGCCATGGGTATTAACATGTATTACCTAAGCAATGATGTGCCTTTGTATAATGCAGCCACCCCATGGGTATTAACATGCATTACCTAAGCAATTTAATGTGCATCTATATAACGTAGCCATTTGTATTACCACACCATTGGTTAATCCATGCATTACCTATGCATCCCATGCTTTGCTAGCACATGTAATCCCCATGCATTACACCCACATGTGTCCCACACTCTTCCAGCATGTAATCAAAAGGAGTCATAACACAGCACCAAGATTGTAACAAGCCCCACATAGCTAGTACATGTATAGTAGCTGTGTGTGTGTGTGTGTGTGTGTGTGTGTGAGAGAGAGAGAGAGAGAGAGAGAGAGAGAGAGAGAGAGAGAGAAAGAGAGAGAGAGAGAGAGAGGCAAGCATCTCCCATGAGCAATTGAAGCAAATGCTACTGTCACCAAGGGCTGTAGGGAGAAATGCCACCTGTAAATGATCATCCCTAAAGGTAGCTCTTTGTACACACCAATTAGCTTGATAGGGGCTCCACGAATAGGAGTTCCGACAGCATTTCAACTTGCCTTAGTAGGTCACGGAGATCCTTAGCCGAGTTCAAAGTTTTAGTAGTAGAGACACCTCTCTTTTTGTACAGAAAAGTAACCCTTGAAGCGTTGAGCACAATATCTCCTAGGGGGGTTCACGTAAAAATATGTAAGTCTACTACATGTGATCATTGGAGGGATTTCTTAAACCAATATTTTGAGAAAAATTTACAGAAATCTACTTACATAAGGGGTTTTAAATGGAATTTTAAAAAAATCCGTAAGTTTATAAAGAAAAAGGGGTCATTTTACTAAGTCAAAATTCACAAAAATGGTATTTTTTAATACCCTTTGAACACATGTTATATATACGTTTTCCTAAAAGTACACCCCTAAGGATATCTCCAAAGGAAAGATGCTCTCTCGACCTAAACAGAAAAGGCCACCATATCTCTAAAGGAAGGAAGCTCTCTTGACGCAACAGAAAATACCACCATCATCCACAAGATCTAATCCTCCTAGTGCTAAAAGGATAATAATTTTGGGGCAATACAAGGAAACCTAAGGGTTCAAATCCTTGGCTTATGTAGAGAGACTTAAAGTGCAAAAGCATAACTATTCCTTAGAAGATGGATAGGTTTGTACACATAATTTAGAGTCTTTTAACATCATAATGTCATCCACTCCACTCCTTTTGGGCATGATTTTCTTTTACATCAGCATCGACTTGGGATTTTCATTATGGGTTATTGTCATCGACCTTGGATGCCTCATAAACAAAAACATCATCAAATGATAACTACATCGACAATAACTCTAATGATCAAAGGGGAGTACACAACTCCAAAGTTTCATTTATGGTTGGGTGCCTTGCTTAGATTTTTGGTCCAAAAGTGTTATAACCTTTATTGTACACAATCTTTATAAACACATGCGAGTGTGTGTGGAGAGAGTGTGTGGGTTACTCACTATGGTGGTGGGCAAGGAAGGATTAAAAGGGCATAACTTTACTCTTTTTGTGACTGTCATAGACCCACCAAAAGTGTAAGTCCCTCCCGATGTCATGAGGGTGGAAAAGGTTCAGAGGTAGGTCCTAAAACTAGAATCAACTCACTAGATTGCTCCAATCAATGAGTTTGGAGTATGGGGGTGAGCATGCACAAGTGCCGGTGGATCCATGGACAAGTGATGGTACTGCTTATTTTTAAAAATTTGTTCTTGGAAATCGCATTTAGGGCCTTTTTGATAAATTCCTCTTCAAACCAATGAGATCATATACATACAGGAATCCTTTGCCCTTGTTCAGGGTTGGCAAGGAGTGTTGAAAAATGTGTGGTGATGGTATGTTGAGGTTGAGGCAAGTATGCACCTTAAAGGGAGGTCAATTTATGTGTAAGGCCTATAGGGTCATTATTTAAAGGTAATTTGTGTGGTGTCATTTGTAAATGGGTAGAAGGACCTTTTCAGCAATTGAGAACACTTACTTTGTAAGATAAAGTGAATGCAAGGGTCTTATTGGTTTCCACCTCAAGTCACTCATGGTAGAGTAACTCTCTCTTGTGGAGAGCTAGGATCCTCAACCTTGTCTCCTTCATTGTCACCAACAACAAAGGAGCTTTGCAAATGGGTGGGGAGCAGAGAGAGAGAGAGAGAGAGAGAGAGAGAGAGAGAGAGAGAGTAATGGAAAGCTAAACCTCTACTTCGATGCCACGATGGTGAGTGAGAGCATGAGAGAGTAGGCAAGAGAAGGAGAGAGGGAGAAGAGAACATATATCAAGACCATCACTCACTCACCCACACAATCCCTAAGCATGCATAATAAGAAGTAGAGAAAGCATATAAGCTACTTTAACCACAGAAGCAAAAACACTCAAACTCAAATGTGAGGATTGGATTATGTGTTTTTTCATTAGTCAAAATGTCTTGTATACAAGACTCATTTGCACAACACTCGGCCATGCTTGGAGCCCAATAAGCTAGTCTATGCTAATTTCTTAGTTTAAATATACATTATCAGCATTACACAAGTCATAAGCTTGGTGTTTGACTATCTTTCGATATTACACAAGTCATAAGCTTGGTGTTTGACTATCTTCCGATATTACACAAGTCATAAGCTTAGACATTTCTCATAACCATTTTACATAAAGCACATTGCATGATATAAAAATATAGCTTGCCATGCATTTTGGAGTAATGTTATAGCCAATGTGGTTAACTCAATTGTGAGAATGGGATTATGTGTTTTCTCATTGGTCAAAATGTCTTATATATAAACTCACTTGTAGAATATCCAATAGTGAGCTTTAGTTACATTTTAGTTTACTCACCATTACAAATGTGAGGCTAACCACCATTTCCATGCACGATTCCTCTACTTAATTAGTCAATTGATCCTTTATCTAGTACAAAATAGGTGGTTCAAGCCAACCACAATTACCTTATTTTTGCTCTTGTGCTCATTCTTGGGCACACATCTCACCACCAACAAAATCCCAAAAATTAAATACTTTATCCATGACCAAAATTCACACTTAAAAAATTACTTTATTTAAATGTACTCAAACTTTGGTTCTAATTGCGTCGATAATTTAAGGCCTTACACGCTGACCGTCTTCTCTTAAACAAACTAAAACTCTCCACTCCTTACTATATCCTGCTAGAGGTATCTTGGGGGTATTTTAGCAAGATCAAAACAAATCTATGCATTTTTTGGGAACAATAATATATCAATATATTGATATCTACAAGTTTATAGCCCTTTACAAAAAAACTTTCAACCACTTACATATTCCTTCTAGTCCCACTCCCTACTAAGAAGATTACAAAATAGTTCCCACTTCTCATCTTCCCACACAAAAGAGGACATTCCACGAGAGAGATGGAAATCCCAATTGCATATAAGCAATCAACAACACTTTAGAGGTAAAACCATTGGGAGTTTGTTCTTAAAAATACTCCTCTTTTGTCCAGATCTTCACCATAGGTCTTCTCCCCAAAGGATTTTCAATTAAGGCCACAAAGATGTCCATTGGTTGCTTTTCCTTCATGTACCACCTTGTAGGTCTCCCAAATTTGGGATGTCTGGATCTGACATCTTTCCAAGTATATAATTACCCATCAATCAATCAGCATTAGGGAACCCTAGTATGTAATAACATCTCATCGTCAAAGGCCCAAATCACCTAATCCCTTCCTGCAATACCTGAACTGTCTCAACATTTCAATGGCCCAATTTGTGAGGTCCTTGTTACTCACCCCCACCCCAAAAGGCACCCCCAGATGTCTAATAATCCTTGCCTTTTTGATGACTTCACAACCCCATCTTTCCATATCAAAATTGTCCTTCTCAGTTAAGCTTATGATTCTAGATTTATGAGTGTTACACTTGGATCTAGAGGCATTGGCTTTTAAGAGCATTTCTCATTATCACTGTCAGCTTTTAAAAATAACAAGGAGTCAGCAAAGCATTAGATAATTTGTTGTTCCCCATTTTTAAGTTTTAGCCCTGATATTAACCCTTTTTCACTAGCATCTTCTAAGGCTACTAGGGATAAGAAGCCACAACAAATAGCAAGGGGGCCAGAGGATAACCTTGTTTCATAAACCTTCTGATCTCAACTCCCCCAACCAGTCTCCCATTTAACAACAGCTTAGAGTGTGCTCCAGTTGTAAGAGTATATATGCAGGTAGCAATCCTACTACCAAAGCCTGGTTTCTCCATCACTCTTGCCACAAAGGATCAATGAATTTTATCATAAGCTTTCTCTAGATCCAGTTGGAAGATAACACATTCCTAACCTGTCCTTTGAGCTACATCCTTACCTACTATCATTGTTGCAAAGATGTTATCATAAATAGATTTGCCCTTGATGAACCCATGTTGTTTGTTAGAAATCACCTCTTGCAAAGAAGGACTGATTCTCAGTGGTATTACCTTGGCTAATATCTTGTACAATACTGAGAGTTAGGTAATAGGCCTCTAATGGTTAAATTGACTACAAGCACGTTGTTTGGGGATTAGCTTTACTATCCCTTTCCTCAAGTCATTGTCCATCTCCCCTGTGAAAAAAGGCCTTCTTGTATGTAGCCCATACCCAGTCTTTTAAAGAGTCCCAGAAGGCTATAAAGAACTCTACTGAACGCCCATCCCAACCCGGGGGATTTCTCCTTGCCCAGTTTCTTAAGGGCCTCCCAACATTCCTAAATTTTAATGTCCCTGTCCAACCATCGAGCCCTATCAGCTTTAATGCTTTTATTGACCAAATCTAGCAGTTTGGTTTCTACTTGGAACTTTTCATGAGAGGCATCTTCCTTAAGACTCAAAGTAGTATTCAAGAACTCTACCTACTTCATTGCGATTTGTTGAATATCCCCTAACCCCTATCCATTCTCATCCCTAATTTGTCCTTTTTTCATATTGTGTGTATACATACATACATACATACATACATACATACATACATACATACATACATACATACATATATATATATATATATATATATATATATATATATATATATATATATATATAAGTAGATATATCTATATATATCTACATTATAACTCACACAATTTTGAGAGCTATATGTAAATATAAAAATATAAATAAATAAATATATACGTATATATATATATAAATATTTCTAAATGCAAATGAGTTGGAATCTGGATTAATGCACCTGAGCGTATAGGATTGCCATGCATACATATTCACAACTTTTATTATAGGTATATATTCACAACTTTTATTGTAGGTGTATTAATTAAATGCCACTGACGTGGCATTTAATTAATACAACCTTAGTACATGAGTTCCCCCCACCCGCACCCCCACCCTTTCCCTCTCCCTCTCCTCCTCCTCCTCTCTCTCTCTCCCTCTACTCGTTGAATGCCCTTTGAGGCCTTTTATAGAGAATTGTGAGATCTTAAGTAGAAAGGATATGGTGAATACATGCAAATAGAAAGCATATGGGGGTCATCATTTCATTGCCTTAAATATAGAGGACATGGAGGGGTGAATGCATGCAAATAGAAAGAATATGGGTGGTCATGATTTCATTGCTTTAAATAGAGAGGATGTGAAGGGTCATCATTTCATTAACTTTTTCAAGCATTAATCATTACATACTAAAATGAAACCTTAGAAAAAAACACTCTTATTCCTAAAAATCTCACAGAATATATTTAATAGAAATGTGAAAAATATTTTGGTGCCATATTATACGTATGGTCTTTGAGACCGGAGACGACGAAGCTAATGACTAAAGCATTTCTTTGTTCGAGTCTTAGAACGAGCTTGTTTGTTTCTGACCTGACTCGCAAAACAAAAACAAAATCAAATTATACGTACATGAATGAATACGAAAATTTCTAACTGCAAATGAGCTGGAATCTAGATTAACAAAGATTTTTAAATTTCGTTTTGAGATTTGGAAAATGGAAGCGTTTGAACTTTGGTTCAATGCACCGAGTCAGGAGTCCGGAAAGCCAAGACTGTGCAAGAGACACGTGGCATGAAGACTTCTTGAGCGCTCATAATGCCACGTTGCATCCTGCTTGGACATTGCCCTCGAAAGTTGGAAACTTGGAACACATCAGAAACGATCACGGAAGTCCTACACAGAGCATACAGTGCAGAAGCATCGTCACATCGGCACCGTGCATATGACGCGCAAGATGCTTATCGACGGCTCGGATGGACTCTCCGATGGCCATGGCGAGTTCGACTACGACCTCTTCACTATCGGCGCTGGCAGTGGTGGGGTTCGCGCCTCCCGCATGTCCTCGAGCTTCGGTGCTAAGGTACGACCATTTCTTTCCTGCATCGCTTCAAGTCGCTCTGAGAGAGAGAGAGAGAGAAAGAAAGAAAGAAAGTTATATTAAACGTCTTCAGAAGACCCAGAGGGTCTATGAGACCAAAAGGGATACCATAGTCTCATCATCGTACAAAAGAAAACAAAGACTAGAGCTGTGAGCTGGGAAGGCTAAAAGTGATAGAATAGTGTCCATGTAATCTCATCATGGTTCCATTAATGGAATATCCCTCCTCCTACCGGGGGGTTAGCTCCACAGGATGATGATCCCACTTTGTATCATATGGCTAGGACTTGACATTCCCAGCTCATATCTATAGTTGTTGTAGCCCGGCAGTAGCACCCTCACCTCCCTAATTGGAGGTGTTGGGTTCACACCAACTCACTCCCATAGTGAAAAGTGATGGCATGTAATTTCAGTACCCACTCTCAAAAGAAAATAAAAAAAATAAAAAAAAATTTGCACCTTGTCCATTCCCCGTGATAGGTGGTTATTGAATTTCAAAAAGAACCTTCAAAATGTTCACAATAAAAAATGCTCTCGATGTTTGTGCATGATAGAGTCACTGATAGCGTGCACTTATTGCCATTCTAGCCATTTATCATGATAGTGATCTAAGGTTTCAAATAGGGTCATTCATTTGAAAGTTACTTGAGCAGACACATGCTAGTGACAATTCGAAGAATGAGACCAGTGATACTAGAACACGTATTTTCTAAACTTGAGCAGACACATGGGGAAATCTTTCCAATCTTCAAAGGTTGGAGAGGGGAAGTTTTTTCTTCCGAGAAACCCTTCCAACAGTTTAGTGCAGCCCAGTGCAGAGATGCATTGTGCTACACATCCTGCTTTTCTTTCCTCTTCAATATTAAGCTGGTGGCTGGCTGCTTGTGTTACATGCATATGCAGAAGCTTGAGTGGTAAGGCATGTAACAAGTCTTTCAGTGCTGTACTTTTACTTATAATTCACTTTTGAAGAGGAGGGGAAGAGAAACACCATGCACCAACATAGTACGATGTCCCAATTACCCTTTCCTGGGCCCTCACTTTTCAGTGTATTAGGGGAAGAGAAACACCATGCACCAACATAGTACCATGTCCCAATTACCCTTTCCTGGGCCCTCATTTTTCAGTGTATTTTCTTTATTGCAATACCCAAGAGCTAACATGCCTAGAGTGAGGAGTTGACCCATGATATGTAGATTGCCTTCTTCTTCGCTGAACTGAGTGCTGTAATGTATTTGCAAGGCTGCAAAATGACGTGTAGACTGCTGCAAAGGGAAAATAGGAATAAACAGAAGCTTGGGGATGGTATATGCAAGCAAATACATGCTCTTGTTGATGGTTGAGCTGATTTGCACTAACCGTGCCATGAATAACTGGTTGCTTGTATGGTTGAAAGTGAAGAGCCTGGGCATGTATATAGACCTTGTCAGTCCCTCCTTAGTCCTTGATTTGTTTGCACCTTAAAGTTGGCTAGAGCCGTGGTCCAATAGGCTTCTCTTTTAGAGTGCCTAATTAATTGATTGTTTTTAGTCTGTTTTCACATTGCCACTTTTAGAAAGACTACCCAACCCACTTAAAGACTTGTGCACTTGGCCTAATAGGTTGCCTAGGGCACTTTACACTCTTCAAATTTGGAGCAAATTTCTATGGATTTCATTATAGGTTTTTCTCGTACTACTAATCACAATGATACGACATGGACCATTGTTGATAGATTTAGTAAACAAGCACATTTCATTGCATGTAAAAAGATACTGCGAATCAAGCTGCACATCTATTTTTAAAGCACATATTTGTTCATCATGGTTTACCAAGGGTTATTGTTTCATATAGAGACTCTAAATTTTGTAGTGATTTCTGGACTATCTTCTTTGATACTTTGGGTACAAAATTAGATTTCTCTATTGCTTTTCACCCTCAATCTAATGGCCAGACCGAAGTGACCAATAACATAATCTTGGATCTTCTTAGAGCTTATGTTTCATCACAGCCTAGGCAATGGGATAAATATTTACATATTCTTCAATTTGTCTATAACAATACCACCCATTCAGCTACTAAAAGACACCATTTGAAATAGTCTATGGTAAAATGTTACCTATACCTATGACCTGTCTTTCACATACTATTGAGGCTGCTGAAGCATTCACAAAAGACTTTAAGACTATTCATGAACAAGTAAAAGAAGCCATTAGAAAATCTCAAGAAAAATATGTCAAGTAAGCAAACATATCCAATTTGTTGTGAACATATTAATAGCAGCTTTATAAACTCATCTCTTCTAAACAAAATCCAATTTAAAAATGTTATTGCAAATTGCTACCATATTTTGGAACAGGAAGATTCTTGATGTTGGTAGAAAAGTTTGCAGGACGCTTTGGCTCAATTGTTCTTACTAACTTTAGTGCCATTAATTTTTAAAAGTGATTAGGGTTTGCTTTGTAGGGATTTTCTTAGAGAGGCTTGTGGTAATACCAATGATGGGTGAAGAGATTTGTTGTGTTCATGCATCAAGTGATCGAACCTTATCGCCCTCCTTCGTGATCCTACTTGCAAGGCCTTGTGCAATGCAATGACAAAGAAAGTTATGTTGGACCTCACAGACGACCTTAGCTCACAATGGACATCCAAAATGCATGTGATGAAGCTAGAATCAATTACCAAGGGCTATGATGCAATACACCATCTAATCAAGGATGCCCTTCAAAAGCGCGGAATTGCAAGCAAGGTTGATTTCGTACGTACGTACGGATCCGTACAGTACGGTACAGCCGTACGGTACGGTACAGTACCGTACTGTACGGATCCGTACGGATTTTTTAAAAAAAATATTAATAAATGGCGTGGCGTGGCGAAACGTGTGTGGCGACCATGCGCTTGCGGATAAGCGACCAGATTTTGGGCATTAAGCGACCAAATTTTGGGCATTTGTGAATACTTGCACAATCGTGCGTACCTGCAAAACTCTGCAGAGTAACTTCTTCGCTCTTCTTCGCTCTCTCTCACGCCCAGGCTTCATCATGCCGCGCAAGACTAACCCGAACTGGGCAATCCACACCAATGTCCTGAGGGTTGTTAACACCCCTTCTCAGCAAGGGTCAAGTACTCGGCTATGGGCATGCAAGTATTGCGGGGAGCAGTACACTAGCACCATAACTCGCGTCATCAAGCACATGACAGGTATCGGGTGCACCAATCAATGTGGTCCATGTGATAAAATACCACAAGCTGTGAGGGACCAATTGATTGCGGAGAATTGTCCTGCAATGGGTGGTGCAAGCAGTGTTAGAGGTGGTGAAAGTACGCAAGATGCTCTCCATGATGCTTTTATTGGAGATGTTATAGGTTCAGGTACAGTAGATGAGGGTGAAAGTCTTTCGGCTTCAGCCCAATCCACCATAGGCAGGAAGAGGGCACGTATTGCTGATGATGAGGACCTCCTGCCACAAGATGCGAGAGGTACAGGGGAGGCATCAAAGCAATCCACTCTGCGTTCTTGTATCTCATCACAAGCTTGGGTAAAGGAGCGGCAAAGGGTGGCAAAAATGGAGATTTGTCGCACTCTTATTGAGTGTAATATATCCTTCAATGTGTTAAGGACAGACCAATGGAAAAGAATGGTGAAAGCAATTGCGCAGGTAGGGCCTACTGAGACATGGACAGGTCTTCAGTATACGAAGATGCGTACATCCATGTTGGATGAGCAGAAGGCCTTGATAGACAAGGCGCTCACACCTGTGAAAGCAGGTTGGCAGGAGTTTGGATGCACTATTATTTCAGATGGGTGGGCGACATTCGCAAGAGGCACATAATCAATATCCTTGTGTCATCTTGCTTGGGCACCTATTTCTTGCGTGCCGTGGATGCAGGGAGAGCAGGCGACAGGATCACAGGGGAGTTCATTTATGGCCACATTCGACAGGCTATCCTTGAGGTTGGGGAGGACAATGTTGTGCAGGTGGTGACCGACAACGCCTCTAACTGCAAGGCAATGGGTCAAATGGTCGATGCAGAGTTTCCACATATAGTGTGGACTCCATGTGCTGCCCATTGTCTTGATTTACTTATGGAAGACATTGGGAAGCTTGTTTGGGTGCAGCCCATTGTTGCAGATGCTGTAAAGATCACCACCTTCTTCCGCAAGAAGCATCAGGCTCTTGCCATCTTTCGGAGCCATAGCCCTTTGGATATGGTGAGACCATCCAAGACTAGGTTTGCCTACATGTTCTTGGTCTTGGATAGGCTCTACAAGATAAGAGATTCACTATCATCAACAGTTGTGGATCCAAGGTGGCGACAGATGCATAATTCAGAGGATGAGCGTACAAAATACTTGCAGAGGCGGATCCTGGATGATGATTTTTGGCAGCAAGTTCATAGCCTTTCAGTTGCACTTAAGCCCGTGTATGTCCTTCTCCGACTTACAGACATGGAGGGCTCAACTTTGGGGCTGTTCTTTCATTTGTTTATGCAAATGAAAGACCATGTTGCTCAGTGCTCCATGATGACTGCTCAACGGTAAGCAATAGTTCTAATTTCTTCCTCTTTCTTTGATTTTTATGACTTCTCGATTCTCGATTCTCTTAGCACTATAACCTAAGACATGTATGTTCAATCTCTCATTTTCAGCCGAGGTGAGATCCTGGACATTGTAGACAAACGGTGGACATTCTTGAGCCGTCCCATCCATGCGATGGCTGCCATGCTCCATCCTCTCTACAGGTCGCCAGAGCTATGGAATAATACTGCTTTGAGCATGAAGCAGTCAGAGTATGTGGGAAGGATGTTCTCAGAGGAGGAGCAACTTTAGATTGATAGAGAGTTCGCCACTTACATGAGTGGTATTGGTGCTTCATTTGCGAGACCTGTGTCATTGAGGAAGGAAGCCATGAAATTCCCTTTGACATGGTGGCACTCTTATGGAAGGGTTGGTCTTCCAAACCTTTCACGAGTTGCTCTTCGTGTTCTATCTCAGGTAACTTGTAATTAATCTCTAAAGTATACTCTTCGGAAATGAAGATTGATGTTTTAGCATTGAAAGATTTACAAATTTGCTCGCATTGCACTCATTTTTGCACAGGATTGCTCAGCTGGAGCATGTGAGCGGAACTGGAGCTCATACTCCCTTATACACACTAAGATTCGGAATCGCCTTAGTACTTCTCAATTAGAGAAGTTGGTGTATTGTAGAGCTAACATGAGGCTCGTGCGAAGCTACCATGCTTTGGGGTCACCGAAGCAGGTATACATTGAAATTTGGACTCAATAAGAACTTAGAAGTAGAAATTTTTTTGTAGTTCAATGGATGTCCATTGTCCAATATGCAATTTGTGGCATGTTTAAACAGGTTGATCCAACACTACTCAAAATGGTAGATGAACCCAGTCCGGAGCTTGTGGATCGGCAGATTAGAGATGAGCAAGAGGAGATTTTGAGAGCTTTACATAGAAAGAAAGAAAGAAAGAAAGATTTTATTAACGTCTTCCAAAAGACCGAACTTGGCCTATGAGACAAATCGGAGTACCTGTATGGGGTATCCTCTGTCATCCCAACAAAATGAAAAAGTACTGAATAAAAAAGCTGAATCTGGGTGTGCAGGGGATGGAGCTCTATTACTAGGAGAATGCAAAGCTATATGCATGGAGTATACAATCATGATATGCAACCTAGCTAGCTCCATCCTGTACCATACTGGGGGTATAAAATGGTATACATCAGTGAAGGGGGTGTCCACATCTCCCTGAAGAACATGCCTGGGTGTGCTCTGAAGCGAGCCAGTCGCTCCGCACCCTCTTTGTGAAACTGAGCTCTGATCTCTGTCATCTCTCTCTGGTATAGGCGTGGTGTCCGAAAGCCAGGTGTCCTCTGTCTCCTGCGGGCTCTAAGTGTCTCTGCTGGAGAGTAATTCCCTGCCGTGTAGGGGCTGGGAGGGGTATGGATCTCTGAAAAAATGTAGTAATCTGTGTCTGTCGCCCCCCCTCTGGAGCTGTCTGAGCCTGTAATAATGTCTCTCTGTGGCGCTGTATGTCTAGAATGTATCTCCCCAGTATGCGCTGGTCTGCTGTCTCAAAGATCTGGCGTAGGGAATGTGCCTCTCTGAATAAAATGGGATATCTCTCTCTGATGGCTGTATATGCTCTGCATCTGCATACATAATGCTCCTCACTCTCCACCTCCTCTCTGCACAATCTGCATACCCTCTCCTCTCGGGGGATCCGTGCTGCTCTGCTAGTCTCAATCTCCAATCGGTTTGATGAAACTCTGAGCTGACCAATAGGCACTCGGGAGCCGTGTGGTAAAAAGCCCTCCATGTATCTAGGCCTCTCTATAAATCCATCAACAGTGATACTCATGAAGTGATCTCTATAGTATAGCATCTTCGGTGGAAGAGGCTGTGTAGGCGATATCCATGTCTCTCGTGTATAGAGCTGCCATAGATCCTGTCTCAATACTCTGTTCCTCTCACTATGAGAGAGACGGATATGTGGTGCATCCCTGTCATACTGGAATGGTGGTAGATGATCCATGTCTAGGCCATGCTGTGAGAACCAATGTGTGACCTGTGCATACCATGATCCTCTATCTCCTGCCTCAGCCAACTGTCTAGATGCCTGAAAAGCTCTGTATGATAATTTGTCCTGTGGCATCTCTCTGAATCTGTCTAGCAGGCATATAGTCTGAAATATGGCCTCTACCATCATAGGAGGCGCAGCAAACTCTGCTCGGATAATGTCATGAGGTACTGACGGTTTGCTGCGTATCATGCGTGCCATCATGAGGGCCTGTGGTCTCTCTATTTGTGTCCACCAATGGGTAGCAAGGCCTGGCGCCCATACTGCTGTTCCATACATCAATGCCGGTGTGACTAATGTGTCAAATAGCCACCCCTTCGTCCGGGGTTCCTGAAAATGCGCCTGGTGGCACTGTCTCTCTAGCATAGCCAATGCTGCATATCCCCGTGTCAATCTAGCTCTGGCTGCTGAACCCATGGTAAAGCGTGTGGCTGCTGCAGAGAAGGTAACCCCTAGGTACACATGATGTCACCACCTCCACCTGGCATCCTGCGAGAGTGAATGTCAGCTGACTCCTGCCCTGTCTCGATGTATGAAAGACCATAACCTTGGTTTTCCCAAGGTTCACAGTAAGACCCCTCTGTGTGCAGAAATCATCGAGTGCATGTAGATGCTGCTGTAGACCACCTGGGGACTACAATATCATCAGCATAGAGCATAATATGTACTGAGGTACCTGCTAAATCAACTCCATCTCCGCCTCCCCGTGTAATGAAGTCAGCCACCTCATCAATGTATAACCCAAATAGCGTGGGGGAAAGTGGGCATCCTTGCTTCACACCAATGGTGCTAGCAATAGTCTCGGACATACCTCCTGGACATCTGACTCGCCCAAAAACCTGCTCATATAATGCATAGATGCCCCATGTCATATTTGCTGGTATGCCAAGAGACTGCAGGCGCTGAAAGAGCCTCTCTCGTGGTACTGTGTCAAATGCCTTGCGGAAATCCACAAAGCAGCAATAGAGCTTTCTCTTCCTCACTCTGGCCTGATCAATCATACATCTCAAAGTGAATACATGGTCAGTGGTAGAGAAAGCTCTCCTGAAGCCTGCCTGCCCTGATGAGCGTAAACCTGCTCGCTCAGCATATAAGCTAAGCTCTTGCTCCAACACTGCACCATAGAGTTTGGCCAGCACGTGGCCAACCATAACCGTCCTGTAGTTGCTCGGATCGAGCATATCCCCTGTTTTGTGAATCGGCACAATGGTGTGCATCGTCCACTCCGCAGGCAAACCCTCTGCTAGTGCCCTGTTAAACAGGTGTGCAAGAAAAGGAGCTAAAGAATCTACTGCATATATGAGATGCTCACCCTGCAGGCCCATATGGTTGGCGGCCCGTCCATGCTGTAGGCGGCGGATAGCTTCCTGTACCATCGAGTGGGTAAAGAAGCTAGCTGTGGTAGGTCGAGGCTCCTGTGGCTGAGGTATAGGTGGCTGCTGTGGGGCATGGTATAGACCCTCTGCATATGTGTGCCATGTCTGTGGGTCTGCAATAGGTGTCGGGGTCCGGGGCTCTCTGAAGTGCCGCCATGAGACAGGGCTATCTCTACTCATGAAGAAATGAAAGATCTCTAGCTCCTGTATCTCTGCGAAGGCCCGCCTTTTGCGGCGAGTAAGTCTCCTCATCTCTCTCCTCGACTCCTGCTCTGTGATGGCTCCCAAGGCTCTCTGTATGCGGAGTCGTGAGTACAGGGCTCTGCACTCGTCATCATACCATCTGTTCTGGGGCATAGTCCCAGGTCTCGCAGGCTCTCCTGAGTGTGGGAAGCTCTGTAATGCAGCCGTGTGTAGGAGTGATGCGAGCTGGGCTGTAATGGTATCCATAGATGCCAGGGGATCCATGAGTAGGAGCCCATCCTCTACTCTGCCAGTGTATATGTCTGCCATGTCATGTGTGAAGTAGATGGTAGTGTGTGGCGTCGGTATGTGGGGGGCTGGTGATACTGGTGATCCGGCTAGTGAAAATGCCAAGTATGTATGATCTGCCCCAATAGGACGAGGTGGAATGGAGAATGAGGTGACAAGCTGTGATGCCTCCAAAGACCCCATAATGTAGTCTACCACCGTGCCTCCGGTCCGTGTATGACCCCCATGTGGGAAGCATGTCAGCCCTCCTGATCCCGGCCACTGTAGCATCCCGTTATAAATAACGAGACGATGCCTGGCTCCCAACTCTAGTAAGTGGTCCCCATAATGTCCTCTGTCTGGTCCAGTGTCCTCTGATGCCCGACTAGCCCCTATCTCCTTTGGATCCACAGAGTGGAGGATCTCCATGTCATCATAGTCATACACCTCACACTGTCTGCTCTGTGTGTGGGCATTGAAGTCGCCCGTAAGAAATACTTCCCCTAGTGTAGAATAATGCATAATCTCCTCTGACAGACAAGTGTATGGCGAGGCTCCTATCTCCTCCTCCTGTGGCATGTCCTCTGTAATGACATAGGAGGATCCTGATGGAGAAAAGTAACATAGAGCTATGTATATAACCCTGTCCTGTGAGAGCTGTAAGCTGATCCACATGTATCTGGCCTCTGGATCCTGTGCTACCACTCTTAGTCTCCCCTGTAGCTCCCGTCTGAATAGGACTGCTACTCCCCCCGACCCTCTCGAGGTACCCTGGCGTGTGGTCCTCCTGTATGCTGACTCCCACTGGAATCCCTCTACTCGAGGTAGTCCTCTCTCTGGGCTCTGATGTGTCTCTGTCAGAAGTATGATGTCTCTCCCCACCATAACATGCTCCAGTCGTCCAGGCTGCACCCATAGTGAACCATTACAGTTCCATACTGCTATGTGTATCTCTGTCAGTGGCCTGGTCTGTGTCCCATAGGCCCCAAACCGCTAATCCATGGGCCGGCCATCAATGATGACCCGACCATCTCGATAGAAGGCCTTCTTGCCTTCTCTCCTCGCGTGTAAGACTCGTGGCATGCAAGTTCTCCTATGCTCAAGCTGCATCCTCGTGAGATCATCATCCAAGAAAATAGGAGCTCCCTCTAAACCCCGTAGTATGACCCTCTTCCTCATGAAGGTGACCCTCTCCGTCTCTCCTGCAAATTGTAGGATGAGGGCTCGCTTGCGTGTTGAGTCTTTCCCGGCTCTCCATGCTTTGGTGAAGGGGAGAGGGTGCTCTTCCTTGTAGCCGAGCTTCATGCATAGAAGCTGTCCATCTTTCTCGGGAGTGGAGTCGGGTGTCTCGGCTATACCTGTGACTCGACTGTTGAGGCGGCGGGCATGCCTCATCTTCTCCTCCTCAATGGTGGTGTGAATGATTTGGTTTTCTTCCCTTTGAGTCTCCTCCCTCACTTCTTTACGGATGTTCTTCACCACCTCGACCCATCCTGACTGCTTGGCTTCGAGCTTTCCCTCCATATCCTTTGTGATCTCCTTGGAGATCTCTTCTTTGATGGCCGTGAGAGTGTTGTCATTGATCTCCCCTTCTTCCTTCTCAGCATTCTTGATGGCTACCATTTCCACTTTCAATGCACTCACCTCCTCCTTGAGTGCCGTGTTCTCTTGTTCGAGGTTCGTGACCCGTGCTTCGAGAGCTATGATGTGCCTGTGTAGTTTGTTTTCCACCTCATTGAGGTTGGAATCGGATGTCTTCTTGTTCTCCTTGATTAGTGCCTTCATTGCCATCTCAAGGGCCTCGAGTTTCTCTTGGAGACTCGGGGCCATTCCTCCAAATCACTCTGCAGTCCTTCCCACAGGCAGGGAGGAGAGAGAGAGAGAGAGAGAGAGAGAGAGAGAGAGTTATGTTGCTGCCTTGGGGGCCTGAGCAAGGGTGGGTCGGGAAAGCGGGCAGAGTGAAATGGCGAACTGGGCAGACCTAAGGCGGCAGAGGCGAACTGGCGGGCAGAGAGGCGCACAGGCGAAATGGCGAAGGGTGGGTCGGGCATAGGCGAAATGGCGAAGGGTGGGTCGGGCATAGGCGAAATGGCGAAGGCAGAGAGGCGCATAGGCGAAATGGCGAACTAACTGGGCAGACCTAAGGCGGCAGAGGCGAACTGGCGGGCAGAGAGCTTGAGAGCGTGGATCGTTGTGTGACCCGCTCACGTGCACGATCTCTCAGCCATAGTTTCCACGAGTTTCGGAAACGGGGGTGCGGAGCACGGCGGGAAACGGAGTTTCGGAGTTTCGGCCTTCGGGAAGAAACGGGGAAACGGAGTTTCGGTTTTAGGGTTTAATACATACATATATAATTAATAAAAACATTACAAAAGCTTGAAAAATACATCTTTGCTCAAGTAGAGGGCGTGGTAGAGGGCTGATGTGGAGGTAGAGGAGTAGAGGGCAAGGTAGATGGGTAGAGCAGCTCCAAACAGGCGGCGGAAAGAAGGCGCAAAATGCCGGCGAAAGAGAGCACGCGGGTTTCTAAACCCTGGAAAAAATAAAACTTGGAAACGCCGTTTCCGTTTCTGGAAACGTTTCCGAAACGTTTCCACGTTTCGGTGGTCCAGAAACGCCGTTTCTGGAAACTATGCTCTCAGCATTCCTCTACGCCCGGCAGCTGTAGATCCAGGCTCTGCGAGACGAGAGAGCATTCGCAGGGGAAAGCTTCCAGTTCGTCGCACCCAGCAGAGGCGTGCAAATGAGGCTGTCGAACTCATTCACACTCAGATTCCCGAGGCACATGATGAGGATGCACTGGAGCTTGTTGCTGCTGAGCCAGAGTTCGATGAAGAGGGCAATGGTATCAATGATGGAGGCATGCTCTCTTCAGAAGACTCATCATCTTCATCTGATGATGAGATTTGAGACTCTTGCGTCTAGACTCTAGAGTCTAGACAACTGTGTAGTGTTTCATTGTTTTGCTTTTTGCACTTGTGGACCAGGACATGTGCTGGCAGCTGTAGACATGATATTTGTACTCTCTTTTATTATCTATGACTTTCATGGTTCTTGCTTATATCACTATGACTGTTAACATGAGGTATTGTGTAATGGGCTTGGTAACTGATAATTGATTTAAACTTTAAGTAATGAGGTTCAGTCTCTTTATTTTAAGTATTTTGGTTGCTATGTCTACAAAATATTCAGGTTTCTAGGACTGTTTACAAATGGTACGTACTGTTTACGTACCTTAAAATTTGTTTCGTACAGAAGTACGTTCCGTACGTACTGATAGCGTACCGTACACTACGTACCTTACCACCTTGATTGCAAGCAACTTGTTTCCAATTCCTAGGAAGGTCTGGGTTGCGAAGAGAACTAATAATCCAATTTTGTACGAATCATTTGTTATTAGCTCCAGGGGTAATTTTGGAATACTATATTAAAATACTCATGTCGTGATGGGAGCTACACGCATGAGAGGGAAAATTTGACCCTATTGGTGCTGATGGTGATGTTTATTTTTATTTTCCTTGCAATTTGTTTATGTTATGCTTCACGTTCAAATTTTTTGCAAATCTATGGTATTTGTTTGATTTGTGCTAGCTGTTAAGATTCTAGAAATGGGATTGGTCATGGTGAAGGACATAGATTAAGCATAAGATTAAGGTGGATTAAACCACACTAAAAACTCCATGACTAGAGAGAGAGAGAGATTGCACACTCAACACTATTCCCTTGTATTGCATATCACAATGAACCATACAATGATATAGGCTCTCTAGCCTTATCCCACTTTACACATCATCATCTATGTGGCAACTCCTTTTCCACTTCTTTTGGTCAACACTCACACACCATACAATATTACATGTGGCATTCCATCTCACCACAATATCTTGCACTTCTAAGGTGCTTTCCCACATACACACATACACACAATATCTTGCACCTCTAGGGTGCTTTCCCACATACACACAACACCACGATTATATCTCTCAACACCCCCTCTTAATCGAGGTGTTCCACAACTCACCCATCATCCATCACCCATATCAATGTAGCATTGCACAACCGCAATCGCTACCTCTCAACACTCCCCCTCAATGATACATTGGAGTGTCCATCAACCAAACATGTGTGCCTGTGTCTACCATTTTAGACACCTAGTCCATTTTGAGCCGACTCGCTCACAGCTGAACCACTGAGTTCGATTTGAACGTAGAAGTTCACCAACCCATGCGCATGCACCTCACACGTGCATCGCTCTTGCACACATCACAACAACCATTTTGAGCTTCTAGGTGAGCTCGGGCATGACAACCCTTATACCATGGGTGAATGATACATATCTTGTTTTGAGCTTTAAACTCGGGTACGATTACCCTCATAATCATGGGTGAAAAAAATACAATCATTTTTGGCCGAAGCCGGGCATAAAACCCAAGTATGTGTGTAATCAATTACCAAGCATGTGAACAAGGGCTTTATCAAAGTAGAACCTTTGAAGTTTTGAAAGGTTGTGGAAAAAAAAATAAAAATAAAAATAATTTATTGGTGCCCTTGGCGTTTTCTCTGAACCTGCACATGCTGCAGGCGGACATCAAAACGCATCCTTTACTACGCGATATGGATGCCAGCGCTGTGCACGCTATGCGATAACCACCTCAAGTTACACTGCCTCTGCTACATCAATGTATCCGCCATAGCCGCAGTTTGAAGCTTTTAAGCTTATTTTCCTTGTGATGGTCTTGGTAGCACTTTCAGTGCTTGCAAGTTGCAGGCTCGTGCATTCAACCCATACAACACAAAAAATGGCGACTATCTGCACCGCTATCTTCCCGTGGCTGTGATTGCTGCCCACATTAGCTGTTCCATCAACAACAGCCAGGCTATTGCACCACTAGCTGCAATGCTCTATTTGCAGGTTCAATGGCGACCATCTTCAACGTTCTGCTGAAGTTTACTTTGTCCCTGCTTTCTCTGCTGCTGTTGCAGGCTCTCTGTCTCTGTGCTTCGTCCTCTCACTTTGGCTGCTTTTTCTCTCCGACTGGTCTCTATTCGGCGGCTATAGTTGTTCACTCACCTCACTGCGCCTGTCCTTGGCCTTTGCTGAGGCTTTCATTGTTGGAGCTTCATGCCACGTTGTTTCTGTGTTAAGGTGCAATCTCTCTCTCTGGTGCGCTACCTTGCTCTGCTTTTCTCTCTTGCTTGATAATGCTGAGGACTGCTGATTCTACTCCTAGATGCTATCATGTGAAGCTTCTATCAGGTTTTATGGCAACCTTGTATTCTTGTTTCAAATCCCTTCTCTCCTCTTTAGCAATCCTCTCTTGGCTGCTACACATGTTTCACCTTTGACATGGCCACCATCAGCATGGCCACAATACCAATAAGCTCTCATATGAGCTTCAAAATTCCATAGCATCTCCCTTTGCTAATTTGCCTCTCCAAGACCTTCAAGTTAAGATCTTCAATAAGAGCATCAATATGGCCATTGAGCTCCAATATACATGCCCTTCTTTGCATGCATCCATTTCCAAGGGTGCTTTTCCCATTTTGGTTTCTCTCAAGAAACCAAGGTGCAAACCAATGTGAAAACTCTAAAAGCTTCCACCAAACATTGCCCATCTTCTATGAGCAAAACCATGAGCATCACTCTTTCCAATGTGCTCAACCATGGACTTCTTCTAAGCCCATAACCGCTTGTCCCTTCTTAGACAAGCATTGCACCTCTTACACTCTTTGCCCAAATGCAAAGAACCATGGGATCCACAAATCCCACACATAGCAACCCTTCTCAAATATGAACATTCTTCCATGCTCAAATACAAAACTTTGAGGCAAAACTTCACAAAACCAACCTTCTTGAGGCATAATCAGCAGCATATCTTCTCTTGGCAGCTTCTCCTTGACGGTGATGAAGACTCCATAGCCTTCATAATGCTGAAATCTCCATTTTCAGCTTCCTTGATGATGATCAAGCTCTCTATGTTGCAAAACTCCATTTTCAACTCTCTTGGGCAGCTTCTATGCAACCTCCTTGTTGCAAATCTCCTCTCAAATCCTCACAAATGCAAATCTCCTCTCAAATTCTCATCACAAATGCAAATCCAAATGATAATATGAGTGTGCATAATTTTTTTCATAATAAGCTGAAAATATAATGCTTAATCAAACAAACACACAAACAAGCTAATATACATAATAATCACCCATGACCAAGAGCCCATTTGGCTCTGATACCATGTTAAGATTCTAGAAATGGGATTGGTCATGGTGAAGGACATAGATTAAGCATAAGATTAAGGTGGATTAAACCACACTAAAACTCCATGACTAGAGAGAGAGAGAGATTGCACACTCAACACTATTCCTTGTATTGCATATCACAATGAACCATACAATGATATAGGCTCTCTAGCCTTATCCCACTTTACACATCATCATCTATGTGGCAACTCCTTTTCCACTTCTTTTGGTCAACACTCACACACCATACAATATTACATGTGGCATTCCATCTCACCACAATATCTTGCACTTCTAAGGTGCTTTCCCACATACACACATACACACAATATCTTGCACCTCTAGGGTGCTTTCCCACATACACACAACACCGCGATTATATCTCTCAACACTAGCAAGGATTAATTATTCTCCTAGTGGTTGCAAGATTCCTGACACACCATCTTACACACATTAAACACGAAACCTTGGCGCCAACAAATCCTTGTACAACTTTAATAGAGCAATTTGATTTTAGAGAAAGAGAGACGATGCGAGAAATACCTAGAAATCTTGACATCTACAATGTGTGACATGCGTACCTCTTCAGTCTTTGCGTTAGATTGCTCGAATACCAATTGTAAAGTCCTTCCCAAAATCTGCTCTAAACATAGTTGAAAATACAATCAGTGAAGGAGAAAGCACAGGCGGAAGCATAAATAGTAAACATATGAGAGAGTGCAAAAAAGGAGATTGAGAGAGTTGGACAAGATGGGAGAAATAGAAAGAAAGAAAGGGTCTGCCGGTGCAAGATACCTATGTGACCGATTTTGGAATTTAGAAAAGCCGGGGAAAAACATATGGTTCACGCTATAAACTGCATAAAAGCATGCAAAACAAGGTGATCCACCTGTACCCCACGCATGAGAGATGAAGAGCTGACGGAGAATCACAATGGGCTGCTTGCAATCGATTTCGTCAGGGGCTGAGTACAAGCCACCTAAGGGCACACAAAAAAGAAACACTTTTAGTGCTTTTTTCTTTTTTAAGTGTGCGCTAAGAACTGCCACCCCCCCCCCCCCCCCCCCCCCCGGTTGCCGCCGCACTTTAGACACACGCCTATCTTAGACGTGTTCATATCTCACCGCTAGGTTTACATGATACACATCTTCTTCACAAGTTTAGCATTAACGAACTTGTGAAGTGCAATTAGGGTCAAAAAGGATGTGCAGTGTCTACCCTAACACCGACCCATACATACGTATCAAGTTGTTAGGACCGAAGACTGCAATGCAAAAAACACGTTTAGTGCAAGAACTTTGATGTAAAATAATTATATTCATAGAAGAAATTTAAGAGTTACCTGTTACTTCCGTCAAATGAGTTGCCTTGGTCTTTGCCTTCGTATGGCCCTTCTGACGGCAAGAGAAACACCTGCCCTACCTAATGTTTTCGAGGATTTGCTGATACTCCTAATCCTCACCTGAAGATTGGGTTTGGTTTTGTGAAACCTTCTGAGATTACGCCTGGAAGCCTGCCTAGAGGCTTTTGTGGTTTAAGGTTTCCCAGTGATGTTCTTTTGCATTTGGACGACTATCGTCTCCTCATAAATCCTAGCATACCGGATCGCATCCTCTTGTGTCTTGCTCTGATTGTTCTTTACTTGGAGCTTGTGTTTCCGTGCCAACCCACGCATAAGAAAACCCAACCCAATGTTGTGGCATCCATGTGTACCACTCGTGAGTACAACTCTCTAAATCTTTGTAATTATGTATTGAAAGATAGGTTTCTCATATCCAAGTTTGTAAACTTGGCCAATATATGGAAGTCATCCTGTGCCTGCAGGAACTCATCTCAAAACACAGTCTCGAACTCTGCCTGAGTACTCCGTTTGGTCTTGAGTTCTCTCCTCCAGGGCTTTCCCCTTCAGGAGACCCTAACTATCTAAATCTTCTAAGGTTCCGGGAACGGGTCAAACTCACAGTGTACGTTCCAACGGTCGAGCTAAGAGTCAACCACCTCCTGGTTCCTCTCCCTTTTCTCACCCGCAAAAGCATCAGGTGCGAACCAAGGGGCTATTGCCATCGGTCCTGTAGGAGCCGTTGCACCAATCACTGCTTGCTGTAGTATAACCATTTGATGCCATCGGTCCTGTAGGAGCCGTTGCACCAATCACTGCTTGCTGTAGTACAACCATTTGATCCCACAAAAGTGGGATCTCTTCTTGAAACTCTGCTCAGAAAAGTTGGGTCTCTCGTGGGAACTCTACTCAGAGTTGTGTCATCTGCTCATCAAAGTAAGCTTTCTTAACCCCTTCTACCACCTCCTCCTACATCTCCGGGTGTTCCCCTGACCCCAGAGGATGATCTTCATCATGGTTGGAAACCAAGTGGAGACGTGCTGCCATGGCAAAGGGAGAAATAGAAAGAAAGAAAGGGTCTCCTGCTGTTGCATGATACATGTGTGGCTGATTTTAGAATTCAGAAAAGCCAGGGAAAAGACATACGTTTCACTCTATAAACTAGAGAAAAGCATGCGAAACAAGGTGATCCACCTGTACCCCACGCACGAGAGATGAAGAGCTGACTGAGAATCACAATGGGCTGCCTGCAATCGATTTCGTCATGGGCTGAGTACAAGCGACCTATGGGCACACAAAATAAAAGCACTTTAAGTGCTTTTTCTTTTTTAAAGAAGTGCGCTAACCAACCCCCCCCCCCCCCCCCCCCCCCCCCCTTACACCATGTACGAGAGATGAAGAGCTGACTGAGAATCACAATGGGCTGCCTGCAATCGATTTCGTCACGGGCTGAGTACAAGCGACCTATGGGCGCACAAAATAAAAGCACTTTAAGTGCTTTTTTCTTTTTTAAAGTGCGCCCTAACCCCCCCCACCCCCCCCCCCCCCCCCCCCCCTCCCCCCGCCCCGGCGGGCTGCTGCCGCAATTGAGATACATGCCTGTCCAAGACATGTTTATATCTCATTGCCAGGTTTACACGATGCACTGCTTCTTCACAAGTTTAGCATTAACGAAGTTGTGAGTGCAACTAGGGTCAAAAAGGATGTGCATTGTCTACCCTAACACTAACCCATATATACATATCAAGTCGGTAGGACCAAAGATTGCAACACAGAAAACACATTCAATGCAAGAACTTTGACCTAAAATAATAATCTTCACAGAAGAAATTTAAGGGTTACTTGTAACTTCGGTCAAATGAGTTGCCTTGGTCTTTGTCTTCGGACAACTTGCCTTCATATGGCCCTTCTGACTGCAAGAGAAACACCTGTCCTACCTAATGTTTTGGAGGATCTGCTGATGCTCCTAATCCTCACCCAAAGATTGGGTTTGGTTTTGTGAAGCCTTCTCAGACGTAAACTTTTGTTTACGCCTCGAAGCCTGCCCTGAGGTTTCTCTGGTTTTAGGTTTCCCAGAGATGTTCTTTTGCATTTGGATGGCCATCGTCTCCTCATAAATCCTAGCACACCGGATGGCATCCTCGTGCCTTGCTAAAAATTGTTCTTTACTTGGAGTTTGTGTTCCCCTGCCAGCGAATAACAAAACCCAACCCAATGTTGTGGCCAAGGTTGTTACAGGCGTTAGAGGCCTTTGGTACGCGCCTCGAAAGACTCATATTTTCTAGAGACGTTAGAGGCGTCTGTTTTATATATATATATATATATATATATATAGTGATGGATAGATATAATATATATAGTGAAAGTTGAGAGAGAAAGAAAGAAGAAAGAAAGCTGTATTAACGTCTACTAGAGGCCGAACACACACACACACACACACACACACACACACACACACACACACACACACATATATATAGTGATAGATAGATATAATATATATAGTGAAAGTTGAGAGAGAAAGAAAGAAGAAAGGAAGCTGTATTAACGTCTACTAGAGGCGGAACTTGACCTGTAAGACAAATCAATGTACAACTGTCAATGTCTTCTGGATGTCCATTAAAAAAAGGACAAAATGAACATGAAATAAACTATGAAAGTACTGAGCTAGTGTGGGGGGGGGGGTGATGGATGGAGCACTACTGCTAGAGGCTTAGTATGCAACCTATATGCGTAGGGTATACAAGAATGCAATGCAGATCTGTCTAGCTCCAACCAGTACCATAATGGGGTGTAATATGTGATACATAGGCGATGGCAAGGCAAAAATGCCTCGGAGCATGATCTTTGGGTGTGAGTGTAAGTGAGCTAGCCGCTCCTGGATATGGTGCTGATGTCGAGCCCATATCGCTGTGATCTCCCTCTGATGTAGTCTGGGAGTTTGGTAGCCTGGTGCTCTCGGTCTCCATCTCGCTCGGAGGTCCGCAGCGTGTTGAAGTGTAACCCCCTCCTGTGTCAGGGTAGGCACTGGGATAGATCTCTGGAAGAAATCAGTGAGCTGGAGGTGTCGCCCACCTCTCCCTGTGGTATGAGTCTGCAGTAGTGTCTCTCTGTGGCGCTGTGTCTCTAGCAGAACTGGCCGAATCTTCGCTGGTCTGTGGACTCCATGATCTGGCGGAGTGAGGGATGTCCACTGAAGATGGTGGTGTATCTCTCTCTAATGACACTATATGCTTTGCATTTGCATACATAATGCTCCTCACTCTCAACCTCCTCCTGGCATAGTTTGCATATCCTCTCTGCTTTGGGGATCCGTGCTGCCCTACCTGCCTCAATCTCAAGCTGGTGTGATGACACTCTGAGCTGGCCAATCGCCACTCGGGCATTGTGAGGCACGTACACATCCATGTATCCAGGTCTCTGTATGAATCCATCCGCTGAGATACGCATAAACTGATCTTTGTAGTATAGCATCTTCGGCAGTAGAGGCTGATTGGGTGTAATCCAAGTCTCTTGAGTGTATCGCTGCCATAAATCCTGCCGAAGGACTCTGTTCCTCTCACTGTGAGAGAGCTGGATGTGTGGTGCATGTATATCATACTGGAAAGGTGGCAGGTGATCTATGTCGAGACCATGCTGAGTGAGCCACTGTATCATCTGTGAATACCATGATCTCCTATCTCCACTCTCTGCGAGCTGCCTGGACGCCTCAAAAGCTCTATGTGAGAGTCGATCTGATGGCATATCTCTGATCCTCTGTATGAAGCAGATCGTCTGGAAGAGGGCCTCTACTAGCATAGGAGGTGCAACAAAATCGTCTGGAAGAGGGCCTCTACTAAGCATAGGAGGTGCAGCAAACTCCGTCTGGACAATGTCATGTGGGACGGAGGGTTTGCTACGGATCATCCGTGAGAGCATGAGAATCTGAGGCCTCTCTATCTGAGACCATGTGGAGGTGGCGAGCCCAGGTGCCCATACTGCTGCAGCATACATCAAAGCAGGGGTGACTAGTGTGTCAAACAACCACCCCTTCGTGCGGGGCTCCTGGAAGTGTGCCTGGTGACACTGTCTCTCTAGCATGGCCAGAGCTGCATACCCTCATGTGACTCTATCCTTGGTTGCCTGTGCCATAGTAAATCTTCCTGGCGGAGTCGTAAATGTAATCCCGAGGTACACATATGAGTCTACCACCTCTATCTGTCCTCCTGCTAGTGTGAAGATGGCCTGTCGTCGAACTGGCCCTGAGGAGTGAAAAATCATGGCCTTGGTTTTCCCAAGGTTCACTGTAAGCCCCCTCTGTGTGCAGAAGTCGTTGAGTGCATGGAGATGGTGCTGTAGTCCCATCCGCGACTGAGAGACCAGAATAATATCATCTGCATATAGCATAATGTGGACTGTGGTACTTGAGATGTCTACCCCATCCCCACCACCGTGACCAATGAAGTCAACCACCTCATCGATGTATAGCCCAAATAGTGTAGGAGAGAGTGGGCATCCTTGCGTCACACCTATGGTGCTAGCAATAACATCAGATAGCCCCCCGGGGCATCGTATGTTCCCGAGGACCTGCTCATATAAAGCATAGATGCCCCAAACCATCTCTAATGGGATCCCCAATGACTGTAGGCACTGGAAGAGTCTCTCTCGTGGCACCGTGTCAAATGCTTTGCGGAAATCCACAAAGCAGTAGTATAAACTCTTCTTCCGTGCCCTAATCAGCAATGAAGAGAGAATCTGATATATAAACACGTCACAATCGTGACATTCCCTCCCATTTAAAATAAAATCCAGGGGTAGTTGTTGAGACTCTGGAAAAAGGGAAATGATTGAATTGCTTCTGCATCCAAAGCTCTAGCTGCTAGATCCCATGTCATGGCATTATTGTTGACCATAACAATCTTGCATATACCAAACTGAATATTAACTGCATCTGCAACTTGTCTCATCTTTACCGAAAGCATGAGAATCATATCTGTAACTTGAGTAGAACTTTTGTTAACATCATTGGTAACTTCGAGCTTTGTCCAAGAAAAGACTGAATCTTCATCTGCCTTTAGAGAAACCATAAGCAAACTGTCTTGATTTTCCAATATCAAGGGTTGTGTCACCAAACTTTGCATTTGGTTAGTGACCATCATTTGGAAATCTGAAAAGGATTCCATTGGCTTGTCTGTAACACAGATGTCTTCAAAGGTTGTCGTAGATGAAGAAGAAATATCTTCCATATGGTTTTCTTTGCTTAGAAAGTTGTTCTCGGAACAAGTTATGTCCAAAGATTTATTTGTAACAACTGAAGTCATGCTGCAAGAGTCTGTATGAGAATTATTCTTTGTACCATTCAAGGTAAGAACTGGAGTCTTCAGACTTGAAGAATCTTCATTCACCATTGTAACTGCATCGGTTATTGTGTAAGAGACAAAGACTTCATTCTGCAGGGGCGGTGACAAGGCTTTTGTTTTTGCCTGGACCACAGCCAAAGAAGTTGTGTGCATTTGGGATGCCACACATGAACCAGAACCTCTTGAATCTTCAGCTTTATCAGCGGGTATTAAGGCTTCCAGAGTAGGAGGAGCATGGCATGGCTCGCAAGGGGGAACTTGTCCAGCGTTGCGGCATTCACGACCGAGTACTCGACGAGGGTCGGAAATATGTGCCACTATGTGAGCCCACTTCGAAGAGATTGATGACTCTTCAAGGGGAGATCTTCTGAAAGCTTCATATTGCTGCTTTGGCTTCTGCTGATAGTGATTCAAAGATGGATCTTTCTCATAACTGTTGTAATCCTGAGAATGTTTGCGACGAGCATGCAGAGGCTCGAACGAAGGTAGTTCATGTCTAGTGGTCTCTACAGAACCGTGCTGAGGACAAGAAACTTGTTGTGGGTGTTGTACGCCGAGAAGTTGCTTGCCGGGAGCTTGAGGAGGCTTTGGCTCACCATGGATCAAGTGTGACGAAAAAGTAGCCAGAGAAGGCTTTAGGAGTAATTGAAATGCCTTCATTTTGATTGCGCTAGTAAGAACCATTCAATGGAACATGTGCTACCACGAGCATATGCGTCAAAGAAACCTTGGAAATAGACAAGGTAGCCGGAGAAGTGTGAAAGGTAGTCAAAATGCATGCCAAGAAAGCCATTGCCGGAGACAAGAGAGGCGTACATGAAGAGGGCTGCATCCTGGGGTTGCCGAATCGCCAACGGAAAGGGGGGGTGCCGGTTCACATTAGCGCACGCCCATTGGTTTTTCTTTTTTTTAAAAAGATTGTGCTGATCGCTGGCCGTGGGGTACGCCTTTGGTTATTTTTTTTTAAAAATGCGCTGGTCGGCTGGTGGGCGCTGGTCGGCGGCAGTAGCGGGTGTCCTTGCGCTGGCGGCCGTTGGATGCTGGCGCCCGAATGCTCACGTGGCTGAGGAAAGCCACGTGGATTAAAGGCTTAAGTGTATAAGCCTTAAATTAATGAGGCTTTTGGTATTAATCTGAAGCGTTACGTTTTTTTAAAAAAAAAAAGGTGACGCTTCGCCAACTGGAAAGGTGCGCCGTTTCGAAGGTTGGGATCACATCGCCGACTGAAGATGCCACCAGCAGTCGCTGAATAGATTAAGGCGGCTCACAACGTAAGCTGGTGGGTGGCGGGGCGGTTCATGCGCTTGAAGGCGAGTTGGCGCCCTACTCTCAAGGAGTCATGCGCTTTGAGCAATCAAAAGGCACGCTGGCAGCCAACAAGGCGAAGAGAGGGGGGCTCCAAGTTCAGCAGCGAAGGGGGCAGTTTTTGCCATGTTGCGAACGCCACCGGCAGCAGGGAGGGAGGGCATTCCGGAAATACTGCAGGGGGTCCCTCTCTGCTATACACACAACACGTGTATATGGGTGTGAGACCTTGTGTACTTGTTTACATTACTACAAGCAAAGATTCACGCCAAGTCCGCCATCGCTCTGCTTCTTCCATACAACACCGAGAGGAGAGGTGGATGAGGGAGTGCCGCGGAGAGAGTGAGGGCTTCACAACCCACGGGTAGGAAAAAAAAATTTGCTCTGATACCACTGTGAGGATTATGTTGTTAATCCTGCATATTGTGTACTAATTACTACTTAAGTAATTAACTTAGAACAAGAACCTTCAGGAGAACACTTGAGACAAGATTGAATTGACTTGTTGTTCTTAAACTGAGTACAATAGGTCTCTTATATAGGAGATGAAGAGACACATTTGAAGAGGCATGTCCTTTGATGAAGGGACATGACCTTAGACGAAAGGGTACAACTTTTAGGCTAAGGGATGTGTCTAGTCGATGTAGAGGCACAACCATTCACTAAGGGATACAACCATTCGTCGAAGAGATGTGGCTATTCGATGAAGAGGTACATCCTTTGACGAAGAGTCGCAACCAGTCGAGGGTAGGGGTTCCCTTTGGCTGGTAACTCTTTGTATCTGCAATAGTAATCAGCAATGAAGAGAGAATCTGATATATAAACACGTCACAATCGTGACATTGAGGAGACCCCTAAGTATCTGAATCTTCTGAGCTTTCGCGAATGGGTGAAACTCAAAAGTGTACGTTCGAGTGGTTGAGCCAAGAGTCCACTACCTCGTGGTTCCTCTCCTTTTTCTCACCCGCAAAAGCGTCAGGTGCGAACAAAGGAGCTATTGCCATCGGTCCTGTAGGAGCTTGAAAGAGTGCACAGAGCGGAAGCAGAGTGGCACTAGAATGTGCTGAACAAAGAGTGCAAGAGAGAGAGAGATATGGAGCAAACTATGCTGAATATACTGAAGCAAAACAGTCCCAAGCAAGAGACACTACAAGTCTCATAAGTGAGGGAGCAAAATATGTACAAGACTGAATGAATAATGAGAGGCCAGCCCCACCTATTTATAGGTGAGGAGGGCTGGCCGACTGGAGCTGAATATGCTGGCCGACTGGAGCATATGAGCTGGCCGACTGGTACAATACCAAAAGGGCTGGGAAAAATCCTAGAAAAATATGTAAAATAGGGGTGGCCAGTCCACAATCAAGGGCCATACAAATGGGACCAAAAGGACACCAGAAATGGGCAAAAACTGGGGATGAATGTGCTAACACTCCCTCTGGGAGATTAAGTATTAGGGTTAGGTTTCATGTGGGAGACATACACAGAGAAGAAGGGAGAGAGAGAGAGAGAGAGAGTTGTGGGGATAAGTCAACTCAAGAGTATGAGTGTGTGACTCCCCTATCACACATGTATATTTGCACTAGTACACATAGTGCACTTAGTACATTAAAAGTACTAAGTGTACTATGTACTATAACTTATGGGCTTGTACATACTATAAGGGTGGGCATAATGCCTTTACCCCAACAACCTCCCACTTAAAGGCAAAGTGCCCTTAAATGAAGGAAAAGAAAAAATCAGCATGTACATGATAATATACAAGGCCATATCAAGGCTGAAACTGGCCTCATCCAATGCCCATCAAGTGTCTGCAATGAGCAAACCGCTCCGGAGGCAAACTCTTTGTCAACAGATCAGCCGGGTTGTCATCCGTATGAATCTTAACAAGCTGAATTTGCTTGTTCTCTATCACCTCTCTGATGAAGTGATACTTCACATCCACATGCTTGGTCTTTGCATGAAAGACAGGGTTCTTTGCCAACTGGATGGCACTCTGACTGTCACAATGCAGCAATGGAATATCCCCTGTATAGCCCAAATCAACCACTAACCGAGATAGCCATAATGCCTCCTTGCAAGCCTCTGTGGCTGCAATATACTCGGCCTCTGTAGTAGATAAGGCAGTGCACTTCTTGTCACGTGCATCCCGCACTTGGATGCCACGTAGACATTTCTGTACAGTAGGTGCAGGACCTGGGATGGTGAACTGGTCCCATGTGAGCCCAGTCCGGGACGAGTCAGCCAGGGAGCCATCTCAGTCGTCTGGAATGATGTCAGATGTGCTGTGTATCTGGTTTGCAACTGGATGCCAGGCCTCTGTAGGCATGTAGAGTTGCATGTAGAGATGGGGCCAGCCCATAGGGCTACCCCAGTGCAAGGATTTGCATTTGCATTCTTAGTATGGGCATGGGGGAGGTATAGAACCACCCCCAAGGGGCCAGGAGGGCCCACATTGTGCCCACCAGCCAAGGCATGGGCTGGAGGGGCTGTCGGCCCGCTGTACTACTGCTGGACAGGCAGCCGATTGGGTCCAAAGCCCTAATCAGCAGGTCGGCCAGGTGTAGGGGCAGTCCCCACACCCATGCGCAGCATGCCCAGCAGCCAGAAGCTGTCCCAGAATGCATGCGCAGGCTGGACAGTATTTAATAAAGTGTGAAAGCATTTTATTGCATGGAACCCAGTCGTGGAGCTTTTAAGAACTGGCCGACTAGATGCTTTGGAGAGTATAAATACCCCAGCCCATAATCCATGATAGCATCTCATAATTCACCAAGAGCTCCAAGCAACCAAGGGCCAGGACAGCCAAGAACATTGCTAAAGCTAAGGGGTGAAGGACTGAAGGTCAAGGGCAGGTTTTCCAGCCAAGAAAAGGTCAAGTACTTTGTATTTGTTTCAGATTTACATCATTCTAATAAAGCAAATACACCATCCGTGGTGGGGGCCCTACAGAGGGTAATTGGGACCCAATACTGTGTCCTTCTCCATCTCCCCCTTCTCTCTCTATTTTCTGCACATCGTCTTTCAGTTTGTGCGTTAATTCCGTCGCGAAAAGAGTGCTGATTTCTGAGTTTTGAAGTACCGATCCTTCTCCGAAGCTTCCGCATATTACAGTGGTATCAGAGCCTACTTCAAGGACGAAGATTCAGCAAAGAAAACCAGAAAATTTTTTCGCTCGTGTGGTTGGTTTTTAGACGCCGGTGGACTACCCCTTTCGGAGTGACTCCTGTCCCTCGAAGGACGGTTGGTTTTTAGCCTCCGGACGCCTCCGGAAGTCTCCCACACAGATAGTGGATGGTCAGATTGCGTTCCGGAAAGGAACTGCATTTTTCCGCTATGGCGAACTTCGGCGACGAGAGAGAACCAGAACCATGGGACCAGAGTGCACCAGGCAGCCCAGCGAGGGCACCCGGCTTGAGTGTACAAGACATGTTCCAGCAGATGATGCGAGCAATCGCAGACCAGACAACCAAGTTGGATGAGCAGAAGGCGCGGATTTTGGCTCTGGAGGAGCGTTCTCGCTCTCCAGCGTCGCGTTTTCCATCTCCTCCTCCCTCTCCTTCCGTACCCCAGATTCCAGATCCTCGTCACAGGGACCCTCTCGAGGGGTCACAGCCGCAGCCAAGCTCCTTGCTTGAGATGCAGATGCGTGCATTGGAGATTCGACAACGAGAAGACGAAGCCATGCGACGAGTGGAACACGAGCGTTACCTCCGAGCTTTGGACGCCAGATTGACACCGGTGGCGCCCTCGAATCATTTTCCCGAGAAAATGAACTTCAGTAAGTATAATGGTAAACTCGATCCCACTACTCTGTAGTCATGGTTACATCAATTTGAAGCTTACTTTGCCGCAGTTAGGAAATCAGATATTGACAAAGTGATCTTAGCCAGTTGGTATTTGGAAGGTGAGGCCATTCCTTGGTGGACTCAGTGGGCTCATGCCCACACCAGATCAGGTATGGCAGCTTATGTGTGGGACGAGTTCGTCCGAGACCTTAAGCAGCGGTTTCTACCGCCCCACTACCTTGAGCGACTCGAAGACGAGTTCAGGGGAGCGCGTCAGAACGCGCAACCAGTCCTTCAGTTTGCCAATAGAATTTCGACCTTGTGTCTGCAATTAGGCTTATCTGATACGGACAAGAAAGGGCAGTTTTTGTATGGCCTGGACACGCAAATCCAATGGGAGGTGCGTATGTTTAGACCAGCCACCTTTGAGGACGCACTCTCGCTTGCGCAGAGTGCAGAAATGAAACACAATGGTGGCAAGCCCAAAACTTCCCAGCCGGCCGGGGGGCAAAAGCCAGAACCAGACGGGGTCTTCCCCAGGACAGAGCCCGGGAGCCTCTGGCTCCAAGAACTCGAACAATGCGTCTAAGCTTACTCCAGACCAGAAAGCGGAGGCAGGCAAGACAGGTGGCAAGTTGAGTGCTGAGGAGCTTGCTCAGTACAGGAAGGAGGGTAGATGTTACTTTTGTCACACAAAAGGACATACTTCTCGGGATTGTCCGAAGAAGCCTCCAAAGGCCGCCGCCGCCTCCACAGCTTCAGTGGTGAGCACAGCTCCCACACAGACCCCAGCGGCTACCCCTAGTTCTTCCACCCCCGGTGCTTCAGTTGGAGCAATTATTAGCCGGGAGCTCGAAGATAAGCAGAAGGGCGCCCATGACCAGGAGTATGAGCGCAACGAATTGCTCAAGTCCTTTGGCTACATAGGTGGCCAGAGAGTCGTTGTCTTGTTTGACAGCGGCAGCACGGAGGATGTGATCACGGAAGAGGCCGCTAGGCGTGCCCGTTTCGAGCTGACTCCGGTGGACAAACAAGTTGAGGGTTTTAGCACAGGTATGACAACGAGCGTCAAGTATGAAGCTCTAGGTGCTAAGTTAGTCATTCAGGGCATAGAGTTTGTGCGTGACTTTATGGTTGCCCCTCTTGTAGGAGCAGACATAATTTTGGGTATCCAGTGGTTTCACAAGTTTCTTCCAGATGTCAAGTGGGACAAGCACACGTTCCAGATCGATCGGAATGTGTCAAACACCCCTGTGACCATTAAGTGTGAGCCAGGTATTCCAAACTTTCCGCTCATAAGCCACTTGCAGGCTAAGCGAGTAGTTAGGAAAGGCGCACAGTGTGCGATGATTTACATCCAGACAGCCCAGACGGTGGCCAGTGCTTCCGAGAAGTACTCGGTTCTCCATGAAAAGTTCCAGAAGATTTTTCTTCGGGACAGTCTCCCTCCCCAGCTTCCCCCGTCCAGACCGGAGGATCACAAGATTGACCTCCTCCCAGGCTCGGAACCCCCGAGCAAGTTTCCGTATCGCCTTTCTAAGGCAATGGAGTCGGAGTTGGACCGCCAACTCCAATAATTGTTGCAAGCTGGCTTCATCCGCCCCAGCGTGTCGCCATTTGCAGCATCGATCTTATTTGTCAAGAAGAAAGATGGGTCTTCTCGGTTGTGTGTCGATTATCGTGCACTCAACAAGCTGACTATCAAGAGCAGATTCCCGATGCCTCGAATTGACTATATTCTCGAGAGGCTGAATGGAGCTAAGGTGTTCTCTAAATTGGATTTAAAGAGTGGGTACCACCAGGTTCGGATTGTTGAGGGGGACATCCCCAAGACAGCTTTCCGTACAGAACGGGCCCACTATGAATTTGTGGTCATGCCATTTGGTTTGACGAACGCCCCAGCTACATTTAACCGCATGATGATGCGTATTTTTCGGGAGTTGATTGGAGTGTGTGTGTTCATATTTTTGGACGACATACTCATATTTTCAGCTACAGTTGAGCAGCATGACATTGATGTGGAGAAAGTCCTTAAGTTGCTGGAAAGCAACGAGCTCTATATCAATGAAAAGAAGTCAGAATTTTATCTGTTCCAGGTACATTACTTGGGATATATAATCAGTGCCGAAGGCATTCGACTTGATCCGGCTAAAGTGGCCGAGATTGTTAACTGGGAAGTACCTCAGACTGCTTATGACATTAGATCATTTGTGGGTATATGCCAGGCATATTCCACCCACATTGACAAGTTCTCTGATCTCTCGGCAGACCTCACCGATCTGCTAAAGGGAGTGAAAACAAGGAGGCAAAAGATTCGAATGACTCCACGAGCGTTGGAGGCATTCCAGAACCTCAAGGTGGCTTTGTCAGAAGCGCCTTGTTTAGCCCTTGCCTTGTGGGACGAACCATTTCAGGTGATCACCGATGCGAGTAACATCGCAATTGGAGGTGTATTGCAACAGAATGGTCATCCAGTAGCTTACATGTCTCATAAGTTACTGCCCGCCGAAAAGAATTACTCAGTCTATGATCGTGAACTCCTAGCAGTCATACAGGCCTTGAAACATTGGAAACATTTCCTGTATGGCCGTGACTTCGAGGTTCGCACTGACCATCAGGCATTGCGCTGGATTCAGACGATGCCAAGTGCACAGTGGAGTGATCGATAACACCGCTGGAGTCAGATATTCCAGCAGTTCGGTGGTATGATTGAGTACCTTCCAGGAAAGGCCAATCCAGTGGCCGATGCTTTGAGCAGGAAGGGACAAGTATCTGCGATTCAGACCACTAGACTTGACCTTGTTGGTACAGGACTAGAAGACATGAAGCACACGTACGCGGATTCCGAGGAATTCGGTACTCAGTGGGAACAGGCATTGGATGCCACATGACCATGCCATTTTCTGATACGCGATGGTTGGCTTTACTACAAAGATCGATTGTGTGTCATGAAATCATTCCGGGCAGCTCTTCTCCATGATGCCCATGACGCCATTACAGGTGGTCATAGGGGCATGAATTCGACTCTGGAGAAATTAGAACGGCAATACTATTGGCCAAAGATGAGGCGTGATGTGTTTACATATGTACAACGCTGTGACATTTGTCAAAAGGTGAAAGCTCCTCGTGGAAAGAAGATAGGGTTGTTACAGCCTTTGCCAATTCCTGAGGGACCTTTCCAAGACATTTCAATGGACTTTGTCACAAATCTGCCTCCCAGTCCGAGTAAGCGTAATACACAGTGTTTGACTATTGTTGACAGGTTCAGCAAATTTGTGATGCTTATTCCTTGCAGGGCCAATGTGACCGCCGAGGATGTTGCCCAGTTATTCATTCGGCATTGGTACCCGATTGGTGGGATTCCTAGGACCATAGTGTCAGACCGAGATGTCAAGTTTACCAGTCATTTTTGGAGGGCATTGTTTGATAATTTTGGTACTAAGTTGAATTTTTCCAGTGCATTCCACCCACAGACAGATGGCCAGACAGAGATATACAACCAGTTGGCCTTTGATGTGCTGAAGTGTTATGTCCACGATCAGCAAGGTAAGTGGGAATCGTTTTTGCCTTTAGTTCAAGCTATTTTGAATGACTCTTTTTCTTCAGCTATTGGCAGGACTCCATATGAGGCAGCGTTTGGAAGGCCTTTCCAGTCGTTGTTAACAAGGACGTCGTCTTCAGTACCGGAGGCGAACAGAGTGACGGAGTCTTACCAGGAGATCCTAGAGTCCGTTAAAGACAGATTGGCTAAAGCGCAAGAGGCCTACACTCGACAGGCCAATAAAGACCGAAGGGACATGAAGTTTTCGGAAGGAGATTGGGTATATCTTCGGATTATGAAGCAAAGATTGAAGCAGGTGGGCAAGCGATGCCCAAAGTTGTCTTTCAGGAGCTTCGGACCATTTCCCATCCGGAAAAAGATTAATGAGGTGTCTATGCAGTTAAAGCTACCTCCGAGTTGGACTATGCACGATGTATTTCATGTCAGTTGGTTAAAGCCATATGCAGGTCCACCCCCTTCAGAGGTCAAAGACGAAGCGGAACCAGACATCATTGATGAAGCAGAAGTAATGGTTCCAGAACAGATCCTTCTGCACCGTTTCAAGCATGGCTCAGGCCGAAGACTACGATAGTTCCTCACGAAGTTTCAAGACCGAGGAACTCATGAAGCGGTATGGCTCGACAAAGAATTTTTCGAAGACTATCCGGCATTATTGACGGATTATTTGGAGGCTATGCAGCTTCCGTCAAGTTAAGCAGAAGGGGATGTCACGTGCATCCCGCACTTGGATGCCACGTAGACATTTCTGTACAGTAGGTGCAGGACCTGGGATGGTGAACTGGTCCCATGTGAGCCCAGTCCGGGACGAGTCAGCCAGGGAGCCATCTCAGTCGTCCGAGGTCAGGTGTGCATTGTCCTGCACATGAAGCAGTGCCAGTCCGCGCTGTGAGTCTCCCTCTGGAATGATGTCAGATGTGCTGTGTATCTGGTTTGCAACTGGATGCCAGGCCTCTGTAGGCATGTAGAGTTGCATGTAGAGATGGGGCCAGCCCATAGGGCTACCCCAGTGCAAGGATTTGCATTTGCATTCTTAGTATGGGCATGGGGGAGGTATAGAACCACCCCAAGGGGCCAGGAGGGCCCACATTGTGCCCACCAGCCAAGGCATGGGCTGGAGGGGCTGTCGGCCCGCTGTACTACTGCTGGACAGGCAGCCGACTGGGTCCAAAGCCCTAATCAGCAGGTCGGCCAGGTGTAGGGGCAGTCCCCACACCCATGCGCAGCATGCCCAGCAGCCAGAAGCTGTCCCAGAATGCATGCGCAGGCTGGACAGTATTTAATAAAGTGTGAAAGCATTTTATTGCATGGAACCCAGTCGTGGAGCTTTTAAGAACTGGCCGACTAGATGCTTTGGAGAGTATAAATACCCCAGCCCATAATCCATGATAGCATCTCATAATTCACCAAGAGCTCCAAGCAACCAAGGGCCAGGACAGCCAAGAACATTGCTAAAGCTAAGGGGTGAAGGACTGAAGGTCAAGGGTAGGTTTTCCAGCCAAGAAAAGGTCAAGTACTTTGTATTTGTTTCAGATTTACATCATTCTAATAAAGCAAATACACCATCCGTGGTGGGGGCCCTACAGAGGGTAATTGGGACCCAATACTGTGTCCTTCTCCATCTCCCCCTTCTCTCTCTATTTTCTGCACATCGTCTTTCAGTTTGTGCGTTAATTCCGTCGCGAAAAGAGTGCTGATTTCTGAGTTTTGAAGTACCGATCCTTCTCCGAAGCTTCCGCATATTACACTTCTGCATCATGGATATCCATGACATAGCACCTCCTGTGAATGTAAACACATAACCGGTAGTAGACTTCCGGTTATTTGGATGACCGGCATAATCCGAATCCGTGTAACCATGCACTAATGCATCCTGTTTGCCAAAACAAATGCACATATCCTGTGTGCCCTTCAGGTATCTCATGACACCTTTCACTGCTTCCCAATGCTTCTTGCCAGGGTTGGCCATGTATCTAGAAACCACTCCCACTGCAAATGCAATGTCCGGCCTAGTAGCAACCATGGCATACATGAGACTGCCACAAGCTGAAGCATACGGAATCTTGGCCATATCAGCCCTGTCACTGTCTGACTGTGGGCTGTCCATAGCACTGAGTTTCACATATGGAGGCAAAGGAGTACTAGTCTTCTTCCCCCCGTCCATATTGAACCTCTGCAAAACTTTGCCAATGTATTCCTTCTGAGACAAATACAACACATGCTGATTTCTGTCCCGAAGTATCCGCATACCCAAAATGTGATTTGCATCACCCAAATCCTTCATATCAAAGGTCTGATTGTCACCAGGAGGTGAAACTTTTTGCAGTTGTTTTCTTTATTTACATTTCTTTATAAATATATATTTTTCTTTTCTCTCTCTTTGGTTGCTGTTGTTTTCCCCCGGGATCTCTTGGAAGGGCTTGGGCCATTGCAATGTCAGAATGGGTCAGCCAGTGGGACTTTGGACCAGTGGTTGGCTACGCCTGAGAACTGCATTGAAAGATGAATGACAGTGTCCAGGACATGGGCACTGAAAGATGAATGACAGTGTCCAGGACATGGCCACTGAATGAGGGCATAGGCCGGTTTACACTAGTAAGTGGCCGCCACCGAAATGTGAATGTATCTTGAATTCTAAGCAAATTCTGAAGTGACCATAGTGGTCAAAGATGGTCAGGAGACCAGAAGGAATGCAGATGACATCATCCCTAAAATCTAGGGAACTGCTATTTTTGGCAGTGTCGGAATTGAAAAGTGTTCGCGTCAGTTTGTGCGGAATGTCAAGGGGACCAAAAGCTAACAAAGGACTGTTGTGAGAATGTGAATCAGTCAGGAGATTTTTAGCCTGGAAGATTGCATGTGGAAAAGGCTTAAAAATGTGCCAAGTGTCAAATTTTGGTGCATTTTCCTCATTGAGAAGAGGGAAGCGTGGGAATTTGGGAAGAGGAGACTCATTTGTAGCCATCGTGTGGTTTTGTTGCAGGAAAAACAGCTATGGTGGTGCACTCCCTTGCCCTACAACTCATGAATTGAGGGTTGAGCTTGCTCCCCACAGCCTCTCTCTCTCTTTCTCTCTCTTGCAGACTATGGAAATGCTCTCATCAGATAAAATCAGGTACAGTTGTGTGAATTTCATGCTTATATGCAAAGGTTAGTTGCCTCCTTGAACAGGAACAGGTGTAGTTGGTTCCTACACCAAAGCAGGGACGGAAGAGGGTAATAACCTCTTCAATACAATGCTGTTTCAGCACTGTTTAGGTGCTGTTTTTGGGCTGTTATGTTGCCCGGTTGATGCCAAAATGCAGGAGGACTTTGCTAAAGTCCTCCAGGACAGTACAAGGGTTATTTTGGGCTGAAAACAGAGCTGAAAACAGGTCTGTGCAGAAAATTACAGCAAGCTGAATTGTGATGTTTTGGACTCCATTGGGTAGCCTGATGCTTATGGAAGTGAGCCTGTCAGTTGGGACTCATTCTGAGATGTTATGGAACAGTTTTAGTGCAGTTATGCTGGCAAATTTCTCCCAGAATTTGTAAAACTCAGCTGATGCAAGTAGAGTGCTTTGTTGCACTTGTGCTTTGTAATTTCCAACCTTTTAACAATAAAGAAATACCGCAAGGGGCGCCGGACTTTGGGGCCAATGTGTTGTTGAGCGAGGGAGCGAGGATTCTGTGATTGTGTGTCTGAGTAAGTCCAGGTTATTTGTGAATGAATTACCGCTTTATGTGTCCATAGACCGGTTTCATGGTTCCGTTGCCGGGATAGGGTCCTCTTTTCTGCAAGAGCCCGGACACGGATTGGATTGGGTGAACAGGAGACACACATAGTGAGGTACAATTGATTACAGGTGAGAAAGAGTACGGTCTCTTTCTTTGGATACAGGTTCCCTTAAACTTTCAGTTGACAGTATGACAGACAAAGGGAAAGGCAAGCTCCCTGCCGAAGAGAGTTCCTCTTCTACTCGCAGACAACATATAGAGGTGACAGGTGCCCAGGTGTCAGCCTCTGCTCGGATGGAGCCAGTAGTACAGCCAGCCTTGTTAGAGGAAGAACAGGAACAAGAGGATTTATTTCATGCGCAGCTCCTGAGCATGGTTGGTACCTTTGAACAGTTGGTGAAGAATCCCAAGATGAAGAGGTATTTGCAGTCAAGGACAGGGGATTCCCAGGCTGAATCATCTCAGCATGCAGTTGAGAGGGCACAGGAACAAATGCCAAGGATGCCATAGCATGTAGAGCAGACACCAGCAGCGGCAGCTGATCCAGTGCAGCATGTTACACAGGCACAGGTACATGCATTTAATGGCCACGAAAGTAATGTGCAAAGGGTCATGCCGACCATTCCTCCATTCGTTGCTTTCCAGCCTGGCTATTTTGGTGGTGGATCTGTTTTCCAGGCCATGGCTAGGCCGCCCACAGTTTTGCCAGGATTGATGTCAAGTGGGTCACCAGGAATGATGCCTATGGAAGCTGTGAACCCTCTTTATGCCAATATAGGTGTGCAGCCCGGATTTCAAACTTATTTTAGTCCAGCTTTGGGGCCCGCAGCACCTGTCAGTGTGGCTGAATTTCCTCAACCTAGTGGACAAAGAGCAGTAAGGACTGATGCAGAAAAGGTGCAAAAGGATTACAAAGAAGGAGGTCAAGCAGTAAAGTTTGAGACTTTCAGTGGGATGCAGGACAAATTGAAAGCGCTGACTTTTATTCAGCAGTTTGATGCAGCATACACTGGGGGTAACTTTACAGAGTCTTCTATGGTGCGGAAGGCTGCTACTTTCTTGAAAGGTAATGCATTGCAGTGGCGGACCTCACTGTTGATGCAAGGACAGGCACCTGCTACATGGGTCCAATTCAAGCAGCAGTTCTCTTTTGCATGGCTGACAAACACCTTCGAAGTGGATGTGATGACAGCATGGCACAAACTGGATGCAGCTAATTGTGCAAATCTGGAAGAGTACAATAAGAAGTTTTGGGATGCACTCTTGCCAGTAACTTCTTACAGGACAGTGCCATTGTCAGAGCAAATAGAGAAGTATTGCTGTGGTTTGCCCAAAGAAATCAGGGATTATTGCATTAAGACCAATGTTTCTAATATGACTCAGCTCATTGAGAATGCAAACATGGCTAATGCATTGCTACAGGGAGGTTCACGTGGCTTTAAGAGCACAGTGAAGAAGGAACCTCAAGACAAAGGACAGAAGAGGCCACTATATGGCAAGTCATTTGAAGAGAGAAAGGCATTGATGCAAGCTGGGAAATGTTTCATCTGTGAACAAAAAGGGCATATGGCTGCAAAATGTCCACAACAGCCAGCAAAAGATGCGGAGGATAAACAAGGGCCACCCAAGAAGAAGACAATGCCGAGTGCAGGATTGATACCTGACATGGTTGGTGACCAGCCATGTGATGATGCGACAGAATTGTGCAGAGCATGGGGTAAAATCAGAGATGCTACGGTGCTGATTTTCTTTGACCCTGGTGCTCGAACCAACTTTATTTCACCAGCATTGGCAGCCAAGTTAGGAATTCGTGCTGAAGAGATGGGACCAGTTGGACAGGCTGATTTGGCATGCCCTGGGCATTCAGTTGCTGTCACTCCCATACTTGGCAAACTTCACATGCATATACAGAGTTATGTCGACACAGAGGAGTTTCTTATCATGCCCTTGGAAGGATGTGATGTCCTATTGGGAATTCCATGGTGTCATAGGAAACATGCAGTGTTGGATGCTTTCAACAGGAAAATCACAATTGTACATAGGGACAAGACTCATGTTCTGGATGTGAAGCTGAAAGGAGAGTCTGTCCCAGTTATTTCTGCTTTTTGAACCTGAATTCTGAATGACCTGTACATTTGTATTATATGTTTGGCAATGTACAGTTTTGACGTTTGTTGTCAATGACTTAATCAATGAATGAACTTTCAGTGCTTTGAAGTTGTATCTGTTACGCTTCAAATGAATGATTTACATGTTGTGACACTAATAGTACAAGATATATGCTATCGCCCTGTGTTGCATCCGGAAACATGTATTTGAAAGGCTTGAACCTGCGATGGCACAAATGGTAGTGGGGAATCCCTATCATCGCCCCGTGTCATCCGTTGGCAGGAGATACATGCGATGACACTAATCACCTGCGGAGTCTTGTGATCGTCCTGTGTCATCCGTTTGCATGTGGACTTGCAATCGAGGTCGCTTGCTTCTTTCAAGAGGGGGGTATGTCACCACGAGGTGAAACTTTTTGCAGTTGTTTTCTTTATTTACATTTCTTTATAAATATATATTTTTCTTTTCTTTCTCTTTGGTTGCTGTTGTTTTCCCCCGGGATCTCTTGGAAGGGCTTGGGCCATTGCAATGTCAGAATGGGTCAGCCAGTGGGACTTTGGACCAGTGGTTGGCTACGCCTGAGAACTGCACTGAAAGATGAATGACAGTGTCCAGGACATGGGCACTGAAAGATGAATGACAGTGTCCAGGACATGGCCACTGAATGAGGGCATAGGCCGGTTTACACTAGTAAGTGGCCGCCACCGAAATGTGAATGTATCTTGAATTCTAAGCAAATTCTGAAGTGACCATAGTGGTCAAAGATGGTCAGGAGACCAGAAGGAATGCAGATGACATCATCCCTAAAATCTAGGGAACTGCTATTTTTGGCAGTGTCGGAATTGAAAAGTGTTCGCGTCAGTTTGTGCGGAATGTCAAGGGGACCAAAAGCTAACAAAGGACTGTTGTGAGAATGTGAATCAGTCAGGAGATTTTTAGCCTGGAAGATTGCATGTGGAAAAGGCTTAAAAATGTGCCAAGTGTCAAATTTTGGTGCATTTTCCTCATTGAGAAGAGGGAAGCGTGGGAATTTGGGAAGAGGAGACTCATTTGTAGCCATCGTGTGGTTTTGTTGCAGGAAAAACAGCTATGGTGGTGCACTCCCTTGCCCTACAACTCATGAATTGAGGGTTGAGCTTGCTCCCCACAGCCTCTCTCTCTCTTTCTCTCTCTTGCAGACTATGGAAATGCTCTCATCAGATAAAATCAGGTACAGTTGTGTGAATTTCATGCTTATATGCAAAGGTTAGTTGCCTCCTTGAACAGGAACAGGTGTAGTTGGTTCCTACACCAAAGCAGGGACGGAAGAGGGTAATAACCTCTTCAATACAATGCTGTTTCAGCACTGTTTAGGTGCTGTTTTTGGGCTGTTATGTTGCCCGGTTGATGCCAAAATGCAGTAGGACTTTGCTAAAGTCCTTCAGGACAGTACAAGGGTTATTTTGGGCTGAAAACAGAGCTGAAAACAGGTCTGTGCAGAAAATTACAGCAAGCTGAATTGTGATGTTTTGGACTCCATTGGGTAGCCTGATGCTTATGGAAGTGAGCCTGTCAGTTGGGACTCATTCTGAGATGTTATGGAACAGTTTTAGTGCAGTTATGCTGGCAAATTTCTCCCAGAATTTGTAAAACTCAGCTGATGCAAGTAGAGTGCTTTGTTGCACTTGTGCTTTGTAATTTCCAACCTTTTAACAATAAAGAAATACCGCAAGGGGCGCCGGACTTCGGGGCCAATGTGTTGTTGAGCGAGGGAGCGAGGATTCTGTGATTGTGTGTCTGAGTAAGTCCAGGTTATTTGTGAATGAATTACCGCTTTATGTGTCCATAGACCGGTTTCACTGATGCAGCCTCTTCTTCAAGGCATCCATCTCTTTACGAGATTTCTCGGCAATCAACATATCATCAATATATAAGATGAGGATCAATAGACTGCCATCCAAAGCTTTCTTGGTGTATAAGCAGTGATCTGTGTCACTTCTCTTGAAATCCTGTGATTTCATGAATGTATCAAATTTATGATACCATTCCCTTGGTGCCTGTTTGAGCCCATAAAGACTCTTTTTCAGCTTGCATACAAGCTTCTCCTTTCCATTCACTGCATAACCCTCTGGCTGTTGCATATATATCTCCTCATGGAGATCACCGTGAAGAAAAGCAGTCTTCACATCCATCTGAATCAAATCCAGATCATCATGAGCAACCAAAGCTAACACAGCTCTAAGTGTGGTCATTTTGACCACTGGAGAGAAGATCTCATCAAAGTCCACACCATATTCCTGCTTGAAGCCCTTAGCCACTAACCTGGCTTTGTATCTTGGCTTTGCATCAGGTGCAACTTTGAGCCTGTAAACCCACTTGCATGGCAAAACCTTCTTGCCTGTAGGCAAATGCACCAACTTCCCTGTTCCATTTTTGTGCAGAGAATCCATCTCTGACTTCATGGCACGCTCCCAAAGAGCCTTGTCTGCCCTCTGTAAAGCCTCCTTATAACATGAGGGCTCCCCACAGTCAGTAAGCATCAAGTAGTCAACCCCTGGAACAAACTTGTCAGGGGTTCTGGAGGGTCTTGTGGACCTCCGTACCCAATGACCATCATTTGCAGGTTGCTGTCCAGCCTGCATATCACCTATTGGTGGCTCCTGTTCCATGGCATAAGGTTGAAAAATCATGCCCGGTATCTCCTCTAACTGTGGGATATCCATAGGGATATCTTCTGCCATCTCTGGCTGCCCATTTGGACCATTTTCAGCACCATTTAAGGGCTGGTTTTGCTGCTGTAATGGCTGATTTACAGCCCTTGGTTGTTGTCCATGATGTCCATCATCATCAAAGATGACTCTGCCAGGCTCCTGTTGCCTTGCAGGCTCCTTATACATGCATGTTTCATAAAAAATGACATCATTGCTGCGTATAATCTTTCTATTCAGTGGATCCCAAAGTCTATACCCCATTTCACCTCTGTCACCATATCCTAGGAATATGCATTTGTGAGACTTAGGATCAAGTTTGGTGCGTATTTCCCTGCGTATGTGCACGTACGCAACGCAACCAAACACTCTCAAGTGCTTGTAGGACGGAGGCTTCCCTGTCCATACTTCCTCTGGCACTTTCCCACCAAGCCTCGTGTTAGGTGACCTGTTTATAAGATGAACGGTTGTCATAACAGCTTCAGCCCAAAAACCATGAGGTAACGCAGCATGTGACAACATAGAACGGACCTTCTCCTGAATGGTCTTGTTCATCCTCTCTGCTGTCCCGTTTTGTGGAGGATCATAAGGAGTAGAGAGCTCCCTCTTGATGCCTTTAGCATCACAAAAGTCCTGAAACTGTTTGGACATATACTCTCCACCATTGTCGGAACGCAAAGCCTTCAGTGTTTTGCCAGTTTGATTCTCAACATGAGCAACAAACTTCTGAAACACTGAGAATGTATCACTCTTCAAACGAAGAGGATAAACCCACACCTTGCGTGTGGCATCATCAATAAAGGGGACAAAATATTTTGCCCCTCCCAAAGAAAGCTGAGGCATCTCACATACATCTGTATGCACAAGCTCTAACTGAGCATCTTTCTGTCCAAGAGCTTTCTTGTGGGGGCACTGGAGTTGCCTGCCATATATACAATGCTCACAAAACTGAAAACTTGAAAACTTTAGAGAAGGCAAGTAACCAAAACGAGACAATTGCTCCATTCCTTTGACACTCATGTGTCCCAACCGGCTATGCCACATAGAGATTTTCGGTAGCTCGGTTGCATTTACATTAGCATGGTGACAAACACCAGCATGCATGAAGTAAAGAGTGTCCACCTTAGAGCCTCTGGCAACAACCAGTGAGCCCTTACTAATCTTCCACTTTCCACGACCAAATGTGGTAACATAATCAGCATCATCAAGCTATCCAGTAGAAAGCAGGTTCTTCTTGATCTCAGGCACATGCCTGACATCATGGAGCATAAGCTGTGAGCCATCTGAAAACACAAGCCTCACATCACCTCTGCCAAGAATCTTGCATGCATGGTTGTCACCCAAATAAACTACTCCTTCATTGCCAGCAGTATACCTGACAAACAAGTCTCAGCAACCTGTGACATGAAAGGAGGCACCTGAATCAATGATCCATGAGTGCATACCATGACCATCTCCTGCAAGAAGTGAATGGGCATCAAGTGAAGACGTGAATAGGACCTTATCCTCACTGTCACCTGCATGTGACACATTGACTTCTTCAATCTTGACTCCACTTTTGCCCTTTGGCTTCATCTTTGTCTTTGTCCTTTCCTTTGCCCTTTTCCTTTTGATCATTCTTCCATTTGTAGCATTGCTTTTTGATGTGTCCCTTCTTACCACAATAATGGCATTCCAAGTCCTTTTTGGAGCAGGACTTGCTCCTTCCCCGTTCTTGGCTTTTTCCCCTTTGCTGGGATCTCCCACGTGCATTCATTGCATTGGACTTTCCAACAGAGCTGTTTTTCCTGTTCATCTCCTCTTGAAGGAGAGCACCCTCCACATCTGCATATGACAGCATAGCATTTGAATTGCTAGTGGCTGTCCTGAATGTGTCCCAACTCTCTGGCAAAGTGCAGATTTAGGACAGCACCTTAAATGTGCTCTGTTGCCCTTCCAAAGTACTGTACAACAGTACCAAGTGCTCACCAATGATGTACCAAATCTGTACCGGCAAGTACAGTAGCTGAAATTGAGCCTTTTCCTCACTCAAATCAATGTGCAGCCATGCCAAAACTTGTACAAAATTGTACCAAATCTGTACCAACAAGTACAGCAGCAATAAATGCTCTCCTGGCTGTCCAAATGAGTGAAAATCAGACTTTTACAGTCCCCAACCACCACTGCATAAAACAGTCCCGAACAGAAATTGGGCAAAAGCCCCTTGACTGCAAGCTGATTTCTGAGGATTCAAGGCATAAAAGTCTTGCCTGCTGCTTTGCCAAGCTCAACAAGCATAGAATCTTGAAAGGCCCCTTGATTTAAGATCAATTTCTGATCATACATGGTACATTAACGCACATGAAGGCATCCAGAGTCTTCACAGTGCTTCCCCCTGGCCACATATACATCCAATACATAAAAGCCCCTTGATTCACAGGCACATTGAGTGCTTGACAGGCATCAACACATTTCCCAAAGCATCAAATGCGAGTGCCTGCATGCAAATCAATCCAATTGGCACAAAAGCCCTTTGATTTGCACATCGATTTCCTGCAATTTTGCTCGAATGTGAAATTTCTCACATCATACAGCATGTATGAATGCTTAATTGCACAATTACATCAAAAGCCCCAAATTTTGACATCCAATTTCCTGCAAATTGACTCTGATTGTGACCAATGTCACCCAATTTTGCCAATTTTGCTCAAAAATTGAGCAATTTGGCACCTGTACCTGCTCAATTGATGATTGCACCTGCTCAATTGCAAATCCCAAAAAAAAATTGAAGCAAATACCTTGTAATTTCTGATTTTTTGCTGCAGGAAAAGGGGGTGATGATGCTGCTGCTGTTCTGTGTAGGTCTTGCAGGTTGCAGGTTAAGGCTTCTCCTAGCTGCTTTGCTGAAGGAGACTAAGATGCAGGCGCATGCGAGGTAGGCGCAAGAAAAGCAACGGGCTGAAGAAGCGAGGCAACCAGGGCTACCAGGCGTACTCGACTCAGGTCAGCAACAAGGCGTGGAGTCAAAATGATGCGTGTCGCTTCTTCTCCAGGCGGAACAGGCGGAACCAGTCGTGATGCGTGGTCGCTTCTTCTCCACGCTCACCGCACCAGGAGCCTGCTCTCACCGAAGCTGGCGGCTATAGAGGCTCGCTCGTAGGCGTGTTCGCCTGAGTATGGACGCCCGCTAGTTGAATGCCGCCTCTGCCTAGTGGCCACCGCTACACGCTTCCCCACGATGTCCACCTAAAGGCCTCCGCTTTTCACCAGCAGCTCGAGCGAAGCTCCGCCAGCCTGTTTGTTGCTGCCGCCTCTCACTGTCTTGCAACGCCCAACACGACAGCAAGCTCTTTGCAGCGCCCAACACGACAGCCTGTTTGGTTGCAGCGCATGTGCTCCTTGCTGAGCACCAGAAAGCTCCTCTGCTCGTGCCAAGCTCAAGGCCCCATAGCCGAGCTTCTTCTTCGCGATGAAGATGACTCCGTACACCCGCACACACACGGACACAACCGTGGCTCTGATACAGTTGATGGGAGATTAAGTGTTAGGGTTAGGTTTCATGTGGGAGACATACACAGAGAAAGAAGGGAGAGAGAGAGAGAGAGAGTTGTGGGGATAAGTCAACTCAAGAGTATGAGTGTGACTCCATGTATATTTGCACTAGTACACATAGTGCACTTAGTACATTAAAAGTACTAAGTGTACTATGTACTATAACTTATGGGCTTGTACATACTATAAGGGTGGGCATAATGCCTTTACCCCAACACAGATGCTGAACATACTCCGAGAAGCCGAATAAGTCCTCCTCTGTCAAAGACAAAAGAAAGCAGCAACAACATGTACCAGGAAAGCTCCACAAGCAATCTCCACAACAACTGAGCTACAAAAGTAACAGAACAAGCTGCCAGATACACTATTCTTCTAGAAGGTATCAACCATGAAGGTTGCATCGTGCTGCTCCAAATATCGGTGCCAAACCCAAATATAAACACAGTGTCACAGGAATCCCTAGAAGCCTGTAGCTCTAAGAAGATAATACCCTTAAAAGAAATAGAGTCCATCTGCTCCAACTCTGTACCAAGAGTAGCCAAATGCTGTATATTAGCACCCTCCTCGAAGGTCGGCATCGCCAGATGTAAGAACTCATCTGCACCTCTGAAAACTGATGTCGGGACTCCATAGGCCTAACCAAATTTAAATCCCAATCCTTCAATCCCTGGAAGTACCATCGTGCCCCATGCACGGTCACGGACACACCTGACCACAATCCATAATCCTCACACAGAGTAAGAGGAAGAGGAACATCCACTGTAGTAGTAACTGAAGTAGTAGTAGCCTCTTCAATAGCATCACACAGCGTAGAAGCAAGCTCCTCCATAGAAGGCAAAGGGACCAGCAACACATCCTGGTTACTGGTAGACGAAGAAAGAATCAGAGGCGAAGCAATAGGAGACAAATTCCCCTCAGAAGGTGTGAGCAAAGATAGCCCACTGTCTTCCTCAAAAACATTACCAGAGATATCATCCTGGCAAGGAGAAGTATGCACAGAAACTGAAGGCAGGGCAACAGGAGAAACAAACTCCTCAGATGCAATGAGCAAAACTGGCCCACTATCCTTCATTGCAGGAACATCTCCAAAAGAAGTATCCATAAGATCACTGGCTGCAGAGCACCCAGAAGCAGAAAGCATTTGTTGATCATTGGCATCACCATACAGGTCACAAAGCAACTGCCACACAGAAAGTAGAAGCATCATCAGGAGCATAGATGAAGTGTCGAAGAACCGAATCCTAACAATTCAGGAGGAGAAAGCCATAGATCTGTCTGCCAGTCTTCCTCCACCGACACACATCCTTCCGCACAGGCATGGTCCGGCAAGCACTAATTCTTGTACGAGAGAAACTCCATCAAACCATACTCCCTGAGAATAGAAGTAACCTTCAACTTCCATGACTGAAAGTTACCACCATCCAATGTGTCTGCCTCATCAAGGAAATAACAAGAGAGAGCCAAATCTGAAGTTGTCATCATTGATCCAATCAAGAGAATCAACCCTCATAAAATAAAACTGTCCAAATCAGAAAACGCTGATATAGGGTCTTTCCTCCCACCAAAATGCAGCCCTAAGAGGCTGGACAGCACCTGAGAATGTAAGAGGGTGCAAGAGGGAAAGGCAACAACAAGGACAGTAGCTTGGGCAAAGGTATTTGCATAAAGCTCAATGCATAAAGCTTAATCTATGCATAAATCTTAATCTATGCATTAAGCTCTATGCATAGAGCTTAATCTATGCATTAAAATGTATGCATAGATTAAGCTCTATGTAGAGAGCCTAATCTATGCATTAAAATGTATGCATAGATTAAGCTCTATGTAGAGAGCCTAATCTATGCATGTATTTTAATATATGCATTAATCTCTATGCATAGAGCTCAATGCATAGATTAGGCTCTATTCATAGAGCGTAACACAATCTCTGAAGTAGAAGTATCCTCCACAGGTACCAAGAGTGCCACCAAAGCCTGTAACACCAAATACCCCCTCTGCAAAGGAGCAAACCCACGGGAGAGGAAAAACACAGCAAAGGAAGCTGTTGTCCTGAAGAAAACAGGCCGCCTTTGTCCCAAACTCCACGTGGAAGAGAAGAAAAATGGTCAAACAGTACCTGAAGGCTGTGTTGATGAAGCCAAACTGAAGGGTGCAGCAACCAGCCGGTTCAGTTCAGAAAACGCAGCAAAGGAAGCTGCAGATCTGAGAGAAAAATGCAGAGGCAAAGTGACCAGGTTCAGTCCAGAAACACAGCATGAAAGAGCTGCGGATCTGAAGGAAAACGCAGAGAATGAGGTGCTGAAAACAGTGCTGAATCTGGGGCAGCAAAGAGGTTGCTAAACCGGGAGCGATGATACCATGAAAGAGTGCACAGAGCGGAAGCAGAGTGGCACTAGGATGTGCTGAACAGAGAGTGCAAGAGAGAGAGAGATATGGAGCAAACTATGTTGAATATACTAAAGCAAAACAGTCCCAAGCAAGAGACACTACAAGTCTCATAAGTGAGGGAGCAAAATATGTACAAGACTGAATGAATAATGAGAGGCCAGCTCCACCTATTTATAGGTGAGGAGGGCTGGCCGACTGGAGCTGAATATGCTGGCCGACTGGAGCATATGAGCTGGCCGACTGGTAAAATACCAAAAGGGCTGGGAAAAATCCTAGAAAAATATGTAAAATAGGGGTGGCCTGCCCACAATCAAGGGCCATAAAATGGGACCAAAAGGACACCAGAAATGGGCAGAAACTGGGGATGAATGTGCTAACAGAGTCGCTGCACCAATCACGGCTTGTTGTAGTACAACCATTTGATCCCGCAAAAGTTGGATCGCTTCTTGAAACTCTGCTCAGAAAAGTTGGATCTCTTCTGGGAACTCTCCTCAGAGTTGTGCCATCTGCTTGTCAAAGTAGCTTTCTCAACCCCTTCTACCACCTCCTCCCACATCTCCGGGTGTTCCCCTGATGCCAGAGGATGATCTTCATCATGGTTGGAAAGCAAGTGGACACGTGTTGCCATGGCAAAGGTAGAAATAGAAAGAAAGAAAGCATCTGCTGCTGCTGCAAGATACCTATGCGACCGATTTTGGAGTTCAGAAAAGCCGGGGAACAAACATATTTTTCACGTTGTAAATTGAAGAAAAGCATGCAAAACAAGGTGATCCACCCCTACCCCACCCACAGGAGATGAAGAGCCAATTGAGAATCACAATGTGCTGCCTGCAATCAATTTCGTCACGGGCTGAGTACAAGCAACCTATGGGCACAAAAAAAAAAACATTTTAAGTGCTTTTTTCTTTTTTGAAGTGTGCACTAAAAACTGCCTCCCCGCTGTCGCCGCAACACACACCTATCCTAGACTTGTTCATGTCTCATCGCCGGGTTTACACGATACACAACTTCACAAGTTGAGCATTAACGAAGTTGTGGGTGCAACTAGGGTCAAAAAGGATGTGCATTGTCTACCACCCTAACACCAAACCATACATACATATCAAATCATTAGGACCGAAGACTGCAATGCACAAAACACATTCAATGCAAGAACTTTGACCTAAAGTAATAATCTTCACAGAGGAGATTGAAGGGTTACCTGTTACTTCGGTCAAATGAGTTGCCTTGGTCTTTGTCTTCAGACAACTTGCCTTCATATGGCCCTTCTGATCACAAGAGAAACATCTGCGCTACCTAATGTTTTGGAGGATCTGCCGATGCTCCTAATCCTCACTCGAAGATTAGGTTTGGTTTTGTGAAGCCTTCTTAGACGTAAATTTTTGTTTATGCTTGGAAGGCTGCCCAGAGGTTTGTTTGAGGTTTCCCAGAGATGTTCTTTTGCATCTGGACGGCCATCGTCTCCTCATAAATCCAGGCATACCAGATGGCATCCTCTTGTGTGCTTTGATTGTTCTTTACTTGGAGCTTGTGTTCTCGTGCCAACCCACAGATAAAAAAAACCCAACCCAATGTTGTGGCATCCATGTGTGCCGCTCGGGATTGCAGTTCTCTGAATCTTTGTAATTATGTATTGAAAGATAGGTTTCTCATATCCAAGTTTGTAAACTTGGCCACTATATGAAACTCATCCTCTGCCTGCAAGAACTCATCTCAAAACACTGTCTCGAATTCTCTCCCCAGGGCTTTCCCCTTTAGGAGACCCCTAACTATCTGAATCTTCTGAGCTTTCGGAACCGGGTGAAACTCAAAGTTTCCGTTCCAGCGGTTGAGCCAAGAGTCAACCACCTTCTGGTTCCTCCTCTTTTTCTCACCCGTAAAAGCGTCCGGTGCGAACGTAGGAGCTATTGCCATCGGTCCTAGTAGGAGCTGTTGCACCAATCACTGCTGGCTGTAGTATAACCATTTAAATCCACAGAAATCTCTTTTCCTCACCCGTAAAAGCGTCCGGTGCGAACGTAGGAGCTATTGCCATCGGTCCTGTAGGAGCTGTTGCACCAATCACTGCTGGCTGTAGTATAACCATTTAAATCCACAGAAATCTCTTCCTAAAACTTTGCTCAAAAAAGTTGGATCTCTTTTGGGAACTCTGCTCAGAGTTGTGCCATCTGCTCGTCAAAGTAAGCTTTCTCAACCCCTTCTACCATGTCCTCTTACATCTCCGGTTGTTCCCCTAACCCTAGAGGATGATCTTCATCAAGGTTGGAAACCAACTAGAGAAGTGCTGCCATGGCAAAGGGAGAAATACAAAGAAAGAAAGGGTATGTTGCTGCTGCAAGATACCCATGTAAAAAGAGACTGTAAATGAGTGGGTAGCAGTGAAAAGGTGAGAGGTATCTACTGGGAGAGAATAAAGGATAGCATGAGAAGATCTAGGATGTGTGGAGATATTTTGGGAAAAGTGAAGAGGTGGAGAGAATCAAGGATGAGGTTTGTCCCAGATGTAGGAGAGGTGGCACAAATCAAGGAGAAATCAGTGGGATTAGATGCTTGGTATCTTGTGGATGTAAACACTATCAATTGAGGCATTGGCCTACTGAGTATTAGCTGGTTTTTGAGTATCCATGTCTACATTAAGCTATCAGTTAATTGCTCACTAATATCCTTTTTTAAAGGATCGACATCGGCAAACTTCATGGAGACTCCTAAGGAAGTGGAGTCAGATTATCTTTTTTGAGAGAGAAAGAGAGAGAAACCCCACAACCCAATGTAACTTGCCCCAACAGAGTAAAATCACCTCTGAGTCACCGATGATGGCCATGTGGTAGATGTATGTGTGAGCACTTTAGTCAAGGTCACAGGCACTTGTAGTAAGCCTTGGACACAGAGAGAGAGAGTGTCAAGGACTATGAGTTAGGGACTTGAGGCACTGGTCGCGGGCTACCAAGTAAGAGGAAAACTTGGTATAGGGTCCAGGTGTGGTGTGTTAGGATTATTCACTTGAGGGGAGGTGTTGAAATATACAAGTGAATGGGTGTATGCGGGAACATGCCCTTAGCAAGAGGCTGTAAAAGAGAGTCTGTATATGAGTGGGTAGCAGTGAAAAGGTGAGAGGTATCTACTGGGAGAGAATAAAGGGTAGCATGAGAAGATCTAGGATGTGTGGAGATATTCTGGGAAAAGTGAAGAGATGGAGAGAATCAAGGATGAGGTGTCCTCCAGATGTAGGGGAGGTGGCACAAATCAAGGAGAAATCAGTGGGATTAGATGCTTGGCATCTTGTGGATGTAAACACTATAAATTGAGGCATTGGCCTGATGAGTATTAGTTGGTTTTTGAGTATCCCTGCTTACATTAAGCTATCAGATAATTCCTCACTAATCTTGTATTAATCATCGTCTAATCACTTGCTAATGATGTTGATTCTTGCATTTGATCCACCATAGCTCATTACATTGCTGTAAATTTAATTGGAAACCCGTTTGAAAAAACCTTCTAACTACTATGCTCACCACCAGCTTTACACGATACACAGCTTCTTCACAAGTTTAGCATTAATGAAGTTGTGAGTGCAACTAGGATAATAAAGGATGTGCACTGTCTACCCTAACACCGACCCATACATACATATCAAGTCGTTACGACCGAAGACTGCAATGCAGAAAACACATTCAATGCAAGAGCTTTGACCTAAAATAATAATATTTACAGAAGAAATTTAAGGGTTACCTGTTACTTCGGTCAAATGTCGGGTGTGAATGAAGGAGCTATTGCCATCGATCCTATAGGAGCCAGTGCACCAATCACCGCTTGTTGAAGTACAACCATTTGATCCCACAAAAGTGGGATCTCTTCCCGAAACTCTGCTCAGAAAAGTTGGATCTCTTCTGGGAACTCTGCTCAGAGTTGTGACATCTGCTCGTCGAAGTAAGCTTTGTTAACCCCTCCTACCACCACCTTCTACATCTCCATGGGTTCCCCTGACCCCAAAGGATGATCTTCATCATGGTTGGAAACCAAGTGGAGACGTGCTGCCATGGCAAAGGAAGGGAGAAATAGAAAGAAAGAAAGGGTGTGTTGCTACAAGATACCTATGTGACCAATTCAGAAAAGCCCAAGAAAAAACATATGTTTGATGCTATAAACTAGAGAAAAGCATGCAAAACAAGGTGATCTACCTGTACCCTATGTACGAGAGATTCAGAGATTTACCTCAAGACAATTCCACCCGCACGCATGCATACGAATCTCCCCTTTATCCCCCTTCTCTCAGAATCCACATGAACCCTATCTTGCCACCCAACAAAACCTGAAAAAGCACCTACTTGATTCAAAACACAGATATGATGACCGAGAGATACTTGGCTTAGGTGATCTTGAGAAAAACACGACGATACGCAAACCTTGCTTTTTCTTGCTCCGCGACAAGGCTTGCTTTGATACCAATTGTGAGGGACTCCTCCCAAGGATCACCTAGTACATAGGCATGAACAAGATAAGAGAAACAAAATAAAAGGGGTGTAGGTGTAGGTTCGCGTCCACAAACCTCCCCTGAGCCACGGGTTAAGGTTCCACTCCCATGAGTCCATGCCCGTCAACCCTGGCGTCCTATACCACTAGTGCTTGCCCATAGGGACCCTCGACAAGACTACCTGTGATCCGGCATGGCATGTGTAAGCCTCTTGGTCCAGGTCCATACCACAATGAATCAATAATAATCCAAGACTCACTTATGTAGTGCTTATTGCTGCTATAAATAACAGTCTAGTCATAAATAGCCAATGAACCCTAGCCACTTTAATCCACCTGGTTTCCCTAATCTCAGGGCTCCCCTAACCTTGTTGGATTTGTCTCCCTAATCCCAAGTGTGCTAGGTACATAACAGAATCCCACGATGTGGGCAGATTTTGAGACAATTTTTCGGGAAGAGTTCCTGCAGGAGGTCAAGGCCGAGGACGAGTACAACAGTGTCCAAGTTTAAAATGCTGGAAATCAAGAATATGCCTTTGACACATATCTATAGAAATTTAGAGAGTTTGAGGGTCGGGCAACTCACATGGATCCTATTACTATTTTGGGATTCTTTCTAGGATGGATTGCCTAATAGACAATAGCCCCACATCAAGAACAATCGAAGAAAAATATTGGATGATGCCAGCCGATATGCTAAGATTTACAATGAGACCGTGGTGAAGAAACAGCCTGAAAACCCCAACAACCCGTATTGAGAGACTAGGCATTATCCTAGCGCGTAAACGGAACTTTAAGCATGAGAAGACTTTATAGACTCTTGCAGAGACAAAGGGTTGCAGATCAGCCATTTCTTTTCTTTTGTGGGAGCATTGCAAGAGATTATGCACTTTTTATATGGGATTTTATCTTGAAACCGTGAGAGAGAAACATGTTCCTGTGTATATGCGAACGGGGAGTACAAACCTCTGCATTGGTTTTGATGAATATTTTGGTTGACTTTGTCATTGTGCATGTGACTTGCTTCTGTGCTTACATAAGGTTGGCCTTTGTAGCCTATTGCCTTCACTGTGCTGTCTTACATTTTGGGGATTGGGGAAATTTTTTTTCAATAAATCTTGTTGGCATTGAGTGGTAGTATTTGAACATCACCTAATATCAATTGAATAGTGCATGCCACATAACATTTTGGGGGATTAATGGATGCCTGTCACTTTTGATGCATTTGTGATAGGCCCTGCCTAGTGAAATTGTACTATTAACAATAAATTGTAATAAATTGTAACTATTAACAATAAATTGTAATAAATAGGCGGTCATTGAAATATACCACACATTCCATCCATAAGAGTGTGAAGATGTATGGTCCATAGGGGCTGACCCGTTGGTATAGGTATGGCAGCAGCAGCAGCTATGGAGGCTCTAGAGCTGGTTGTGCAGCAGAAAGCTCTCCCCACCTCCTCTTTGTGATGTGAGCAAGAAAACAGCCAAAAGCTCTCCCCACCTCCTCTTTGTGATGTGTGTGAGCAAGAAAACAGCCAAAAGCACTAAGGCCCTTTATATATAAGTTGCATGGTTATATTAAACAAAAGATTTCTAGCTTCTTGATATAAGTAAAGCGAAGGCCCTTTTTTTGGGTACTGAAGCTACATGCCATCAATTCCACTATGGGAGTGGCTAGGTCCAAACCCAACACCTCCATGTAGGTCCTAATTAAAGAATACAATCTATGCTATTTTTGAAATAAAACCTAAGCTATGCTTTCAAATGTCCACCCCTTGGAATACAAGTTATGCACCCCTTGGAATACAAATTATGCATTAAACTTGATGGAGTAAAAAAACGCTCTCACCTGTTTGCTCAGAATATAATTGACAAAAACCTTAATCAGAATAAAGAAAAATTAGTCAATCATTCTGAGCACACCAATTGATACGACCAATCCTTGCACATGCTGGAAACTATTAACCTAGCTTGTGCATAAATAATTCAAGCAATGCCTATGCATCCTAGTGAAAATAGAGCATATTTGAATTCTTACAAAAGCATTGTATTTTATATAGCCCCAAGCCAATAAAATGAGAGAAATTTCTGCATCCATGGCACATCCCTGGGGACACAGCATTGTTTTCACTCAACTTCTAGGCATTGTTACAAGTGGCAGTGTACTTGAATATAGAAGCATACTCTTGCATGCAAAATAATTGGCTTGCACACACAAAAAAGCCTAGGAGTTTATTGAAACCAATACTGTGCCATGGACCCAGAAATTTATCTCATTTTGTTGGCTTGAGGCTATATAAAACACAAAAAAGCAATAGCAACAGGGAGATGCTTTTCTTTGAGTTTATTGGAGATTTGGAGTAGAAGTTAGATTCAGCCATTTTGAAGGACATTATGTGTCTACTTAGTAGGCTTTTGTGTTTCAAGGTCAGTGATATCATGGACTTCGTTGGTCTTCAGCTTTCAGCTTTCAGCAAGCAATCACTTTTTTATTCATGTTTTCCCCTTATTATATAACCTTGTTCTGGTTTTTCAGGTGGCCATATGTGAGCTACCATTCCATCCAATCAGCTCAGAAGGTCTAGGAGGTTGTGGTGGAACGTAAGTGGCATCATAGGTCAATCTATTTCTTTGGCTTTCGTATGTAATTGTGAGGGAAAGGTACGAGGATCAAAATTTGTGAGGAGCAGCAGTTGTCCAGATAATGTGCACTTAAAAAGCCATCTGTGTTTTGCAGATGTGTTATCCGGGGTTGTGTGCCTAAAAAAATACTAGTTTATGGGTCCTCATTTAGTGGGGAATTTGAGGTATGCCTCTGCAAGTACCAGTATTTGTTGACTATTTGCTTCTCCTTTGGGACTGTCTGTATTGTATTGACTTAAATGCTTATCAAAGGACTCCAAAAATTTTGGTTGGGACATCCATGGGGACATTACCTTTGATTGGAAGCGGCTTATAGAAAACAAGGTAACCAAAGCCTTTAATAACTGCATTGAGAAATGTTTACCTTTTTACTGAGTGCTGTGGGGCAGTATGGGTGTATGTTTAAACGCACTCTCCCTTCCAGGCAACATGGTACGATAGCCACTTGGGCAAGGGCTAGACGGTTTGGCTTAATTGTTTTTAATTGGATTTGCAGACAAAAGAGATCACCCGGCTGAATGGAGTGTATAAGAGGATTCTTGTGGGTGCAGGCGTTACTCTTATTGAGGGTGCAGGAAAAATAGTAGATCCTCATACAGTGGAAGTTAAGCTGACAGATGGGCAATCAAAGAGGTTCAGTGCTAGACACATTTTGATAGCAACAGGGAGCCGGGCTGTTCTGCTTGACATTCCTGGAAAGGTGTGATTTTCTGGTCCTAGTAAAAGGTTTTATTAATTGAAAAGCCATAGTTTCTATTCAAAGTACATGTAACTTGGTTGAACACAATGCTAATCAATACACTTAAATACACTAAGATTTGATGGACACATGCTTAATACAAGAAGTAATTTGCTGAATTGACAAGAGACACAATGAGCCGGAACAGCCGGCCCCTCCCTCAAATAAAGTATATTGATCTTGGGAGAATCAAGTACATAGTGTCATGGGCATTTCTGACCAGATTTCTATACCAATGCATATGAATACAGTATTGCAAACAAGTGGTTGTCCATGTACACTTGCAACTTACAACTCACACTACCCTCTCAAGTGCCCATGTTCCCTACCATCTTCTCTCTATTGTTCCACCAACACATGGTAGCAACAATCTGCAAGAGAGCAAGTAGGACAAGAGAACACTACACAGGGTATGTGATCTTGTAATCCGGTTACTCCCTTCTACCACTACTTGCTTCCATATTTAAGCATAAAAGCTTACCAATTGTTGCAAGTCGAGTCGATGACAGCGGAAGCGCTTGGAGTGTTGAAATCTTTGATTTGTCGCTATTCTTCGCGACAAAAGTCTTCAAGAGGATGAAGAGAACCGTGGGAAAGCTTCCCCTATGGTTCAACTTGAGAAAGGAGGGTTGAAATTAGGGTTTTCAACAAAAAGACCAGAAATTACAGCAAGAAAGAGAGCTGTTTTGCTGAATTTTAGTCATTGGGAGTATGTAGGAGAGTGACTAGCACCCGGAAACACTCTTGGAAGCTTGGGAAACACCTTAGCAAGCTTGGACACGGAGTTGAGAAGGACAAAGTGTAGAAAATACAGCTCAAAAGCCCTCATGAAGGAGGCGCCTTCTTCTAGAGAGAGAGAGAGGGAAGAGTGAGGTGGTGAGTTGTCCACTCTAGGTGGCAGGCATGTGCTTTGTGGAGCAAGCTAGAAAGGACACATGGCTGGTTACTCCCTTTGTATAAACGGAATAAGGTCTGGGCGGAGGACATTGGGTTTTGTCCACCTCGGGACATCAATGTGTGTGAACACCGAGCTGGTTATAATTTATAAGTGGGTTTTGATCGCCCAAAACTTAATGAAGTGTGCACACACTCACTTATAAATTAGTGTAACTCCTAAGGCTAGGTTTATGACTAATACTTACTTACTGTCACATGCCACATAACAGCAGACAGTTTCACACAAACGGTTCGCGGGCGGGCATCCCTTTACCTGGAACTACACATTGGTCAAGCAAGCATGAAAATAGCATGCAATTTCAATTGCAAGCAAGCACATAAAGATGTCATACAATGCAACATTGGTATGGACAATCCCCGTTCATGAGACTATACCAAAATAGACGTGCTCCAGGCAAGTATACGAAGTATCAGACCCAATGGAACACCAATTTACCATGCATTTCTGGGCATGTACACAGAGGCACAAGTTCCAATGGAAAGCCAAGTTCACAGTATCACATAAGTGGCATCAATCCGCGGCATATACAACTGCCATGGACACAGTCCAATGTACATACATGATGAGGAACAAAATCATCCAAGTATTCTCTGAGAATATCTTGCATAAGACGATTAAATGTCGCCGGGGCATTAGTCAATCCAAACGGCATGACTGTGAACTCATAATGCCCATAGCGAGTATTGAATGCTGTCTTCGGGATGTCTTGTTCCTTGATTCTGACCTAGTAGTACCTGGATTTGAGATCTATCTTTGTGAACATTTGGGTCCCACTTAACCGATCCAGAAGTTCATCAATCCTCAGGATAGGATACTTATTTTTAATTGTTAATTGATTCAATCCTCTGTAGTCAATACAGAGTCTTAACGTTTCATCTTTCTTCTTTTGAAAGAGAATGGGCGCACCCCAAGGGTGAGACACTGGGTGTGACGAATCCCTGCTCTAATAGTTGTCTTAACTGCTCCTTAAGTTCTATGGCTTGAGGGACTGGCATTTTGTATGCATACTGGGCTACTAGCTGAGCTCCGGGGGTTAACTCGAACTCATGATCTACTTCGCGAGACGGAGGCATCTCAATCAGCTCTTCTGGGAACATATCTACATACTCACTTAACCACTCTGGTTCTTTAGCCTTGCATTTTATATCTACCGGATTCATCTTAAAGACATAAATAGCTTGCCTCTTTGTGAGGCCTTTTAACAATTTAGAAGCCTTGACTAATTGCAGCACTGGGGATCCGGAAATTCCATTTCCTTGAACTTTATTCTTGTGAAGGTCAAGGAAAGAGATGGTTCCATTGTGACAATGAATGTCAGCCTGATTCTTATGGAGCCAATCCATTCCAAGGATTCCATCATAGATTCCCAAGGATAGGACTCTGAACTGGCACTCTGTTACGTTCTTATCTAGATTGAACTGAATAAGGTCTGTCTCAGGGTGTGTGAAAAGAGTCTTTCCACTGGCTAATTCCACTTGCATAGGTTTCCGTGATTTTTGATTTAGGACTAACTTACTCAGATATCCCGGGGAAATAAAAGAATGAGTGCTGCTTGAATCAATCAAAAGCTTGAATTGCTTACCTTGGTACTCTACTGGAGTCTGGAGGACTGAAAATTGACGATTATTCCCCTGATGCTCAATTGCGGCATAGATCTGTCCTTTTTCTTCCTCCACTTCCTCAGCTATAGTGACGGCTCTAGCTGTCGCAGTTTGAGGTGGAACTCTCTCTCTTTGGTTTCCCCAATTCTGGGAGGGAGTTTGGAGGCTGCTTTGCATGGAGGCTGTAGGCTGAGCTGGCACTCTTCTGGGGTTGCCCTTGCCCTGATTTTGGCGCTGGGAACCCTGATTGGAATGATATGAAGGAGTCTGCTCTGAACTTTGGGACCCTGGCTTCCTTGGCCCACAGAAGGAGATGGGCAATCCTGGAGCTGGTGCCCAAACCCCTGATATCCGAAGCACCTATTCTCACTTCGAAGCTCTTCTCTCTGCATTCTTGAAAGAGCCAAAGTTCCTGAGAAAGAGCTTCGAGAAAAATGTCTTCCTTCATTTCTGAAACTTCATGACTCCAGATTCTGGTTGGGACCTTGGTGTCTTTTTGGAGGCGAAAGGTTGGAAAAACTTCCTGGTGTTTGGAATCTCTTGAAGGATGAGGGAGCTGGCTTTGGGGGGACTTTAACGATGAAGGCTTTGGCGAAGTCCTTCGCCATTCTTACAGCTTCAGTCATGGAAACTGGCTTGGCATTTTTGACCAGGGTGTCTAAAGGTTCGTTCATTCCTCGAATGAACCTGGCCATAAGTTGCTCTTCGTCTAGAGTTTTGCTTCCCTGGTTTAGCTCTAAGAATTCATTCATCTTGGTTTCTAAAAATCCGGGGGGACAAAATCTCTTTCTTAGATAAGCTTTGAGATCATTCCAGGACTGGGTATTCCTATCCCAATGGTTAGTGTCGCAATGGTTTCTCCATGCCACCCTGGCTGTTTCCACAATCTTCAGCCTAGCGAGAGCCATTTTGCTCCTCTCGTTGTATCCAGTGACATTGAAATATAAGTCTTATTCATGCTTTTGGGTCTGGTGTTCTGGGTGTGTTTGTATACGTGTGTGGAAGTGTGGCACTCTATAAAGGCGTAAACAGCTTTACCGCATCCGTGTCATCATCGTCCTATAATAAACAATCACTTATACAACAGGGAATTTTTTCACAAAACATTTCTTTATTTATATAAAGGTTGCAATATGTACATAGAGCATCTCGGCTCCAGAAAGTCAAAACCTCCTTGGGAAAAAGCATAAGACGGCGATACTGGGCTACAGACATGCCCCGATACAAACGTTTCCTTATTGCCAAGGGAGCTACTATCTTCTTCTTTGGAATAAAGTGGCTAAGAAGTCTGTAGATATGGCAGGAAAGTCTGAAATCTCGAGGCATAGGGTGATATAAAATAACACCATGAATCACTTTTAGCCTCATCAAAATCATGGCCAACGAGATATTTTCCCTCAGCATCACGCGCTGGTCGCAAGAGGCGTGGACATACTAACCACTTGTGCTGCCATCTCTCCACTGGGTCTGGGAAATATAAATCCTCGAAATGGCTTGCGAGTCTGGCTCGGCTCGTTCGAGTTGTAGCGGAAGAGATGAGATGCTCGAAGGCAAAAGCAGTCATATCTTGTGACTGGGTGAGATCGGGAATACCAGATAAGAGTGGAACTTCCATCTATAAAACCAAATTCTTAGATTAAAAATCTTTATTAATGAAGCTTAAGGAATAAAAATACAATACCTAAATGCTCTTTCTGAGTTTTTATTATAAATTTCTGATAAGAATTCATTTTTTCTTATTAGCTTTCAACAAAGCTCTAATACCCACTTGTGAGACTCCCGTCTCCTCCGCGATGTCCCCTCCGAGGGCCCTGGCGGCGGAAGTAGCGTCACCCTGTCGCGCGGGGTAGGGATCCACACTCGGGGCCTCGCCCATGGATATCCGGACAAGAGACTAGCCCGGTGGCTTCTCCGAAACTGAACCCCGAAAAACTTCCCTTGCCCGATTTTGCCTAGGAAAATCATTTAACGGGAGAATTGATCTAACGAGTCAAAGTCTGAACTATCCAAACTGATCCGACCGAATCCGAAAGTCACATGGTCAGATCAAAGAAGAGACTTGCACTTGGTTCATAGAATCACCGCTTTTTTCCTCCTTTAACGAGGCACAGCCGCTGATTCCCTCCCACAGAACAAGGGTCTTTCTAGGACTTAATCTAACTAACGTAACTTAATCGTAACTATTTGTATCGCAGGAATCTCCCGGTCGAGCCTAACCCCAATCGGTCCATGGGTTAGCCAACCGTCCAACCACTGTATTGGTGGGATTCCTTTATAAGAATTTGGTTATGTTTTGCTCGGGTACCGAGGAAAAGAGTTCCCAGTTCCCCTAGCTGGCGATTCAAGCAAAATTCAAGGTAGTCATATCACTTACACACTCAATATGAAATTGCCATTTTAACAGATTCAGCTGTCTTTAAAACAATCTTTCAATGAAATCATAGTATTACTGATCATAATCCTCCAAAATATTGAGTCCATTGTTTTACAAAATATATCATCTGCACTCTCCGTTAAAGACCAGCTGGTCAATCAACGAGATCCAATATCAAAAATCCATTCACAAAAGTCATTCTTTCGGTTCATCCGTATCTTTCTCGACGTACGCATGGGTGTCCTAGCAACCGCGAGCTTGTGCATCACCTGGTCAGAACCCTCTAGGATCCTACTTAGGTGTCCTAGCACTTCACTTAGGGACCGCTTCGTTGGTCCTCGTCCATTGTACCAGAAGCTAACCATTTTAACCATACCGAGGCTGGTCAAGACCTCGGCAGGCTTTGCTGCGAGCGATATCCCTCGACGACTCCCCGCCAGCTGTTACAACGAGTCTCTCCTTAGTTAATCACATACCAAATGCTTTCTCCAGCATTCTGGCGTAAAACAGTCCTTTAAAAGAAAACAGAGGCTCTATGCAAGTAGAATTTGCATTTTGAGATTGGTTCCACAAAACCCTTTTCCCTCAATCCAGATTTTCTTAATGAGAATCATTGATCTCTTATCAGGATAATCTACCCATCATTTGCCTGAATTTTCAACTAGATTCTTTGTGATTTTGGCTAAGGGAAAACTATGCTAATTCAACAGTAGTCTATTCTTTGTGTCAAGAATTGGAATTTGTCACGTGGTTTTTGCTTGATTCAGATTCGAGAGATGGGCAAGTAGTTTACTGGTCGCCCCTCTCACAGTTGTGGTCTAACCAAAATTACTCGGTTTACTTCTAACTTTGATTCCTAAGGATTTTCTTCAGATAAAAATCTACTGAACTTCTAACTGTAAGGAAAATTTCAACTTTATGAATTTCATTCCTTCTTAACTATAATAGATTAAGAAATGGTTCTATATGAGAATATCGGGTTTTTATAAAAATACTCTTCTTCCATTAATCCAATTTTGGGTAAATATCAATTTGATGGTTTATCCACATAAAATATCTAAGAATATTATTTCTACCAATTTAATTATCAACCCTAAGTTTCTAGGTGAAATTATGGTGAAAATTTCTCTTTTGTTACCAAAATTTAATTTAAACCTTTCTCTACTTAAAATACCATAAAAATTCTTCTTTCAATTAAATACAAATATTCATTTTTTGAATATACTTAAAATTTCTCTTTTTGTATTTAAATGATTGAATTTCAAATGTCATGGGAATTCCTCTTTTATCATAAAATAATTTTATCTAAAATTTTTCTTTTTTAAATTAAATAAAAATAATAATTATTATAAATATGCCAAAAGTTTCTCTTTTTGTATTCAAATGATTGAATTTCAAATGTCATGGAAATTTCTCTTTTATCATTTAAAAATATCTTATGCATAAAATAAATTTATCAAAAATTCTTCTTTTCTTTTAATTAAATCTTTATGCTTAAATACTAAAATTTTATTTCACATGAATATGATGAAAATCATCCTTTTTGCATAGGATGTCCAATCCTAGAATATGGTAGGAAGTCCTCTTTTAGTATTATGCATAAAAATAAGATATGTATTATTTTTTGAAAATTTTACCATAGCTTCGTTGCTATTATGATAATTTTTGATTTTTTTTCAAAAGAATAAAACATTGTAATGTAAATATGATAGAAGATCTATTCTTAAGCTTAAATCTAAACTATGAATTTAAATCATAATCATAAACTTAATTATGATTATTCTAGTAGATTAAGCTATTTTCATTTTTTGTCTTTTCCCAAATTGATAGGATTATCTCTTTTTCATTTAGAATCAATTAAAGTAGTTTTTAACTACTTATAAATAATCTAAAAGAATTAACCATTATTTTGTTAACATAAAAGCTTAAAAATACCATTTTCTTATTCTATAGCTTAATAAGCTTAGAGTTTGGTTTTGAATTAAGAATTTATCAATGAGAAGCATTCTTTTGCTAAAGAATTAACCATAGGAATGATTATTCTCTTTGGAGAGAGAAATGAAATGAAATGAAATGATATATTAACGTCTTCAAAAGGCCAAAATGATCTATGAGACCAAAAAGGTTACAACAATTGGTGGATCTGACACAATGTCTGTGTAAGAAAAGCTAAAAACAACTAACTGAAACTGAAATAACTGTGAGGAAAAGTACGGTACTAGGAGCTCCTAATGGATAACATCTGGGAGGAAAACTCTAGCAACAAAGGTAAGCATCATACACATCACTATCCAAAGATGTCTCTCATCGGTCGATGGCGGATATCCTCAATGTCCTCCATGGTGAGTACTCTGACTGGACGTCTCCCATGCCGTGCTAGTATGGTCCTGATCCTCTGTTGTAGTCTCCGCCGGTGTCGAGATGGGCCTCTCATCTTGGGGTGCCTGGACCGCCCCAGCTCTATAGCCCGATCAATCAGTGTACCTCTAGTGCGGCTATACTCTGGGGCTAGCTGCAATGCCTGCTGGCCTGACTGCTCAATCTCCGGTCGAAAGAGAGATATACATAAGAAAGCATTCTAATTAAGCATAAAGATTAACTTTTTCTTGATTACACATTAAAATTCTTAGGGAAAGTTTGATTTGAATTTAAAACAACCAATTAGAAAACTTCTCAAGCTTGAGAGGGGTTGAGAAGAGAAATCATTTGAGAAAATTTAACAAAAAACCATAAAATTCTTTTTTACCTCAAGGATTAGCTTGCTTCTTTTTTTGAAGTGAAGTCCCCAACCAATCAATTGGTTTAGCAAGAGGAGAAGATAGTTTCAAGATTTGTTAAAGAGAGAGAGAGATAATAGAAAACATGATTATTTTAATGTAATGCTGGCATGGTATAGCTCACAGATGAGAACACAAAAGAATGAGGGTCTATTTATAGGTGAGGGAGGTCACTAACTGAGTCAAACTGGGTTCTAGAATTTTTTAGCTTCAGTTGGATTGAATTTGAACAAGATTTGGATCAGTTTCGCTTTCCTTTTGATCCAGTTTGATCCAGGAGAGAGGAGAGATAAAAATATCATAATTTTTTTTGAATTAAGAAACCCTTCTACACATGTGAAGGAGACGCTTACATGAAAGTTCTTCCTCTCCTTACCAAGGTGTCAAAATTTCATCATTACTCCAAAATATCTCATTTTTTTAGTAATATCTCTTTTTTTTAAACTAATAAACCTTGTACTCAGTCAACTCTTCATCTTATGTGAGCATTTACTTATTTTTGGGTATTTTCTTTTATTCATTGGATTTATCTCATCCCAACATTTAGATTAATCCTATTGGCCCGTAGGAACCTTAATTAGATCATAATCCAGAAATTTCTGAAAATCTAGACCATTAGGCTAAGGTCCTTTATATCATTTTTAATTGATTCCTAATGCACATTGGAGAATTTATTTTGAACTTCTGTTTCAGGGAAATATATTTTAGATATAAGGAGAATTTTTATATCTAAAAATATCTCAATATTGAATTCACTCTCTCTAGAATTTTTCTTCTCTCTAGGCAAGAACAAGGAAAAATAATATTTTCTTGTATTTTGAAATAGGGAATGATTATAGGGGATTGAGGTAAAAGCTTATTCATTATTCAGGCTGAGGAGGAATCTTACACTGTGTAGGGTAGTAAGATAAATTGATCTCCCCTGCATGTAACCTCTCTTTTGACATAGTGATAATGAATCTCAATGTTCTTGGTACGTGTATGAAATACGGGATTTCGTGCCATGGCCATAGAACTCTGGCTATCAGTGAGAATGATGGTGGGTGTCTGCTGACACTCACGAAGATTAGTTAATAATCTCCACAACCATACACAATCTACTGCAGCTGTGAAGACTGCCTTGTACTCAGCCTCGCAAGTAGATGTGGCAACAGTGGACTGCTTTTTGCTCAACCAAGATATGTATGAACTGCCAAGAAAAAAACAATGCCTGGTATCATAGTCACTAGCCCAATCTGAATCACTGTATGCATAAAGCTGCAAGCTGCCCCCCCGGGATAGAACAAACCAAGATCTAGGGTATTTTGAAGATAACGAAAAATGCATTTGACTGCTTGGCAATGCTTTGTGTCTGGGCTGTGCATGAATTTTCTCACCATGTTTCCAACAATTGTCCCCGCCTCTTGTGTTAGCATCTCCAACATTCATTGTATGGCTGTTCATAATGTTCTAAGTGTAGAGATAGCTAGTGTTCATGGAGATCGTCTCTCACGATAGAAGTGAAAGAGAACCGTACCCTTTGATACCAATGTAACTTGGTTGAACACAATGCTAATCAATACACTTAAATACACTAAGATTTGATGGACACATGCTTAATACAAGAAGTAATTTACTGAATTGACAAGAGACACACAATGAGCTGGAACGGCCGGTCCCTCTCTCAAATAAAGTATATTGATCTTGGGAGAATCAAGTACATAGTGTCATGGGCATTTCTAATCTAGATTTCCATACCAATGCATATGAATACAGTATTGCAAACAAGTGGTTGTCGATGTACACTTGCAACTTACAACTCACACTACCCTCTCAAGTGCCCATGTTTCCTACCATCTTCTCTCTATCGTTCCACCAACATATGGTAGCAACAATCTGCAAGAGAGCACGTAGGACAAGAGAACACTACACAGGGTATGTGATCTTGTAATCCGGTTACTCCCTCCTACTACTTGCTTCCATATTTAAGCATAAAAGCTTTACCAATTGCAAGTAGAGTCGATGACAGCGGAAGTCTTCGCGATGGAAGTGCTTGGAGTGTTGAAATCTTCGATTTGTCGTCATTCTTCGCGACAAAGTCTTCAAGAGGATGAAGGGAACCCTGGGAAATCTTTCCCTATGTTTCAACTTGAGAAAGGAGGGCTGAAATCAGGGTTTTCAGCAAAAAGACGAGAAATTACAGCAAGAAAGAGAGTTGTTTTGCTGAATTTTAGTCATTGGGAGTGTGTAGGAGAATGACTAGCACCCGGAAACACGCTTGGAAGCTTGGAAAACACCTTAGCAAGCTTGGACATGGAGTTGGGAAGGAGAAAGTGCAGAAAATACAGCTCAAAAGCCCTCATGAAGGAGGCACCTTCTTCTAGAGAGAGAGGGAAGAGTGAGGTGGTGAATTGTCCACTCTAGGTGCTTTGTGGAGCAAGCTCGAAAGGACACATGGTTGGTTACTCCCTTTGTACAAAGGGGATAAGGTCTGGGCGGAGGACATTGGGTTTTGTCCACCTTGGGACATCAGTGTGTGTGAATACCGGGTTTGTTATAATTTATAAGTGAGTTTTGGTCGCCCACACTCACTTATAAATTAGTGTTAACTCCTAAGGCTAGGTTTATGACCAATACTTACCACCTGTCACATGCCACATAACCATGTCAGCCGATAGTTTCACGCGCGCGGTTTGCGGGTGGGCGTCCCCTTACCCAGAATTACACATTGGTTAAGCAAGCATGAAAATAGCATGTAATTTCAATTACAAGCAACCACATAAAGATGCTATGCAATGCAACATTGGTATGGACAATCCCCGTTCATGAGATTAAACCGAAATAGACGTGCTCCAGGCAAGTACACGAAGTACTAGACCTAATGGAACACCAATCCACTAGGCATTTCCGGGCATGTACACAGAGGCACAAGTCCCAACGGAAAGCCAAGTCCCCAGTATCACATGAGTGGCATCAATCCCTTGCATATACAATTGCCATGGACACCAGTCCAATGTACATACATGATGAGAAGGCACGGGTGGACCAATTGGGTGGCCAAATGGTGACAGTACACCTGCTTTCTTCAACTATGGCTCTTTATTAGTTTCACATACTATAGTTTTCAATTTACCATGTTGTGTATAATTTGGCAAACAATTCTCTTACACTAGGTGATGTTTGGTGTGTGTTGTGTGTGTGTGCGCGCGCACGTGCGTGGGCACGTGTGATTGTGTGTGTAATGTATGTATGTATTTTATGTAAATATGAAAAAAACATGAGTAAAATGTCTCTCCTGCTTTCTCCCTTTCCACCATCACTATTCTCTTCCACACATCTGGCACTCATATGCGCGTGCATTATACCACATAACACCCCCCCCCCCCCCCACACACACACACACACACATCCACCTCATGCACGTCCCACCACATCCAGCTTCTTCATAGGAGACACGGTGGTGAAGGCTACATGTAGGCTTCAGAACGGCTGATCACAGGATTACGAGTGACTTATGGTTGAGTACCTCTCGTGCAGGCGACATCCTGGCACCCCTCCTAGAGCATATGTTTAATGACCAGGTGGGCTTTTCCCCACCTCATCATCACGCAATATTGCGTCAATCCATAAGGTGGGAGATTTCATGGATCCTAATAACTACAGAACCATCATGATCGGCCATATCTTGACAAAGCTCTATGGATCTTAACTTGAGTCTGAGCTCAGCACATTAAAGAGAGGGATACAGGGCACCAGGGCAGGTAGGGTTGAGGAGGAGCTTCTCGAGGCTGGATCACATATTCATGCTTCGGTCTATCATCAAGTAGTCCAAGGCAGATGGCCGCTGACGATACTGTTGCTTTGTGGACCTCTGCAAAGCTTTTGATACAATCCATCTCCTACAGCGCTTACAGCATCTCAGGTCCCATCTGTTATGATCTGGGCTATCATTGCCTTATATGAGTCAGTTATTGGCAGGGTGAGATGCTTGGGAGGACTATCTGAGGAGGTCTCTAGCACCATCGGAGTGAAACAAGGATGCCCTTTTATCTCCGATCCTCTTTGGACTTTACATAGATGAGATCGCAGACTTCATTGATAGAACCCAAGGTGGAGGAGCTTTTCTAGGGAGTATTCATGTTTCCATCCTTTTATATGCTGGTGATATTGGCTCATTGTTCATTCTTAGAATGGGCTATAGAAGCACACACAAGGGGCTCTCATTGTTGATTCCCGTGGATACTTTACATGATTTTTGCACACACAAGGGGCTCTCAGTCAACCTTGAGAAAACCAAGGTTATGGTATTCCACACCTCCTACCTGGTTCCAGGCCGCACAGAGATCACTTACATGGGTAGCAAGGTTGAGGTGGTGCACTGATATGTCTATCTCATAGCTACCTTCACTAGTCCATGCTTCTCTATGAGACAGGGAGAAGAGGATAGACTCACTAGAGGAAATGCAGCTCTAGCCTTGTTGGAGAGGTTCTGAGGTTGTGTTTCCAGGTGCATTTTCAGGAGCCGAGGATGTAGGGTTGGCTTTTTGACACCCTAGTCACCCTGACACTTATGTATGCAGCTCCCTTCTGGGCACCAGATTCTTCCCCGGTAGATTGGCAGGGCATAGAGCATTCTCAAATCATGATGCTATCATGGATGATACGCAACAAGCCATCTGTTCCCCACCAGATCATCTAGGCTGAGTTTGTTGCGGCTCCTATATTGATGGAGGCCCTATTCTAGACAATCACTTATATATAGAGGGTGAGGGAGATGGACCCACTTCGACTCCCCTGACTTGCACTGCAGTCATCACAACAGGGATATTGGTCGGAGGAGAGCATTCGTCTTGGTATGGCACAGTACTCCCCTGGTTTCAGGTACATGGATTACAGATGGACCGGCTCCCTCCATTTTAGTATGATCTAGATTCCCCATACATTAGGCTTACACATGAGGACAAGAATTAGGTGATCCGATACAATCTACTGGGGCTACACACATGTAACACATGGATCACACTGGTAGGCCCATTGCCTACCAAGATGTACTACATAGATCATTTCCTGAGACTCACAGCATATGGTTCATATAGAGACAAAGACTAAGCTATCTCGATGCCTTCATGTCCCATGCTATGAGGATAGCCATTGGCCAGCTTAGGGTATCATCTCATAGACTGAGGATAGAGACCAGCAGAGCTAAGCGGATAACCAGAGAGGACAGGACATGTAAACTTTTTCAGATGGGGGTTGAGTCGGTGGATCTTTATGTTTGCGAGTGCCCAATCTACTACGAGATCAGAGGGAGATTTCACTGTGTATTTAGAGAGGGCTTTGGACCCTTATCTCGGATCATGGAGTACCCAGATTAGAGGTGCCTTGGACTCTTCCTATTGGAGCTCAGCCGACACAAGGAGTCACTACTCAGAGATCCTCGCCCCCAACAGCCCTCCTCTTAGCTTACCATCACCGGTTTTTTCAAGCCTAGAGGGGTGGATAGGGAGGCCCCAGAGACTACCACAATGGATAGGGAGCCTATATCACAGTGCCCCCTTGCAGCAGGCCCATGGGAGTCACATTAGATTGTGCACGTACACTCCAGAGAGTCAGACGCCCTCGTCCCATCGGATCGCGGCCACCCCCAGTTCAATAGCCCTGAATTCATGAGATCTTGGTCCTCATCCTGAGCAGCCTCATCCTCACAACAGACTATTGACATCTCTAGCCTTGTATCATCCATGATGATCATCTTGGTAGGGCCCTTGCCTAACATATAGGGTTGATTAATTGTTTTTATTCAGCTCTACCATATCCCATCACTTATTGTACACTATACCTGGCATAGTAGGATCTAGATGTTTCATCTTGAGTCTGAGATCTTAGCTTTCAGTTTTCAGTTTTAGTTTACTGATGCTTTATCTTTTCATCCAACGAAATTTCGTGGACACTATGTACACATCATTTTGGTCTCGCAGACCCTTTGGGTCTTTTGAAGACGTTAATATAACTTTCTTTCTTTCTTTCTTTCTGTGAAAGGTGGAGCCAAAAGGATGAACGAGGTAAGAAGATTTTATTGTGGATTTTATTCGTTATCCACCCTTTTTTTGGGATAAGGATAATTTTTCAAGTGCTGCAATCAAACTTCAATTGGGGCTTGCTGCCGTTTGGAGGACGCTGGAAACTGATCCAAGTTGTTGGCTGGCTGTGGGAAGTCATGTCTTTAGTGGTGCATATGCCTTATCAACTACCTTTCTGCTGAAATTGTGCACCTTCCTTGGGACTATGCTTAGTGGGCTGAGCTTGAATGCTCTGATACCAATGTTGCATGTGTGGAAGCCTTTGCTGTACTAATCCATAGCCCTAAGCTTGATTAAGAACAAGATGGTGATTTGACATAATTAAGAAAGATTGCAACATCTTGGGTAGTAACATTAGCCCTGCAATGAATGAGCATAATGAATTGCTCAAACGCATCTATGCTGGCCACCTTGTGGGCTGTCCAGAGTGACAGCTAGCAGCCACTATGCTCTGGCCGCCTACCAGTCTGGCTGCCTAGTCCATAAGGCTGGCCGACTTGCTGGCTGCCTTGCTATCGAGGCCCCCCTAGGGCTGGCTGATAGCATTTCCTAGCCAAGCTCGCTGTTGGGCAATGGCCATGGGCCGCCACGGAGTGGAACCATGGCTGACCCGTCCTAGACTAGGGCTCACAAGGGACCAGTTTCCACTTCAAGTCTTGCAACTACTGTATAGATATGTCCAGGTGGCATCCAAGTGTGGGATGCACGTGACATTCCCTTGTGCTTAACTTGATGGAAGCTCCATAGCCTCCAGATAGTCCGTCAATAAAGCCGGATAGTAAATTCTTTGTCTAGCCAAACCGCTTTGTGGGTCCTTACTCTCGAAATTCTTGAGGAACTGTCTTTGTCTTTAACTGGAACTGTGCTTGAAGCGGTGGAGAAGGATCTGCTCGGGAACCATCACTTCAGCTTTGTCAATAATGTCTGGTTCCGCTTTGTCTTTAATCGTTGAAGGGTTAGGACTTGCATATGGTTTGAGCCAACTGACATGAAACACATCGTGCATGGTCTAGCTCGGAGGTGACTTCAACTTCATCGACACCTCGTTGATCTTTCTCTAGATAGGAAATGGTCCCAAGCTTCTGAAACTTGAAAGATAACTTTGCGCATCGCTTGCTCACTTGTTCAGTCTTGGTGCTTCATAATCCGAAGATATATCCAATTTTCTCTTGAGAATCTCACATCCCTTCGATCTTTATTGGCCTGTCGAGTGTAGGCCTCTTGCGCTTTAGCCCGCCTGTCTTTGACTAATTCCAAGATTTCTTGGTAAGACTCCGTCAATCGGTTCGCTTCAGGGACTGAAGACGAGGTTCTGGTCAATAGTGATTGGAATGGTCTTCCAAACGCTGCTTCATAAGGAGTTGGTCAATAGCTAAAGAAAACGAATCATTCAAAACTGCTTGAACTAAAGGCAAATAAGATTCCCACTTACCTTGCTTATTGTGGACATAATATTTCAGCACGTCAAAGGCCAACTAGTTGTAAATCTCTGTCTGGCCGTCCGTCTGTGGGTGAAATGCGTTGGAAAAGTTCAATTTAGTACCAAAATTTTCAAACAACGCTCTCCAAAAATGACTCGTAAACTTGGTATCATGGTCTGACACTATGGTCCTAGGAATCTCACCAATTGAGTACCAATGCGGAATGAACAAGTGGGCAACATTCTCGGCGGTAACATTGGCCTTGCATGAAATAAGCATAACGAATTTGCTAAATCTATCAACAATAGTCAAACATTGCGTGTTATGCTTACCTGGACTGAGAGGCAATGGTTGAAGCAACCTTGCTTTTTTCCCATGAGATGCTTTCACTTTTTGACAAATCTCATGTTGTTGCACATGAGTGAATACATCTTGCCTCATTCTTGGTCAATAAAGCTGCCACTCTTAACTTCTCCAGAGTCGAGTTCATGTCCTTGTGACCACCGATGATTGCATTGTGGGCATCATGGAGAAGAGCGTCCTTGAACCACTTCATAACACAAAGGAGGCCTTTGTAGAAAAGCCAACCATCCCGTATCAAAAAGTGGTATGGTCCTATGGCATCCAATGTCTGTTCTCACTATGTACCAAGTTCATTGGAATCCACGTATGTGTGTTGCATATCATCTAGTCCCGTACCAATAAGGTCTAGTCTAGTGGACTGAATCGTAGTCATTGTTCCCTTCCTGCTCAAAGTAACAGCCATTGGATTGGCCTTTCTTGGAAGGTACTCAATCATGTCATCAAATTGTTGGAAAATTTGGATCCAGTGGTGCTGATGGTCACTCCATTGTGCACGTGGCATTATCTAAATCTAGCGCAATGCCTGATGGTCAGTGCAAACGTCAAAGTCTCGCCCATAAAGGAAATGCTTCCAATGTTTCAGGGCTTGAATCATTGCGAGGAGCTCCCGATCATAGACTAAGTAATTCTTTTCTGGTACTTCTCGGAAGCATTGGCCACCGTCTGGGCAGTCTAGCTAGATATAAATCACTCCACATTGTGTACCTTTCTGTATTTCTTGTTTAGCATGGATGTGGCTTATGAGAGGAAAGTTCGGGATCCCTCGTTCACACTTAATGATTACTGGGGCTTTGGACATATTGCGGGTAATCCGAAAAGTGTGCTGAACCCAATCAATGTCTGACTGGAACTTGTGAAACCATTGAATTCCCAAAATAATGTCTGCTCCTACAAGAGGAAAACCTAGAAAGTCTCGCACAAACTCTATGCCCTGAATCACTAGTTTAGCACCTTGAGCTTCAAACTTGATGCTCGTCGTCATGCTTGTGCTAATCCCTCTATCTTCTTGTCTACCGAAGTAACAGAAACTGGGCTTGCCGAGCGGCTTGTTCCGTGACCACATTCTCCTTGTTGCGGCTTTCAAACAAGACGACAACTCTGGCCACCTATGTAGCCAAACGCCTTGAGCAGTTCATTGTGCTCATACTCCTAGTCTTGGGCGCCCTTCTACTTATCTTTGAGCTCTCGGCTAACGATTGCACCAACCAAAGAATTGGGGTCCGATGAACTAGAGGCGACCACTGGGGTCTGTGTGGGAGCGGGGCTCACCACGGAAACTTTGGAGGTTGGGGTGGTAGTCTTGTCCTTTTGTGTGCCAAAAGAAACACCTACCCTCCTTGTTTTGAGCTGTCTCTTCTAGACTCAGTTTACCACCGATCTTGCCTGAGCTTTCTGGTTTGGAGTAAGGTTGGGTGCATTAGTTGAGTTCGTGGAGCTTTGTCCTGGGGAAGACCCCGTTTGGTTCTGACCTTTTTCCCCTAAGACAAGGCTGGGAAATCTTGGGCTTTCCTCCATTGTACTTCATCTCGTCACCCTCGAAGGTGGATGGCGGATACATACGGACTTCCCACTGGATTTGCGTGTCAAGGCCATAGAGGAACTACCTTGTCTTGTTCTTATCAAAAATGCGCAATTGCAAACATAAGTTCGAAATTTTATTTTGATATTGCAGGATTGGTTGTGCGTTTTGACACGCCCCCCTGAACTCGTCTTTGAGCCGCTCAAGGTAGTGGTACGGTAGAAACCGCCGCTTAAGTTCTAAGACGAATTCGTCCTAGACATATGCTTCCACACTGAATCTTGTGTGGGCATGAACTTGTCTTTGAGCCCGCTCAAGGTAGTGGTATGGTAGAAACCGCCGCTTAAGTTCTAAGACAAATTCGTCCTAGACATATGCTGCCACACTGAATCTTGTGTGGGCATGAGCCCACTAAGTTCACCGTGGGATGGTGTCGCCCTCTAAATACCAACTAGCCAAGATCACTTTGTTAGTATCATTTTTTCTAATAGCAACAAAATAAGCTTCAAATTGATGTAGCCAAGAATAAAGAGTCGTGGGGTCGAGTGTACCATTATACATACTGAAGTTCATCCTCTTGGGAGGATGACTTGAGGAAGAAGTTGGTGTCGCTCTTGAGTCTAAAGCTGCAAGAAATCTTTCGTACTCCACGTGTCATGTGGCGTCTTCTTGTGTGGCCGCACGGGATGCTATTGCACGGTCTTCCATCAATCGAATGGCGAGTTCGGTTGTGGTACTAAATCTGCAGAAGGGTTATCTGGAAGAGCATCTGCAATCGGTTTTTTTTTCTTTGAAAGGATAATGATATTATAGTCGAAATCAGGTTACATCATTGAACTGACTGTAAACTAAAAAAAAAAAAACGTAAGGATTACAACACTAGACAGAGGTTGATGATATCTTTTACACCTTTACGTAGAGACTTTCCTAGCATGGTTTTCTTTTCGGGAAACTGATAACGATGTGTTCAACCGCAGCGATATTCTTCCCCCAATCCTTGAGACGTTCCATCTTTTGAGCTGTTTCAGATAGATGGGGTCCAGTGATGACATTGGCCAATCGTAGTCAAACTCCTGTTGCAGCGTCTCTCCCATCAAATCTAGCGCCTCTGTCATCTCCACACAATTGTAGAATGGATCTTTGAATTGATCACACTTGATGCACATGTCTACCACCTCCTTGAACATGCGTTCGAAGACTTCTGCATTATCCGCTCCACCGAATTCCCAGCAGTATTCGACTGCATCTGCCAACTCCAACAAGCCCTTCATTGACGTGAAGAAGCACTTGTCTTCAACCTCCTCCCATGTTGCTTGTGGCAAGATCCGCCCCTTCTGTGCCCAGTTCACGAACCCATCGAAATCTGTGATATCTATCGCAGGCCACCTGATATTCAAAAACACTAGCCACCATTCAAAATAATAAGTGCAATATTGCATTTAACTCGGCACTATCAAGATCAGCAATGTCATAAACCATGAGTGATTTAACTTGGTTAATCCTCCCTTGACCTTTGAAGACCAGATTGTTTTCGCATTTCCAAATACTCCATATCATGACTATCCAAAAGATCCAGCTCGGATTCTTATCCAAAGGCATCAACATTAGCTCACTACGTGAATCCTCTATATTCAAAATATGCTGCAGCACTGTTTGGCTCGAGAGTAAAAACTTTTCAGCTTTGGGCATTTCCAAAAAAGGTGCCAGAATGTCTCCAAGGACTGGTTGCGCAGATGCAGATGAGGTTATGCTTGCACCAATGTCTCACCTTTGCTGTAATCCACATCCCTTGATGCATGAACAACCACTTGAAGGCTTTGATTTTTGGCTTGAGTGGACTCTGCAACCCCTCCCCAAAAGCTGCTTCCCATCTTTGCTTCCCCCATTTAACACCCCATTTTCCATGGGGATTTCATCTCTGTGCACCCTAGGTCCAGCAAGAAGAGGCGTATCCCCCCACTTCCAATACCTCTTCCACTCCGCTCCTTGTCTCTGCAGTTGGAAAACCAGAGTATTAGGCCACAAATCTGTTCTTTTTACGTCTCTGTCATGTAATTGAAATTATTCCTTCACCTCTCCCCATACTCTCCAATCTTCTTTCCTTTCATCCCATAGATTACCCCAAACCCTAAGCCCTTTTTTGCATATTTGCCTAGCCCACTTCACATCATCTGTGATTAGCTCCACAACTGTGGAGAACCAAATTGAATCTGCCTCTAACCCTCCCAATCTGCCTTTCTAATCTGCTAATCTTAGTTCACCTTTTATGTTGGACCAAGCTTTCCAAAGACTTTTCCAAAGGTCTGAGCCTTTGGTCACCGTAGGAAAGGTGCCACAGATAATTGACACTTCTGGTAAACCAGACCGATTTGGTTTCACTTTTGGAGCAACATATCTAAGATGAAGCTTTGCCCATGGCTCGAAAGGGTTCTTTAAGGCTTTAATGATCCATTTCATAGCCGATCTATCTGCTAGCTTTCTAATGTTAAGGATCCCAGACCTCCCCCTTTTTCACTCTAGTGCAACAAATAGCCCGTGAGACCTTCGCTTTTTTTCCTTGCCAGAGCATGTTTTTCAACATTCTCTAGCCTATCCAATTGATTGTTGGTCTCCAAAAACTAATGAAATATATGATACAGGAGATCACCAACTTATTTATGAAGATAGCTTTGCCAGTCAAACTAAGGAAAGGAAGCTTCCAATTTGTTGCTTTTTTCTCAATTTTGTTCATCACCCACTCCCATCTTTGTGACATTGTAACATTCACTCCCATAGGAATCCCGAGGGATATTGTGTTAATTCTTTCTATCTTTAGTGGTGCGTATGCTGTAGTAATTCTTCCTATTTGTTATGATCCTTAGTGCTAGGCTTCATTATGGCTGAGTTTGCCCTGTATCTCCGGAAACTCAGTACAGAGACCTTTGTATGAATGTATGCTCATATGTGTGTGTGTGTGTGCACGTGTGTGTGTCGGAGCATATATTGATACCAAGTTCTACACCCACTATTGGGCACTGATCACGTTAGTGGGGATGTCGTAGTATCTAGTCCATACTATGTATGATGGAGTTGATGGTTTATTGTCTTGTGGATGACTACCATGAGGTTATAAATTGCACTTTCTTATAAGGTGAATTTGGGCATGTTCCTGGATTCATCTAGGTATATCTTTATGCTGTATTAGCGGACATGCAAATTTCACATTGTGAAGTTTTCGTCCAAGTTGCAGCTAGTTGATATTGTGTTAATTCTTTCTATCTTTAGTGGTGCATATGCTTTATCAACTACCTTTTTTGTTATAGTAATTCTTCCTATTTGTTATGATCCTTAGAGCTAGGCTTCATTATGGCTGAGTCTGCTCTGTATGTCCGGAGCTCTGATAGAAACTCAATACACAGACCTTTGTATGAATGGATGCTCTTATGTGTGTGTGTGTGTGGGGGAGCATATATTTATACCAAGTTCTACACCCACTATTGGGCACTGATGACGTTAGTGGGGATGTCGTAGTATCTAGTCCATACTCTGCATGATGGAGTTGATGGTTTATTGTCTTGTGGATGACTACCATGAGGTTATAAATTGCACGAATTTGGGCATGGTCCTGGATTCATCTAGTAGGTATATATATCCTAATGATAGTGCCTTCTTGAAGAACTGGAATTTCAATAGCATTACAAGCTTCCACTACATCACAATTAGCTCGCCACATGATGGATTTCTCCTTCTTGACTACCGAACTAGATGCAGCATAGAAGTCTTCCACGCTAGCCCAAGCATTGCAACATATCTATGTATCATACTGCAAAGTTAAAGTTGTGTTGTCTGCAAATTGTTCAAGGCCTCTTGATGGCAATGCAAGCCCTTTTATCATCCCACGGTTACATTTCCATTGTAGATCCCAGGCCAAAGCTTACACTAGACCGGGGACAGGTAGAGGTGGTGGGCTCATATGTATACCTTGGGGTCACATTTACCAGCTCATCAGGGAGATTCTGTATGGCACAGGCAGCCAGAGACAGAGTGACACGAGGGTACGCAACACTAGCAATTTTGGAACGCCAGTGTCACCAGGCACACTTCCAGGAGCCCCGTACTAAGGGTTGGCTATTTGATACACTAGTTACTCCAGCATTGATGTATGCAGTAGCATTATGGACACCAGGTTTGGCTACACCCTCATGGACACAGATAGAGCGCCCTCAGATTTTGATGCTCTCACGGATGATCCGCAGCAAACCTTCAGTACCACATGATATCCTTCGAGCGGAGTTTGCTGTACCACCTATGTTAGTAGAGGCCATGTTCCAGACTATATCTTTTATACACAGGATGCGGGAGCTCCCACTAAATCGGGTATCTCGGGCTGCTTTTGAGGCATCTAGATAGCTTGCTGAGGAGGGACATACCTGGTCATGGTACTCCCAGGTGGTACAGTGGATATCATCACACAGGATTGATATTGACAGATTACCACCCTTACAGTATGACCTAGCTGCACCACACAGACGCCTCTCTCAGACAGAGAGGAACAGAGTCATGAGACATGACATTTGGCAGGGCCACATACAGGAGACTTGGCTATCTCCCAGTCAGCCACTCCCGATAAAGATGCTCTACTATAGAGACCACTTCTTGAGCACCCCACAGATGGCTTCATCCAGCGACCACGATACTTGGAGGTCCATTTATCACATGGAGCCAGAGTAGCCATTGGGTGACTAAGGGTCTCATCACACCAACTAGAGATCGAGACTGGGAGAGCAGCACGCATCCCTCGAGCAGAGCGCATTTGCAGATTATGCTAGACGGGGGTAGAGACAGAGGAGCATTTTGTTTGCCAGTGTGGTGCTTTGCAGGAGATCAGGGCATGCTATCCTGAGGTTTTTAGAGGGACCACATCACTTAGACAGATCTGGGAGAGATCGGACCAGAGACAGCTAGGCAGACTACTACTAGCACTACAGAGACACAGGGAGATCTTACTTCAGACACACGCACATCATAGCGGAGGAAGACAGTCCCAGTTGACTGACTTCTTCCAGAGATTGGCACCAGTAGCCCAGCCACACACATTGGGAGTGACATCTCAGCGAGCGGAGGATATTCGAGCTAGGCGACGACCCAGACTAGCCGGCTACCAGACACCACGGCTACACCACAGAGAGATCGCGGCCATCCGGTCTCGACACCAGCAGGAGGTCCAGGAGCAGCTGGCACATTTTCGCTCTGGTCTAGGATGCATGTTCCAGACATTTACGGCATCCTCAAATCGGATGTATGACATATTGTACCCAGACTATGGGACTGGATGGAGTTAGGAGTAGATAACATATCATACTTGTATCACCCCTTCAGCATATAGAGATGCATTAGTAGCCCTAGTACTCCATCCACACCCTCTTGTTTGTACACCACTAGAGTCCCCTATGGTTGTGTTGTCATACTTGTACATTTTATTCTCACTCCACATTTTCCTCTTGATGATTGGAGGAACATCATTGTACTACTTGTTTGTCTCATAGGCCAATTTTGGCCTTTTGTAGACGTTAATATATCTTTCTTTCTTTCTTTCTTTCTTTCTCTCTTTGACACCTGTGCGCTCGCCTGTTGAGATGACCTGTGCGCTCGCTGAGAAGTGCGCCTGCTGAGATGACCTGTGCACCTCTGCTTTATGCGCACCCACCTGCATGCCTCTGCCCGCCTCTGTGCGCACCTCTGTAGGTTGCCTCGCTGCCCTGTGCGCAGGCCACCTCGCTGCACGCCTCTGCCCGCCTCTGTTCTGCCCGCCTCTGTGCGCACCTCTGTAGGCTGCCCACCCACCCTTGCTTAGGCCCCCAAGGCAACAACTAGTAGGGAAAACATGTCTCAACCCCTGGAGGGGGAACAGGATGGTGAGACAACCTTTCACACCCCCACACGAAGGCACCAAATGCCTACCGCAGAAGACTGAGGGAAGGAATCATGTCCCCTGGCTCACGAAGGATTACGAAGATGGCCCGACGAGATGAGGCCCTTTATGAGGAGATACATCTTCACATAAGGACAGAGATGAACACCATGCGACAGGAGCTTGAAAAGGAATGGACCCAGCAGATGATGCCCAAAGGAAAGTGATATACGAAACGCTGAAGGAAGAGATATATGTCCAATTGAAGGGAGAAATGCAAGCCCAAGTACAGGTTGAGATGGAATGAGCCAAAGCCTTGATGCACACGGAAATGAAAAAAGAGATGCAGAAATGGAAGGATGACATGCTCCGAGAGATTGGCACAACAGTTGCATCGTACGAAGGCACTTTGAAGACATGTATGGCTGACCGCGAAAAAGACATCACAGAAATGCAAAACACTTTGGAATCATGTCCGGCAAAAGTGGGTGCAGGTGAGAAGGAAATGCATTCATGGGCTGAAATTGCCAGTGCTACAAAGAAACAAATTGAGGAAGTCAACCCATGGATTGAAGTAGTAAAAAAACAGAAGGATACACCAATCAATAAAGTAGAGGTGATGAATGCTACATTGGAAGAGGAAGCCAAGAGATGGGAACGTGCCTTACATGTACGTGTAGTTGGGTGGGAAGACAAGGGAAATCCCCAAGAGGATGCAAAAGATCTTGCAACAAAAATTGGAGCCACTGATGTAACCATTACCGGAGCATGGCGAGTAGGGAGAGATGAAACCAGGCGAAGATATTGATCATCAGGTTTGGTGACTTGGAGAAGAAGAAGGCCTTCCTCTCCAAAAGGATGGCCCTTAAGGGGGAAAAGATTTATTTGGATGAGGACCTTACATTGGCACAGATAGCGCACCAGAAGGAACACATGCCGCGTGTGCTTGAGGCAAGGAAAGAGGGGAAATGGGCGGTATACAGAGATGGCCGAGTCATCATTACGCAGACGAGGCCCGCTTGACGGTGGGCGGCCTATGAGACCTTGCGATTCACGGGGTGGAATTGCAACGGAGCCCTTAGAACAGATGCAGGATACTTTGAGGATACTTTCAGACACAGTGATATTGCTATGTATACGGAGACCCATCTGTGCACAAACAAGAGCCTTCCTGATGTACGGGGTTATAGATGGGAATATATCATTTCATTTCATTTCTCATTGCATAGGGCGCGGGAGAAGAGATTATACTGCTGCTTTGTGGATTTCTGCAAAGCATTTGACACGGTGCCACGAGAGAGACTCTTCCAGCGCCTACAGTCATTGGGGATCCCATCAAAGATGGTTTGGGGCATCTATGCTTTATATGAGCAGGTCCTTGGGCACATACGATGCCCCGGGGGGCTATCTGATGTTATTGCTAGCACCATAGGTGTGAAGCAAGGATGCCCACTCTCTCCTACACTATTTGGGCTATACATCGATGAGGTGGCTGACTTCATTGGTCACGGTGGTGGGGATGGGGTAGACATCTCAGGTACCACAATCCACATTATGCTATATGCAGATGATATTATTCTGGTCTCTGAGTTGCGGATGAGACTACAGCACCATCTCCATGCACTCGATGACTTCTGCACATAGAGGGGGATTACAGTGAACCTTGGGAAAACCAAGGCCATGATTTTCCAAACCTCAGGGCCGGTTCGACGACAAGCCATCTTCACACTAGCAGGAGGACAGGTAGAGGTGGTAGACTCATATGTGTACCTTGGGATTACATTTACGACTCCGCTAGGAAGACTTACTATGGCGTTGGCAGCCAGGGATAGACTCACACGAGGGTATGCAGCTTTGGCCATGCTAGAGAGACAGTGTCACTAGGCACACTTCCAGGAGCCCCGCACGAAGGGGTGGTTGTTTGACACACTAGTCACCCCTGCTTTGATGTATGCTGCAGCAGTATGGGCACCTGGGCTCGCCACCTCCACATGGTCTCAGATAGAGAGACCTCAGATTCTCATGCTCTTACAGATGATCCGCAGCAAACCCTCCGTCCCACATGACATTGTCCGAACAGAGTTTGCTGCACCTCCTATGCTAGTAGAGGCCCTCTTCTAGACGATCTGCTTCATACAGAGGATCAGAGATATGCCATCAGATTGACTCTCACATAGAGCTTTTGAGGCGTCTAGGCAACTTGCAGAGAGTGGAGATAGGAGATCATGGTATTCATAGATGATACAGTGGGTCACTCAGCATGGTCTCGACATAGATCACCTGCTACCTTTCCAGTATGATATACATGCACCATACATCCAGCTCTCTCACAGTGAGAGGAACAGAGTCCTTCGGCAGGATTTATGGCAGGGATACACTCAAGAGACTTGGATTACACCTAGTCAGCCTCTACCGCCGAAGATGCTATACTACAGAGATCAATTTATGCGTATCTCAGCGGATGGATTCATAGAGAGACCTGGATACATGGATATGTACATGCCTCACAGTGCCCGAGTGGCGATTGGCTAGCTTAGAGTGTCATCACACCAGCTTGAGATTGAGGGAGGTAGGGCAGCACAGATCCCCAGAGCAGAGAGGATATGCAGACTATGCCAGGAGGAGGTTGAGAGTGAGGAACATTATGTATGCAGATGCAGAGCATATAGTGTCATTAGAGAGAGATACACCACCATCTTCAGTGGACATCCCTCACTCCGCTAGATCACGGAGTCTGCAGACCAGTGCAGATTTGGCCAGTTCTTGTTAGAGACACAGCACCACAGAGACACTGATACGGACTCATACCACAGGGAGAGGTGGGCGACAGCTCTAGCTCACTGATTTCTTCCAGAGATCTATCCCAGTGCATACCCTGACACAGGAGGGGGTGACACTTTAGCACGCTGCGGACCTCCGAGGGAGCCAGACGGAGACCGAGAGCACCAGGCTACCAAACTCGTAGACTACATCAGAGGGAGATCACAGAGATACGGGCTCGACATCAGCACCATATCCAGGAGCGGCTAGCTCACTTACACTCACACCGGGAGATCATGCTCTGAGGTATTTTGCCTCGCCATCGCCTATGTATCACATATTACACCCCCGTTATGGTATTGGGGAGCTAGACAGATCTGCATTGCATTCTTGTATACCCTACGCATATAGGTTGCATATTGAGCCTCTAGCAGTAGTGCTCCATCCATCTCACTCCCCCACTAGCTCCATCCATCTCACTCCCCCTCTAGCAGTAGTGCTCCATCCATCTCACTCCCCCACTAGCTCAGTACTTTCATACTTTATTTCATGTTCATTTTGTCCTTTTTTTTCTGGACATCTAGAAGACATTGACAGTTGTACATTGATTTGTCTCATAGGTCGAGTTCGGCCTCTAGTAGACGTTAATACAGCTTTCTTTCTTTCTTTCTCTCTCTTTGACTAGCGTTGCCTTGGGCTTTTTCTCCTCAAGGTGCGCAGACACCGAGACCACATCCTACGGTCCAGACAGGAGGGACATGTCCGAGACACAGGCTAGCGCACCCTTACCGACTTCTTCAGAGCAGCAGCGACCCCGCGCACCGTTGACCACAAGTCGACTGGGCCCACACAGCCACCTCGAGGAGTCACCCTGGATAGAGCTGGAGAGCTATGTAGAGCACGGCGTCCATGACCCGCTGGGCTGCGGCCCCAGCCGAGACATTATCAAAGGATATAGGCAATATTGGCATGACCTCAGCGCTTCAGCTTGTCTACGCTGGATCGACCTATGCGAGACATTATGGGATGAGTCTATCTCAGCTGCTTCCCATAGCCTACCATTTTTTCAGTTCCACACTTTTATCAGATATGCCTTTTTTTGGCAGTTGTATCAGGCCACTGGTTCCTCTTTGGCCACATGTTATAGCTAGTTGTTTTTCAGTTTATGCTGTTCATTTTCTACTCGGGACATTTAGTTTCCTTGAGTTTTGGATGTATTGATACTTTAGTCTCATAGGCCACTTTGGCCTCTTGTAGACGTTAATATATCTTTCTTTCTTTCTGTGTGTCTCTTATGGTGTGGAGCTGCACAGCGCCCCCCCCCCCCGCCTTTCCTCTGTTCGTGCTGCGCGCTAGTTGCCCTTGCTGTGCACCCGCCGCTGGCCTTGCCGTGCTGTGCCCCTGCTGTGCCCCTTCAGCGTCGCTGTGCTGCACACTTTGCCCTGCTTACTGTGCTGTGCTGCTGCACCCTTTTTGTGCACGCACGCTCTTACTGTGCTGCGCAGCTGTGTCGCTTACTGTGTACTGCGCACGTGCTGCTGCGCCCTTACTGTGTATGCACGTGCTGTTGTGCTGAGCCCCTCCGCATCCGTGTTCCCACCCACCCTTGCTTAGGTCCCCAAGGCAGAAACTAGGGGGGAATAGCCACAATGAATCTACAGGAGCTGGAGGCATACATCAAGATAGTGCAGGACAACACCAAGAAGGCGCTGGGCGAACAGAAGAAGGTGCTGGACAGGGTCCTGAACCAACATGAAAAACAACTGGAAGGCCTCCACAAGGAGATACATGGCAAGAACAACAAGATTGAAGAATTGGCAGCGCAGGTGAACCACTAGGAGGAGGTGATACAGATGTTGAAAGAGACCCAGATGCAACTACAGGCAATGCCAGAGGCTTCCCCAGTGTGATAGGGGAACTCCGGGCAGAAATGGAAGCCCTAAAGGCTACGGTCAAGGACCATACAGTGGAGGAAGGTGAACCGAATATTCAGGAGGGTCTAAGGACGGACTTGGAGTAGTTGAAATTTGCAAGTGATAAGCTGCGGGAAGAATTGCAGACCACTAAGAAAGATTGGGTGGAGGTAGCAAAGAAGCACAAACCCCCACAGACCATCATACATGAGACTCTTGAGGAGGAGAAATGCAAGAAGGATAGGGCCCTCCATGTACGAGTGCGGGGGCTACAGGTGGGTGTTTCCCCCAAGGAGGATGCCATGACAGCTAGGAGTGGATGGGATCTCCCCCCCCATCTCACATTACACCCAAGTCCTTTTTAATCACGAGCTTGACCTTGTTTACTCCAACCCATAGTTGTTAGGTACGATACCGTACGGTTCGTACGATACAATACTATACGAGAAAATACGATACGATATAAATTTTTTTCTTATGGTACGATAAAATACGGTGTTTTAAAAAAATACTTATAAACTTAGGTATTTCCAATTCTAGATATGGAGTATTTTAAAAAGGAGGGAATCATCATAGTACAAACGAAGCTCAAACAGCCATAGATAAGTGAAAAAAAAGACCATTACCTCCCAAAAAAATTATTTTTTTTGAAAGAAAAAAATTAGAAAACAAATTTATTTATTTTTTTGAAAAAATCCGTACGAGTCCGTACGGTATCGTACAGTATGGTATTCCGTACGATAAGCCGTCATACGTCGTACGGAAACAACCTTGCGAGTCCAACCACATCTACCGCCAACTCCAAGATATGGAACCTACTGACCCCCTATCCATCCTCACATCACAACTCACCACCATACTCCACACATCTACCACCACTTCTTTAATTTGCATGTGGCGGTCTATTGCCAAGCCACCTTGTGGTTCCATGCCCTAGATCTATTGGTGTGATGAGGAATGTCGAGCCACACGCTCCCGTCTTAACCATGAGGTCACCATACTCCACACATCCTACCACCACTTCTTTAATTTGCATGTGGCGGTCTATTGCCAAGCCACCTTGTGGTTCCATGCCCCAGATCTATTGGTGTGATGAGGAATGTCGAGCCACACGCTCCCGTCTTAACCATGAGGTACGGATTGGGCAAATGAGGAAGCACCTAGCGCAACGGATTTCTCGATGGCTCACCCAATGCAAGAAACAAGAGTTCTACGCTCGGAATAACTTGACAGCTAGCACTTGAGGGCCACTTTGGAGTATGGTATGCATTAGGTTCCACCTGGTTCTCATTATATGGGCTCCGTATGGACCGCCTACCACCCCTTCAGTACAGTTTGGACTCACCTTTTCTTCAGCTCCCTGACAAGGATACCAACTCGGTTATCTAGCTAGATTTTCTCAGCTTGTACACCCATTGCACATGGATCATACCTCCGGAGCATCCCAACGAAGATGCACTTCTATAGAGATCACTTCCTCACGCTCACTGAGGATGGATTCATCCAACAGCTAGGCTACCTGAGTGTGAGATCTGTGGGATTTGGTCCACTCTCGAGGATCATTGACTTCCCGGACCAGCGTTGCCTAGGCCTCTTCTTACTTGAGCTCCGCAGACACAGGGACACTTTCTTGAGAGAGCTTCGGCCCTACCCACCCCGCCTCCTCCCTCGCCAACAAACCATCACCAATTTCTTCCGGACCCAGGAGATGGAGGACAGGGATCTTGTGGACCCTCCTCAAGCTGCTCTGGACCTACCTCGCCCAAGAGGAGTTACCTTGGACCGGGCCTCCACACTCCAGCGTGCCTGACGCCCCCGGCCCACCGGCCGTTGGCCACAATCCCTTCATTAGCTCCAGACATGCTCCACCGCCATCGAGCTACCTTTCCACGTGACATAGCTGAGGGAGACCTCTCGGCCATCCTTATTAGCCCCATGCTTGATATTTTGGAGAGTGGTATGCCATCTACTAGGAGCTGATGCTGCTCTCATGTTTCTATGTTCCTGGTATTCCGTGATGAGTTTCCATGGACAGTTTTGTATCACCCCAGTGAGATGGCTATGTTTATGTTTTGTTTCTGTTTTATTTTCCATTCCATGATGAGATATGCCATGGACATTATTATATCACTTTGGTCTCATAGGCCCATTGGGTCTTTAGTAGACGCTTAATATATATTTCTTTCTTTCTTTCTCTTGCAACTTTCTTTGCAGTCACTCTGAGTTCTTGGTCTCCCAGCATGTCTCCCCCCAATGCTTGGAATCTATTGCTGTAAATGATCTTGTTTGATGGAGGGGAAAGGTCTCCTTCATTTTAACTTCTATCCACCCTTTCCCTTCCTGCACACGTTTTACCTCTTTGACAGGAGTATTCATAACCCTGTCAAGACATATTTCTACTTGGATTTCTACACCTCTGTTTCTGTCTTGAATCCTTGTTTTCTCTGCAGTTTTCCTTACCCGCTTATTGGGGCAGTCCTTGGCAACATGGTCAAGCTTCTCATAGTAGAAGCATGAGGCCGAGAGATTTTGGTACTGCACTTTGATCCACATTTCCTCCCTTGTCTCTGGATGTGCAACTTCCAGTTCATAGATTCTCGGCTTTTCCAAATTGACCATAACACACGCCCTGAGCACTGGGCTTACATAAAACTTTTTGCCTTTTTCCTCTGCAATCAATACTTCCCCTATAGCCGGGAAGATTTCTTCCTTAGCAATATCTGAGAATTCAACTGGCATGTCGTGTAGTTCAACCCAACACGACAACTTCTTTATTTTGGCCACATCTGGTTTGAACTTCAGTTGCCATGGGAATACCACCACAGGCGAACATTTGCAGAACCTGGCATGCTTTGCCATGAGTATATGTTTTTGCATCTTCAGCTTCCACAAATGTTACTGAGTAATAGTTTACCCAAAGAAGGTTTTGATACCAATCTAACATGCGGAAGCTTGATGAATAGAATCGGTACTTAAATGGACAGAAATAGAGAGAGAGAGATACAGAGTGAGTCGGACACAGTATTGGGTCCCGAATACCCTCTGTATGGCCCCCACCACGGATGGTGTATTTTCTTTATTAGAATGATGCAAATCTGTAAAAAGCTTCCGACTCTTGAACTTGCACCTTCACCTTGGCTTTAGAGTTCCCCTTGGCTGTCTTGGCGGTTGGAATTCTACAACCCTTTGTGAATTGTAAGTTGACTCTGCTGGCAGTATGAAAGGTGCCTGGTGGCTATTGAACCTCCTGGTGGAAATATTGTTTACTATGGCTGTGGTTGGATGCTACAGATTGGCAATGGATCTGCTACACTTGAAGAGGGGTGCTCTTATGGCTCTGGTTGTGTCACTGCAGTATGGATTGTTATTCATGTGACTACAGACTAGCTGCCAACCACACAAATGAAGCTGGATTATGTAGATTGGATCATATATATTCATTCTGCACTTATACGGTTATGAACAACTTATAAGCGGGAGGGGGTGTCACCATTTGGTCCCTTTACCATCTCCGATTAGTGTTTTGGGGGAAGCCCACATACAAACTGGAACCAAGGTGAGAATGGGCCTTTTCCATAGAATAAGGGGTTAAGCTCACTGATTGAAAAAGCATTGAAGCCTGAGCACTTGTGACATGAGTTTTTTTTTAATGGGCTTTGGATATCATAAAAAGTTTCATGGGCACCCTGCATGGACATGTGGGCTAGTTTGCTATGGATTGTTATTCATGTGACTACAGACTAGCTGACAAGCACACAAATGAAGCTGGATTATGTAGATTGGATCATATATATTCGTTCTGCACTTATACAGTTATGAACAACTTATAAGTGGGAGGGGGTGCCACCATTTGGTCCCTTTACCATCTCCGATTAGTGTTTTGGGGGAAACCCACATACAAACTGGAAACAAGGTGAGAATGGGGATTTTCCATAGAAGAAGGGGTTAAGCTCACGGATTAAAAGAGCATTGAAGCTTGAGCACTTGTGACATGAGTTTTTTTTAATGGGCTTTGGATATCATAAAAAGCTTCATGGGCACCCTGCATGGACATGTGGGCCAGTTTGCGGGCCTAGGCGCCTACTTTGGAGGGGACACTAGAGAGGCCAACTTTGGTCATTTTTAGAGAGGTTGACTAAACAAAGCAAAGGCTTGGACATCTTTAGCAAGGAAACCCAGTTTTGGCAAAAAGTATTTTTAGAGCTGGTTGCCCCCATCTAAAAAGGGGCATGGGCTGAATCCTTAAATGTAAGGAGGGACTGTGTTTTTGGGATAGGCGCACAGGTACATAGTTCAGCAGCAGCGGGTTGTGTCTCTTTTCTTGTCTCACCCTCATATCTGGCTGACAGCAGCACTGTTCCCTTTCTCCACTAGTCGCCGTCAAACTGGCCGCCTGCAGTGTTGTTCTCTCTCTTTGCTGGACACCTTCATTACTGGTCGACAACAGGCTGTTTTTCTCTCTCTACTGGCTGCGTTCAAGGCAGTTTGTACAGCTGAGAATTCTCTCCCTCGACTGGTCACTCCAGTTTTGGACATACAGCAGCGAGCTGTTCTCTTGCTTTGCCTCGCAGAGAACAGGCCATTCAACAGCTGATTCATCTGTTCTTCCAGTGGGCTATTAGCAGATTTCAGGGACTGTTTGGTCATACTTTGTGAGTTCCATTGACAACTCCGAGGGAGGGAAGACCGCAGAGAGACTTGCTGATATTTGGAGTGAGGCCATTGAGTATGTTGGGGCCTCAAATGTCTGGCAGTTTATTGTAGATGGCGAAAATGCCAATAGGGCAGAAGGAGCAATCATTGAGGCACACTATCCCCACGTTTGTTTTAGTCCATGCATTGCCCATTGTCTTAACAATCTCTTGAAGGACATTTGGAAATTGCCTTATTACTTGCCTGTGATTGAGATGGGGAGAAAGAAGTTATATTAATGTCTACGGAAGACCCCAAGGGCATATGAGACCAAAAGTAATACAATGGTACCATGGATATACTGAGCCATGAAAACTGAAAGAAAAAAGTAAAATGAAAACATTTGACAGTACATGTGATCAACAAATGATCCTGTGTAGAGTGAGATTTGTTGTGATTAGCTAATGGCGATACCCACCTCGGCCAAAACCTATTTGATGGTGCAGTGAATGTCAGGCCTTTGTGATGAGAGAGGCGGTGACCTTCATCACACACCATCATTATATTCTTGCACTCTATCGCAAGAGTGGCTCCAAGGATCTATTGAAGTACTTCGACACATGCTTTGCCTATAACTTCTTGATATTGGAGCGGCTGGACGAGTGCAAGAAGGAGCTTTTGGGAACAGGTTCATCATGTGCTTGCTATTGTCTCACCTATCATTCGCATGATGAGACTTGTGGATGGTGATGACCCTTGCATTGGCAAAGTATATGAGAGATTGGATAAGATGGTGGAGCACATTAGGGAGATTGAGCTAGATGCTCACAGGTTTGAGGACTTGAGAGAGCTATGCCAGTCACGGTGGGATAGCTCCCACTCACATTTGCAGGCAGCAGCATTTGTATTGGATCCAAAGTTTCAGGGCAAGGCATAGGAGGCTGATGGAGAGGTGGCCAGAAGGTGGGAGAAGACACTCTAGAGATTGGTGCCTGATGAGACTCAGAGGAGAACCATCAAAACTCAGTTGGGCTTTTGCAGGAACAAAATGGGCCTATTTTCATATGCAGATGCCTTGACAGACAGGTTTGGAGTTGGATTAGCTTTATGGTGGGAGGATTATGGAGCTGACACCCCGGAGTTGCAGCAGTTGGGGCCATTCACATTCTTAGCCAGGGGGCTAGTTCCTAGCTCATTTGGTCACATAGCGTCAAAGAAGAGGAATCACCTTGGCATGGTAAAGGCGAATGATCTAGTCTTTGTTAATGCAAACTTGTGTTTGCTTAACAAGGTTGATCGGGTCTCACAGCGATGATGACTTAGTTGGTAGTTCCAGAGCAGAGGGAGATACAGTTGATGTAGATTCTATTGATGCCAAATATGAAGACCTGTCATTCCCATGATTGATGATTGTACTATGTAGTTTTGCTTTATCATGTATTATTGATTCACTTGTCCATTTTGGAGTTCTCTTAGTATATTATGTTTTGTACATCTATAATTTCAATGTATTTTGCTTTAAAAAATAATAATCAAAAGTGAATATATGACGTGGCGTTCCTTTGTTTCCTCCATCCCTTGAAACGTTCCCGTTTCCAGGGTTTGAAACGTTCCCCTGTTTCCATTCCTTGGTAACTATGCCTGTTTAACCATTTTACAAGCCAACCTTTGCTAGTGAATGCTTCATCTTTCTTCTGTGGAAAATCCCCGTTCTCACCTTAGTTCTATTGTGGGATTTCCCCAAAACATTGATAAAAACAGGTGAAAGGGACCAAATGGTGATAGAGGCTCCGCAAGCTCCTATGAAGTAAAGAGTGTCAAGAGGAAAGTCTGAAGAGCAGAGGGGACCACCTCTCTTGGGTGTCGCCAAACCCGCTCACACCCATCGAACACCTAAGAGGATAGGGGGCACCCTTGAGAAGGGAACAAAAGAAATCCATTGCAACGGCTCGCACCTTGGAGGGATCTGCAACTATGGATCCATCGTGGCCTGGCAACTTGTGGATATATCTCTTTGCTTGTGTGGGCATGAAATTTCAAAGAAATCTCCGGTGGCCCCGTCTCCCGCCTGGGTCCAAAAGGAGGCTCTAGCATGGTATCTGTACTCCACCCTCCGCTCCTCAATGGAGCTAAGTTTTTTACGGGCTGCAGCCATTTGGGCTTTAATCCACGAGCTTTCCGGGATACTATCCTGAACCCACTGCAAGGAGCCAAGGCTTCGTCGGATGCTCTGCTCTGAAGCCAACCAGTTTGCTCTGTGCGGCCTCTTGTAACAGACTGCTGATCTCTGTAGGGCTTGCGTCTAAAGCTCCTTTGGCTAAACCAGTCTGTATCCTCAAATTAGCAAGCATGGACATTTGATGAGACAGCAACATGCAATTTGCAAATCTATGCCCAAAGCATATATCAACAACCTTGTTAAACATGCTAGATATGTTCGTTTGACCTGAGGTTTGATTTGTGGCTAATCTAGCATATAAAGATCAGCGAGTTAGATGCCAGTTTTAAGATCTCGGACAGGGCCTGGAAAGTGGTTTGACTGATCTCGGGTGCCTGGAATGCAACCAACCTTGGTAGTCCTGTGAACTATACCTAGTTACATGGCTTTGCATACATGGTCAGATTACCTCCATATTTGGTATGCATGTAGTCTAAGAAGCTATGGACTTGTGTACATGAGCATGTAGTATTTTAGTGTGTAAGGATAGAAAATACCAGGCATGGACATCTGTGTGCATTTCCCAGCTTAAATGTGAAAACAATGTCAGATACCCTTTTCCAATTGCTTGAAAATGTATTTGATTGATCTGGAATGACCTAAGGCTTGGTATGCTTGAGGTATTGTGTATAAAGAGCTGCTGTGCATGACCTGTCTGAATTTGGATCTTGGGAAGCCCTTTTTTTACCAGGCATGGACAGAAACTTGGGAGTAATGGCCAATTGAACACAGTGCAAAAAATGAATAACTAATGTGGTTGGTTAGCTGAAACCACTCCAAAGGACTTCAAATTTAATATGCCTGTAGGTTCCAGCATTTATGAGGCCTATGAAGAAACTCCTAAATATTTTAGTACCACAAGATCATTTCCAGGTTGGGTGTAAACAACTTTCCAGCTCCCAAAGCGAAGCACAAGCTTCTAGGGCTGTCCCCAAACTCTGGAAGATGCCAAGGGTCTTGTCCCTTGAGTGCCAGTATGAAACTCCTCCCATGCAGAGTACTTTGCGCCTGAGACTGTGGCCGTGGCTTCTTCGAATCTGTCCTCTGCTGCCTCAATCATGTCAAAGTCTCCTCCCATGCACGAAAAGTCAGCTTGAGGAAGGGCCTGACGGACTGTGCTCCAAAAGATGGCTCTACCTGTGGCAGTAGTCGGGGCATAAACATTGAGGAAGCCCACACAATCCTCTCCAATCATAATGGTAACCCTTTGTGGTCGCCCAGAGACTATGACACCTGTCATTGTTGGCAAGAGCTGCTCACACTGACAAAAATACAAAAAACTCCTTGCGTCCCCCAGGGGCCGAAAGAGGGAGGCCAAAAAGTGGGACTCCTTCCTGGTAAAATCTCCCCGCAGTGGTAGGTACGCCCCTTCGGATATTTGTGGTGTTTCATCACTCTAGACCTTCTACTCCCGAGAGTGGCGTGATGATCTTCTCCTTTCCTTTGAGTGCAGCCCTGGAGATGGAGTGGGACTCGGAGTCGTTGGTTGCCGACATCCAGTTTAGCTTTCACACCATCTTTATGATCTTTGCATCACCACGTGCTCGCCCACCTTTGGCCCTTGGCTAGGATGGAGCTTGGATGCTCAAGCCACAGAGACCATGACGGGGAGGTGGTGGCCTCCAGCCGGGAGGTGCTGCTCTTTGTGTTTGTGCATATCTCAGTCACAATACCCCCCCCCCCCCCCCCCCCCCCCCCCCCTCCTATAGATACCTCCATTGTGATCGATGGAGTTTGGAGTACGCCTACTCTCGGGCGGGCTCGGACAGAGTGGCGACACATGGGGGACAGGATCTACGCCTACTTGGCGTGCCCTCGCCCCAGGACTGATTGTGATTATTCCCTGTCTAAACCCATGCCCAAGACTCTTCGAGTGGAGGGCAGTTCTGATAGTTCCGCCTCCCATAGAGATTGATATGCGGATAGCCTCATGGAACATTCAGGGTTTAGGGGGGCCTTAGTGCTTTCAGAGGCGAGACATCTTCAGAGGAGAGCTTCATAGAGCTACAGTGGGGGACCCATCAACATTCTTTTCCTCCAAGAGCATCTCTTTTGCAGATTATCTTGAGCAATGATGTATCTTTCTGTTATTATGTGTATTGTGGCTAGTTCATTTAGTGTTGACAAGCGTATTGATCTCGAGACGGTGTCCAAGAACGTGCACACCTAGTCGGTGTATTTTCCAATGGCTGGAATACACATCTATCAGGAGATCACGATTGTGAGACGAATTGAACATGTGCTTGCTGCCATCTTAGGAGGGGAAAGGAAAAGAATTCTGCATGTTGATTGCGGGCTTCTGTCTAGGCTTGTACAAAGATATTGATCTGCCTTGCTTCTGCTGTTTTGCTGAGTCTCTAAAGCCCTCAGGGTGCTGTGAAAAAAATCCCTAGCTTGATTGTGCTTTGTTGGTTTGATGAGTCTGTTTGTTAGGACCTGTTGTTAAATGCAGTGTTCGGTCTGAAAGCCAATGTTCATTAGGAGATGAATATTGTTTGGAAGAGTGTTTGCTGCTTAGTATTTTGAAATTATACAAGTGCTGCAGCTTAAGGAACATCTCTTCTTGACTTCAGGAGCTAGCGATCACATCAGACGAGGCTTTAAGCTTGGAGGAGTTTCCGAAGAGATCAGTGATTGTTGGTGGCGGGTATGATCAAATCTGACCTTTCTGGCTGTTCATAAGAAAATGAGCTATCATTTATTCAGTATAAGTGTATTAATATTATGCCTATTTTATTTGGCAGCTACATTGCTGTTGAGTTTGCTGGTATTTACAGTGGAATGGGATCAAAAGTTGATCTTTTCTACAGAAAGGAGACTCCACTTCGGTATGGTGCAATCTTTTCTTGATAATTGAAGCCATAGTCAAAATATATGAGTTACGCAAATGTTGTGTTAATCTTTTTTTTTTATAGTTATGCTTTCTTTGCATATGGGGACATTTTATCAGCCTGTGCTACCTCCTTTTACATATCCATTCACCCAATTATCTGCCCCCCTTACCATAGGGTTTCTTCTTATACATTGAAGGCGGATCAGCATAGATATGTAAGGTCCACTTACCTGCAAATCCTTCTAGTTTTTCCGTGAGTCGGCCAGGCCCCGACAACACACTGGTGTTCCATACCAGCCTGCTTGTAGTTACTCTTGGCTTTGAACGTTGGAGAGATGCTGTAGCCAAGTAGAGGGACATGGGTCCTCAAATTGAAGCAAGGGTTCTTTTTGAAAAAAAAAAATTGAAGCAGGGACTGCCTTAGTTGGTAGAGAAGTGTAGGTTATGCCTATTATTGACAAGTTGCGTATACACATTCAAGGCTATATAGATCATGAAAACTTTCTTGTAGCACCTTTGAATGGTTGTGATGTATTGCTTGGAAAACCTTGGCGTACCACATTGATTCGGGCAAGGTTTACAAGACCAACAGGATCACCTTCATGCATAAAGACGGAGAGCATGTGATTGATGTTGGTGAAGAGGGTGATACCATTCCCCTTGTATCTCATGTACAAATTAAGAAAGTAATGAAAAAGGGTGTTTTTGCGTACAAGATCATGCTGAAGGAACTAATGTGCATGTAAACACTCTTAGTAATGATAGGCTGAAATTTTTGCAAGAGTACAATGATTGTTTTGCTGATGAGTTGCCATCCGCACAACTAGAAGATCATCTCATTGATCTTGAGCCGGGTAGCTCACCACCTAATAGACCAGCCTATTATGTGAGTGCATCCCAAAGGGAGGATATCACGAAGCAGGTAAATGAGAATGGTGTTATGTACATTCTCAGGCACCACACTTGCTTCAGACGTATTTGGATGCTTTTAGTTGCGGACAACTGTTTAGAAGCCGCGGGGGAGATGTCACCATTTGGTCACCCAACTGGTCCACCTGTGCTTTCTCATTATGTATGTACATTGGACTGGCATTCATATGCCGGGGATTGATGCCACTCATGTGATACTGTGGACTTGGCTTTCCGTTGGGACTTGTACCGGTGTATACATGCTTGGAAATGCCTAGAGGATTGGTGTTCCATTGGGTTTGGTACCTCGTTTACTTGCTTGGAATACGTCTATTTTGGTATAGTCTCATAAATGGGGTTTGTCCGTACCAATGATGCATTGCATAACATCTTTATATGCTTGCCTGCAATTGAATTTGCATGCTGTTTTCATGCTTGCCTGACCAATGTGTAGTTTCGGGTAAGGGGACGGCCACCTATGAACCGTGCATGTGAAAGTGTCTTCTAACATGGTTATCATGGCATGTGACAGGTGGTAAGTATTGGTCAGAACCTAGCCTTAGAACCTAGCACTAATTTATAAGTGAGTGTGTACACACTTTATTAAGTTTTGGGCGACCAAAACTCACTTATAATTTATGACCAGCCGTGTGTTCGCACACACTGATGTCCTGAGGTCGACAAAACTCAATGTCCACCGCCCAGACCTTATCCCCTTTGTTCAAAGAGAGCAACTAGCCATGTGTCCATCCCAGCTTGCACCACAACTCACTTGTCTCCTCTGCCTGACACCCAGGGTGGACATCTCATCGTCTCTCTTTCCTCTCTCTCTAGAATTAGGCACCTCCCTTCATGAGCCACTTTGGCTGTATTTTCTGCACTCTCTCCTTAACAACTTCATAACCAAGCTTGCTAGTATGTTTTCCTAGCCTCCAAGAGTGTTTCTAGGTGGTATTCACTCCTCTACATTCCCAATGATTGAAATTCAGCAAAACCGCTCTTAAATTTGCTGTAATTTTTAGTCTTGTGGTTGAAAACCCTAATTTCAGCATTCCTTTCTCAAGTTGAACCATAGGGGAAACTTTCCTAGGATTTCCTTCATCCTCTTGAAGACTTTTTTCGTGAAGAATCGTGACAGATTAAAGATTTCAACACTCCATACTGTGAGATCCCTGTTCCCACCGAGCAACAGATTCGGGGTACTAGCAGCGGAAGTAGCACTTCTCGCGTGGGACAGGGGTCCCACATTCGGGGCCTCGCCCACGGATATCCGGACAAGAGACTAATCCGTCGGTTTATCCAAAACCGAACCCGGAAAAAACTTCTTTCATCCGGAAAGCACGGGCGATTCCACCAGGATAACTCTTTACTCTAAGGTAGTCAAGATCATTACTGATCAAGCTGGTCCGACTGCATCTAGATCAAGGAAGAAACTTGCACTTGGATCATTGGGTTCAACGCTTTTTTTCCCATCAAGAGGCACAGTCGTTGATTCCTATCCATAGAACAACTACTATCCGGGATTTACTTTATCTATCGTAGTAACAGAAATTGAGTCTCGGTTTACGGATCCATCAGTCCAGCCTAACCCCATCCGATCCCATGGGTTAGCCAACCGCCCAACCACTGTAGTGATGGGATCCAATTTGGAATTTGGTTAGGTTTTGTCCCGGGTACCAAGGAAAAGAGTTCCAAGGCCCCCTAGCCGGAAGTTCATGCAAACATAAAACTAGCCACACCACTTACACACCCAATATGAAATTGCCTTTTTCTTAGCATAACAATCCTTTAATGAAACCATAGTACCACTGATCTCAATCTTCCAAATTATCCGGTTGATTCTTAAATTTTCCATCATTCCTTCATCAGAGTATCTATGGCATCATTGGCAACTAGAACGCTCACCACCTGTCCACTCAGGGGCCTTTTCAATAGTTCCTAGTCCATAATACTCGGCAATATAATCACTTATAAAAATCAAGATGGACTCTCGTTGAAGATCAGCAAGATCAACCAACAGATCCATATAAAGAGCCATGGACTCATCCATTGAAGACCAGCAAGGTCAATCAACCAGATCCATGCCCGGTTTCACAAAACAACTCTTACTCCTTGTTCCAATATCTTCCTCGATGCACGCGTGGGTATCCTAGGCGACCCAGAGCCCGAGCACCGTATGGTCAGCACCCTCTAGGATCCTTCGCAGGTGACCTAGCGCTTCACTCATAGGCCGCTTCCTTGGTCCCTCATCCACCGTACCGGAAGCTCACCATTTTAATCGAACCGAGGCTGGTCAAGACCTCGGCCGACTTTGCTACGCGAGACGTCCTCCATTGACTCTCCGTCAGCAGTTGCAACTTTATCAGTTAGGTCTCCACGACCTTAATCATAAGACGGTCAAAATGCTTCCCCAGCATTCTTGACATAAAACAGCCATTTACAACAGCATTTACAAACAGTTTACAAATACAGTTTCTATATTAACTCTCATTTTTCCACATTATCCCTCATCAATCCACAGTACTTATTTCACATTCCATTTATATGTGTACTCATCCCATCACATCATTTTCCATCTCATCACTTCAGATTCCTTCACATCACATATCATATATTCACATCCATACATATATCCACACCAACATCTCACATCCACATCTATACATCTACATCTACATGCATACATCCACCTCTACATTCACATCCACATCTATACATCTACATCTACATGCATACATTCACATCTCCATGCATACATCCACATCCACATTCACATTCACATTCATACATCTACATCTACATGCATACATCCACATCTACATCCGTGCATCTACATCCACATCCTTATTCACATCCATACATCCACATTCACATTCACATCTACATGCATACATCCACCTCCACATTCACATCCACATCTATACATCTACATCTACATGCATACATTCACCTCCATATTCACATCCATAATCTCACCCTATCACAACCCATATACATCTTATCTCATCACATACATCTCTTACCTCATCCCATACATATCCTATCACTTCTTCACTCATCTTATCACATCCTAATTCATCTAATATACATCTTATCACATCTTATCACTTCCCATATCTTTTATGCATACCTCTATGCATGAAATTCAATTATGCTAAAAGTAACACTTTTATAATAAAATATTCATCTCTTATGCATACCTCTATGCATGAAATTCAATTATGCTAAAAGTAACTCTTTTATAATAAAATATTCATCTCTTATGCATACCTCTATGCATGAAATTCAATTATGATAAAAGTCACACTTTTATAATAAAATAATCATCTTTTATGCATACCTCTATGCATGAAATTTAAATATGATAAAAGTAACACTTTTATATTAAAATAATAATCTTTTATGCATACCTCTATGTATGAAATCTAATTATGATAAAAATAACACTTTTATGTTAAAATAATAATCTTTTATGCATACCTCTATGCATGAAAATCAATTATGCATAATATAAAAATCAATTTCTCAAATGAATATCTTTCAATTAATCTAGGATGATAATTCCTAGAATATGGTAGGAAGTCCTCTTTTCATGCTTTGAATGAAATTATTTTATGCGTAATTTTTATAAAAATTTTGCCATAGCTCCGCTGCTATGACTGATAAATCTCAATTTTTCTAAGGGATAAAGCTTATTATTAAGGAAATAATTAGAATGATCCCTAATTGGATCATTAATCCATAATGGATTGAATCATCAATATTCATGAAATACATAAACTAAAAGCATAGAAAAAAGCCATTAATTTGATCTCAAGCATAGATTAATCTTGGATTAAGGAAAAACTTTATGAAAAGCTTCATTTGGATTGAGAATGGGTCATGAGTATGACCATTTCTTGAGTGAGAGAGAGAAATTACATAAAAACCATTTGAATTAAACATAAATGAAAATTTATGTAACTCTTAACTATCATTAATCAATTAACTTCAATAGCATTCATCAAATTATATAACTCTTCACCACCATTCATCAATTAACTTCAATAGCATTCAAAAACCATTCCAATTAAGCTTCTCAAGCTTGAGAGGGATTGAGAAGAGAGAAACCTTGAGAAATTATAGAAAAGATCAAAATTCACCATTTACCTTACAAATTGCTTGATTCTTTGTTCACGGTAGAGGTCCCCAACCAATCAATTGGTTAAGTATGTTGATGGAGCCACCAATAGGGATTGAAGAAAGAGAGAAGCTCTAATTTCTTCAATTTGGAGAGAGTTTTAGAGAATAGTAAGAATTAGCATTATTTCAGCATAACTTTAGTATAGTAAAATTCTTCTATTTTTTTCAAAGAACTCATGTTCTATTTATAGGAGAGAGAAGCTCTAACCAAAGCTAACTGAATTTTAGAAATTTTCAAATTCAGTTTGGTTGAATGTGGACTAGATTTGGACCTAGTTTGGTTCTTTTTTGATTCGGTTTGGTTCCATTTTGATTTGGTTTGATTCAAGAGAGAGGAGAGATAAAAATATCATATTATTTTTGAGTTTAAAACTCATTCAAGCATGTGAAATATGCACCTCCTTGAATGGACTCCCCTTCCTTAGATATGTATCAAAATGGAATCATTATACCCAAAATATCTCATATTTTTAATATTGCTCATAGTTTTTTACTAATAAACCTTGTACATTTTCAACTCTTCATCTTATGTGAGCATTTACTCCTTTTTGAATACCCAAAGTATCTCATATTTTTAATATTGCTCATAGTTTTTTTTTTGTACATTTTCAACTCTTCATCTTATGTGAGCATTTACTCGTTTTTGAGTATCTTCTTTTACAAATTGGATTTATCTCCTCCCTACATATGGATTGATGCTATTGGTTCATAGGAACCTTAATTGGACCATAATCCAAAAATTTCTGAAAATCTAGACCCTTAGGCTAAGGTCCTTTATACCCATTTTCAATAAATTCTAATTGCACATTGGAAAGTTCTTTTTTGAATTTTTGTTTCAGGGGAATTCATTTTAATAATATGAGAAATTTTTCTATCTAAAAATATTCAAAATCTGAATATTCTCTCTCTAGAATATTTTCTCTCTCTATTTCAAAATAGGCAGAGACAAGATCTTTTATATTTCTGAAGAAGGGATTGATTATAGGAGAAGATGCTGGACATCTTGAGAGGCTGGGGAGGAATCTTACATTCTCTCCTACTTGAAAAACGTGAGATGTCCTCATCTTGTAAACTTGGGTTAATTTCGCAAGATGCACGAACATGAGACTTAGAGAAAAATTTAATTAAGATTAACCACCAAATAAAAAAGTCTCAAAGAGAGTAAGGGTCAAGACAAGAACAAGATTTAAACTTTATTCATTCTTGGAACATATACAGTAAAGATAGAAGAACTCTTTACACTTCCATAAGCCCGTCTATCATATGATCACAAAAGCAGCACTCACAAGCTGCGCACGTATAAGGTAACTCATCTATGGGAATAATTCTGTTGGTTATTGCCGCACCTATCTTAGTGGTATGAGGTGATCTAACAAAAGGACCTCTGAGAGGCAAGCTAAAAACGGGGTAAAGGCATATCTTCTGATGAGGAAGAAAACACGCTAGTAAGAAGACCCGCTCAGAAAACCCAAGATGCCTTGATCTCATGACGCAGTAGTATCGGGGACCCAAACCCAAAGCTTCAATAACCATGGCCAAGCGGATATTGTTACGAAAGTGCTGCTAACCCCAGGGTGTTACCCTAGTTATGTCTTGATAGGTCCGCCATTTGGTCTGAGCTACAGAAGTTCCTAGGTGAGGAAAAAGTGAGCGCTCATACAGTTCTATAAAATCCTTCTTCACAGACTCGCTTGCGTCTTGAAGGTGAGAAATCATCATGGATAAAACTAATTCCTGTTGCCAAGCCATGAAGGAGATTAAGAAAGAAAGGAGATCGATGGAAGTAAGATTACTGTGAGCGATAAGTAAAAGTTACGACTTATATAAAGGAAGGAGCTAGCGTAATCTAGAAGCCAATGGTATCTTGCCACTGAAGTTTTACCGTCTTTTCATGATTTAGGTTTGGCACATATTTCTATAGAAGGCATTAAGAACTTTGAGATGAGGAGATAAAAGAAGTTCGTAGGCTAAGTCACTTACTTTCTTTGAATTCAGATAAGGCCCACAATATCTGGGGGATAATTTCTTATACTTCCTAAGAGATAAAGAACTTCTTTTGGGCCGTACTCGAATGAAGACCAAAACCTTGATATCCAAAACATCGATTTTCACTTCTGAACTCATTGTTCTGAATCCTTAAAACAGGTGGGACTCCTAAGAAGTATTCTAGGGAAAGGGTCTTCTTTTTTTAAACAGAATCTTTCTTTTATTTTAGAGAGGGAATAATTATAAGATCAGAAAGGGATATTCTTACTCCTGCATACCTTGAAGGATGGGGAGGAATCTTACACATATGCTTCCATCGTGAAGACTTCCGTTGTCATCGACTCTACTTGTAATTGGTAAGCTTTAATGCTCAATTATGGAGGCAAATAGCAGGAGGGAGGTGCACGACTCCATACTCACATACCCTGTGTAGTGTTCTCTTGCCCTACGTGCTCTCTTGCAGATTGTTCCTACCATGTGTTGGTGGAACAATAGAGAGCAGATGGTAGGGAACATGGACACTTGAGGGGGTAGTGTGAGTTGTAGATCTTCACTGACAACCATATTGTTTGCAATACTCTATTCATATGCATTGGTATGGAAATCTGGTGAGAAATACCCATGACACTATGTACTTGATTCTCCCAAGATCAATAAACATTATTTGAGAGAGGGGTCGGCCATTCCGGCTCATTGTGCGTCTCTTGTCAATTCAGCAAATTTCATCTTGTATTGTGCGTGTTGTCCATTAAATCTTGGTGTATTTAAGTGTATTGATTAGCATTGTGTTCATCCAAGCATTCTACACCGATGGGTGGAATTACAACTTGCCCTTGTTACCAAGAGACCCTTATTCTGATGTATGTGGAACTTCAAAACAAAAATGCAAAAAGCAATCAATCTTTGATATAAATTTGTGATGAAAAAATTTCCTACCGGCTTCAAATAAGCCGAGGCTTCACCATCCACTTTTTCTTATTGGCTAGATCGCCTCTCTTCCATGCGAAATTGTCCTCATGCAAATTAAGCTTCATGGAGAGCACTCGCTACACCATTTTGAAGCAAAGCCAACTTCTTAAATTTCCTTGGAGTCCACATAGAAAAGGATTTTGTACTCTTGTTTTTGAAGAAGGATAATTCTCCCACTAAATTGGGTCAATCCATGAGGTAAGCTTCTCTCATATAAGTTGTCTCATATCCTTGGTTACTAGAATCTCAAGAAAGCTTGGAGATTCTCTAGAACGTCAAACTCAAGTCCCAATCTAATAGAGATTCTATCAACTAGTCCTCTCTACTATCCCCAAAGGACAATAACCGATTGAAACTCTTTATCCACACTAGGAATTAGTGAGACCTTTCTTATCCAAAAGGATTTCTTGAGATAGATCTCAAAAATTCGTGTCTAGAGCCACACAGAAACAACCTCCACATTAGGACTTACACTTTCACTTTACGTGGTTGTCTATATCTCACCTACAACCTCTCCTGATCTGCAGCTCATCTAACGTAGGTAACATTTCCTGTGATCACCAAAATCTTGGGTTTAGATGCCTTGGGGGAACCAAGTTTACACCTTGATGCATTTGATGCTTCTATGAGACGAAGTCCACACCTTGAGTACCTTTGGGTACCTCATGTTTACGCATCACAAATTCAGTAAATTGTTGTTCCAAGAATTTTCTAAGGGCACAATGAAATGTTTTCAGATACTTAATCTGGACCTAGAAGTTCTCAAACTTCTCTTCTCTCATGCAAAACTCAGTCTGCCTCTTTGTACATAGGGTACAGGTTGGCCATTATGAGAGAGACTATGTGATGAATCTTGTGCTCTCAAAGCAGTACTGGCTCAAGGCATCTCCCTGACCAGAGTCATTCCTGGTAATTACCATGCTCAAGACAACCAAGAAGAACCGTTATCTTACTTTCCACACCACAGATTGGAACCAACCTTGCAAGATTACTTGAGGTTAGCTATTCATAAAGAATATGACATCCAATGTAAGATGCTAAGTAATAGTAGAAGACTTAATTATGAGATTAACGCTATGAGTCACATATTAATGTCAATTGATCAAACCATAGTAGACAAGATAGAGATACACCATAATCTATTCTATTTCAATGAATTGCAGTATGGTAAACACAAACCTTGATGGTGGGGGTGCTTCCTTGCTCATGATGTGGTGATGATATCACTTTGCTGAAGTAAAGCTCACAGTATATCGGGGAACAATAAGCTGCCTTTTGTCTCCTAAGTCCTAGCTCACAACTCAGTGAATGCCTAACTTGAAAATGACTCTCAACTCTAGCCCTCAATTTATAGTGGTGTGTGGGTTGGTAGTGTCCTATAGGTTAGTTGGCTACCAACCCTACTTTATTAATACAAATAACTAATAATATGAATCGTGTACACACTTAGCTGCTCATTGGGTGCCTTGACTAAATACAATGAAAAGGTTGAAAAGTCCCAAAATTGACCAAGACTTGGTCATGAACTCGCTTTCTAAAGTGGCTTATATGGACATGCCCACATCACACCTCTGAAGGGTGTGCACACGACCTCCAAGTTTAAAGATATGGAAGCATCAAACGTACCATACCTGCCTCGTACCAAACGCCTTTGACGCCTCTAACAACCTTGGTCGTGGAGTTCGAGACCACCAAGACATAGCGTGTGGAAAATCCGCATTAAGCACATAAGTCTAAGGTGGAATGACTTGTAGAACATGTGTGTCTATATGCTAGGGTTTGAGAGAAAAGTATATTGAAATCAATAGACATAGCACACAAGTCCTAAACTACTCTTTGTATTATATACAGGAAGAAAGTGTCACAATGGAAAAAGATGGTTGAGATTGCAAACAGCAACTTGGATCTCCTTGGCTAGTCCATGTGTGTAGAGAAACACTATGTGGACGGCAACTTGCAGCCCAATGTGGTTGAAGATCTCCTTGGCTAGCATATGTGTAGAGAAGCACTATGTAGACGCCTAACATTGAGAAATGCATAATGAATTCCTATGCACGTATATATATGCACCTAGTCACTGGTCGTCCAACATAAAATGTTGTCGGCTTGTTACTATTGCTCACAACCAGCATTTATTGCTGTCGACATGCTGTCCAATGGTGGTTGACTGCCACATGCAATGCCACGTGGCACGTGCTGCACTTGTTGCCCGACTCCTACAGGCTAGGCACATGTGGTGAGATCTGCCACATTCTCCTCCACCTCCATCACAAATGTCCTTAGTTAGACGGTGTCCACATAAAGTGCCCTTTTATAAAAGGAAAAGAGCCCAGCAAAGCTCATCCAAGGTAGACCACGTTGTGTCCAGTGTGAAGACCCACATTCCTTGCTACGTCAACACAAAGACCTGCAAAGAAACTTGCGGATGACCCTCTTGCTTGATCTAGCACTTTCCGCTTGTCCAACTGTCCACGAAGAAACATTGACACCCGCTGAGTATCCTCTGGTAGTCCATGGGAAGAACACTTCAGAGAATGGCTTGGCAAAACTCCGCAATCCACAATCCAATTACTAAGGCATGTACTCAGATGGATCAGAGGTTTTACTTTTTTATTTGAATTAATATTGACTTTTGACGCGGATGCTGCGTATTCTGGCCCCCCTCTCTCCAGAGGGTATGTATACGTGGGGTGCCACTGCTTGGTCGACTTCGTCAGGGCCTGCTATGGGCTATGAGACGGAGCAGGACAGCCAGGCCATCAGATTCATTAGGAGCCAGCCTCGCCTTGTTCCTTCACCGGATTTCTCGTCCGCCAGCTAGACACAGGAGAGGGATCTACGATGGGAGCTCCTCAGCAGCCTCACCATCTGGTTCACCTGGAGGGCCCGGTGTTTCAGGGCCTTTGAGGGGAGACTGGAGCCACCAGCAGAGATTGTACGGGGGGATTTGGCAGGAGTTGATCCACACCCTGCGAGGACAGTATGACCGCATCCGGGGCGACTCGGATGAGGCGATCTTGCGGCTCCAGGCCTTTCACACCACCTGGCGCAGCGGCCCTTTCTATACCCTACACGCGGGGTCCCCCCGTTGGCATTACAGGCGACCTGTTTGGTTTTTCCCCCCTCCTATTGTATGATTTAGCCCCTCAGTTCTTTGTACTGATGCTTGTACTTTTCAGCACCTAGGGAGAGTCTCCCGGGCTGCCTTGCTTTGTTCATTGCTTTGTCTTTCTTGTGGATCTTTTCTCGGGAAAAAAAATAAATATTGGCTTTTGACTTAGCTAATAGTTTGTTGTGCTTATCACGCTTTTTGAATAAAGTAGGTGACAAGGCTAACCCTTGTACTTCTGTACAAGGGGCAGTGCGTTCTTTGCCTCGAGTTGTTTCACGGAAACATTGATAATAGCTGAAAAACCTGGTAAATATGGTTATCATTGGAATTCCCAGCTCCCTTTACTGGGATGTATTGGATACATATGACAACTCATGGATTGAGACTCATGGATTGAGAGGATTTTTCTATAGATTTTGGTTGGCAGCCAAAATGCCTGTAAAACTATCGGTGGCCGAAATGCTTATAAACTATGTGTAGCAAAGATGTTTGGAGCACCAAGATATCTATGCCTATGAGTGATTCTTATCTTATATTACACACTTGAGCCAACCTTACCTCCAAGGTGTGTGGTCAGAGTACCAACACAGAGTGCAAGTGATAGAGTGGACATGGACGCCTATGGCCCATTTCTTGAGAACCTACGTGGGTGTGGTCTAGCTGCAATCACGGGTGATGAGAGCTCCTCAGCATCAACTAATTCACCAAGGTGTTCCAACTCCCCCCCCCACACCCTTCTTCTTTTCCCCTTTTCCCGAGCAGATCCTTCTTTAGTCACCATCTGGTACAGGCCTTCACCCGTGGCCTCCTGTCTGGTAGGTAGACGTGTTGGCTGTCCACCAAAAGAGTCCATATGCATACCCATGGTATCATGTTTGTCCACCATTTAATCAACTCGACCAAAGCCTGGAGAAGATGAGCGCTAAAAGAAGATGCAGAATCAGCAAGCATGAAACAGTTGGAGAGTCCTTGAAGTTTGAAGTTGGCCGCCCAAGCCTTAAGATAGAAGAAGAGCTGGCTTTCCTGCAGAACAACATGCTCACAGAGGTTTGCCAACAGCCCCTTCACACACAAGGGGGCTGATATGTGCAAGTTTCCCCCAAATAAGCATGTGCCCAGCATTAGCTTCTTTATCCCCCTGTTTTAGGCAAAGCAAACGTTAAATCACTCATGCCCAAAATACACCCACACCCATGTCTTTTAAGGAAAATCACACCTCTGTAGTGTGTCTACACATCTGTACACGCAGCCCAGCAGGGCCACCCACCCAGCCGTGGGCCTACCCTGCCTGTATGGAAGCCCTAACAGGGCCCTTTGTACGGCCTGCTGTACAGAACGCTACAGCCGGACTCATCTCTCCTCTGCAGCACTTATGGCACTGTCTCCACACAGCCAGTCCACGCACACAATAGGGGTCCCAGTCCACGCACACAATAGGGGTCCCAGTCGGGCAAAAGCATGACCCAGAGACATGCCTTAGCTACACGCACCCAGAGAGAAATCCAGAACCTAAAAAGCATGAATTTCCCATAAGTGTCCCTTCCATCAGGGATGTGAATGGATCTAATCCTTCCATAAAAGATCAAACCAGCCTTAAGTTAAGTACTGTTGAATAGCATAAGGCCCTCTTCTCTAGTGCAAATTCAGGCCCGACAGAGTACTCCCTCTTTGCGTGCATGTGAAGGTTCAAGGGCTTTATGCGTAGTCGACCTGTACACAACAAAAGCGGTTTGTTTCCTTGTTGATTTCTCGCACTTGTGTGAACCAACTGGTGCCACCATAGCTCCAATTTGATCTTTATCCCCTTTCATGATCCTGTAGAAGTGGTGCCTGTAACAAGCAGCTATATTCTCTTTTTTCTTCTGTACACAACAGAAGCGCTTTGTTTCTCTTGTTGATTTCGCGCACTTGTGTGAACCAACTGGTGCCACCATAGCTCCAATTTTCCCGTGGCGTTTATAAATTGCTCTATGTGGGCTCTGAATTTCAATACCTTTACTATAATCGTTATCCCCTTTCAAATTTGTTTATGGTCCTGTAGAAGTGGGTGCATGTAGCAAGAAGCTGTATTCTCTTTTTCTTTTTGGACTGTAAAAACAGGGGTTTTGATGATGAAATGCGGACTGTGGTAGCCAAGAATCTGGAAGGTCGGGGTGTTGCTTTACATCCAAATACAAATATTACAAAGGTAATTTATTATTTTTCTACAAAGTCCAGTGTGTTGTGTAAGTTTAATCTGGTAGAAAATGGCAGAAGTATGTGTGTGTGGTTTGTGACTGTATGTTTGTACTTAATGCTTTGTTTTGGAAAAAGATCAAGCCATGGGGTATGTGCTCTGTGGGTGTAGTCATGATAAAGATTATGTTTGCTATATATAGGGCTTGTAGGAGTTGCAATAGTTTGATGCTTTGAAGTTTGCAGATTGAGAAGGTGGAAGGTGGACTTAAGGCTTACACTGATAAGGGCGAAGTGTTCGAAACAGATGTGGTGATGCTGGCTGTTGGTAAGAGGGTTATGGCATCTTGGTGTAATTTCTCAGATAAGTCAATAAAATTTGTCTAACCCTGAGTGTCCCACCTTTCTATCTCACTACGAGAACATGTCCATGTCGAGTGTAAGGCTATACCAGTTCTGATCTGTCTGGCCAGAGCTAGGTTGGCCCTTTTAAGGGCTGCCTGACCAGCATCAGTGCCGTGTAGCAGGATGCCTAGCAGGTCTTGCAGATGTGAACTAGATGGCCTGCCCACTGTGCCTGCACTGATGTGGATCCCACACAGGCTGTTTGTCCTGCAGTGTGAACATGGCTTGGCCCTCTTGATTGGCTGAGATTTTTCCAGAGACTGCCCTATCTTCATCTGACAATCGCCCAATTTGGCAGTCTGAAGAGCTTTTAAGATGTATGTCAGAGGCTCCTTCTTGGAAGTTTGAGATAATAAGAAGAGACTTCTTGTCTGCTCGGAACCCAAGCCGTGTGCTCACTACTACCTGCTTTAGTCTCTCTCATCTTTTTCTAAATCCACATTATAGCTTTCTCGCTTGTTGCTGCCTGCCTGAATATAATTAAAATTTCTTGAAACAATGAAGTCAAAAATTCCAGTGTTTAAATTCACATAGACTGTCGTGCCCAGATACAAAATACCATGTTTTTCTCTTCTGAGTTAATGCGTGTGCAGGTAGAAAGCCTAACTCGAAGAGGCTCAATTTAGAGGCGGTTGGGGTGGAGCTGCTTAAAGATGGTGCTGTTAAGGTCTGTCCTATAAGAGTAAAAAATGAAAGTAAAAACGAAACTTGTTTTAAAGTGCTCAATAATTTTTTTGAAGAGAATCAAGGTTTGGAGTTTGTAATAGCCCACTTGAATAATAAGATTTGTTAGGCTTGTCAATGGGTGGTTCTGTCCGTTAAAGCTGTGTTCTTACATAAATTGTATGTATATATTGTTAAGCTACATCAATCATTTCAGTCAACTTGCTGGTCTGCAGAGAACAATGGCTAGGGAGCTGGAGAGCCCATGCCAGCTCACACGAGCAGGTCTCCCCCCGCTCCCCCCCCACCCCGCCCCCCAACCCACCCAACCACCCCAATCCAACAAACGCCCTTTACCCCTCTTCTGTGCACCTATTTCCCTCCTCCCCGTCATGTGTGCTCCTTCCCTAAATTTCTTCTACCTAGTGCACAGTTCCCCCTCCCCCCCCCCCCCCTCCCTCCCTGCACTTTTCTTTCTTTCTTGCCTGTTCTTTTTCTTCTTGCCCATTCTCCCTGTTTTGTGTAACCCAGCCTTTCTGTGATCTCCCACAGCAGCCCTGCTTCCTATGCTCCTTATCCACTCTCACTTCTTGCACCCCCCCTTCTTGCTGCTGCTGCTGCTTTTGGTGTTCCCCTGCCCATCTGCTATCTCCCCCACAGAAAAAATACAATTCTTTATGCTAGTATCACAGCTTGGCAGACTTGGAGGGCCAGATGCACAGAGGCTATTGAGGGCACTCAGATATACGACACTCAGTACATTTATACTATATGGGGAGATAGTATTCACACTCGTGGCCACATGGGCTTGTATACAGAGGCCATCCAGATCTGTGCATGCAAAGCGCACTGTTTTCATGAGGGAGTGGGATCAAGGGATCGACCCCTATAGGACTCTCTCAGCGCCCCATATTGGCTGAGATCACCCTACATTCTGTGATGAGGTTTTGTTTTGTCGGCTTCCAACTGTGATTTTGTATGGTCTATTCATACTTTATAGAAGCCTCCTTTTTGCAAAAAAGAAAAAGAAGTACTTATGCGGCTATGATTGGATTGTAGAACAAGTCATGGTGATAATTTCAGCCTCCCAATAAAGGCGGCTTGGGAACCTTCGATCCGGTGATTCAGAGCTGGATGCTTCTACACGAACTCGTTGCACAGTCACAACAAAAACATAGCCTTTATGTGGTTATGGTTGGATTGTAGATCAAGATATGGTGATAATTTCTGCCTCACAATAAGGGCAGGTTGGGCATCATTGGTCTAGTGAGTTAGAGCTGGATGCTTTTGTAAGAGAATATAACGTGCAGTGTATACAAGAGAAGGATCTTTCATAGCACAAAATTTTAAAACCAAATTGCACAATAACAGAGATATAGAAGAATATTGTGTTACTGAAGTGATACAATAGATGGCAAATCCCCACACCCGTGTGTTGTTGTGAAGGGATCTTTGATCTGGAACTGCTAAGATGGAGGCTGTATGCTAGTAGAAGCTAGGGAGAAATGAAATGAAATGATATATTAACGTCTCTAAGAGGCCATAATGGCCTATGAGACCAAAACTGATAGTACATTTGAAGTTGGTGTCTCATCAAAGAGAACAACTAAATGAGACTAAAAAGTACAATAAACTGATTGTCTTACAGTTATAAGAACAAAATTGTAAGACTCCGGGATGATACTGAGTAGAAAATATTGGAAAATGTATATCAGGTAGATCCATGTATGCTGATCAGTTGAAGTGTTGCCCTCCTTAGATCAAGTATCTCCGCCATGGGGCTGTCTAGAATGGAGAGGTCGTAGAAGCGAGGTAGGCGCCTTTGATGCCGAGCAATAATGGCTCTGATCTGGCGATGGTGAGGATGCCGTGGTCGCTGGTGGGCGTGGCCAACGAGCACGACATAAGATGGCTGCTCTATCAGTGGTGATTGATGAACTGTGGAGGATGGCTGGCTGTGTATCTATATAGGCTTGTATACGTGGGGCGGCCCTGACATGATTGCGTAGGTCCACGGTCATAGTCAGTGCCACTGTTCGCAGTGTAGCTTGGCCCATAAAGATGTACTAGAAACTGTGTAGCAGCTTCCCCACCTCCCACAGCCATCCGGGCTCATCTTGGGTCCCACAATGTCAGGAGAGGGTGTCCAAGAGTAAAGTCTACCTACTCCATGTGTGGACCGTTATGAGATAACGGTCCAGTGTAGCATGTAGCCTATGTGGTAGTGTGCCAAATCTAATCGAAGCCATCTCTAAACCATCTAGCCTCATAGGCCACCTTCCCGTGTGAATACGGGGATGCCAGGTGCCCGGGCTGCTCAACCATGGCTACTCCTCATAATGGGGGCCATACAAACATGAGCTAGCCGAGGCCTGGACATTACAATATGAGGGTGGAGTATTGATATCCAACAACTTCTATGCAAACTCATCACAAGGACTTATTGCAAACCTGCATTTTGACTGTAGACTCACCCACGGAGGTCCTTGGTCCCCTGCATGTGACGCACACGGGGAAAAGTGGGCAATTCTGGGCTGTCTTGGCAGGGTTTCAAAGGTGGACATGCCATATGGGCAGGCAGATCGTTCATGTGGGTAGGCATACAGCAACTGGACCGGCCTGCAGATTAGTTGGACCAAACCAAGACCAATCCACGATCAGCGTGAAGCTACTAACCGGCACCTGATGTGCAGAATTGAAAGGGTTGTTAGCTTGTAAATACTTTGCTCAGCCCATATTGCAATTATCAATAACAGATCTTCCCAGTTTTCACATCGTAGAAGCCCCGTAGACCGAGCTTTTGTTTCGCTGTAGTCCCTCTTTTTGTCATTTAGCCATAATATAGCAGCCCCCTGTATGAACTACCTTCAATCTGAACCCTGTTATCATGTAGCATGAATATATATACAAATTTAATTGCAAATCTTTCCTGTGCAGTATGTGGGGGTATTTCTCTGTGTAGTTTTGTGATGGCAACGGTGGGCTTCCATTTGGTATTAGAGCATGTTACCCAGTCAGCCTGGCCTATTCACGTTTTATTTCCCAGCAATCAGGCCAGGTGTAGATTTTTTGGTTCTTGCACAAAAATGTCTTAGTCTGTAAAACTCATCCTCAAGATTGGTCATGTATTGGGGACGAAGAAACCGTTTTTTGAGGTCGAACATGAAGGTGTCTGAGGATCCCCTGTGGTCAGGTCTACATGTGGACCAATGTTGCCACCAGGTAGCTGCTTTGCCAGAGAGGTGAGGTGTTACCAGGTGGACTCTCTTGAGGATCTGAAGCTTAGCCAAAGGAAAATATGCCACAAATTGATGAATAAACTACATAACTGCGGCATGATCACACTTGCCATCGTACTGACTAAAATTTGGTTGAGCTCATATGACGATGGTGGTTGGGGCAGTGGAGGAACTTAGACCTTGTTGTGCCATTGTAGGGAGAATTGATTGCATGTTTGCTTGCATAGATGCTATCAACTGCCAGTGCTGGAGTTGCATAACATCTTGTTCAAGCCTCCTTGGTTTGCTCGTTGTTGGTCTTCATTAGCCCTACGTTTGGCGTCCTCGGCCCTTTGTTCATCAACATGTCGGGCTTCTTTGGCCCTTCGTTCTTTAGCCCTTTTGGCTTTATCTTTTTTGTCTTTGTTGCTCCATGATGAGGAACAATGTTTGAAGCTTTGAAAGTTCTCTTGGCTTTTTATCTTCTTTGATTGCTGCCTTGGCCGCATAGTGCCAGAAGACTTGTGCTCTTTTTATGCCAAGGATATCTCACCGGATGCTTTGCCTATGAGGTAGTGCTAGAGGACTTATATTCTTTCTATGCCTGGGTTATTTTGCTAGATGCTTTACCTAGGAGGTAGCACCATCAAAGGACTAGTTTGAGCTACGAGTTCACACATGGGAGTTATCTTACCAGATGCTTTGCAATTAAGGCTCTGTTCTGAGTCACTATCCCCATCAAGAAAGGAACAACCTCCAAAGGTGCTTTGATGAAGTCTTCAATGAAATGCAGGAGCGTTTCTGTGGTGGCAGTACCTTTTTTGCTGATCTTTCCTTCCACGTCTTCTTTGTAGCTTTCTTGGTGTTTTTTCCTGACCCCAATTTTATTATCCATGGGATGCTCTCACTTTTGGCTAGCTAAGTTGGGTCACAATCTTCTTTAAGAGCAACAAAGCCTTCTTTAAATATGTGAGTTTATGCAATCCACGTTACTTTAACAGAGAAGAGTAGAAAGAATGAAAGAAAGAAAGTTATATTAACGTCTACGGAAGACCCCAAAGGCCTATGAGAGCAAAAGTAATACAATGGTACCATGGATATACTAAGCCATGGAAAGATGAGAGTCGACACCAGATTGGCCCCCCTGCAAGTTGCAAGTTGCAAGCTGCAAGCTGGAGTATTTGCTTGTATTACTTTGAAGAACTTTGTACCATGATGAGAATGATGCCCCTTGGTGAAGATTTGAACGGGGACCGGGGCCACGGGGGGGTGGGGTGGGGGCGACCACAGGAGGCGGTCTTCTGGACTAGCGCTAAAGAAAGCTCTGGGGAGGTGTCCCATCTACCTGCAAATGAAACATTGGCGGGGAAGGCCTGAGTACTTCACTCGCTAAATGATGGAGTCCCCCCAAAGGCAAGGAATGGATATGATATGAGGCACTGTCTCTGGTGAGGCAATACAGATGCGAAGGGATGGAATCCCAGCCTCCTGTGTGAGGGACGAAGCAGAAGGGGGGGGGGGGGGGGGGGAGAGGGGAATCCATCACTCTCCCGATGGCTCCACCAATCACCGGGAGATGAGGAAGGTATTCCTTCCTAAGGCCTGGGAAGCAGACTGTCATGGGAAAGCCTAATACCCCAGTCAGTAGGTTGGATGCAGTCAACGCCGTGCTGCCACCGTGCAAAGAAGGCTTGGGCCGTACGCAATGCAATGAGGCTTAGCTTCATGACTCAACCTGACGCTGCTGGGCGAGTCGAACTCAACTTGGTAGTAGCCACGCCCTAGAGGATGAATGTTTATGATATTTGCAAGTCCACCAAGGAGGCTAGCCTGAAGAAGATCTCTGAGTTGTCCACACACAGGGCGGCTACTGAACCAGAGTGGAGGCCTCTAAGGATGCAACAATCGTAGCAAGGAGCTGAAGGTCCACTTCAGAGAAACATAAGCAAGTTACAACGGACTGAGTCAGGGATGACGGAGCGGCTGCCATGGAGTCCTCCTGAGGGTGAAGACCAGAAGAGGCTAAGACTTGCCGAATGAAAGAAGAGAGGCACGGGTGGGGGCAGAAAGTGGGAGGGTAGGGGGGGAAGGTGTACATGGCGAGCAGCGAGGACGGGGGGGGGTGGGGGGGTTGTCATTGACGGAACAGGAAGAGAAGGGGGGTTGGCACGGGTGGGATGGAGGGGGGGGGGGGAATCCATCACTCTCCCGATGGCTACACCAATCACCGGGAGATGAGGAAGGTATTCCTTCCTAAGCCCTGGGAAGCAGACTGTCATGGGAAAGCCTAATACGCCAGTTAGTAGGTTGGATGCAGGGTCAACGCCGTGCTGCCACCGTGCAAAGAAGGCTTGGGCCATACGCAATGCAATGAGGCTTAGCTGCATGACTCAATCTGACACTGCCGGCGAGTCAAACTCAACTTGGTAGTAGCCACGCCCTAGAGGATGAATGTTTGTGATATTTGCAAGTCCACCAAGGAGGCTAGCCTGAAGAAGATCTCTGAGTTGTCCACACACAGGGCGGCTACTGAACTAGAGTGGAGGCCTCTAAGGATGCAACAATCGTAGCAAGAAGCTGAAAGTCCACTTCAGAGAAACATAAGCAAGTTACAGCGGCCTGAGTCAGGGATGACGGAGCGGCTGCCATGGAGTCCTCCTGAGGGTGAAGACCAGAAGAGGCTAAGACTTGCCGAATGAAAGAAGAGAGGCACAGGTGGGGGCAGAAAGTGGGAGGGGAGGGGGGGAAGGTGTACATGGCGAGCAGCGAGGAGAGGGAGGGGGGGGGGGGGGGAGTGATGGAACAGGAAGAGAAGGGGAGTTGGCACAGGCGGAACAGGGGGCGCAGGCGGGATGAGGGGGTGACAGGGGGCTGTAGGTGGACAGCGGGGGTGAGGGAGAGCAGAGGGGGCTGGGCGACAAGAGGATGGGGGGTGTGCACTGGCGAAGATGATGCAGGGAAGGGGGAGGAGGCGCCGGCAACGCAGATCACAGGGGGTTTCATACGATGTTTTACCATACGTTAACAAACGTTTGCTTCACCAATCATACAAGTATGATATGAACTATGGCCACAGCAGTCCCATATACGAACCTGTAACGATTCAGCAGAATTATACATAAAATTCTTATTCCACCTCTCTCCCTAGCAGAGTGTGGGTATTTCTATGTGGAGTTACGTGATTACAGCACTGCGCTTACTGGATGAATCTTCATGGAGGCCCTCCTTGGCAACTTTGATACCTCCTTCGTGAATATATTTGCAGCCAGCCTTCTTCATGCTTGGGCAACCTTGAAACTGGTCTCGTCCACTCCCCTCCGAGGTTGAACAAGGAGCGCCTGCAGCAACCCTTCATTTGGAATGCGTATTTCTATGTGCAGTTACGTGATTACAGCACTGTGCTTACTGGATGGATCTTCATGGAGGCCCCCCTTGGCAAGTTTGATACCTCCTTCATGAATATATTTGCAGCCAGCCTTCTTCATGCTTGGGCAACCTTGAAACTGGTCTCGTCCACTCCCCTCCCATTGTGAACAAGGAGCGTCTGCAGAAACCCTTCGTTTGGAATGTCTTGGTCAGTCTCTCGATTGCGCACTTGCATGGCTTGTGCACCCTTTTTCCTTGGGGTCATCTAGGGCCTGGACTGGCTCAGTCTCTCAAGTCTTGGTTTCATTTCTCTTAGTTGCCCTTGATGACACAGACCAAGTGCCTTGCTGGGCTCTCCTTTTTTTTGGGACGGATGGTTTTGGGGAAGGCGGGGGGAGGGGGAGGGGGGGCGCGGGCGGTAAACTCAGCCTTCTTCATGCTTGGGCAACCTTGAAACTGGTCTCGTCCACTCCCCTCCCATTGTGAACAAGGAGCGTCTGCAGAAACCCTTCGTTTGGAATGTCTTGGTCAGTCTCTCCATTGCGCACTTGCGTGGCTTGTGCACCCTTTTTCCTTGGGGTCATCTGGGGCCTGGACTGGCTCAGTCTCTCAAGTCTTGGTTTCATTTCTCTTAGTTGCCCTTGATGACACAGACCAAGTGCCTTGCTGGGCTCTCCTTTTTTTGGGACGGAGGGTTTTGGGGAAGGCAGGGGGAGGGGGAGGGGGGGGGGGTGCGGGCGGTAAACTCATCTGAGGACATGAGGCTGCCATTTTCTGTAAGTGGCAGATTCCACTTGCCTCGCCTCCTCCACCAATATGGGTGGCAGTCTTCTTCCTCAAGACATCCCTCTCTTGATCTTCAGCCTCTCCGAGGACCTTGCCGGGCCTTTGTGGGTAGCCCATTTGAGGATGATTTCTGTGCCTCCTCCGGTGGGTCCAAGCTTCCGTGAGTAGGCATGGCACATTGACTGATCCCAACGTGGTCACTGATGTTTTACTTCATCTGGACAGACATCTTTCACACCACTCTAGGGCCAGTAGGAGCGCCTACAGGGCAACTCAGTGATTATGCATCATTGTCAAGCAGCCTTCCTCCACATTTGGAGGCCGGGATCCTTTCTCTCTGGGCAATGTAGTCTCCCTCCCTTGCCCCCTTTCTTCCAACAACCCACAACAATCTTTGTACATTCCACCTCCTTAGAGGGTTGTAATCTGCTTTTATGCAGATGATTCTACTATTTTACCAACGGATGGATCTTTTCTTGTGGGAAAAGAAAGCTACAGATCTCTTCTTCTTTGCAGGAAGAGCAAGAGAGACATGTATTTGTAAGTGTGCAAGATAAGGCTTGTTCTTTGCAGGAAGAACAAAATAGGCTTGTGTTTCATAGGAGGAGCAAGATAAGCTTGTTGTGTTATGAGGTAAAGCTGTGGCTAAGAAGACCATTATAGACTTGTTCTTTGCAGAAAAGAGAAAAATAGGCATGTCTGCGAAAGGGCAATGTAAGGCTGTTTCTTTTCAAGCAGAGCAAGATAGGTTTCTCCTTTTCTGGAAGAGCAAGATAGACTTGAAACAACTCTGTACAACTTTTCTTCTAGTTCCTTATCAAAAGTGAGGTTACCGCAGATTACTTGTTGGGGACCCAATTTGGAGTTGTGGTTTAAAGGCTTTAATAGTAAACCGAGCTCGTAATCATTCAGATATTAATACTGAAATTGAAACATTCAACTCACATATCACATTCCATCTGGGAGCCAATTGGAACCTCCTCAACTGATCTGGGGTTTACAAGAGCACATCAGTTGAAGGAACAGTACACAGTTGAATGGTTTCTTCGTGTACCTTCTTAATCCTTTGTAACAGATTTTGTATTTGGTTTAGCTTAGTTATGAAGGGGAAATTTAAGTAGTTTAACTTGAGTTACATAAGAGAGCTTTCCTCTTTGGCAAAGTTATTTCAATTTACAACATGGCTTTCTGCTCTAGTAAAGTGGTTCTAGGCTTGGCAGCTTTTTAAAGGACGTTCTCATTCCCATTTAGCTCCGTATTACCTCTATTTAATGGCATTTGATTCTTACCTTGTGCCTTTTTAACAGGTCTGCGTTCCTGGCTTTCTGCTTGGTTCTTCGTCTTTGCAACTTGATGTTCAAGTTTCTTTTGCATCATGACAAGTCTTCTTTTTGTAAGAGCACAAGATACGTGTGCCTTTGTAATAGGGCTAGATAGGAAGCTTTTTCTCATAGGAGTGTAAGATTTTAAGCCTCCACATTGGGGAGACTAATTGATTTTGCAGACTTGTGAGAAATAGTATATATATCATAGTGAAATGAAGAGCTATTCAAGATGATCATTTTGAGTTCATTCTTGTTTCAATAGCTTAGTGTGCATGCTCAAGATCCCAAAAGCAGGGCGAAAGAGGAAGAGTGAAGAGTGAAAAAAAAAAAGGAAAGTAGCAATCCAAAAACATACAAAGACACGCCATGGTTACTTTTCGAAGAATCTAGAGCCACGAAGCTAACCGACATAAGGAACATAGTACAAGATTGTGCACCAGTTATGACCAGATTTTTTGGTTTTTTAAAAATTGTTTTGGGGCAGTTTTGAGCAGTTCTTTTGAGAGTTGTCTAACGGGGATGTGCCTAAGCAGCGTGCTTAGCTTTGATCAATGTTGATCATGTATGCCTGAGTTTTGTTTGAACCTATTTGAGCAGTTATTACATGTCTTGAAGAGTTGCGACCATAGTTGTGTTGCAAATAAGATAACGCTATCTTGGAAGTTTAAAAGACTTCTTGGGTATGGGTTATGTTTCGGTGGGCCATATAAGAGAATGTGCTTCGTATTAAGAGTGAGAGTGGAAGGCGCTCCCAACTCCTGCATCGCTATTGGTTTTGGACTTTGACTGTGTAGTTCATTTAGGTTAGTGAGGCGAGTTCCTCTGGCTAGGTGGGTTTTCAAAGCACATCTCTTGTCAGTTGGATATGACTGCTGTTTTTTAATCAACGTTTGCCTTTTCTGTTTTTTGGAGCCCATGTGGAGCACTTATTGTTCTTGTGGCCTGTTCTCAGGTCAATGAGTTCTCTCAAACAAATGTCCCCAGTATCTGGGCAGTTGGAGATGTAACAAATAGAATAAATTTGACTCCAGTTGCATTGATGGAGGGAACATGTTTGGCGGTAAAAGATCCCACCTGTGATTAACTAAGTTACATATTGGATGGGTTTTCCTACTATCATAAAGAATAGGTTTGCTTATTAAGATAAACGACTTGCAAAAAGCCAGGGACCTGGAGTGTGTTTCATGGCCAAATCTTGGTTTTGTAGTCATTATGTTGATATTTATTAAACTCAAAGACTCTTGTTGGTGCAGACAACCTTATTTGCAGGACAGAGGGTGAAGCCAGATTACGAGAACGTCCCCTGTGCAGTTTTCAGGTAGGCTGACCATTACGGACACTGATTAAATTTCTGTATGTTGAGAAGAAAGACGTTGCGAACTGTGAGTTATGCAATGACAATTAATAAACGTCTTACATCAACAATAATGATTTATATATGGGCTAACAACAACAGCTTTGAGTACATGATGACATTGCCAATGTATGCTGTAAGTTCATTAAAATGGCAGAATTGGATCCAGTGCCAGTGTTGTGAACATGAGTTGAGCAGGTTGAAAGTGTTAGAAACTTTGTATGGCTAGTTGTGAAGTGTGATGATGCTGTCGTTTCTTTGTTATTGGTTTCCTTTCCAGTATACCTCCTCTTTCAGTGGTCGGGTTGTCTGAGCAAGAAGCCGTATCACAAGCAAAGAATGATATCATCATTTTCACCTCAAGCTTCACACCTATGAAGAATACAATATCAGGGTATGTATTGCATATGCCATGTTATTAAGGCTACCTAGAGAGAGATTAACACGCAATTATAGTTGCTCTGGTTACCTTGCGTAGCTTAATTTGCCCCCTAACAGCAGCCATACCATATACAAAGATGGCACATAGTGGTGGATCATTTCTTATTCAGAACAATCACTGGTTGCAGGCGACAGGAGAAGACGCTTATGAAGCTTATTGTGGACTCAGAGAGTGATAAAGTACTAGGAGCAGCAATGTGTGGTCCTGATGCCCCCGAGATTATGCAGGTACGGCTTCTTTTATGAATATATGGGCAGTAAGATGCGGATAACAGACTAAAAGTTTCAGAAGTGGCCCATCTTGAGCCAAAATTTATTATACAGCTCCTCTTAAGTGAAGATTTTAAGACTGTTTTGGTGTTGATTGCAGGGCCTAGCAGTTGCTCTCAAGTGTGGTGCAACCAAGGCACAGTTGGATTCAACTGTAAGGATGTTATGGCTAAGCCATCTTCTTTGCATTTAAGGCCTTTACATGTACTGCCCGCTCGACACTTCTTTCAGAGAATCTGTTGATGGCAGGTGGGGATTGCAGGTCACTGATCTGGTTGTGATTGCAGGTGGGTATTCATCCTTCTGCTGCTGAAGAGTTTGTTACAATGCGAACGGCTACAAGACGAGTGTCGCCTGATGGTCAAGTCAAGAAGGTCTGAAAGCATCATCATCGCAATGACAGAGTTGTGCATAGGTGGAAGGTTCGAGTCCAAGTTAATCAAATTTCTAGGTTAGGTAAGTCATTAGGTTCCACACTCGTGCCAGCTGATAGATTTGATGAATGTTTCAAAGGCGACATTCGTCTCCTTCGCAACATTTTCACCTCCTTTTACGAATCGTCTTTGATGGAAAATATTGGACAAGCTATCAACTCACATGCCAAGCTTTCTAAGTTGCATCATCTCTCACATATAGATGGCCCAAAACATCTCAAAGAATATGACATGGTTTCGTTCTTCGCTTCCAATATCTAATCAATTTATGATTAGCTGGATATGTTTCAAAACCAATCAATGTCACGTTCCAATAATTGTGAAATACTTTCGACCACTTCCATGTTTTCTTCCAGCCTTGAAATCACTTGTCCTTTCAACAGTAAACATGACATGCATTCCATTCTAGTCTTGTCTATGCTATCCTGGTGATTTTGTAATGAGTAGCTTGCTTGGTTTTCCAGGCAAATCCACACAATTATCATGAGGAGTAAAACTCTTGTCCACCCAAATTGCTGTAGTGAAGATCAAGCTTTTAGCCACATGAGATCTTTGCGTTTCCTGCTCATCATATTTCGTATGTGTGTTCTCTGAGTAAATCCATGTGTCATGTTGATCTCCAAAGTCTACTTGACCCAGCATAGTGGGCAGTGTGATCTGACACAAAACTCTTATGGCACAAAACGGATTTCTGAAGTACGAGGAAGGTAAGTCCCCATTATGAGTGCAATGAAATCAAATTGAGGCGACTCCCATTCATCCTCAAAACTTGTTATGCAAGGCCTCCACCTTGTATTACCATCCTATGGTTCACTTGTCAACTACCAATTTCTGCTATGTGCTCTTTCAACTTTTATTTAACTTGAGGCAGTTTCTTTAGATCTCCTAATCGTATTATTTAAAGTACTAATCAAATATTTGAATCCTGTTATCTTGGATTGAAGGTAAGAATCTTGTGCCATATAACATCAAAATGTTATATACTCTCTGTCATATAGAGGCATTACAATACGAATGCAAGTCGAACAATATACTTAAAATATTGTCAATTACACTATGGTAATTAGTGACCTGAATCAAGAGAGGTGAGGACTTCTTCAATCATCGCTCCAAACTTGAGGATGGTCCATGTGATGTAGATCCGAAACACCATTGTTGATACCTTTGTTCAAAGCATCTACTTTAGTGGAAGTATCAAACACATGATTTTGAAAGACTCTGGATGTCGCACTGCATCTTCATCAGCTATTTCTTGATTGCTGCCATGTCTCCCAAAATCCTTCTCAACTTGATTGCTTCACATATAGCAAAGTATGTTGCTTTTGCGCGCTTAGTCTCTATAGAAGGAAGAGAAGGTGAGGTTGCTTTTTACGGATCCAAGTTGCTGAGAGAAATAGTAACTTATCACTGGCCTCCTGCTGCTATTACAATCTCTTGCCCAACACGAAAGCAATTTATTTAAGGCATTTTTTGAAATGTGCGTAAATGCCATATTTGTATAGCTTGGATTTCGACACCCGCATCTCTTTCTTCCAATGATTCTTTTAAAGCACACATTTGAGAACCTGCCCAATACACAAATTGCATGGGTAATGTTCCCACAAATCTCCTGTACTCTTTCATGGCCACCATTGGAGAAGCATGCATCTTCTATAGATATCTTCACTTCAACATCCATGGGGGTGCCAACTGACTTGCACTCAGCCATGCTAAACTTCTTTAGAATCTTTGTAGCCTAAGTTTCTTGAGAGATGAAAATGCAATCAACTCTTCATAGACTCTAATACTAAAACAATTTCCATGAGTCCTAGGCTTGTCATCTCAAATTTTTAGCTCAATGAATCCTTGATCTATGAGATCTTTTTATGATTCGTTGTCAAGATGAGAAGGTTGTTAATCACTTTGTAGGTTAACCCTGGCTCTACCTGGCCGACCTGTCTTATTTGTTATTGAATGGACACCTATCTTTTGTAAGATGGTGTATGAACATATAAAGCGGCCTTACATTGAGCTTAATAACAAATAGGAAAAGTCTTTATGTACATACTTGCTTAAGGCTAGTAATACTGGTTGGACTACTTTTATGTTTGGTTGACCAGCGTGAAGACTAGTCACTTTTATGTGTCATTTTTGACACTAAGAACTACACATTCATTGCCTTGGTAATAGTGTTCCCCTCTCTTCTCTATTCTTTCTAGTATGTATGCGATATGAATCTTGCATGCTAGATGGTTGCTTACTTGAATAGGTGGTTGTGTGTTGCTCCCCCTATCATTAGCTTTTCCTCCCCCCGCCTTTTATGAGTGAGAAGTGCCATGAAAGACTCTTTTTTCCTTCATCTATGCATAGAGAGCTCTATCTTCACCCCCATAGCCATGGAGCATTCTGGTGTGACAATCGATTGAGGATGCAATGGATGAGATACCGCACCCATAGTTGCATTACAACTCAGAGAAGGCAAGACCCAATGGCACATGATTCGACAAGGCTAACGCAAGCTCGCTCTTAATGTGAACATATTTGGTGCAACCTCCTAGGTCTTAGATTCATTCATCCGCCCATTCCAAGCTATTGGGGTTACCCAATATTATACGATGTTGATTAGGAGGTTATACTTCATAAAACGTATGGTTTTGGAGCCTTAAATGTGTTTATTTTTGTTGTTTTGTTTTGAAGCTTATTTGCATTAGGACATTCTAGTTTCATATCATGGAAGGGCAAATCCTTGTTTCTTGGTGATTTGCATGATTTTGGAGCCTAACAAGGCTTAGATTTCATTGGATTGAATCAAGAAATAGCTTAGCAATTGTGACCAAGAGTGGAATCCACTCTGAAAACATTAGCATTAAGCTTCATTAGGCATGGATTAGAGTGGGATAGTTCATTTTCATTCATGCATTTCATAAAATTTTATTCATCGTTCACATTGGTAGCTTAGAGCATATAAAATTAACAAAAAAATAATTAAAAATATTCAATTACGTATATAATCACTACTAATCAGGAGAAAGAACCTTAATAATCTCTCATCAAGTCTTAAAAACCTTCAAAACCTTCAAAAATCATGCCAAACGAGCTATCAGATTGAAAGATGTGAGCCAAAGTCCCTCGAAGCAAGACATGAGTAAACATGAATACTTGGGTTGTGATTTTTTTTTCAGAAAAAGGAGACTTTTATTAAGTATGAAAATTTTACAAAATGGAGATTTCACACCAAGCAAGGTGGAGATCTCAACCAATCAAGAGCCCTTTGTTGCCAATAGGGTCCCGAATGAGAGGATGTGAAAAAGATACCAATGTCCCACTCTCTCATAAATCAAATGCTGCGTGAAATCCAATCTATGCGCCTCGGTAAGGCTCCGAAACCTCTTCCAAGCCAGCATGTGGGGCATAGGGTCTCCCAGCCAACCCAGAGAATATGCATAGCTGTCCCAAGAGGCCCACCATGCACATCTAAAATCAAATCATTCCATAGAATGGGCTACCGGGGGTTAGCTTCATCCGCTGAACGCGAGGGAATGTGTACCAAAAAACTCCTCAGGCTGTCCTAGGCCCGTAGGAGAGGGACCTAACCAGGGGGGACGAAGGGGAGCGATGAACTGCATTCGAAAAAATAAAACGTGAGCTGAGAGTCAAGTCGTCTCCGCGAACAGGGACACACTTCGTGATCTGCTGCATGAGAAAGTCCTTCCACGGCTCAGTGCCTCGAAGAAAGCCCCTAACAACAAGCTTACAGAGCAAAGCCTTACATGCACCTCAGGGTCAATCCCCCTTCCTAATTAGGTCTAATAATGGTTTCCCAAGCAACTCTGGCCCTGACCAAAGAAAGTTTTGAATAAGGCGATGAAGCTGGCCAATGCAGCCCTTATGAAAAATCTAGCATTTCCATCAAGCCCTGACCAAAGAAAGTTTCGAATAAGGCGATGAAGCTGGCCAATGCAGCCCTTATGAAAAATCTAGCACGAAGCAATAAACCAAGTTGTGGCTAGCAAAACTTGGTTAACCACCAAAGCTCTAGAGGCCAAGTCGATCTTCCTCCTACTCCAGTGATGAAGTTTGCTTTTAATGCTTAAGAGTACTGGAGCAAACTGTTGTGCAGGGGAGATGTCAACGCCCATCTGACAACCAAGTATCTGGCAGAGCATCCTCTCTCAATCCAAGTAAAACCAACATCTGTACCCCAATCTGCAAGAGGAGAATCACTGATCCAAAAACCAACTGATTTATGCCAATTGATCGTAGCTCCTGCTGCCAAACAAAAGGCCTCCAAGGTGTTGAAATATACAAGTGAGCAGGGTGTGTGTGGGAACAAGCCCTTAGTAAGAGGCTGTAAAAGAGAATCTGTAAATGTGAGAGAAGCTGTGAAAAGGTGAGAAGTATCTACTAGGAGAGAATAAAGGGTAGCATAAGAAGATTTAGGAGGTGTGGAGATATTCTGGGAAGAGGTGGAGAGAATCAAGCAAAAGAGGTAGAGTGAATCAAGGAGAAATCAGTGGGATTGGATGCTTGGATGTAAACTCTATAAATTGAGGCATTGGCCTAATGAGAATTTGCTGGTTTTTGATTACCCATGCCTACATTAAGCTATCAGTTTTTGATCACGTCTTAACATCTAGTCTCTTTGTTAATGATGTTGATTTTAGCGTTTGATCCACCATAGCTCATCACATTGCTGCGAATTCAACATGGTATCAGAGCCTAGCCTAGAATCCATCAAATTTATGAGCCCATTATCTTACTAATTAAGATTAGTAGATGATTAAGAAATAATCATTTATTTTGTTGTTTTCAACAAGCTCTTTGCACCCCCAACTAGTGGAGGGGCTTGATCTCCCTCGAGGAGAAACATTAGGGCAAGTGCTTCTAGGCAAGCATAGCCAACCTCCCCACAGTCAGCCCATCAAATCGGCACGTCAAACTGCCAAGCGAAGCTCACGAAAATCGTGATTTAGCAGGCGCCGTTTTTTGAGGAAAAAATGAAATTTCTTTTCCAGATCAAATTGCTCTAATTCCTCTTGGCCTTAGGGGTTTTCAAGGGTGCTCTACAAGCTGGTAAAGACAAATTTGGATTTGATCAAGTCTACAGAGTGAGATCCAAGCTCTTCATCAAATATGCAGGTGACTTTGGTAAAATAGAGATTAAGCATTCAATGTTTGGTCAAATCTTGTGTTTCTTGGCTTAATCCTCTACTAGACTAATTGCTATTGATGGCGTTGAAAGGATTTGAGCTCATTTGAACTCTAAGGCCTCAGATCTGGACTCCCCGCATACTCTATTTTTTGCACACAAAATAGAGGATTAATTTGCTAATCAATGATTAATTAATACTAATCACTGTATTTGTCTATGGTGCAAAGTGCAATCATTTTGAAGCATATATACATAGGGAAAGAAGCAGCAATATATGCAGATACATATGATTTGTCAACTACTTGTCATTTGAATACTTTTGTCTCTGTTTTTATTCATTTATGTTCTTTGTCTCTGTAATGTGTTATCATGAATAACGGTACGTGTTGGCTATTCACCAACACTTTGGCCATCCTGTTGTTTTCAATTTTACTTTGATTCTCTTGGTTTTTTTTGTTTGGAAGCATTTTCTTTTCCCTATATGGATTTTTCACTGGTCGAGGGATTGCCTCTTCGAGCTAAGTGTGCGATTGTCCATGGTCTTTTAGAGACCGGAAATTTTGAAATCATTCATCGCAATATGGCTTCATTGTGTGACGTTCCTATTTATGTCTATATTATGGTTGTCAATGCCTATGCACTATCTTACATTGATTATTGTCCTGCTGAATTCCTGCTATTCAGTTAGCCAGCCATTGGGGCATTGTTGATTGTATTGAATTTAAAACGATTCATTTTTCTCGTGGGTTAAGTTATTATTACTATATAATTACTTACAAAGCACTCCCCATTCCATGTGATTTGACAATTTTTATATGTATTTCCCATTACTGAGTGGCATGTCTGTGTCCTTTGATTCGGATACTAAGCAGAAACTGGATGATTTAGAAACTTTAGAGAATGAGCAGGGGTATGATTCTTGAAAGCAGCGGACCATATGACCGACTGTGAGCAATGCTACGGTACCGTGAGAGATAGGAGCGTTTTTGCCTCACCGGGCTAGCTGACAAAAATCTTGTGGTGGAGGACACTTGTCAATGATTCATATCACGTGGATGAATGTGAGAACTTTACTAACGAAGAATCTGGCAGTGACTTCAAAAGTCTGGATGGGCTCGTCCAGGCGTGGAACTTGTTAGTTTTTGGTCTCCTTCGTGAGTCTTGGTGCCAACACGCCTAACCCGCGGTTCTTTGGGCCTTGGTAGTGTACCATTTTCACCCGTTGGAATGGCTCACCGGGTTTCCTTAAAGCATCCAAAGTTCTGGCAATAAAAAGGAGGATCCGGATACCCATGTCGCCAACTTTGAGAATATTTAGCGTGCCAATGGTATGCAACCCATTGTTCCCACAATTACCAAAAGTAGAATGGCTTGAGCGGCACTTTTGATGGTCAGGCAACCAATTGGCATTCTCAATATGGGCCCAATCATTTTTTTACTTTTGAGATCTTGTATAATGCTTTCCTTTACTGTTTTCGGAAAGACAAGACCTCTTCCCAACTGTTGGATAAACTCCATCGGTTGGAATAGAAGAGCTTACCAATGGAGGATTATGTAGCACGCTTCCGCACTCTTTGAAGTCGGGTGGATCCTGTAGATCAGCCAACTGAAGCCTTGATGAGGGAGTGGTTTGTTTGTGGATTGCACAATAAGTTGAAACCAGCTGTTACTTCGGTGGATCTCACTGTTGGGGGCTTTGATGCACTAGTGGAAGCCGCCCAGCGTGCTGAGTGTAGCTTAACAAGTCAAACTTCTAAGAAGGAAAAGAATAAGCAAGATTCGGATTCCTGAAATTCGGACCAAGAAGTGAAGGAAACTTTGGGTGCGGACTCTGACTTGGATTCAGATTCAGACTCAAAGCACCAAAATCGGAAGACCCGGTATTGGTGAAGTTCACCAGAGGAAGTGCAAGAGGGACTGAATTCGGATTTCATCCTGATGTTTGGTGTGCTAAGTGCTCCAATGAAGGCCATACCAGGGAGGAGTGCAAGCTGATCTTGTATTGTGCAATCTGCCAGACCACCACACACAGCACAAAAGCTTGCAAATACAATAGTCATTTTCATCCTCTTAAACGAGTTGCAAGTCCAAACGTTTCAGTACAACAAGTGGCGCTCGTCAATCCATTAAATTCTTGCTCACCACTTTATCGTCCTTATGGGTGTGGAAGATTTGGCGGGTAGCAATTTTCACTGTTATTATTGTAAAGCCCCTAGTCACTAAAAGTCTCAATGTCCACTCTAGAAGCGCCATCAAGGGGAATTATAACAAAATCAGGTGGAGACGTCTGCTTCGCAAGCTCTAGAAATTAATATGGTCAATATTGAGCCTCTTCCAGTGGAGGATAGTCTGCCAATGGTTGTACTAGTGGTGACACGATCACAGAAGCCAATGAGACAAGAGAGAAGCATGATTTGACAAGGACAAAGGACAAATCCACAGATTGGGCAGAACAAAAGCATGTCCAAGACTAGGTTGCCAACTTAGTGCAAGAAGCACAAGGGGCAGTCCGGAACGATCAGCAGGTTCCTTTTATTCTGGTAGCTATAGATTATTTTACCAAATAGGTGGAAGCTAAGGCATTAAGAGATAATAAAGCCACTTTAGTGTGGTAAAGTTCTTGTATGAAATGATCATGACCAGGTTTGGTTGTCAGATTGAATTAGTTAGTGATTAGGGTGGACATTTTATGAATGAAGTGATTAAGAGATGAACTCAATAGCTCATGCTCATTTATAAGAAATCTACAGTGTATTATCCATACGCAAATGGTCAGGATGAATCCTCCAATAAGATTTTATAGAAAATTTTGAAGAAAGTGGTCAATGAGAACTGGACAGATCTAAACAAGAAGCTACACTTTGCATTATGGGCATTTTTAACTGCTTATGAGTCAGCAACATGCCAAACACCATTTTCCATGGTCTACGAGTTGGAAGCGGTGGTTCCATTTGAGTTTGTCATACCCAATTAAAGAGTGGCGATGTCTGCCCGATTACCTTTGGAAGAGTCTAAAGCAAGCCAATGGGAACAGTTATTGGCTTAGGAGGAGAAGAGGTTGTAGAGTATATGGACATTCAATGTTGTTCAGTGCCAAAGGAGGGAGCTGTACAAAATTCTAGTTTTTTGATGTTGATGATCCGGGCTTATTATTCATTTCCAGAATGGGTCCTCATCCGGGTAAACTTAAGTTACGGTGGACAGGCCCATACCGGATATCTTCCAAACTCAACACTAGCACATTTGAATTAATGACACTAGGAGATGGTGTGAAATTGCCGAAGCCTGTGAATGGTTTTCGATATTAAAGCCTTATTTTGAATGGTTACCAGAACTAGCGTCTGTATATCCAAATTGGGCTATTATTATCACATTGGGAGGAGGCAACCTTTCTTTTACTCCACTTTCTTGCCCTGTCCTCTCGAATGTTGTGCGCCTTCAATATCATCATCATGAATTTGTGTGTAGATATTTTGGCCGTTTGGAACATCACTACCACATTTTAACATTTTCACCCACTCCTTATTTTCCATTTGTTCTCTTATACTATCTTTTGTTTCGCTGCTCTCGCTCTCACTGCTTCCTTTGCTTACAGTGTTCATTAGGAGCCATGGTTGAGTTCAAAAAACTCACATTAGTTCTCTACGTTAATCTCAACCTTAACAATGTCTCGCTAGATAAGGTGGGCCTACTATAGTTCACCTCCTCGTTGCAATGGAATCCTTAGGTGCTTTTAGCATCAATGCTTTGGAGCAGCTACTAAAGGTACAGAAGAACAACATAATCAAAATAGCCTAGGGAAATACCCTATTTATTACATAATATGTTTTTGAAATCTCTGCGTTGCCTTTGGAAGGGGCCATGGATGTGACACCTACTTCAAATGAGGACATGGAGTTCTACTGGCTCTAAGGGAGCGACGAAGGCATACAAGCTGACACAAAGAAGCTCAAAATAGGTTACACTTCAAATTTTTAATTGAGATGATCATTTTGACCCATAAAGTTACATACATGTCCAAAAGGGCCATGGGCTTGTATCTTGTGCTTCTATAGGCAACCCGATGGCATAGGCATGCATCTTATTTCAACAATTGAAGGCGGAATTTGTTGAGATTCAAGCTCAATGTAAGCTTATGCCAGTTGCACTATGTGCTGGCATGCTAGTAGGTAGTAACATGTGTGAGACATAAATGACCGCGTCCAGCTGGTCATAGTGTGTGGACATTAGCTAGGGTTAGCAATGTGTGGCCACAACACAAGTAGTGTGTTGTAGATTATGGATTATGGCTTTATGCATTGTGTGAGAAGGGAAATGGCTTCCCTTCTATGGTTAGGGTTAGCAATGTGTGGACACAACACAAGTAGTGTGTTGTAGATTATGGATTATGGCTTTATGCATTGTGTGAGAAGGGAGATGGCTTCCCTCTATGGTTAGGGTTTGCATAATACATTAGGGCTTGCTTCTGTGTGTGTGTCTCCTCTCCCTCTACCTGTTTTTCATCATGGCATCAGAGCATGGTGCTCTCTATTAGGGTTTATGAGTGAGTGAGAGAAGAGGGAGAAGAAGCTGTGAAGTTTACCATTGGAGCTGTGAAGCTTGGAGCACACCAATTTTCATCAAATTTGAGAGCTTGGCCTACTGGGTAAGGACTACTAAACATCCTTGAGCAGATTGCAGGTGCAAAAACACAAACAACACCAGATTTGAGTTGCCCAAAGCAAAGAAAAATTCTATTTTGCAAGCTCTCCATTGAAGCTTGAGTAGTGTGGTGAATGTATGAGGCAAATGGTTGCAAATCTGACAAAGAATCATGTATTTGGCAAATAGGAATGTATTGGCAACTCATGTGCAAGCCCTACAATGGATTTGGAGCAAGTTTAATGCATTTAAGTGAGTGGAAATTCATTGTTTTGAAGCCCTCACAAAAACAGTGAAGAGGGGTTCATTGTTGATGAAATTGGAGCTAGTCTTTTGCAAAAATCAACTAATTGTTAGATTGGGCACATGCCTTGGAGTGTTGGGTAACTATATATGCCCTCAATTAACACAAAAACCCTCTCAAATCACCCCTACAGCAGGCGGCGCAGACAGATGTGAAGAAACATAGCATTTTTTTTAATATTTTGAAATGTGGAGGCCAAATTCTACTTTGGTGATTGATTAAATTCATAATTTGCTTAGCAATTTTGTGGTACACATACTTGAGAAGGTTTCTATGTGGTTGTTTGAAGCAATTATGCATTATGGAGCTGATTATGAGCTGATTAAACAGGCTATTTATAGTGATTAGTGAAACAGAGGATCATTAATCGGCTAATTACTCCCTCAACTTAAAACATTGGTCTAATTCCTTTTACATGGAGTTATTAGACATCATTGCTCAGCTAATGAATTCCTGGTCTCTTAATTTGGACAAGAATCAAAGGAAGTAAAGCACTTTTACTACTGGGTTTTACTAGTTTTACTGGTTTTTCTCAAAACAGAGAAAGGGATTTGATATTTTTGGTATGTATGCACCTTGGTTGGTGTTGATATGCAACATTGAGCTTTTTCAGGTGTCAATGCAAGTTATACACACTTGATTGATGAACCACTACATTGCAATTTGAAGCCTTAGAAAGTGCACCAGAACAGGGTACTTTGGACTGCGTGTGCCAGTTCAATTTGAATGTAATCAATTTGATTTTCTACATCAGCAATGAAGTTTGTTGAGTACTTTGGAGTATCTGGAACACTTATTAGAGTGTGGTTTAGCTGAGGAAGGCTCATTTACAGAATTGGGATGTGTGTGGAAGGTGCATTTGCATTGAGCAAATATGTCAGACAACTCAGTACAGATTGTGGGTGAGAAGTTGGATAGAAAGAACTTCCAGGCATGGAAATACAGGATTAAAAGCTTTCTGAAGGGAAAAGGATTTTGGAACCTTGTTATAGGTGCGGAGCCAGAGCCGGAACTACCCCAACAACCTACACAACAACAGGTTGTAGCTCATAGGCAGTGGTCAGAGAGAGAGCATACAAAGTTTTGCATTACTTGTCTATATGTATCTCAGATGCTATACAATATGATGCTGAGAATCCCAAGGATGCATGGGATACATTGGTAAAGATGTTTGATACATAGATACTAGTGCTCGTAAGTCTTTCTTGAGACAACATATTCATAATGTGAAGCGGAAAGGAAGGAGCATCCATGATTATGTACAAGAGATAAAGAAGTATGTAGATGCATTGGCAACTATCAATGCTCCCATGCCTGATGATGATTTGGTAGACATTACCTTGCGTGGTCTTGGGACAAGGAGTACAAGTCTTTTGATGCATCTATCTCTGTTCAAAGTACAGGTTTACTAGATTTTGATGAGTTGGTTTCACTCTTGTTTGTTGAGGAAATCAAACTAAGTGACTCTTTTCATGATGCATCTAGCCATGATGACAATGGCAGAAATCAGGCTTTCTATTCACAAAGGGGATTTAGAGGTAGGGGGAGATTTGCATCACGAGGTCATGGTAATGGTTGTGGATGGCAGGATAGGCCACCACCACAACAGAATTTTCAACCTACATATGGTGCTAGAGGTGGTCGTGGATATACACCTCAGAGAGGCAGAGGTAATCCTCGTGGAAGAGGACGTTGGCAAGGCTAACAAACATCTATGCAAAATGTGGAATGCCATTACTGTGTGGGAAATTTGGTCATATGGCACGTGATTGTTTCCACAAACAAAATGATTTGAGAGGGGGTAGAGCACAACATGGTTGGACATTATGCACAACATGGTGGAAATTATGCAAATGGTGGAAATTTTCCATCAAGCAGTAATGATGGCAGTGCAAATCACTTGTTTGCCATGAAACATGTCGTGGGATCTATGATGACAAATGGTGACAGTGAGATGAAACTTGGTATATGGACTCTGGAGCATCAAACCATATGACTTGTCATGGTGGTTGGCGAATGGTTTGAGCATATGAAGCCTATGGATGTGAAAGGCTATGTGGAGACAGGAGATGATACCCAACATGCTATCACACATGTTGGAAGTGTACCATTGCTTATGCACAATGGTGAAACAAATTCTATGGCAGATGTCTTGTATGTGCCTTCTATTTACAAAAAGTTTGTGGCCTCAGTCGGTTAAATGGTGGAACAGGGTTTACACGAGCATGGTTGCTTCGTTGAGGATTTCAAAAATGGATGTAGAGTCACTGCCAAAGGCAAGAAAGAAGGCAGGTTATTTAAGTTGGATGCTGGGACTCCTGAGTTGAAATCAGCCATGTTCTTTAAAAGCCAAAATGTGGTACAAGACATTAACATGTGGCATAAAAGTATTAGACATGTGAACATACAAAGGTTAAAGAACATGCAGGCAAGAGGCATTGTTAGTGGGCTGCTTAGATTCAAGTATGATGGGAATATGCATGTCTGTGATGCTTGCTAGTTTGGAAAGCAAGCAAGGTTGCCATTTCCTAAAGAAGGCAACATGAGTAGCAGGCCACTTGAGATAGTTCATAGAGTGATGTATGGGGTCCTGCACAAAACCCATCCATTAAAGGCAGCTTGTATTATGTGACATTCATTGATGATTTCAGCCCAGCAGAATGACTTGGATTTACTTTCTCAGAGAGAAAAGTGAAGTGTTGGGAAAGTTTATGGACTTCAAAGCTTTTGCAGAGAAGCAATATGGCTCCTGGATAAAATGTTTGAGGACAGATGGAGGTGGTGAATACACCTCACATGCTTTTGAGAATTTCTAGAGAAAGCATGGCATAAGAAGGCAGTTAACTTGTAGGTACACACCTCAGCAAAATGGTGTTGCTAAGAGGAAAAATAGAGTCATTTGTGATGTGACCAGGACGATGCTCAATGAAAAGAGCATGCCAGATTATTATTGGGCAGAAGCATGTGCCACAACGGTTATGTACTTAATAAGACACCCATAGCAGCCATACATGGAAGTACGCCAAAGATGCATCTTATAGGTTTTGTAAGATTCCTCCCCAACCTCTCAGGATGTCCAGTATCTTCCCCTATAGTCAAATCCCTCTTCAGAAATATAAAAGATCTTGTTTATACCTATTTTGGCCTAGAGAGAGAAAATCTTCTAGAGAGAGGTGATTCAGTTATTAAATATTTTTGGATGGAAAAATATCTCATCTTATTAAAATAATTTCCCTTGAAGCAGAATTTCAAAAAGATTTTCAGAAGGTGCATTAGAAATCAAGTATAATCTGTTCAAGAGGTCTTATCCTAGGGGTCCAATTTTTTTTGAAATTTGAAATTAAGGTTCCTATGGACCAATAAGATTCATCCTAATGTAGGATAAATGGAAGAATAAAAGGAAAATCCCCCAAAAATTAGTAAATACTCACATAAGATGAAGAGTTGACTAAGGACAAGGTTAATAGAGAGATATTTAGAAGAAATGATGCATTTTTGACACCTCAGTATGGGGGAATTTCCCTCATAAAGGAGGCACCTATTTCACATGTGTGGGAGAGTTTTAAACTCCCAAATAATGAGATATTTTTATCTCTCCTCTCTCTTGTTTCAACTAGATCCAAAAAGTGAGCTAAACTGACCTAAAAATGGTCAAAAATTGACCAAACTGATCTGGAAAATTCTAGAATCAATTTTCTTGGTTAGAGGCTCACTATTTCCTATAAATAGAAGTCTTCCCCTTTGTTGAAGCTTAATAGTGTTTTTTGCACTGTTACCCTGCTTCTCCCAAGAGCCAAAAACTGTGAATTTACTCATAATTCATTAGTTTTTGACCTTTCCCTCTTCTAAAGATTGGTGGCCACTCTTATTTCAAACAAGAGTAGATCCCTCAAACCATCAAGCCAAAGGAAAGCTCTCAAATTCTCCTTGTAAGTTGGATATTCTTCTCTTTTCTATTTCATTTTATGGTTTTTTATGGTTTTTGTCTTCTTTAAAGTGAATAATGATGTTATGCCTCATTGAAAAGGCATTCCCTTCTCTTCTTTAGTAAATCCAATCCTTCTTTATCTTAGATGAATGATTAATGGATAGAATTAAGTTTTTTATAATATTTTTCTTAAATAAGTAAAAAATATTTACATTACAATGATTTAAATACTCTTGGTGAAATTCTAGTTGATTTTAGAGAGTAAAAAATTGAAAAATGGTAAGCCATACAAAGGAGGTTATGGCAAAATTTTGTAAAATAAGTTTTACCTTTTATTATTCAAAAAGAGTAATTCCCATTGTATATGTATTCTTAATGTGTTATTTTTCATCCTAAGTATAGAAAAATGCATAGTAAAAACATTTTATTAAAAAAGTGTTACTTTCTTTAGAATTAAATTCTATGCATAAAAGGAAGCATATTGAAATTGTTATTTTGATTATAAAAGTGTTATTTTCATCATAAATGATTTTTATGCATAAATGGATGCATAAAAGAAATTATTTTATATTAAAAGAGTGATTTTCAATCATAAATGATTTTTATGCATAAAAGATTTTTTATATATTAAAAGTGTGATTTTCATCATAAATTATTTTTATGCATAAAAGAAATTCTTTTATATTAAAAGAGTGATTTTCATCATAAATGATTTCTATGCATAAACATATGCATAAAAGATTTTTTTAATATTAAAAGTGTGATTTTCATCATAAATAAATTTTATGCATAAATGATGCATAAAAGACATTCTTTTATATTAAAAGAGTGATTTTCATCATATATGATTTGTATGCATAAACATATGCATAAAAGATTTTTTTATATTAAAAGTGTGATTTTCATCATAAATGATTTTTATGCTTAAATGGATGCATAAAAGAAATTCTTTTATATTATTTTTCATCATCATAAATGATTTGTATGCATAAACATATGCATAAAAGATTTTTTTATATTAAAAGTGTGATTTTTATCATAAATGGATTTTATGCATAAATTAGATGCATAAAAGAAATTATTTTATTATAAAAGTGTGACTTTCATCAGAATTGAATTTATGCATAAATAGATGCAAAAAAGAAAGTTTTTATTTTAAAAGAGTTATTTTTCATTGGATTTAGTTTTTATGCATAGAAAGATGTATAAAAGATTTATTTTTATTTCGAAAGTATTATTTTCATTGAAATTGAATCTATGCATAGATAGATGCATAAAAGATTTATTTTTATTTTGAAAGTGTTATTCTCATTAAAATGAAATTTATGCATAGTAAAATGCATAAAAGGTTATATTTTTAATTCGAAAGTGTTATTTCTCTTAAAATTGAATTTATGCCTAAATAGATGCATAAAAGGATTTTTATAAAAGTGTTATTCCTACTAAAGTTGTCTTTATGCCTAATTAGATGCGTAAAGAATCTTTATATCAAAAAATTAAAATTCTCTTACATTCTATAAATAGACGTGACGAGATGTGATAGGAATCAGATAGATGTAAATGGATGGATGGAAGTGATATGAATTAGATAAATGAAAATGGATGAACGGATGTGATGTCCTGTGAATTAGGATGTGAATGAATGGTATAGGATGTGAAGGAATGTGATGGTATGTGAATCGTGATATGAATGAATGATAAGGGATGTGAATGAATGACGACATGTGAATCAGATGTGAATGGATGATGCGGTTTGATGTGTGAATGATATAGATTAATGTGGATGGATATATGGATGATGTGGTTTGGTGTGTGAATGATGTGGATTGATGTAGATGGATGAATGGATGATGAGGTTTGATGGGTGAATGATGTAGATTAATGTAGATTGATGTATGGATGATGTGGTTTGATGTGTGAATGATGTAGATTAATGTGGATGGATGTATGGATGATGTGGTTTGATATGTGAATGATGTGGATTGATGTAGATGGATGAATGGATGATGTGGTTTGATGTGTGAATAATGTAGATTGATGTATGGATGATGTGGTTTGATGTGTGAATGATGTGGGTTGATGTAGATGGATGAATGGATGATGTGGATGTGGATGTATGGATGTGAAAATGGATGTATGGATGTGGATGTGGATGTACGAATGTGGATGTGGAAATGGATGTGTGGATGCATGAATGTAGATGTGGATGTGGATGTATGAATGTGAATGGGGATGTGGATGTATGAATGTGGATGTGGATATGGATGTATGAATGTGGATGTGAAAATGGATGTATGGATGTGGATGTGAAAATGGATGTATGAATGTGGATGTGGATGTGGATGTATGAATGTGGATGTGGATGTGGATTTATGAATGTGGATGTGGATATGGATGTATGAATGTGGATGTGAAAATGGATGTATGGATGTGGATGTGGATGTGGATGTGGAAATGGATGTATGAATGTGGATGTGGATATGGATGTATGAATGTGGATGTGAAAATGGATGTATGGATGTGGATGTGGATGTGGAAATGGATGTATGGATGTGGATGTGGATGTGGATGTATGAATGTGGATGTGGATGTATGGATGTGGATATGGATATGTATGTATGAATGCGGATGTGAAAGTGGATGTATGGATGTGGATGTACGAATGTGGAATAATGAATGCGAATGTGTATGTGAAATGATGTGACGTCGATATGAGTGAATGGATGAGATGTGATGACATGTGAATTGGGATGTGAATAAATGATATGTGATGTGAATGAATCTGATGTGATGAGATGGAAAATGATGTGATTGGATGAGAATGAGTACACATATGCATGGAATGTGGAATAAGTAATGTGGACTGATGAGGGATAATGTGGAAAGACGAGAGTTCACTATAGAAACTGTATTTGTGACTTGTTTGTAAATGACTGTTTTATGTCAAGAATGCTGGGGAAGCATTTTGACCGTCTTGTGATTAAGGTCGTGGAGACCTAACTGATAAAGTTTCAACAGTTGACGGAGAGTCAACGGAGGACGTCTCACGTAGCATGGTCGTCGACGGTCGAGGACTTGACCAGCCTCGGTTCGATTTAAATGGTGAGCTTCCGGTACGGTGGATGAGGGACCAAGGAAGCGGCCTATGAGTGAAGCACTAGGTGACCTGCGAAGGATCCTAGAGGGTGCTGACCATACGGTGCTCGGGCTCTGGGTCGCCGAAGATACCCACACGTGCGTCGTGGATGATATTGGAACAAGGAGTAAGAGTTGTTTTCTGAAACCGGGCATGGATCTGGTTGATTGACCTTGCTGGTCCTCAACGGATGAGTCCATGGCTCTTTTATATGGATCTGTTGGTTGATCTTGCTAATCTTCAACGGAGATTCCATCTTGATTTTTTTTAAGTGATTATATTGTCAGGTACTATGAGCTAGGAACTTCTCTGAGTGGATAGGTAGTGAGTGTTCTGGTTGCCAATGATGCCATAGATACTCCGATGAAGGAATGATTGGGAATTAAGATTCAATCGGATATTTTGGAGGATTGTGATCAGTGATACTATGGTTTCATTAAATGATTGTTTTAAAGATGGCTGAATCTATGAAAAAGGTAATTTCATATTGGGTGTGGACTAATGTTAAATTTGCATGAATATCTGGCTAGGGGACCTGGGAACTCTTTTCCCTGGTACCCGAGAAAAAACCTAACCAAATTCTAAATTGGATCCTCTCACACTACAGTGGTTGGGCGGTTGGCTAACCCATGGGGCTGGATGGGGTTAGGCTGCAGTAATGGATCCCTAAATCTGAGACTCAATTCTGTTATAGTACGTTAGATAAAGTAAATCTCGGTCAAAAATTGTTCTATGGAAAAGAATCAACGGCTGTGCCTCTCAATGAGGAAAAAAGCGTTGATCTCTATGATCCAAGTGCAAGTTTCTTCCTTGATCTGACCAAGTGACTTTAGGTTCAGTTGGATCAGTTTGGTCAGTAATGACCTTGACTATGTTAGAGTAAAATTTTATCTTGGAGGAATTGCCTGTGCTTTCCGGGCAAGGGAAGTTTTTCCGAGTTTGGTTTTAGAAGAACTGAGGAATTAGTCACCTATCCCCAGATATCCGTGGGCGAGGCCCCGCGAGTGTGGGACCCTGCCCCACACAAGATGTGCTACTTCCGTTGCTAGCACCCTGAATCCGTTGCATGGTGGGGACGGGGATCTCACAAGTTTTAGGCCAGACATTGGACACCTCAAAGTGTTTGGTTGCATAGCTTATGTGCATGTGCCAGACGAGAGAAGGAAGAAGTTGGATCCTAAGTCAAAAAAGTGCATTTTTGTTGGGTATGCACAGGATCGCAAGGCATATAAACGTCACGATCTGCAAACTAGGCAAGTGGTTATCTCACGAGATGTGGTGTTTGATGAACTTGCTAGTTGGTACGACCAATTTTTCCACAATAGTCACAAACAAGCTTTGGTTTATCTTTATTGTTGCGACATTCATTCTTGGTATGACCAAGTTTTCTAGAGTGATAGCATCTTGGAAGTTGAGATGTTGATTGATTTTTCCTTTGGAATATCCCACCCTTTGTATAGAGTGCTTGCTCATCACTTGAATGTGATTTGAATGATTCTTTATCTTTGAATTTGGATTCTTGTTCAAGTAGAGATGATTCCACGTCTGGAAGTTTAGTGTTGGGTACATTTTTAAGTGTAGCAACAATTGATTCATAAGGTTCTTTGTCAACACTTTTTAGTAGCAGCAATAGATTCATCTTTCTCAATGACTTTCTTTAATGCACTAAGTTGTTGTTTGATACCTTTGAATTTACTGATGTGTTGTGCCATGGTTTTGGTCTCCTTCTTGTTGAGCTTGTAAAACTCCATGAGAAGCTTGATCTTTGAGCTCTTTGAGTCGGTGCCGAAAATCTTGTTGAGTTCCTGCCATGCCAACTTGGCATCCTTCATGCTAGCAATGTGACTAATCACATCATCATCAAGATTTTGTGAGCGATGAGGCCCAATGCTTTGTTGTTCTGAAGTGGCTCAACCTCAACTTCTTCATCCTCAATAAGGTGCCAAAGCCCCTTATGCATAAGCAAGTACATGGTCTTGCTTTGCCATGTAAAAAAACCATAACCATTAAATCTTGAAACAACTTCAACACGCTAGCAGTGTCTAATATCATACGAATTTGTAGTGTGAAGGTCTTTGCACGTGATAATGATTGACGGCCAGTGTCTAGTCCTAGTATAAGGATAATAATGAAACAAATTCTCTTCAATTGAGTAATGCAAGAGGATGCAGTGAAATTTAATGCAAGAGGATGTTTCCCACTCTCTGGAATAGTACTCTAATTTTTCAATTCTGATTTTGATTCAGCTTAATTTTTCTAATTGCTTGCTAATACTAGTGATTAAGTGCTAATCATAGTGATTCAGCTTAATTTTTCTAATTGCTTGCTAATACCAGTGATTAAGTGCTAATCATAGTGATTAACAACAACAAACTTTGGAGGGAAAAATTGAGAAAGCGTTTTGATGGGGCTTTCTTGATGAACTTCTTGCCCTTGATAAGGGTCAAAGGCTCATGTAAAAAACTTAGCTCAAAGATGCCCAAAAAGGTTGATTTTTGCCTATTTTTGTGGCGTGCTAAAATAGATGCTCCCGGTGCATAGTTAAGCCTTTAGCCACAAGATTTGAGCTCTCGAGGCCTTTAGGTAAGTAGAACACATGGTAAAAGGGCTTGGCCTAATTTGACGTACATTGTATGAATGCTTCAAAAGACCAACGACGCGCTTATTCATCGCGATTTGCAGATAGCACAGCGTGCGTCTTTGCCTAATTGCAATGGTGAGATTGGAGAGCAATATGAGGCCAATGTATGCCTAAAATATCTCTCCCAATGGTGCCTTAAGTGAGTAGAATGATCATCTCAAATCTTGGCCACAAATAGTGAAGATGGATTAGTAGCTTAATGAGAATAATTAGGGTTAGCTGAGAAGGCTAAAACTAAGCTAATGGAGAGCTAGACAGGTAGGCTTTGATACCATGATGAAATTCATGGATCAAGCTCCCTAATGACAATCAACTATCTAATTAGATCCTAATCCTAATCTAATCTTACACTAATGACTGTTGAAATATACAAGTGAATAGGGTGTGTGTGGGAACAAGCTCTTGGATAGAGGCTGTAAAAGAGGAGATGTAATTATGAAAGAACCTGTGAAAAGGTTAGAAGAATCTACTGGGAGAGAATAATGGGTAGCATGAGGGAATTTAGGAGTGTGGAGTTATTCTGGGAGATAATCAGGGAAAAGAGAAGAGGTGGAGAGAATCAGGCAAAAGGTGGAGATATTCTGGGAGTGAATCATGGAGAAATCAATGGGATTTGATGCTTGATGTAAATTCTATAAATTGAGGCATAGCCCTAATGAGAATTTGCTGGTTTTTGAGTATCCATGCCTACATTAATCTATTTGCTAATTATTCACTAATTACGTCTAATCACTTTGTTAATTATGTTGATTCTAGTGTTTGATCCACCATAGCTCATCATTTTGCTCAAATTTCAACATGGTATCAGAGCCATGCCTAGAATCAACCAGATTTATGAGCCCATTAGTGAATTAATCAGGATTAGTAGGTAATTAGCAAAAAATCAAGTTTTTTAGTGAGTTTTCACTCTTCCCCTTCACCCCCAGCCAGTGGAGGGTCTCTAGCACTTAGCACACATCACATTAGGTCACAAGCTTTTAGCTTAAGCTAGCCAACACCCCTGGCTACCAGCTCATCGAAACGGCGTAGCAAACCGCCGAAGGAATCAGGAGAAATCGTCATTTTCGCCGGCGCCTTTTTTCTCTGCAGATTTTGCCATTGCTACTTCATCAAGTCAAATTGCTTCAATTCCTCCTAGCCCAAGGGGTAATCAAGCATGCTCTACAAGCTGGTGAAGACAGAAATCAATTTCAAGTCTACAGAGAGATCCAAGCTCTTCATCAAATCTGCAGGTGACTTTGGTAAAACAGAGATTAAGCTTTCATTATTTGGTCAAATCTTATGTTTCTTGGCTTAATCCTCTACTAGACTCATTGCTATTGATGCCTTTGAAAGAATTTGAGCTCATTTAAAGTGGAAGGCATCAGATCTGGGCTCCCTGCATACTCTGTTTTCTGCACATAAACCAGAGCATTAATTTGCTAATCAGTGATTAATCAGTGCTAATCACTGTACTTTGGTGCAATTGAGGGTTCAAATTAACCATTAGGTATCTGATACAGATCCATAAAGCTTCAGATTGCAAATCGGAGTTGGTTTGATACTCCAACCATCCCGTACAAATTGGTTACCCTTAATTTAATGTAATTTCTGGTGATTTTATGCTGATAAAATTATTGTAATCATCTATTAAAACACCAGATTGAGTTGTAAAAGGGTAGACACTGCCCTTGAATCTTGAATTTGGATCAAGAGGTAAGACCCCCTTCACATCACCATGAATTCAGCACAGGAAATAGCCAAATTTAATGGGGAACAGTTTTATACATGGCAAACAAAAACCATGTATTTGCTGATGAGGAAAAATCTGTTGGGATTAGTTGAAGGGAGAGATGAATGCCCAGAGAGAGGGGAGAATGAGTGGAAGAGTAGGAATGAAAAAGCATTGGGGCTTATTGCACTCAGTTTAAATGATGAGATCATTTATCATATCACAGGGATACAGTGGGCAAAAGATGCATGGGATGAACTCAATAAATTATTTGGTACACAAGTAAAAAATTCCAAGATAAATCTATTAATGCAATTCTACAAACTGGACATGAAGGAAAGTGAATCTTTAATCACACACTTGAACAAATATAAAAGCATTAAGCAACAGCTGGCAAAAAGGTAGAAGATGATGAAGCATTAGCTGTACTTTTGAAGAGTGTGGACAAAGGAGATTATGAAAACATTGTAGCAACACTAAAGAATGTACCTGAATTGAAGATACATGAGATAGAAGCAGCTCTACTAGAGCAAGAGATCAGAGGCAAAGAGAAGAAAGGGCTCGACTCAACAGCAGGAGAGGAAAAAGCATTCTTCACCCGAGGAGGATTCTCTCGAGGACGAGGACGAGGAAGAGGCAGAGTAGGAGGGAGGACCTTCACTTGCCACAAATGTGGAAAGCCAGGACACATGGCGAGAGACTGCTACAGCAAACCCAGTGAAGAAGGAACGACATCGGCAAACTTCATGGAGGCTCCAAGAGAAGTGGAGTCGGATCATCTTTTCTGAGAGAGAGAGAGAGAGAGAGAGAGAGAGAGAGAGAGAGAGAGAGAGAGAGAGAGAGAGAGAGAACCCACAACCCAATGTAACCTGCCCCAATAAAGTAAAACCACCTCTGAGCCACCGATGATGTAGGCCAAGTGGTAGATGTATGTGTGAGCACTTTAGTCAAGGTCGCGGGCACTTATAGTAGCCTTGGACACATAGAGAGAGAGAGTGTCAAGGACTATGGAGTTTAGGGACTTGAGGCACTGGTCGCGGGCTATCAAGTAAGAGGGAAACTTGATACAGGGTCCAGGTGTGCTAGGATTATTCACTTGAGGGGAGGTGTTGAAATATACAAGTGAATAGGGTGTGTGTGGGAACAAGCTCTTGGATAGAGGCTGTAAAAGAGGAGATGTAATTATGAAAGAACCTGTGAAAAGGTTAGAAGAATCTACTGGGAGAGAATAATGGGTAGCATGAGGGAATTTAGGAGTGTGGAGTTATTCTGGGAGATAATCAGGGAAAAGAGAAGAGGTGGAGCGAATCAGGCAAAAGGTGGAGATATTCTGGGAGTGAATCATGGAGAAATCAATGGGATTTGATGCTTGATGTAAACTCTATAAATTGAGGCATAGCCCTAATGAGAATTTGCTGATTTTTGAGTATCCATGCCTACATTAATCTATTTGCTAATTATTCACTAATTACGTCTTAATCACTTGCTAATCACTTTGTTAATTATGTTGATTCTAGTGTTTGATCCACCATAGCTCATCATTTTGCTCAAATTTCAACAATGACAACACTAATCTAACATAGATAAAAATGAACAATACTCATGATGATGAGTGTGTGCTAATTAAGTTTAGACTCAAGTTCAGTTAAGTTACAAGATGGAAACTTGTACTCATAAAAAGACTTGAGATGTTGTGCTTGTATTCCAATGCTTCAAATGTCCTCCTTTTATATGAGGAAAGTACAAAAAAGCTATGATACCTCATGTGGGATAACTTGCCTAGGTGACTTGGCACTCTAGCATCACTCATTTTAACAGTCTTCATATCTTTGTCTCTCTTCTCTCTCTTCTATCATCTCTCTCTCTCTCTCTCTCTTCCCCTTGTCTGTCTTCTCTCATATCCCACTCTACGTTCTCTCTCTCTCTCTCTCCCCCCCTTGTCTCTCTTCTCTCTTGTCTCAATCTCCCCCCCTCTCTCCCTCTCCCTCCCTCCCTCCCTCTCCCTCCCTCCCTCCCTCTCCCTCTCCCTCTCTCTCTCTCTCTCTCTCTCTCTCTCTCTCTCTCTCTCTCTCTCTTGTATCTCTTCTCTTTCGTCTCACTCTCCCTTACCTCTCTCTCTTCTCTGTCTCTCCCCTACCATCTCTTTCTCTCTCGCTTGTGTCTTGTCTACCTCTCTCCCCCTTCCTCCCTCCTTGTCTCTGTCAACCTTAACCCTCTCCCCTCCTCTATTTCATTAGTAGTCTATCACTGTCTTTCCTTTCCTCACTCTCCTCCTCCCCCCCTCATTGTCTCTGTCGACCTTAACCCTCTCCCCTCCTCTATTTCATTAGTAGTCTATCATTGTCTTTCCTTTCCAACTCATTTTCACTCTTCCTTCATCAATCTTGTTGTCTTTGGATTGTTTCTATGATGTTATAAGGGAGATAGCATCCTCTCTCTCTTCATGTTCTCTATCTCTTGTCCATGTTATCTCTAGCACCTCTCTTGCTCTTCATGTTCTCTCTCTCTTACCCTTCTGATCAAAGGAGGCTACAAAATTATCATTCATTTAACAGTACACATAACTTCACCCCTACAGATCCTTTAAGTCTACAAACCTAACACTACCTTATTTATCTACACAATACACACAATGTCAATACTTTATTAGTTTATTTAACATGTTGAGCACAAACATATGATTGAAACTCTTAATCATATTTTATTTTAAACCCCAACATCCATCTCTCTCTCTCTCTCTCTCTCTCTCTCTCTCTCTCTCTGCCCCTCAGTATCATTCATTTATTAACACAGTACACATAACTTTATTTCACCCCTACATATCCTTTGAGTCTACAAACTTAACACTACCTTATTTATCTACATAATTTCAATACTTTATTAGTTTATTTGACATGTTGAGCACAAACATGTGATTGAAACAGTTAATCATATTTTATTTTAAATCTCAACACACATCTCTCTCTCTCTCTATATATATATATAAATATATATAGATATATATATTTATTTATATATGTTCAAATGTAAATAAAGATCATGACATAATCATAAACAATTGTTAAACCCAATCACTTGAATATTCATAAAAAAAATATGTTCATTGAACTACAATGACAACTTCATCAAGACACCCTTCACAACATCCTCTTCGGGATTAATACAAACTATGTTCATGCCTAATTTGCATGGTACCATAGGACAATCTCCACATCCTGCATAAAGCTCTACAATCACTTGCCCTTATTTTGCATGGTGCTTTAAGAGGCTATCCCAAAACTCATATCCACGTTGACATCTACTTATTGATAGCCATTTTTTTGGCTATCCACATTGCCACAGGGAGCTACCTCGGCCAAGGAAAATCATATAAACTCTTTGTCATAAATACCTTTTCACTGTAAATAGGCGTGTGTGCGTTAGGGAATTTACCCATATCTTCTATATATATTTTTTATATTATTAAAAAAAAGTTTTTGCTAGCTACTCATCAAAAATAAATAAAATTATTACGGCCCATTTTGTGTAAATATTTCATTTTATATAAGGGTCTAAATATGGGGGTCTCTATTTTCTCTAGTTATGTACTCATTTCTTTCTCACTCCATCAAACCTGCAAACTTCAGGTCCTCTCACACCCTCTCCACCTTTGCCCTCTCCTTCCCTCTCCATTTGCTCTCATATCTACTCTACACCCATACCTCATCTCCATTTCTCTCCCTACTACTCCCATATTACTAAATTATTTTCCCAATCTCAAAAAATACATAACAATTCAGCATGAATGTATCATATTAACCTCTACAAATATGTGGTTTCCATCTACAAAAACCTCCATGATCTTCACCTCAATCAACTTTTGTGGCGTCAAATGCAAGAAGGAGATCGGTGGTTAACTTAAAGATCTACACATGGGAGAATCTAAGCTTCTTCGAGCTTTCAACCACACAAAGGATCTTTCCAAATCTTTACTCCTCTCACTCAACCTCTCAGCCCTTCTCACCCATTTTGTACATTGTATTACTAACCTTTTATAGTGATTACTAACTACTAATCACTAACATATGTAAATAAGCACCCACTCTACTACTTTTGGAGTAGGCATTACTACAAGTTATTTGCTCAAACCTCTATATGTGACTTGAGAAGGGATAAGAAGAGGCCGACTCTCATTTCAAAATAAAAAATCCATAATCTATGATTTTTCACAATAAGATTGATTAGGCTTAATCCTAATTGGGGCTTCTCAAACCTATAAATAGAGCCCCCTCCATTCCTTGTAAAAGGGGAGATTACACACATTGTACACCACTCCCAACTCTAGTGTGTAAGGAGATAGTGAACTTGTGAGCTCTCTCTATACATCAATACAGGTTTTGATTGCATAGAGAAGCTTGAAGCTTGAAGCTTGAAGCTAGTTATGTCATTATGAGGGCTTGAGTGATGCCATACTCCCTATCATAATTGTATCTTGCCTTTGTTGCATAAATAAGATTAGTAGTTTGGGTGCAATTGTGTACAAAATCTTGGGCTCCTACATCTCCAAAGTTGATTTACCAAAGCGGTACGATGTTTGATTTAAGGTAAATTCGATCCTTGTATTTTGTGGTGTGATTTTATGCTTGGCGCGGCTTGAGGGCATGTTTCTGATTTGTTGCCTTTCATTCCATGGTAAGAGGATTGTATGGTAAGAGGGCTCCCGTAACCTTAAGCCTATGTGTATACCGACAACAAAATCAAGCTTATATTGTCTCTCTAAGTTCTTCTCCAAGTTTGGTGTGCATCTATTTGTGTTATGCTAGTCTCCTCCACACACAATATCATATGTTATGAGTGTTTGTTGAGGGTGTGTGTGCCTTTTGATTGATGTATATGGTTAGCTTGTATTGATTTGCTACAAGGAAAGATTTTTGGTGTCCTAGTTCACACACATAACTAGGTGGTGCCCCTTTTCTTGTTAGGTGTGTGGTTTTGGGGTTCTTATGTTTGTGTTGCGTTGTGCCCCAAGCCCATTGAGCAACACGGGAGCCTTGAGGAGTGCTTAGAGGCCGCTCTTCTTGTTGCCCGCCCCTGGGGACTGCCTCATTATAAAGAAAGCATTTCTCTAAATTTCACATAATATACAACACCCATAATTTGGATTACTCATATGTTTATGCCTTACTTGCAATGATTTTATATTCACATGATCACAATTTTTTTTTGTTAATAACATGTGTTAATAAGAGCCGGTGGGAGGTTCCCTGGTAACTGGCTAAAATCCCGCCGGGATTTTTGCAATACCCGGCGGTCCCGTCGGGAATTTTAAAAACCCCGGCGGGCCCGGCGGGTTTCATTTTTGTATATATACGGGCCCGGGGGGCCCTTTGGGAGTTCATTTTGCTGATAGTATACACAGGTAATGACAGTTGTGGGTGTGTGTGGGTGTGTGTGTGTTCGTGCGGGCAGCTGCCCATTCTCGTAATGCGTGACAGGATGTGGGTGGTCCGCCACACGAGGGATGTGTGTGTGTAAGGCCATTCTTCGGAATGGTGCTTATCGTGGGGCACATAGTCGGTAACGCGGCTGGTTTGTGTCCTATGGTAAGTATGGCACGCCGTAGCGGTACTAGTCGATAACGCGGTAAGCATAGTATCGTTATGGCGATGTCACCTTCCCTTCCCTTCCCTTTGTCAAATGCGGGTATATGGTCGGTAACGCGGCCAGTGTATGTCTGTATCCTATTCGTATTCCCATAGATTCGGACGGCATTTTGTCGTTAACGCGGCAAGTTGGTGTCGTCCGCTAGTGCATATATTATTTTTTGCATATTGCAGCATTTGATCGTTATAACGCGGTCGGAAAAATATCATAAATTTGCTTGATGCGGCTTGTATTGTTTTTATTGTGTGTGATCCATGCGATACTTGGTTGGTAACGCGGCATGAGTATTTCATGGATCAAATTTTACATCATATTGTCTTTAAGTTTAATTTCATGATGTCGTGACTCGTAAAAATGAATATCTCTCTCTCTCTTCCTCCCCCCCTCTCTCTCTCTCATGATACACTTCACAACTCTCTCTCTCTCTCTCTCGATACACTTCACAACTCTCTCTCTCTCTCTCTCTCTCTCTCTCTCATGATACACTTCACAACTCTCTCTCTCTCTCTCTCTGTCATGATAGGTGTGTAGATGAGGAGCTCTTTTTTTTTCTCTTAAAATATACATAATCCCTAATAAATTACCTTTTCTCCCTCTATTTTCTTAAAATATAAAACAATACTAAACATTATTTTCCTCTCTTTAGGAACTCACAAAACTATTGAAAATGTCATCTAATGTTCCCTCTCTCTCTATCTGTCCATGACTCTCTCTCTCTTCCTCCCCCCTCTCTCTATCTCTCTCATGATACACTTCACAACTCTCTCTCTCTCTCTCTCAACTCTCTCTCTCTCTCTCTCTCTCTCTCTCTCTCTTATGATACACTTCACAACTCTCTCTCTCTCTCTCTCTCTCTCTCTCTCTCTCTCTCTCTCTCTCTCTCTCTCTCTATCACGATAGGTGTGTAGATGAGGAGTGCTTTTTTTTTTCTTAAAATATACATAATCCCTAATAAATTACCCTTTCTCCCTCTATTTTCTTAAAATATAAAACAATACTAAACATTATTTTTCTCTCTTTAGGAACTCACAAAACTATTAAAAATGTCATCTAATGTTTCCTCTCTCTCTATCTGTCGACTCTCTCTCTCTTCCTCCCCCCCTCTCTCTCTCTCTCATGATACACTTCACAACTCTCTCTCTCTCTCTCTCTCTCTCTCTCTCTCTCTCTCTCTCTCTTTGTTGTTGAAATTAGGGTTGCAGGAATGCACACACAACTTCAAGAAGATGAGGAAGCTTGAGCACAACACAGTAGTGTATTATGAGTGCCAAAAATGAAAGATAACAAGCCCTAGAAGATAATGGGCGTATATACAATGCACGGGGGAAAAAACCTCCTAGTGAGGGAAAAAGTGCCCCGGCGGTCCTAAGTGTGTTCACACACATCACTACTATAATATGGTAACAAATCCCCCCTGGAGTGATGCGGTGAACAAGAGCTAGCACTCATGTATAGGGAAGTGTCTAGCTATGTGGACGAATCCACAAAAGGGAGTAAGCCCAAAGCTTTGCGAAAAGCTTCGAACTTCTCACGAGGCAGAGCCTTTGTGAAAAGGTCTGCAAGGTTATCCTGTGTTGGCACATAAGCCAAACTGATCTCTCCTGCAGAGAGTCTCTCCCTGACATAATGGTAGTGCACCTCAATGTGCTTCGTACGAGCATGGAACACTGGGTTCCGCGCAACTGCCAATGCGCTCTGACTGTCAGTGAAGATGGTGGTGGCAGATGGCTGCCCAACACCCAAATCAGCCATAAGGCGTCTGAGCCACACACACTCAACCGTAGCTGTGAAAGCTGCCCTGTACTCAGCTTCACAACTAGAAGTGGCCACAGTAGGCTGCTTCTTGCTCAACCATGATATGCATGAGCTTCCAAGCATGAAGCAAAAACCACTCGTGGACACGCGTGTGTCATAACAACCAGCCCAGTCAGAATCTGAAAAAACATGTAAATCTGACGGCAATGATCCCCCCTTGGGATAAAACAACCCAAGATGCCGAGTACCACTCAAATAGCGAAAGATACGCTTCACTGCCTGCCAATGCTTAATGCCTGGGCTATGCATAAATCTGCTCACCTGTGAGACTGCAAACTCAATGTCTGGCCTCGTAATGCATACATAAATGAGGCAACCAACAGCTGTCTGATAGAGTGTGACATCAAAGTGATCTCCAGCATCATGAAGACTCAACTTCAAACCTGTCTCCATTGGAGTAGCAATAGGCTTGCAGTCTTCAAGGCCAAATCTCCGCAACAATGTTTCAATATACTTTGTCTGACACAAAGCAATACCTCCATCACACTGCTTAAATTGTATCCCCAAATAATGATGCAAATGCCCCAAATCTGACATCTCAAAAGAGGCATTCAAATCAGCCTTAAAATCAGCAATATGACTCTCATTTGGTCCTGTGAGCAGCATGTCATCGACATAGAGAGCAATGATTAGATGTACACCATCCACACGTTTAACATACAAAGTGCTTTCTGTTGGACTATTCTGAAACCCATGTGCAGTCAAATATGCATGTATTTTTTCATACCAAGCTCGTGGAGCTTGCTTTAAACCATATAAAGCCTTTTTTAACCTGCACACTTTGTTTTCCTGCCCTCTTTGAACAAAACCACGAGGCTGCGATACATACACCTCCTCATGCAAATCTCCATTTAAGAACGCAGTCTTTATGTCCAGCTGATGTACATTCCAACCATTATGAGCTGCTAATGCACAGATGCTACGAACAGTGGTCATACGACATGTGGGAGCAAAAGTCTCATCAAAATCAATGCCCTTCTCTTGAGCATAACCTTTTGCAACAAGCCTAGCCTTATGGCGATCCACTGTGCCATCAGGCTTACGCTTCAATTTGTATACCCACTTAGTGCCAATGGCCTTCTTGCCAGGGGGCAAGTCACATAAAGACCATGTACCATTCTTCATAATAGCATCGTATTCTGCTTGCATAGCAGCCATCCAATTTTCTGAACTTTGTGCCTCATCAAATGAAACAGGCTCACTTTCATCGCACATACTAGAAACAGCCAATGCATAACAATCTGACGCATAAGAGGCACCATGAGAGCCAGAATGAGTGCGACTAGACAAAGGGGCATCCAACTTGCTGTCACGCAAAGTCTGCACCAGCCATCTAGGCATATTCCTAGAGCCCTCAATCTCTTGTCTCTCATCCTCAAGTGCATCATGCACATCTGCATCAGATATAGGCTGATTTGTGCCATCATTTAAAACCTGCATAGGCTGAAAAACTGCCTCATGAGGTATTGCACTTGACTGTGCACCACTGAAAAGAGGCAACAATGTATCATAGACATCACGTGAGCTGATATCTGTCTCCTTAGTACATGAAACCAAGGGCTGAACTGCATCTTCCACAAATACAACATCACGGCTAACCAAAATGCGCTTTGTCTGTGGATGATACAAACGATAGCCTTTGCTCTCAGCACTATATCCAACAAAAATACATTTGACAGCTTTGTCATCCAATTTTCTGCGATGTTGCACAGGCACTAATGCATATGCCAGGCAACCAAAAACACGTAAATGGCCAACAGATGGCTTGCGGCCATGCCAAGCCTCATATGGAGTGACAACCTGTAATGCTTTGGTGGGACACCTGTTTAGTACATAAGTGGCACACATGACAGCCTCAAGCCAAAAACCATGTGGTAGACTTTGACTCTTAACCATACATCTTGCCATTTCCATGAGAGACCTGTTTTTTCTCTCAGCCACACCATTTTGCTGTGGTGTATACGGCACTGTACATTGGTGTTTTATCCCACGCTCAGCCAGAAATGCATTAAATTCTGAAGACATATACTCCCCCCCTCGATCTGAACGGAGGGTGCCCATCTTACTTTCTGACACATTTTCAGCCATAACCAAAAACTGTTTGAAGCACAAAAACACTTCGGACTTTGCCTTCAAAGGATATACCCATGCATGCCTGGTAAAATCATCAATGAAAGTCACGAAGTAAAGGTAGTTTCCAAATGATGGAGTTTGCATGGGACCACAAACATCACTGTGAACAAGCTGCAATCTGCGTTCAGCTCTCACTGATCCATCTTTGGGAAAGGAAGCACGCTGCATTTTACCCAATATGCAGCCCTCACAAACATGCTTGACAGGTGCCTCAAGCTTAGGCAAAGAAGACACCATTTCAGATTTCTGCAGGCGCAGCAAACTTGCAAAATTCAGATGACCAAAACGTGCATGCCACAGTTTTGCATTTGAAATAGCCTGCGTATCCATAATAGCACATGCTGAATCCTCTACACATTTGCCATCCATATTGAGCTTATACAGCCCTCGACATAGTGAACCAGATGCTACAATGATGTCACCACAAGAGAGATCATGAACAGTACATCTGTCATCCACAAATTTTACAACCAAACCTGTTTTGGCAAATGCGGAGACTGACAGCAGATTCTTTTTGATCCCTGGCACATACAATGCATCAAAAAGTGTAAAGGTGTTGCCATTTGCAACATTCAGCACAATCTGTCCAACTCCTTTAACGGGATAAGAGGAGTTATTGGCACAAGTGACAGTATTCCCTGTGGGAGCAGACTCAAGGAAAGTGAATAAACTGCGCTGCGAGGTGATATGCTTAGTGGCACCACTGTCAAAGTACCATACATCTGAATCTACTGCAGACATACATGTGTCATGCAAAGATGGGTCATAACTGCACTGCGCATTGAATGCCCATTCTGTATCTAGCACAACATTAGCAGATTCATTGTTAGAAGGAGAGGCATCTGCAACAGCCATACCAGCCTCTTTCTTCTTAGCCTCTTTCGCAGCCAGCTTAGGACACGCTTTGATGACATGATCATTTCCCTTACAGTACTTGCAAAATGTCTTCTGTTTGTCACCCTTCTTCTCATCTTTGTCTTCCTTCTTTGGTTGCGCAGCATTTGCAGATTTCTGCTTACTAGAAGAAAAGCCTGCTTTACCTTTCCCGCCTCTCTGACTAGCAACGAAAGCTTGATCTGCGACACGCATAATATTCCTGTTTTGCCTTGACTGGTCTTCTTGCAGCAAAACAGAAACTAACTCCTCAAATGATAAGGCATTGGGATTGCCTTTCATCATCAAGCGAAGAGTGGAAGCAAAACCCTGATAAGAATCTGGTAAACCATTCAAAACAGTCTGCACAAGTGAACTGTCTGACAGGATTTCATCTGCAGAAATGAGCTGCTCTTTGAAATCCTTGATCTTTGTCAAAAAGCTATCCATAGAATCACCTTCGTTCATATGCTCACTCTCCAACTGTTTTCGGAGGTAAGCAACACGAGCCTCATTTCTTGCCTGATACAATGTGGCAAGTACATCCCAAGCATCCTTAGAAGTCCTGCAAGAGCGAATATGTGGGATAATGGTACGTTTGACAGACAGCGCAATCAAGGCATGAGCCTGCGCATCTCTACCATCCCACCGAATCTGCTCTGCTGAAAGTGGTGGTTCTCGAACAGCTGCTACAGCACTTGTGCCTGCACCATCATCAACAGTACCTGTTTCTGATGTGTTTGCAGCATTCCCAGCCACAATAGGACGTGCATCAATACCCTGCACAATATTCCATAACCCCTTTGCTACCAATACATGTCGCATCATATATGCCCACAATGGATAGTTGGTGCCATCCAACTTATCCTCAGCAGCCAACATGCGGAATACATCATTGTTGTCAGCCATGGCCAATGACTGTACTACTAGATGTAAATGCTGTCTGTAAGAGGTAAACCTGTATAAAATCGACCTGTGCTATGTAGCACAGCCCAAAACAGACGAATGGGCACCTGTCCTGCAGATTTTAATCTTGACAGAAAATCTGCACAGTAGGACGATTTTGCCTGCGCAGTACTTGGAATGCAAAAACGGAGGGCGAAATGACCTCAGATCAAAATTCTGAAACGACCTAGCCCTACGGGCTGTCCCACGGCATATACTAACCTGCAGACGCTCGTGAAACCTCGTCGCAATCGGAGGAGATGAAGCGGCAGGTGCCGGTGATGCTGCCCGGGAGGAGGAAGCCTGCTCTGATACCAATTGTTGGAATTAGGGTTGCAGGAATGCACACACAACTTCAAGAAGATGAGGAAGCTTGAGCACAACACAGTAGTGTATTATGAGTGCCAAAAATGAAAGATAACAAGCCCTAGAAGATAATGGGCGTATATACAATGCACGGGGGAAAAAACCTCCTAGTGAGGGAAAAAGTGCCCCGGCAGTCCTAAGTGTGTTCACACACATCACTACTATAATATGGTAACATTTGTCACACGGGTAGGTGTGTAGATGAGGAGTGCAACATGTATAAGACACTCCAAAATCTAACGATAGCTTTTATTATGTAAGTGTAGGTTTTTGGGTATGGCACTTTCTTGTCAAAAATAGACTTTTGAGATACATAGAAGATGTTTACAAAGTAAAATGACTATAGTAGAAAGAGAGAGGATGGAGCAGGCACACGAAAAGAAGATAGAGAGAGGGAGTTGGGTAAAGTGTGTGCCACTCACTCTAGCAAGATAATCTTTTAAACAACTTTTCTTAACGTTTACTATTAGTTGCATTAACTTTGGCTTTATCATCTCTCTCTCTCTCTAGTCACTCAATGTTGACTCTCTCATCTATATGATGCTCTCTAGTGATTATGTATAGAAGCTTATGTCTGATGCACTTGTTCGATCATTGATAAGTAATGATACACTTGTTGCGATTGTTTCACGTTCGATGAACATTGATAAGTAATGATGCACTTGTTGCGGTTGTCTCATGTTCGATAATGTATTGCATGATGTTGAGTTCAGTAATATTGTTTGATATTCCGTTTTTGTTTGATCATTGATAAGTAATGAAACACTTGTTGCGGTTGTCTCACGTTTGATGATGTATTGCATGATGTTGATTTCAGTAATATTATTTGATATTCCGTTTTTGTTTGATCATTGATAAGTAATGATACACTTGTTGCGGTTCTCTCATGTTCGATGATGTATTGCTTGATGTTGATTTCAGTAATGTTGTTTGATATTCCGTTTTTGTTGTGTTTAGTGATATTTGCTATATTTGCGAAGACGACCACAATGCCTTTCCCTGAAGAGCGTAAAATCGTTCTACGAGCAATTCGCATTGAAGCAGTCATCGCAGTGTCACAATGTTCAGAAGACATCGTCAAAAAGATCAATGAGCCTGAGATACTCATGCGAGATCTTTTAGAGCACATATGGGAAAATGCACAGCGCCGACTTCGAAGCGGAGGCAACGCTGAGTTGCTTGATAGACAAAAGATAGCAGACTTCAACCATCAACATATAACACGAACTATTTTGGGGAGCATGCGTGTAGCATGCAATGATCTTAGAGATGCTGCCCCGCTTGAAGCTAATATGCATCGTCTATAGTTATGGGACACTGTATGGAGCGAGCAAAGAGCCAAGATCAAGCGCATGAAGGCGCTGGATACAGAGTCACTCCCCAAAAGAGTGCGCATTGCCCAGGATGTCGCTGCAACATCCAGCCAGCCAGATGCGAGTGGGACGGGTGCCATTAATCGCATAATCTACAATTCTATGTGCACACACCTCATTGGCGTCCCACACGAGGCTCTGGTCGAAGGGCGAACAATAGGCTCTGGTGTTTTTGGCACAGTAAAAGAGTATACAGTTAGAGGTATATCATTTTTTCTAGAGCACATTACTTTTTGTTGCGGAAAGCACTACAAAGGAGAAGGCAGCGCCAAGTTTGAGAGCTTCCAGGCAGAGCAGGGCATGCAGGTTCTACACCCATCAATTGTCAGGTGTATTGCCTTTACAAAAGAATCTCCTTGGATCACTATTTTCCCATACTATAATGGCGTCTCGTTTGGTGATACTCTTGTGAAGGGCCCCTTCAGATTCAGTGAGTTCACCATAGTAATTTTTCGTTTGGATCGAGGATGGAGAAAACCCCCGCCCGATAATATTCCTTTAAGTCATCTAGAACTTTCTAAAATAAAACAAATAGTAATAACCATGCCACATATAATGCATGCCCTGGTGGAAGGCCTAGCGGAAGCACATTTGGCAGGAATTGTACATACCGACCTACATCCATTCAATGTAGTGTTGGATTTTACAAAAGAGTTGAAGCCACGTGTAGGTATTATCAATTGGGGGTCACTGCTGAGAGTGCCCAAAAAATGGATGTCTCTCAATTTTATATTTGAAGCAGATAAGAACCATGAGAAGGTGGCAGAGGCGGTCTCCTACGTAGACAGAGAGCGAAATAAATGGCCGTGGATAGCCCCGAAAATTTTTGAGTTTTTGGCAGATGCATACACTCCTGCATCTGATGTTTTTGCTTTAGGGTATTTATTACAAATTTTATATGACTTTTGGCAGAAAGTACAAGAGTTGTGGATGGACAATAGTTCCTATGACAAAGTTGCCATGGATACTATTATTTATAGAGTCAAAAATTGGATGTGTCTACCTGATCGCGACGAGCGAAAATCTGTTTTGCAAGTAGCGAAATTTTTTAGATCACTAAATACTGACCCGGCGAGGGCACAACGTCCTCTTGTAGAGCTATCGGTGTCATTCACCCCAATTTTGTAATTTAACAGTATCAGGAGAGTGAGTTTCAAGAATGGCTCTTTGTTTGTCTCTCTTCAAAATTTGATATGTGTGTACTGTTTGAAATATTTTCTCATTGAGTCTTTGCAATCTCTCTCTCCTCTTGTGGTGTTTAAGTTTATGTTTTCTCTTCAAAATTTGATGTGCACGCATTGTTTGAAATATTCTTTGAGTCAAGTGGATATTTCTCATTGAGTCTTTGCAATTCATATCTCATCTTGTGGTGTTAAACTTTAAGTTTTTGAGGGTAATGGTGGTCAATTTATCTTACGTTGATCTTTATAGTTCATTAAAATCCTAGTCATTTACGTTCATGCAGATATGGTAGAAGCACAAGCAAATGAGCATCAAGAGTTAGCCAAGAAGGCATATGAGCGAATGAAGGCCCTTGTACATGGACTGACAACCTGCGAAGCTACGAGAACAGCATGCAGGTTGTCGAAATGGACAAATCCTACTTATGCCCAATGGAAAGACATAAATAAACACGTAACCACAGAGATGATCAAGAAAATATGGCCATGTCCAGATGGCGAGATTAAGAAGGGAAGATGGAAGGTTTCGTGTTGCACTCATAATGATATCAAAATTAATGCCGATCGCATTTTCTTGGAGGTGTACGGTCGTCCTCTCCACCCATAACGCCGACGCTCCACTCTATTTTGCTAAGATGCTATATGCACAATTTATCCTAGAAACTCAAGTGGAGTTTGTCTCCAGAGAAGCCATTGTCAGCACCCACCATGACATACGTGAAGAGACAGTGACATTCACAAGGGAGGAACTTGCTCTCATGGTGGAGGGCACTGGATTGGAGTTAAACAAGGTCAAAGAAAGCTTAGGGGCACAGCTAGCAGAGAAGGAGAAAGAAGCTGTACGATTATCTCAAGCGTCAACTCCTCCCCCGGCCAATAGAGGGATTCAAGGGCAGCTCACAAAGATCAGCCAAGATGTACAGACCCTCTCTTCACGTATAGCTCCTGTGCGCAAAGGGAACCACATCTCTCATTTTTTGGTACATCCTGATCTTGTGGGAGTTTCTGCTGAGGCTACTAGTTCCTCCACCCCCAATGTCCTGTATGTTACAAAGTATTTGATGGGTGGAGCGGTAAGCGCTGCCTTCAAGACTTTGATTTTCTCTTTCACTTTTTCAGGTTGAGTGCTCTCCCAGTCATGAAATGTCATGCATGTAAATGTTTCGCAAACTGCATCTTTATTTCGAAGAAGAGACTCAAAAGTGTAAAAGTGAGTGCAAAACCTAGTCTCCGCTGGAAGCTTTAACATAACTGACATACGAGGTCGAAAAATATCTAAACACTCTCTGTCTCTTGAGCATGAATCTCACAAGTTGGCGAGCAGTGTCGACGATCGAGGCAAACCATTTGGTATCATCACTTTTATACCAATCTTTTAATACAAGATTCAAACTATGAGTATTACAGCCTACCGGAAAAACATGTGGATAGTGTCGCTTTAGGATTTTGGATGCATTCTTGCAATTCTTTGCATTGTCCATGATGATTTGGACTACATTTTTGGCACCCACTTCCTTTATCACAGAGCCAATGACTTGAGCAATGTAAGCCCCAGTTTTGATTGAACCAGCAAAATCCACTGCATGGATGAAAGTCTCACCTCTAGGTGAAATAACCATTATATTAATTAATGGTTTTCTTTGTACATTGGACCATCCATACTACATCCAGAAAGCTCTATATTGCTAAGAATTATTCTTTGTACACGTTCTTTTACTTGCGCATAACATTTCTCTAATAGATCATTTCGCATAGCATGGTACGTAGGCGGTGAAAACCCTGGTCCAAACTCACCAATTTTCTTCCATGCTCTCTTCCAATGCTCACTGTCCACCATCATCATAGCACTTCCAAAAAAGTAAATCGCTTTAGTAAGGACGAGTTGTGCATCATCGAGCCGACCTTGATGTAGGCTTTCTTGCAATGAAGTTTGATGCATGGGTATATTTCCTACGTCAAAGTTCCGCTTGCAGGAAGATGCACTAGAGGTAGATTACTTTCTGGTTGCACATTGACGTTCGGAGTACAAGTAAGCAATGTAGCCGGAGTTTGATGATTAGAACAACAGTGTTCTTGCTTGTAAGATTCCTCCCCAGCCTCTCAAAATGTCTAGCATCTTCCCCTCTAATCAATCCCCTCTTCAGAAATATAAAAGACCTTGTTTCTAACTGTTTTGACTTAGAGAGAGAATATTCTAGAGAGAGAATATTTAGATTTTGAATATTTTTAGATAGGAAAATTTCTCATATTATTAAAATGAATTCCCTTGAAATAAAAATTCAAAAAGAACTTTCCAATGTGCAATTGGAATTTATTGGAAATGGGTATAAAGGACCTTAGCCTAAGGGTCTAGATTTTCAAAATTTTTTGGATTATGGTCCAATTAAGGTTCCTATGGGCCAATAGCATCAGTCCATGTGTAGGGAGGAGATAAATCCAATTTGTAAAAGAAGATACCCAAAAATGAGTAAATGCTCACATAAGATGAAGAGTTGACTATGTACAAGGTTTATTAGTAAGAAACTATGAGTAATATCAAAAATATGAGATATTTTGGGTATCCAAAAATGAGTAAATGCTCACATAAGATAAAGAGTTGAAAATGTATAAGGTTTATTAGTAAAAAACTATGAGTAATATTAAAAATATGAGATATTTTGGGTATAATGATTCCATTTTGACACATATGTAAGGAAGGGGAGTCCATTAAAGGAGGTGCATATTTCACATGCTTGAATGAGTTTTAAACTCAAAAATAATGTGATATTTTTATCTCTCCTCTCTCTTGAATCAAACCAAATCAAAATGGAACCAAACTGAATCAAAAAGGAACCAAGCTCTAGTCTAAATTCAACCAAACTGAATCTAGAAAATTCTAGAATTCAGTTAGCTTTGGTTAGAGCTTCCCTCTCCTATAAATAGAACATGAGTCCTTTGAAAAAAAATAGAAGAATTTTACTATACTAGAGTTATGCTGAAATAATGCTAATTTCTACTATTCTCTAAAACTCTCTCCAAATTGAAGAAATTGGAGCTTCCCTCTTTCTTCAATCCCCATTGGTGGCTCCATCAACATACTTAACCAATTAATTGGTTGGGGGCCTCTACCGTGAACAAGAATCAAGCAATTTGTAAGGTAAATGGTGAATTTTGATCTTTTCTATAATTTCTCAATGTTTCTCTCTTCTCAACCCCTCTCAAGCTTGAGAAGCTTAATTGGAATGGTTTTTGAATGCTATTGAAGTTAATTGATGAATGGTAGTGAAGAGTTACATAATTTGATGAATGCTATTGAAGTTAATTGATTAATGATAGTTAAGAATTACATAAATTTCTATTTATGCTTTAATTCAAATGGTTTTTATGAGATTTCTCTCTCTCACTCAAGAAATGGTCATACTCATGAACCATTCTCAATCCAAATGAAGCTTTTCATAAAGCTTTTCCTTAATCCAAGATTAATCTATACTTGAGGTCAAATTAATGGCTTTTTTCTATGCTTCTAGTTTATGTATTTCATGAATATTGATGATTCAATCCATTATGGATTATTGATCCAATTAGGGATCATTCTAATTATTTCTTAATGATAAGCTTTATCCCTTAGAAAAATTGAGATTTATCATCATAGCAGCGGAGCTATGGTAAAATTTTTATAAAAATTACGCATAAAATAATTTCATTCAAAGCATGAAAAGAGGACTTCCTACCATATTCTAGGAATTATCATCCTAGATTAATTGAAGATATTCATAGAGAAATTGATTTTTATATTATGCATAATTGATTTGACCAAGTGACTTTAGGTTCAGTCGGATCAGTTTGGTCAGTAATGACCTTGACTACGTTAGAGTAAAATTTTATCTTGGAGGAATTGCCTGTGCTTTCCAGGCAAGGGAAGTTTTTTCGAGTTTGGTTTTAGAAGAACTGAGGAATTAGTCACCTATCCCCACGGATATCCGAGTGTGGAGGGCGAGGCCCCGTGCGTGGTGGGGACGGGGATCTCACAGGTTTTAGGCCAGACATTGGACACCTGAAAGTGTTTGGTTGCATAGCTTATGTGCATGTGCCAGACGAGAGAAGGAAGAAGTTGGATCCTAAGTCAAAAAAGTGCATTTTTGTTGGGGGTATGCACAGGATCGCAAGGCATATAAATGTCACGATCCGCAAACTAGGCAAGTGGTTATCTCACGAGATGTGGTGTTTGATGAACTTGCTAGTTGGTACAAGGAAAAGGATGAGGGTGTCATTGATTCCGTTGATGCGGACGTGCATGTGAACTTGCCACAAACAAGTTCTATTTCTATGTCTGGGCCAGTAGAGTCTGAGAGTAGCACTATACGTCCATGGTTAGGATGCTTGAGACATGAGAGTGTGAGCACTGGGAGTAGTGCTGTGGATAAAGGGAAAAAGAAGGTTGAAGGAATTGGCATTACATGTTATGAGTCGTCAAGTTCAGAAAGTTTGGATGAGGAACTTGGCATACCAATTTTACGCACACCAGTGCAAGGCAGGATAGATATGTGCCTCCACATGCTAGAGTGACAGGTGTTCAAAGTGATCCGCATGCATTGCAGAGATCCCAAAGGGTCAGGTATCCAGTTGGATAGGTTGACATATCGTGACTTTGCTATGCATTATGCATATATGACCTCTTTGGTGGAGCATGTGGAACCTACATACTATACAAAAGCTATTGGGAAGCATGTATGGGAGAAGGCAATGGATGTTGAGATGGACGCATTGGCTCAAAATGAAACTTGGGATTTGGTTGCCTTACCACAAGGCAAAAATGTCATTGGTTGCAAATGGGTTTATAAGGTGAAATGCAAATCATATGGTTCCATTGAGCGCCATAAAACGCGATTTTTGGTAGGCTAAGGGTTATGCACAAACCCAAGGCTTGGACTATGATGAAACATTTAGTCCAGTTGTAAAGATGGGAACAGTGAGAGCAGTCATTGCTATGGCTACAGCAAATGGTTGGGAAATGCATCAAATGAATGTGAAAAATGCATTTCTAAATGGTGATTTACAAGAGGAAGTTTATATGGCATAGCCAGAAGGATATGTACACCCGCCGAGGTACCCCACTCATGTATGCAGATTAAGGAAAGCAGTATATGGTTTGAAGCAAGTACCTCATTCTTGGAGTGATAAGATAAGCCGGTATCTTATCTCCCTCGGATTTTAGGTTTCTTCAGTAAATTCTTCACTCTATGTGAAGAAGACAGATCATGGGATTGTTTTACTTGTCATCTATGTGGATGACTTGATTGTCACTCACAGGAGATCATGCTATAGATGTTATGCATGTCAAGAAGGCATTGAGTGGACAGTTTGATATAAAAGACTTGGGTGAATTGAGATATTTTCTTGGGATTGAAGTGATCAAAGACCATGTAGGGACATGGTTAGTGCAACACCAATATGCATTGGATATGTTGGCAAAATATGGAATGACATATGGGATGACAGGATGTAAGCCAATGAGTACACCTTTGGAGCAGAATGTAAAGCTGCAGGCTGATTTTGGTGGAGTTGGATGATCCATCTATGTATAGAAAGATGGTTGGCAGTCTTATTTACATGACTATCACACACCTAGATCTCAGTTATGCTGTGGGGCTAGTAAGCCAATTTATGCAAAGCCCCAAAAAACCTCATTTGGATGCAGTGAGACGTATTATGCACGATGTAAAGACCACTGCACATTATGGTCTTCTTTATGAGCGTGGTAAAGGCTTGGATGTACACGGCTACACAGACGCAGATTGGGTAGGTAGCTCGTATGACAGGAGGTCTACTAGTGGTTATGCCTTTACATTTGGAAGTGGAATGGTGAGTTGGAGCAGTAAGAAGCAACCTAATGTTGCTTTATCTAGTACAGAGGTTGAATACAGAGGTGCAGCCGTTGCTACATGTGAAGGAGTATGGTTAAAGAGTCTCTTGGCTGATTTGGGTGAGCTTATTAATGGCAAGGTTGTCATTCAGTGTGACAACATGAGCAGCATATAGTTGGCCAAGAATCCAATTTTTCATGTGCAGACCAAACACATAGAGGTCCACTATCATTTTGTCAGAGAGAAAGTGATGGATGGTGTGAGGTGAAAAAAAGAAGAAAAGACCTTCCTCTATAGCCCTTCCACCTCGCAAACTTGGAAACTCTACCACGAACGGGGCACCACCAGCCACTGGCTGGAACACTCTCTCACCATTCGGCACCCACCCACACCATAAGACAGCTCAGAACCACAATAAACAGATGATCATTCAGCAAAAAACCTATACAGCATCAACCATGTACAAACTCAACAAATACACCAAGGACCAGGACTCTGGCCAGGATTTACAGCCAAGGAAATACACCCTTGTGTCTGATAACCGAGCCTCTATCTCCCGGTCTCTGCAATCTCTAGAGGGCGCCCACACCAGCAACCCTTCTTCACTTCCTCTGTAGCCCGCCGGCTACTCTCTGTCCCCAGCTGCTACCTGCCAATTGTCATAGGCGAGCCCCACTGTCTCCAGCCCACACATCAGCACCTCGTCTGCATCCAACACACACAAAAACCCAAGGCTCCCTCTCTGGTCAGCATCCACTCTCTACCTGCAATCATCGCCCACACAAGACCAACTACTCCTCTCTAGAAGGCGCCCACACCAACTAACCTTCAACTCAGCAGCTCCCACTGTCTGTGTGCCAAGACCAGCAGCTTCACCAACCACCAGAGCCTTGCACAATCTCTTCAGCACCAACCACTGCTCAACGCAGCTTCACCATCTCTTGCATCCAGCCAAGCCACATCATTTTAGTCCCTTGCTAACAGCAGCCCTCCCTTGCTGCTTCAATCATCGCCCACACTAGACCATCACCCAAGGCCTGCACCAGCCTGATTCTTTACCTGTATCCCTTAGCTTCACTTATGGTACCAACTGCCTTCCAGCCCTTCAAGAAGCCTCTCCTTCCACAGCTTTCACAAGGCGGTCGCACACTGTGGCTCTCCTCTCACGCAGTTACCTGCAGGCAGCTGCCTTCCCATTCCAGAGCAGCCTCCACGCATCAGCTTGTCTTTTGGCCTCCCCAGTCGCCAACTCTTATACCTGGCGGCTGCCTCTTTCAGCATCTCCATGGTGCCTGCCTGCAGCTCTTCTCTCTGTTGCTCTCTGCTGTGCCAATCACCAGCCACTCACCTCTTTGCCTCTAGCTTTGCATAGCTACCCAACAAGGCCTCTCACAAGGCGGCCCTACAGCACTTCTTCGACTGTGCTTCTTCTTGTCTCCGCAACATCTCCGCCAGCCTCTGTAGCATCATCCAGCTCTCCACGCATCACCTCTCTGAGCCTGTCCTGTCCAGCGACCTCCAGCACTAGGCGGCCACTTCACAAGACGGTCCTCAGCAAGCGATCTCCGCAGCGCCTTCGCAAGGCCACTCGTCCTCTCTTAGGCTGCAACAGTACCCGCCCCCGGCGCTTCACACACGGCTCCCAGGCCTTCAAGCACCAGGCAGTTACCTACGCCTTCACGCCTTCACCAGCTGCTGCACCTCACTTGCAAGGTGGTCTCTTCACTCTAGCACTAGGCGGCCACCACTCAAGTCCTCGAAGCTGCTGCAGCACCTTCACAAGGCGATTTACCACGTTGGCCTTCTCTCTGCACTCCAGGCCACTGATCACCTGGAACTCTCTTCTTTTTTTTTTAGAGCGGCCGTCTTACCTTCCTTTTTTGCCTTCGACGCCTTCACCACCTTCTAGATATCGAGTTGGCTGCCACAAAGAACTCCACTTGGCTCTCTATAGAGTGACCACATAATATAAATATTTTTTTAAATTTTTAAAAGCCTCAAAACCACAAAATGATGGCTACCAATGCCTCCTTATATTTTGCTTCATTTGATTCACGTGCGGCGCCCATATTTCCAAATAAATACGAGAGCTACCCCCGGCCTCCGTCAGCTACATCATCAAACCAAACACAACCATTCCAGTCGTCGGTGCCCTGCATTTAGTAACGATCTGTACACCATACTGATGCAATAAACCTCCAGATCTCAGCGTCTGCTCCGAAAAATAAAACACGTGCATAAACCAGCTCACAACCAAACCACTCAGCCTGTACACTTGCCAAGGCATTCAGGGCAAAGTTTATTCACACACCACATGCACCATATGTACACTGACCAAAAACACCTTTCAAATTTTTACCTGACAGATGGTACAGTGGATTTGCGGTATATAAAGATTGAAGAGCACGTGGTCGACATCATTACAAAGCCACTTAGTAGGGAGAAGTTTGAGTACTCCCATACTATGTTCGGAGTACATGGAATGAGCTTGAGGAGGGGAAGTGTTGAGAGCTTTGATAGCCCAAGCTCATCTACATCTTCATCTATGGCAGTACATCATGAGCTTGAGAGGGGCTGTTGAGATTCAAGCTCGATGTCAGCTTATGCCAGTTTCACTATGTGCTGGCATGTTAGGTAGTAACATGTGTGAGACATAAATCCAGCTGGTCATAGTGTGTGGACATTAGCTAGGGTTAGCAGTGTGTGGACACAACACAAGTAGTGTGTTGTAGATTATGGATTATGGCTTTATGCATTGTGTGAGAAGGGAGATGGCTTCCTCTATAGTTAGGGTTTGTATAATACATTAGAGTTTGCTCCTGTGTGTGTGTCTCCTCTCCCTCTACCCGTTTTTCATGAGAATTGATCTAGTTCAAAGACCAAGATTGGTCTATATAGTCAGTTTATGCATCAAGGCATTAAATTCAAAGTCCTAATATTGCTATTGTCGATGGTGAATAAGAAAAATCAACAGAACCCTATGCAGGAGGAAGTTCTGCAAGAAACCCCGGAAGATCAACCTTGGAAGGAATCCGGCAAAGTATCCGGACCTCCAGATCAAGTTGATACAAAGAGGAGCTTTGGCCCGGTTTCTTCTTTTCTGGACACTATGGAGGAAGTGGACCTAGTAATGCTACAAGCTACTTTGCCGATATATTTCATAGTGTGCCAAATAGAAAGTAGTCCTTCACATTGGCCTAGAATCAATAAAAGAGGAGTTGCAAAGAAAAGCAAAAGAAGATATGCAAAACCTCTCCGCCATCCAACAAAGGGTATAAACTCTGGTGGAGGCGGAGCAAGTAAATTTTCGTAATATCATTGAGCTCTTGGCCAAAGAGCTATCACACAGGTCAAGCAGGACAAGATGCAATAGATCCGCTGCCAGGTAGAAATATACAAATGTCCTCCATAACTTCGACGTCGAGATCTTGGAAAATGGCCTTTTCACACGGGAAGTAACTTGCACTACACATACCACCATCTCAGTTCATTGATTTGGAACACAACCTTCCAAGATCAAAAGACTTTTCTTAAGGCCCAAGCAAATGAAGTTAAATTAAATTATATTGAAACTCACATATCGGCGTATGTTTAGAAGTTTACCTGTTTCACAATGCATGGGCGAGACTAGAGTGTTGTTATTGGAACACCAAAGCCTTGTAGAGTCTATTTGCCCACTTGGATGTTTTCTTATTATTGGAGTAGGAACTCTACCTATGGGCTCTGTGAGAACTACTTGACATCAAAAGCAAAGAACTCAAAGGTTCGGAATCCAAATTTAAGGATGTATGTGATAACACCACAACAATGCTCATCATCCACGAAAGTCCCCCCCATGACCCCACAATCTTGGGTATTTCTCTTTGAGTCAATGCGGTAATGACTCCCCTTTGACCAAATAGCATTATATGAAGTACACTACAATGAAAAAAGAGGAGAGCAAATGCTAGGAGAGGGAGATGTAAGGTGCCTTCCCCTTTGACCAAATGGCATTGTGGGTGTTGCTCATACAAGAAGAATTTGAAAAGGCTACTTTCATGAGAGCAAACGCTAGGAGAGGGAGATGTAAGGTGATCATCTCTTTTCCTCTCTCTTCTCTCTCTGTCTTCTAGCACACTCTGTTCTCTCCCTCTCCTCTCCCTCTCCACCATCTCACATCTCTCCCTCATTTATCTCTCTCCAACCATACCTCTCTTCTCTCTCTCTCTCTCTCTCTCTCTCTCTCTCTCTCTCTCTCTCGTACCATCTCTTTCCCACCCTCATCTCTCTCTCTCTCTCTCTCTCTCTCTCTCTCTCTCTCGTACCATCTCTTTCCCACCCTCATCTCTCTCTACTACCATCTTTGATGAAATTCATGGATTAAGCTCCCTAATGACAATCAACTATCTATATAGATATTAATCTTGATCTAATAACACTAATCTAAGGTGGATAAAAATAAACAATACTCATGGTGATGAGTGTGTGCTAATTAAGTTTAGACTCAAGTTCAATTAGGTTATAAGAATGAAACTTGTACTCATAAAAAGACGAGATGTTATGCTTGTATTTAAATGCTTCAAATGTCCTCCTTTTATATGAGGAGAGTACAATAAAGCTATGATAGCTCATGTGGGATAACTTGGCTAGGTGACTTGGCACTCTAGCATCACTCATTTCAACACCCCCCCTTGATGTTAGATTGGGTATAATTTTTAGGCTTTCACTCTTCCTCTCTCTCCCCTTGTGCTAGGCTACTTTGGCATTATAGCTACTTTGGCTATGAATTTCAACTTGAGTGTATTATATGGCCTTAGAGGTTGATTACATCACACTTTTTGTAGAGACAAGAGGGGTGAAAATTACAACGGTTCTTTCTCTAGAAGAGCACGTCTTCAAGGTGGGATAGCTTTGGCCTCGATGTACTTTGCCTGCTTCTTTTTTTGATAGCAATCTTCTTCTAGGTGACCAATTTTTCCACAATAGTCACAAACAAGCTTTGGTTTATCTTTATTGTTGCGACATTCATTCTTGGTATGACCAAGTTTTCTAGAGTGATAGCATCTTGGAAGTTGAGATGTTGATTGATTTTTCCTTTGGAATATCCCACCCTTTGTATAGAGTGCTTGCTCACTTGAATGTGATTTGAATGATTCTTTATCTTTGAATTTGGATTCTTGTTCAAGTAGAGATGATTCCACGTCTGGAAGTTTAGTGTTGGGCACATTTTTAAGTGTAGCAACAATTGATTCATAAGGTTCTTTGTCAACACTTTTTAGCAGCAGCAATAGATTCATCTTTCTCAATGACTTTCTTTAATGCACTAAGTTGTTGTTTGATACCTTTGAATTTACTGATGTGTTGTGCCATGGTTTTGGTCTCCTTCTTGTCGAGCTTGTAAAACTCCATGAGAAGCTTGATCTTTGAGCTCTTTGAGTCGGTGCCGAAAATCTTGTTGAGTTCCTGCCATGCCAACTTGGCATCCTTCATGCTAGCAATGTGACTAATCACATCATCATCAAGATTTTGTGAGCGATGAGGCCCAATGCTTTGTTGTTTTGAAGTGGCTCAACCTCAACTTCTTCATCCTCAATAAGGTGCCAAAGCCCCTTATGCATAAGCAAGTACATGGTCTTGCTTTGCCATGTAAAAAAACCATAACCATTAAATCTTGAAACAACTTCAACACACTCCATACTGAGAAGGTCTTACTATAACAAGCTTTTATGTTGCTTTGTTAGCAGTGTCTAATATCATACGAATTTGTAGTGAGAAGGTCTTTGCACGTGATAATGATTCATGGCCAGTGTCTAGTCCCAGTATAAGGATAATAATGAAACAAATTCTCTTCAATTGAGTAATGCAAGAGGATGCAGTGAAATTTGATGCAAGAGGATGTTTCCCACTCTGTGGAATAGTACTCTAATTTTCCAATTCTGATTTTGATTCAGCTTAATTTTTCTAATTGCTTGCTAATACCAGTGATTAAGTGCTAATCATAGTGATTCAGCTTAATTTTTCTAATTGCTTGCTAATACCAATGATTAAGTGCTAATCATAGTGATTAACAACAACAAACTTTGGAGGGAAAAATTGAGAAAGCGTTTTGATGGGGCTTTCTTGATGAGCTTCTTGCCCTTGATGAGGGTCAAAGGCTCATGTAAAAAACTCAGCTCAAAGATGCCCAAAAAGGTTGATATTTGGCTATTTTTGTGGCGTGCTAAAATAGATGCTCCCGGTGCATAGAGTAAGCCTTTAGCCACAAGATTTGAGCTCTCGAGGCCTTTAGGTAAGTAGAACACATGGCTAAAAGGGCTTGGCCTAATTCGACATACATGGTATGAATGCTTCAAAAGACCAATCAACGTGCTTATTCAGACAGCATAGCGTGCGTCTTCGCCTAATTGCAATGGTGAGATTGGAGAGCAATATGAGGCCAATGTATGCCTAAAATATCTCTCCCAATGGTGCCTTAAGTGAGTAGAATGATCATCTCAAATCTTGGCCACAAATAGTGAAGAAGAGATAAGATATGGATTAGTAGCTTAATGAGAATAATTAGGGTTAATAAGATTAAAATCAAGCTGAGAAGGCTTAAATTAAGCTAATAGAGAGCTAGACCTAGGCTCTGATACCATGATGAAATTCATGGATCAAGCTCCCTAATGACAATCAACTATCTAATTAGATCCCAATCCTAATCTAATCTTACACTAATGACAACACTAATCTAACATAGATAAAAATGAACAATACTCATGATGATGAGTGTGGGCTAATTAAGTTTAGACTCAAGTTCAGTTAAGTTACAAGATGGAAACTTGTACTCATAAAAAGACTTGAGATGTTGTGCTTGTATTCCAATGCTTCAAATGTCCTTCTTTTATATGAGGAAAGTACAACAAAGCTATGATACCTCATGTGGGATAACTTGCCTAGGTGACTTGGCACTCTAGCATCACTCATTTTAACAATCTTCATATCTTTGTCTCTCTTCTCTCTCTTCTATCATCTCTCTCTCTCTCTCTCTCTCTCTCTCTCTCTCTCTCTCTCTCTCTTCCCCTTGTCTGTCTTCTCTCATATCCCACTCTACGTTCTCTCTCTCTCTCTCTCTCTCTCTCTCTCTCTCCCCCCCCCTTGTCTCTCTTCTCTCTTGTCTCAATCTCCCCCCCTCTCTTCTCTCTTGTCTCAATCTCCCCCCCTCTCTCCCTCTCCCTCCCTCCCTCCCTCTCTCTCTCTCTCTCTCTCTCTCTCTCTCTCTCTCTCTCTCTCTCTCTCTCTCTTGTATCTCTTCTCTTTCGTCTCACTCTCCCTTACCTCTCTCTCTCTCTCTTGTATCTCTTCTCTTTCGTCTCACTCTCCCTTACCTCTCTCTCTTCTCTGTCTCTCCCCTATCATCTCTTTCTCTCTCGCTTGTGTCTTGTCTACCTCTCTCCCCCTTCCTCCCTCCTTGTCTCTGTCAACCTTAACCCTCTCCCCTCCTCTATTTCTTTAGTAGTCTATCACTGTCTTTCCTTTCCTCACTCTCCTCCTTCCCCCCTCATTGTCTCTGTCGACCTTAACCCTCTCCCCTCCTCTATTTCATTAGTAGTCTATCATTGTCTTTCCTTTCCAGCTCATTTTCACTCTTCCTTCATCAATCTTGTTGTCTTTGGATTGTTTCTATGATGTTATAAGGGAGATAGCATCCTCTCTCTCTTCATGTTCTCTATCTCTTGTCCATGTTATCTCTAGCACCTCTCTTGCTCTTCATGTTCTCTCTCTCTTACCCTTCTGATCAAAGGAGGCTACAAAATTATCATTCATTTAACAGTACACATAACTTCACCCCTACAGATCCTTTAAGTCTACAAACCTAACACTACCTTATTTATCTACACAATACACACAATGTCAATACTTTATTAGTTTATTTAACATGTTGAGGACAAACATATGATTGAAACTCTTAATCATATTTTATTTTAAACCCCAACATCCATCTCTCTCTCTCTCTCTCTCTCTCTCTCTCTCTCTCTCTCTCTCTCTCTCTCCCCCTCAGTATCATTCATTTATTAACACAGTACACATAACTCCATTTCACCCCTACATATCCTTTGAGTCTACAAACTTAACACTACCTTATTTATCTACATAATTTCAATACTTTATTAGTTTATTTGACATGTTGAGCACAAACATGTGATTGAAACAGTTAATCATATTTTATTTTAAATCCCAACACGCATCTCTCTCTCTCTCTCTCTCTCTCTCTCTCTCTCTCTATATATATATATATATATATATATTCAGATGTAAATAAAGATCATGACATAATCATAAACAATTGTTAAACCCAATCACTTGAATATTCATAAAAAAAATATATTCATTGAACTACAATGACAACTTCATCAAGACACCCTTCACAATATCCTCTTCGGGATTAATACAAACTATGTTCATGCCTAATTTGCATGGTACCATAGGACAATCTCCACATCCTGCATAAAGCTCTACAATCACTTGCCCTTATTTTGCATGGTGCTTTAAGAGGCTATCCCAAAACTCATATCCACGTTGACATCTACTTATTGATAGCCATTTTTTCGGCTATCCACATTGCCACAGGGAGCTACCTCGGCCAAGGAAAATCACATAAACTCTTTGTCATAAATACCTTTTCACTGTAAATAGGCGTGTGTGCATTAGGGAATTTACCCATATCTTCTATATATATTTTTTATATTATAAAAAAAAAAGTTTTTGCTAGCTACTCATCAAAAATAAATTAAATTATTACGGCCCATTTTGTGTAAATATTTCATTTTATATAAGGGTCTAAATATGGGGGTCTCTATTTTCTCTAGTTATGTAAATACTTCATTAGGTGTGTGTATTACAAAACCTAAATATATTTTTATTTATTTATTATTTTTATTATTATTCTTCATAATACTTTTGGACCATCATTGTACATACGCTTCAACTTCACCATGCATAAGTAAATCCTATGCCCTCACATTTCTACCCACACCATGTAGAAAGCCTACTACCCAAATCACTTTTTTCCTTAGACTATTTCATCTTTTATTCTCTCATCTAGGGTCTCCCTCCCTTTTTGACTTCCATAGTTTAGTATTTTTGTATATATTTTTTACTATTAAATATTTTATATATTTTCATTAAATACTTTTTCATATATCAATTATTTTTATATATTTTATTTTAGTATTTTATTCACAATTAGATCTCTTTGTTTATTTTATTCTCCTATCATAATAACCATATTGTCATGATATGTTGATGACTAGTTAAATACTAGCTTGTTTATTCTTATTATGTAAATCCTTTATAAAATAGAAAAAATCTCCTCCATGCAAGTGTCCACATACACTTGAGTCTCTAAGGTCAGGGTATGATGTATTGGGGGGCTCACTCTTGGAGCTATCAAGAAATTCCACCAATGGGGACTCACACAAAGATTTTAAAAATTCAGAAAATACATGATTCTGCGGAATTTTTTGCGCTTGCCTCTGCCCCAAATTTGGACTGGTCATCAAAAGACAAAAGTTAGCTCGGGCGCTCAGAAATATGCTCAATTTTTTTGAGAATTTTTGGAGCTAATGGCGGTGAGATATGAATTTTTTATTGGACCCTAGTCTGCCCACTTTTTGGCAAGGTATACCTAGTCTCTTCTCACCTCCCTTACACATTCATCACCTACACACTTACTCATTCCTTTCTCACTCCATCAAATCTACAAACTTCATGTCCTCTCACACCCTCTCCACCTTTGCCCTCTCCTTCCCTCTCCATTTGCTCTCATATCTACTCTACACCCATACCTCATCTCCATTTCTCTCCCTACTACTCCCATATTACTAAATTATTTTCCCAATCTCAAAAAATACATAACAATTCAACATGAATGTATCATATTAACCTCTACAAATATGTGGTTTCCATCTACAAAAACCTCCATGATCTTCACCTCAATCAACTTTTGTGGCGTCAAATGCAAGAAGGAGATCGGCGGTTAACTTAAAGATCTACACATGGGAGAATCTAAGCTTCTTCAAGCTTTCAACCACACAAAGGATCTTTCCAAATCTTTACTCCTCTCACTCAACCTCTCAGCCCTTCTCACCCATTTTGTACATTGTATTACTAACCTTTTATAGTGATTACTAACTACTAACCACTAACATATGTAAATAAGCACCCACTCTACTACTTTTGGAGTAGGCATTACTACAAGTTATTTGCTCAAATCTCTATATCACACTCTGCTCTCATCTTCAATAATTCTCTCACTTTGAGCCCACATCCATGTGACTTGAGAAGGGATAAGAAGAGGCCCACATCCATGTGACTTGAGAAGGGATAAGAAGAGGCCCACTCTCATTTCAAAATAAAAAATCCATAATCTATGATTTTCTACAATAAGATTTATTAGGCTTAATCCTAATTGGGGCTTCTCAAACCTATAAATAGAGCCCCCTCCATTCCTTGTAAAAGGGGAGATTACACACATTGTACACCACTCCCAACTCTAGTGTGTAAGGAGATAGTGAACTTGTGAGCTCTCTCTATACATCAATACCTTTGATTGCATAGAGAAGCTTGAAGCTTGAAGCTAGTTATGTCATTATGAGGGCTTGAGTGATGCCATACTCCCTATCATAATTGTATCTTGCCTTTGTTGCATAAATAAGATTAGTAGTTTGGATGCAATTGTGTGCAAAATCTTGGGCTCCTACATCTCCAAAGTTGATTTACCAAAGCGGTACGATGTTTAATTTAAGGTAAATTAAACATCGTACCCTCTTACCATGGAATGAAAGGCAACAAATCAGAAACATGCCCTCAAGCCGTGCCAAGCATAAAATCACACCACAAAATACAAGGATCGAATTTAAGGTAAATTCGATCCTTGTATTTTGTGGTGTGATTTTATGCTTGGCACGGCTTGAGGGCATGTTTCTGATTTGTTGCCTTTCATTCCATGGTAAGAGGGTTGTATGGTGAGAGGGCTCTCGTAACCTTAAGACCATGTGTATACCGACAATAAAATCAAGCTTATATTGTCTCTCTAAGTTCTTCTCCAAGTTTGGTGTGCATCTATTTGTATTATGCTAGTCTCCTCCACACACAATATCATATGTTATGAGTGTTTGTTGAGGGTGTGTGTGCCTTTTGATTGATGTATATGGTTAGCTTGTATTGATTTGCTACAAGGAAAGATTTTTGGTGTCCTAGTTCACACACATAACTAGGTGGTGCCCCTTTTCTTGTTGGGTGTGTGGTTTTGGGGTTCTTATGTTTGTGTTGCATTGTGCCCCAAGCCCATTGAGCAACAAGGGAGCCTTGAGGAGTGCTTAGAGGCTGCTCTTCTTGTTGCCCGCACCAGACTGCCTCAATTTTGGTGCCCCCACTGAGGACGAGCAGTTTTTGAATGGGTATTTACATCGATCTCTTTAACACATAAATTTTCTTGTGTGCTTGTTGGGTATCATATTTTAAGAAGGAAAGTTGGTACCTTTGTGTGATCTTTCATGAATAATCCACCTCCTCCTAATCCTCTTGGGATTCAATTCAGCCAGTTTGATTGGGTGCACTCCATTAGAGTGAATGTTTGCATTGATAGAAAAATTTTCTACCAACAATGCATGGTTCTTCTTTTTGGTCCAGAAAGACTAAGAGAGGTTTTAGCATCACCTAATCCTGTCATACTTCCCATTGTAGATTACACCATTTCCTTTGATGTGCATATTTTCATCTTGTTTTAGCTTAGTTTTATGAATCAAGAAGACTTATACCATAGGCTAATTTCTGATGCTATGCAATCTCCATTTGCTCTCATATCTACTCTACACCCATACCTCATCTCCATTTCTCTCCCTACTACTCCCATATTACTAAATTATTTTCCCAATCTCAAAAAATACATAACAATTCAGCATGAATGTATCATATTAACCTCTACAAATATGTGGTTTCCATCTACAAAAACCTCCATGATCTTCACCTCAATCAACTTTTGTGGCGTCAAATGCAAGAAGGAGATCGGCAGTTAACTTAAAGATCTACACATGGGAGAATCTAAGCTTCTTCGAGCTTTCAACCACACAAAGGATCTTTCCAAATCTTTACTCCTCTCACTCAACCTCTCAGACCTTCTCACCTATTTTGTACATTGTATTACTAACCTTTTATAGTGATTACTAACTACTAACCACTAACATATGTAAATAAGCACCCACTCTACTACTTTTGGAGTAGGCATTACTACCAGTTATTTGCTCAAATCTCTACATCACACTCTCCTCTCATCTTTAATAATTCTCTCACCTTGATGTGACTCAAGGGATAAGAAGAGGCCCACTCTCATTTCAAAATAAAAAATCCATAATCTATGATTTTTCATAATAAAATTGATTAGGCTTAATCTTAATTGGGGCTTCTCAAACCTATAAATAGAGCCCCCTCCATTCCTTGTAAAAGGGGAGATTACACACATTGTACACCACTCCCAACTCTAGTGTGTAAGGAGATAGTGAACTTGTGAGTTCTCTCTATACATCAATACCTTTGATTGCATAGAGAAGCTTGAAGCTTGAAGCTAGTTATGTCATTATGAGGGCTTGAGTGATGCCATACTCCCTATCATAATTGTATCTTGCCTTTGTTGCATAAATAAGATTAGTAGTTTGGGTGCAATTGTGTACAAAATCTTGGGCTCCTACATCTCCAAAGTTGATTTACCAAAGCGGTACGATGTTTGATTTAAGGTAAATTCGATCCTTGTATTTTGTGGTGTGATTTTATGCTTGGCGTGGCTTGAGGGCATGTTTCTGATTTGTTGCCTTTCATTCCATGGTAAGAGGGTTGTATGGTGAGAGGGCTCCCGTAACCTTAAGACCATGTGTATACCAACAACAAAATCAAGCTTATATTGTCTCTCTAAGTTCTTCTCCAAGGTTGGTGTGCATCTATTTGTGTTATGCTAGTCTCCTCCACACACAATATCATATGTTATGAGTGTTTGTTGAGGGTGTGTGTGCCTTTTGATTGATGTATATGGTTAGCTTGTATTGATTTGCTACAAGGAAAGATTTTTGGTGTTCTAATTCACATACATAACTAGGTGGTGCCCTTTTTCTTGTTGGGTGTGTGGTTTTGGGGTTCTTATGTTTGTGTTGCGTTGTGCCCCAAGCCCATTGAGCAACACCGGAGCCTTGAGGAGTGCTTAGAGGCCGCTCTTCTTGTTGCCCGCCCCGGACTGCCTCATTATAAAGAAAACATTTCTCTAAATTTCACATAACATACAACACCCATAATTTGGATTACTCATATGTTTATGCCTTACTTGCAATGATTTTATATTCATGTGATCACAATTTTTTTTTGTTAATAACATGTGTTAATAACATGTTCCCAAAAAAGCCGGTGGGAGGTTCCCTGGTAACCGGCTAAAATCCCACCGGGATTTTTGCAATACTCGGCGGTCCCGTCGGGAATTTTAAAAACCCCGGCGGGCTCGGTGGGTTTCATTTTTGTATATATACGGGCCCGGGGGGCTCTTTGGGAGTTCATTTTGCTGATAGTATACACAGGTAATGACAGTTGTGGGTGTGTGTGGGTGTGTGTGTGTTCGTGCGGGCAGTCGCCCATTCTCGTAATGCGCGACAGGATGTGGGTGGTCCGCCACATGAGGGGTGTGTGTGTAAGGCCATTCTTCGGAATGGTGCTTATTGTGGGGCACTTAGTCGGTAACGCGGCTAGTTTGTGTCCTATGGTAAGTATGGCACGCCGTAGCGGTACTAGTCGATAACGCGGTAAGCATAGTATCGTTATGGTGATGTCACCTTCCCTTCCCTTCCCTTTGTCAAATGCGGGTATATGGTCGGTAACGCGGCCAGTGTATGTCTGTATCCTATTCGTATTCCCATAGATTCAGGCGGCATTTTGTCGTTAACGCGACAAGTTGGTGTCGTCCGCTAGTGCATATATTATTTTTTGCATATTGCGGCATTTGATCGTTATAACGCCATCATAAATTTGCTTGATGCGGCTTGTATTGTTTTTATTGTGTGTGATCCATGTGATACTTGGTTGGTAACGCGGCATGAGTATTTCATGGATCAAAGTTTACATCATATTGTCTTTAAGTTTAATTTCATGATGTCGTGACTCGTAAAAATGAATATCTCTCTCTCTCTCTCTCTCTCTTCCTCCCCCCCTCTCTCTCTCTCTCTCATGATACACTTCACAACTCTCTCTCTCTCTCTCTCGATACACTTCACAACTCTCTCTCTCTCTCTCTCTTTCTCTCATGATACACTTCACAACTCTCTCTGTCTCTCTCTCTGTCATGATAGGTGTGTAGATGAGGAGTTCTTTTTTTTTCTCTTAAAATATACATAATCCCTAATAAATTACCTTTTCTCCCTCTATTTTATTAAAATATAAAACAATACTAAACATTATTTTCCTCTCTTTAGGAACTCACAAAACTATTGAAAATGTCATCTAATGTTCCCTCTCTCTCTATCTGTCATGACTCTCTCTCTCTTCCTCCCCCCCTCTCTCTCTCTCTCATGATACACTTCATAACTCTCTCTCTCTCTCTCTCATGATACACTTCACAACTCTCTCTCTCTCTCTCTCTCATGATACACTTCACAACTCTCTCTCTCTCTCTCTCTCTCTCTCTCTCTCTTATGATACACTTCACAACTCTCTCTCTCTCTCTCTCTCTCTCTCTCTCTCTCTCTCTCTCTCTCTCTCTGTCACGATAGGTGTGTAGATGAGGAGTGCTTTTTTTTTCTTAAATTATACATAATCCCTAATAAATTACCCTTTCTCCCTCTATTTTCTTAAAATATAAAACAATACTAAACATTATTTTCCTCTCTTTAGGAACTCACAAAACTATTAAAAATGTCATCTAATGTTTCCTCTCTCTCTATCTGTCGACTCTCTCTCTCTTCCTCCCCCCCCTCTCTCTCTCATGATACACTTCACAACTCTCTCTCTCTCTCTCTCTTTGTCTCACGGGCAAGTGTGTAGATGAGGAGTGCAACATGTATAAGACACTCCAAAATCTAACGATAGCTTTTATTATGTAAGTGTAGGTTTTTGGGTATGGCACTTTCTTGTCAAAAATAGACTTTTGAGATACATAGAAGATGTTGTAAAATGACTGTAGTAGAAAGAGAGAGGAGGGAGCAGGCACACAAAAAGAAGATAGAGAGAGGGAGTTGGGTAAAGTGTGTGCCACTCACTCTAGCAAGATAATCTTTTAAACAACTTTTCTTAATGTTTACTATTAGTTGCATTAACTTTGGCTTTATCATCTCTCTCTCTCTCTAGTCACTCTCAATGTTGACTCTCTCATCTATATGATGCTCTCTAGTGATTATGTATAGAAGCTTATGTCTGATGCACTTGTTCTCGATCATTGATAAGTAATGATACACTTGTTGCGATTGTCTCACGTTCAATGAACATTGATAAGTAATGATGCACTTGTTGCGGTTGTCTCATGTTCAATAATGTATTGCATGATGTTGAGTTCAGTAATATTGTTTGATATTCCATTTTTGTTTGATCATTGATAAGTAATGAAACACTTGTAACTGCGGTTGTCTCACGTTTGATGATGTATTGCATGATGTTGATTTCAGTAATATTATTTGATATTTCGTTTTTGTTTGATCATTGATAAGTAATGATACACTTGTTGCGGTTCTCTCACGTTCGATGATGTATTGCTTGATGTTGATTTCAGTAATGTTGTTTGATATTCTGTTTTTGTTGTGTTTAGTGATATTTGCTAGATTTGCGAAGACGACCACCATGCTTTTCCTTGAAGAGCGTAAAATCGTTCTACGAGCAATTCGCATTGAAGCAGTCATCGCAGTGTCACAATGTTCAGAAGACATCGTCAAAAAGATCAATGAGCCTGAGATACTCATGCGAGATCTTTTAGAGCAGATATGGGAAAATGCACAGCGTCGACTTCGAAGGCAGAGGCAATGCTGAGTTGCTTGATAGACAAAAGATAGCAGACTTCAACCATCAACATATAACACGAACTATTTTGGGGAGCATGCGTGTAGCATGCAATGATCTTAGAGATGCTACCCCGCTTGAAGCTAATATGCATCGTCTACAGTTATGGGACGCTGTATGGAGCGAGCAAAGAGCCAAGAGCAAGTGCATGAAGGCGCTGGATGCAGAGTCACTCCCCAAAAGAGTGCGCATTGCCCAGGACGTCGCTGCAACATCCAGCCAGCCAGATGCGAGTGGGACGAGTGCCATTAATCACACAATCTACAATTCTATGTGCACACACCTCATTGGCGTCCCACACGAGGCTCTGGTCGAAGGGCAAACAATAGGCTCTGGTGTTTTTGGCACAGTAAAAGAGTATACAGTTAGAGGTATATCATTTTTTCCAGAGCACATTACTTTTTGTTGCGGAAAGCACTACAAAGGAGAAGGCAGCACCAAGTTTGAGAGCTTCCAAGCAGAGCAGGGCATGCAGGTTCTACACCCATCAAGGTGTATTGCCTTCACAAAAGAATCTCCTTGGATCACTATTTTTCCATACTATAATGGCGGCTCGCTTGGTGATACTCTTGTGAAGGGCCCCTTCAGATTCAGTGAGTTCACCAGAGTAATTTTTCGTTTGGATCGAGGATGGAGAAAACCCCCGCCCGATAATATTCCTTTAAGTTATCTAGAACTTTCTAAAGTAAAACAAATAGTAATAACCATGCCACATATTATGCATGCCCTGTGGAAGGCCTAGCGGAAGCACATTTGGCAGGAATTGTACATACCGACCTACATCCATTCAATGTAGTGTTGGATTTTACAAAAGAGTTGAAGCCACGTGTAGGTATTATCAATTGGGGGTCATTGCTGAGAGTGCCCAAAAAATGGATGTCTCTCAATTTTATATTTGAAGCAGACAAGAACCCTAAGAAGGTGGCAGAGGCGGTCTCCTACGCAGACAGAGAGCGAAATAAATGGCCGTGGATAGCCCCGAAAATTTTTGATCCATTTTTGGCAGATGCATACACTCCTGCATCTGATGTTTTTGCTTTAGGGTATTTATTACAAATTTTATATGACTTTTGGCAGAAAGTACAAGAGTTGTGGATGGACAATAGTTCCTACAACAAAGTTACCATGGATACTATTATTTATAGAGTCAAAAATTGGATGTGTCTGCCTGATTGGGACGAGCGAAAATCTGTTTTGCAAGTAGCGAAATTTTTTAGATCACTAAATACTGACCCGGCGAGGGCATAACGTCCTCTTGTAGAGCTATCGGTGTCATTCACCCCAATTTTGTAATTTAACAGTATCAAGAGATTTAGTTTCAAGAATGGCTCTTTGTTTGTCTCTCTTCAAAATTTGATATGTGTGCACTGTTTGAAATATTTTCTCATTGAGCCTTTGCAATCTCTCTCTCCTCTTGTGGTGTTTAAGTTTATGTTTTCTCTTCAAAATTTGATGTGCGCGCATTGTTTGAAATATTCTTTGAGTCAAGTGGATATTTCTCATTGAGTCTTTGCAATTCATATCTCATCTTGTGGTGTTAAACTTTAAGTTTTTGAGGGTAATGGTCAATTTATCTTACATTGATCTTTATAGTTCATTAAAATCCTAGTCATTTACGTTCATGCAGATATGGTAGAAGCACAAGCAAATGAGCATCAAGAGTTAGCCAAGAACGCATATGAGCGAATGAAGGCCCTTGCACATGGACTGACAGCCTGCGAAGCTATGAGAATAGCATGCAGGTTGTCAAAATGGACAAATCCTACTTATGCCCAATGGAAAGACATAAATAAACGCGTAACCACAGAGATGATCAAGAAAATATGGCCATGTCCAGATGGCGAGATTAAGAAGGGAAGATGGAAGGTTTCGCGTTGCACTCATAATGATATCAAAATTAATGCCGATCGCATTTTCTTGGAGGTGTACGGTCGTCCTCTCCATAACGCCGACGCTCCACTCTATTTTGCTATGATGCTATATGCACAATTTATCCTAGAGACTCAAGTGGACTTTGCCTCTAGAGAGGCCACTGTCAGCACCCACCATGATATACGTGAAGAGACAGTGACATTCACAAGGGAGGAACTTGCTTTCATGGTGGAGGGCACTGGATTGGAGTTAAACAAGGTCAAAGAAAGCTTAGGGGCACAGCTAGCAGAGAAGGAGAAAGAAGCTGTACGATTATCTCAAGCGTCAACTCCTCCCCCGGCCAATAGAGGGATTCAAGGGCAGCTCAAAAAGATCAGCCAAGATGTACAGACCCTCTCTTCGCGTATAGCTCTTGTGCGCCAAGGGAACCACATCTCTCATTTTTTGGTACATCTTGATCTTGTGGGAGTTTCTGCTGAGGCTACTAGTTCCTCCACCCCCAATGTCCTGTATGTTACAAAGTATTCGATGGGTGGAGCGGCCAATATATACTGCCCTGTGGATACTACTACCACTTAATATGTTTAGTGAGGCACATGCAAAGTATTTCCACATGTGCATTGTGCAGTGTCCCAATAAATCAAGGTATTTATACAGTGTTCGGCATGGCTAGCGAATATAAACCACCAGGACCTTTAGATGCATTTCCTAGTGAAATTCACAATTTATTTCAAGATGAAAGCTAAGAAAGACATAAATCCTACTTTTGTATTGATAATTTCTCCAAATACAATCATTTGTACAAGTAATTTTTATGAAATTAATGAAATGACTTCTTCCTCTATGTCAGTATCTTGCTCCAAAATTCTTTCACCGTTTACCCTCTCGTCTGCTAAATTAAGCTCATCTAAGTCAATGTCCAATGTAACGTACCCATCTTCACTAATAAAGAAATGTCCATGTAATTATGAGTTTTTATGGTATAAATATCAATAATTTTATTATTTGAGTCATTTCCACTTAGAATCTTCAAATTCTGAGCCCAAATTTGGAATCTGCGCGCGATTTTACCCTAATATAGGATTTTACAGCATCCAAAACGGACACCGGATCAAGCCTATACGCTAATTTCAATCATTTTAGTTAGAAAACGGCGACCTTTAAACCTTAATAAATGCACGACCACACGTCCGATTGACGAACGGTCTGAACCCCTGCGACCAGGAGAACCTCCCGGACAAAAAAAATTTTCGCCCCCCGGGGCGGTCCGGCACGCAAATCGAGGCGGGCGCCCCAAATTTGGGTACCCCGCCCCAAAATTTGGTCCGTACACACTTACTAGGACGCCCGTACAATGGCCGCCCAAGGACCAAAGGACGGCCACCCACTGTTTGGTCCACGCGTACCCTTGGGCGGACACCCAGACCGGATAAGGTACACGCGTACCCTTGGGCGGACACCCAGACCGGATAAGGTACATGCGTACCACTCCTTTCCCAGACAACCGACACCGTACCTTTCCGGTAGACCCATGCAGGCCACTGATCCATAGCCTTTGAAGGTACACCGTCCTTTCGTCCCTGCTTTGCGCAGCGCCCGTACCCTCACCCCTCAGCTATATAAACCCCCGGGGTGCTCCTCAGTCTCGGCACGCACTTCTGTGTAGCGCATGCCCTGTTGTGCCGCCGTCCGTACCGCCGTAGCGTACTTGCTGCAAGTACAGCCGCCCTTGCAGCCACCCCTCTCACACCCCCTCATTTGGCTCTTTTCAGATAAGCCAATTTTCCTCCATCCTCCTCTTGCCATGGACCAGTGTCCTTAACTCTTCTCTCTCCCCCCCCCCCCCCCCCCGTGTGAATAGACTTACAGAGAGACTTGCAGCAACCCCTCCCAGCCCTCTCCACCTTTTTGCCTTTGGCCTTAAGGACATCTCAACAATTTCCCCCCCCCATTTGCGTAGACTTTAGTAAGGGATTTTTGGCTCAAGCGAGGGTTCGTGCGCCATATTCTTTTGCTCATACGGTGAGCAAACGAGCTCGGAATTCAGATCCGACTGAAGCGTTTCGATCGCAGCAGGGAGCTCTACAAGGCGACGCCTAAGATGGCCTCATCCCGGAGATGGCAAAATATTGCCTCAAGAGGCGCACGTAACAACGAGATGGAGGGAGATGCGCCCAACGCGGCTCCAGTCCACCCTTTTCAAGCCCCTCAAGGAAACAGTGGCCAGGTTAGCTTGGTTAATTTTCAAAAGAAGAGATTTTTCCTTAAAATTAGTATTAATGAATGGTGTCTTTTTCTTTTAAAATGAGGACATAAAAAGTATATGAAATTACGAATGATGTGATGTTGTTTTCGATAAATTGCGTTGAAATTGCTATCCTCATGAATTGTGAATGCTATACTTAGAAAATTGCATTGAAGTTGTTATCTTTGGAATTCAAGATTTTTTTTGGCTTCAACGCTAACTCCGTTCCATGCTTGTGTAGCCGGGCGGCGTCGTTAGCAAAGCCCGGTAATGGTCCAAGGTATCCCTCATACCTTTGGAAGAATAAGGATCGCCGATTGAGGCAAGAGATTATGAGGCTGCCTAGTTCTGAGGGCCCAGGCTAGTGCGGTAAATAAGCCCACCCTAGTGCGCAGACATCCCTCTGAGGGGCGAGAGGATCGAGCGATGGAGCCTGAGAGGGCGACAGGCCGGTTTGAGTCCTCGCCAGTAGCCGAAGATGAGGTGTATGGTCCCGTAGGGTTATGTCCAGCATGTAGAGGCTGGAAGGCCGAATTCTAGATCATTGGCAGAATAAGAATAAGAGAGCCGGATTGGCTTGTATGGAAATGGATTCATGTATAAACTTTTTATATAATTGCATCTTGTCTTTGGTATGATTGTATTGTGTAAGAAGGCTGTTATAACGAACCTTGTGAAGAAGGGCCCTAATTAAGGAATATGCTTATTTATGTCAAACAGTGTGGTAGAACTAATTAGAAAACAAATTGATGCGTGAGTAGGGTGGAAAGTGGGAGGATGGAATGCCCTGTGACGGCACCATCCTACGGATGGGTGGACCCGATTAGTCGGGTAGCTTTCCAAATGATTAAGTGATAGCCCTACGTTAGGTAGTTAGGTTCTTGGGCAACTCTATTCTAGAAAACTAGGTCAGCGGCTGTGCCTTGCATGAGATGAGGAAAAAAGCGTTGTCTCTAGACATCAAGTCTAGTAGTTGCCCAATTTTTGATCAATTGCCCTATGGGTGATTTGATGTTTAGGAAATCACGCTCCCCCTGCGGGATAGAGCTAGGTCATACCTATGAATCATATCCTTGAATCTCTGCAGGGTCAAGGTGTCGATGAATAGGAAATTTTTCCCAAGATAAGACTTAGCGGACTATCTTAAGTGTTTCTCCCATTTTTAAAGGGAGGAGCCTTACAATTGGTATCAGAGCAAGTTTGACTCCTAGGAATTGCAGTTTAAGGATTGTTTTGTAATAAATGTTTTACCTAACATAATGCTAATTAGTAAAGACATCCTACTAAAACAAATAAATTAAATTGATGTTTGAATGATTGTAGGAAGAGGAAGATGCCTACTCCAAATTTCTAGTTTTCCAATGCATCTTCGAGACTGCTAGTCACTCCTCGAATTTCGAGTTCCGCGACACCATGGTGCAGATATTAGAGAAGATATCCCTCCCTCATTTCTCTCGTATTCAGAGAGGATGGGGTAGAGATTTCTGGAGTCGTGGGCCGAGATACTTCTTCATCCGAGCAGATCAGACTGGGAACCTCACCACCGACCTTAAGCGGATTCGTTGGATTGAGAAGCTGAAGATGGTCCGCTTATTTTGGTTCGTCGGTACCCCCAGGGACGACACCTCGGTGACTATAGATGGGGTTCGCATACCTCAGGATCGTTGGGTGTATGATAAAGTGATGCAGGTCTTACCTGCTGATAGAGTAGCGGTGTTGGGACCTACCCCAATCCAGAGTTTACCACCCTTACCATCAGTTTTTAGGGTCTTAGAAACTACAGCGGAACCCCCATATTTCACATATGTGGACCGCTCTACCCTTATGTCACAGTGAAGCCTAGGAATTTCCCTTGATGTCAAATAAGACTAATTATATTAGTCTCAGATCTTTGTAATAAAACTTGTCCTTGTAAATATTTGGAAATAAAATAATTTCAATAGTTTTGCTCTCCAAAAAATTAAGCGTTGTGCAAATATGAATCTTGTAATCTTAAAAATTGTTTTTACGATGATGGCCAGGATGACCACTCTCCACTTCCCAATGCGCTTTACACCGATACCCAGGAGAAGAAGCTCCTGCTCAAGCAAATGCAACCTCCCTCCTTTAAAGGAGAAGGTTCAAAGGTTGAGAAGGATGCTGAAGTCTGGATTGAGGCGATGGACGATTATTTCTCTGCTGCCGATACTGGAGTAGCAAATCAGTCTATGCTCGCACGGTTTCGCCTCACTGGAGATGCTAAACTCTGGTGGAAACAGTGGTGCCGTGACAAGGAGGTCACCGAGCATTCTCAAACGTGGGAAGACATCAAGCAGGCAGTGAAGGAAAGATATCTTCCTCCATCCCATGAATCCATAAAGATGAATGAGTTCTTTAGTCTTAGACAGTGCACCTTAACTCTTGAGGACTATTATTCCAAATTTATTACCCTTCGGAAGTATGCCCCAGCTATGACTACTTCCCAGCAAGTGGCTCGTTTCTGCCAAGGGCTAAATGAACCCCTAGATTCTCGCCTTGAAGCAATGAGGCCAACCACTTTACAGGATGCTCTCATACGAGCAAAGCCCCTTGTGAAAGAAATGAAGGCTAACAAACCGAAGAATCAAAAGAGATCTTACCCTGAGGCAAACCTTAGAGATCAACCCTACAAGAAACCTCAACAGAATTTCCCCTACTACAACAGAGGGCGACAAGGCAACTCTTTTGCCCCCCGCTCGTATGCTGCTTCTTCTAGAGAAGGCCCTCTGTGTTTTGAGTGCAATGAGCTGGGACACTTTAGAGCCAACTGTCCCAAGATGGCAACATCATTCCCCCAAGGTAACAGAGGAAATCAAGGCCGTGGAACCCCTACCCACCAAGGTGCAAGAGGCAGTGGTCGTGGCAGAGGCCGCGGAGGACCAGTTGCTAGAACTGCCTGTGTTATAAGTGAAGAACCAACCTTGGAAGAGGCTGAAGAAGAGCGCGCCACCGTCCATGCGGCAGTAGAACACCAAGGTCCGAATAAACAATTTGGTGTAATCCAAGCCCCCGCCACTCATCACGGTAAGCCATTTCAGCTTTTGATCGATTGTGGCAGTACCCATTCATTCCTTTCTCCTAGGTGCTTGCAAGAATTAAACTTGAGTCAAAAATCAGCTAGAAAAATGATTGTAGAGTTAGCCAGTGGGAAAGAAGTAATATCTCGCCACTCTATAGGAAACCTTGATTTTGAGCTGGGTAATGAGCAAACTCATGGTCACTTTAGAGTCTTGCCACTAGGAATTTATGATGGAATCCTTGGGATGGATTGGTTAATTGCAAACAAAGCTAGCATTCATTGTAACCAGGGGAGTATCACTTTTGAAAATGAGCATGGCCAAGTAATATCTGTTCAGGGGATCACAGGAAAACCTAAGTCTAGGGTAGTCAAGGCAAAACATCTTCTCAAGGGGACACGTAAGGGTCAGCAAGTTTTCTTAGTCAAACTCAACAAAGTCATTGAACCTAGTATGGAGACAGAACCCTCTTGGCTCCAAGAATTCTCTGACATCTTCCCTGACAAGCTTACAGGGTTACCGCCTCCTCGAGAAGTCGACCATGAAATCGAGGTGATCCCTGGAGCTCAACCCGTCTCAAAAACTCCCTATAAAATGTCCCTTCCTGAAGCCATTGAACTTAAGGAGCAACTTTCCCAACTCATTGAACAAGGATTTGTATGCCCCAGTAGCTCTCCTTGGGGAGCACCTGTTCTTTTCCAAAAGAAGAAGGACGGGACTCTCCGCCTCTGCATAGATTATCGAGGGCTAAATCAAGTCACTGTCAAAAATAAGTATCCTATCCCTCGCATCGATGAACTTCTTGACAGGCTTCATGGGGCCAAAGTCTTCTCAAAAATAGATTTGAGGTCTGGTTACTATATCAGATCAAAGTCAAGGAAGCAGATATACCCAAAACAGCCTTCAATAACCGTTATGGCCACTATGAGTTTACTGTAATGTCATTCGGGTTAACCAATGCCCCTGCAACCTTCAACCGCCTAATGCAAGATATATTCCGCCCGTACTTGGATGAGTTTGTGCTTGTTTTCTTTGATGACATCCTAATCTATTCCAAATCAATGGAAGAGCATGAGGAGCATGTGCGTAGAGTTCTGCAATTGCTGCGTAGACACAAACTCTATGCCAAGAAGAGAAAATGTACCTTCTTTACTCATCAAATTGAATATCTTGGATTCATCGTCTCCAAAGATGGTATCTCAGTAGACCCTGCCAAGGTCAAGGATATTCTAGAATGGCCACCCCCTAAATCAGTTCGTGAAGTTCGTGGATTCTTGGGAATCACGGGTTGGTATAGGATTTTTATCAAAGATTATGCCTTGGTAGCTGCACCCTTGACAGATCTTCTTAAGAAGGATTGCAAAATAGTGTGGCTGCCAATCCATCAAAACAGCTTTGATCAGCTGAAAGTCATTATTACTTCTGCCCCAGTCTTAAAGCTTCCTGATTTCTCCAAGGAATTTGAAGTGGTTACCGATGCTAGTAGTCTAGCACTTGGTGGTGTCTTAGGCCAAGAAGGAAGACCAGCCGCTTATACTTCCCGCAAGCTGAAGCAATATGAAGCAAACTATGCCACCCATGATTTGGAACTCTTAGCAGTTGTTCATTGCCTTAAATTATGGAGACATTATCTCTTGGGAGGCAAATTCCAGCTTGTAACTGACCACAAAAGTCTAAAGTGGATCTTCACCCAGCCTAACCTCAACATGCGGCAAAGGAGATGGATTGAAATTCTACAAGAATATGATTTCGACATCAAATTCCGTCCTGGGAAAGATAATGTGGTAGCAGATGCACTTAGCCGCAAATCTTTCTTGAATGCAGTTTCAATGCCAAATAATCCCATACTAGTCAAGGTGGAAGAAGTCTCATCTCATGACCCAGATTATCAAAGGATGATAAAGTTAGTAGAAGAAGGGGGACACTCAGAGAAAGAGAAGAATCTAATCAAGGGATACTCCACTCATGAAGGAAGCCTTTACTTCAATCACAGGCTATGTATCCCTAAGGATCCTGCTTTAAAGAAGCTAATCCTCCATGAAGCTCATGATAGCCCTGCTGCAGGACACCCAGGTTATGCCAAAACATTAAATGCAGTAAGAAGGAGCTTTCATTGGGCAGGCTTGAAAAATGATGTGCTTCGGTACTTGAAACAATGTCTCTCATGCCAAAGGATCAAGGCTGAAAGGGTCAAGATGCCTGGAAAGCTTCAACCCTTAGATATTCCCCAAATGAAGTGGGAGTGCATTAGTATGGATTTTGTCACAAGTCTCCCCACTGTTCAAGGAGGATATGACTCCATTCTAGTAGTAGTAGACTTACTTACCAAAGTAGCTCACCTTATACCAGCAAAAAAGACCTTCAAAGCTTCTGATGTTGCTCGTATATTCATCAAGGAAGTCTTCAAACTTCATGGTGTCCCAAAAAGGATAGTAAGTGACCGGGATTCTGACTTCACCTCAAAATTCTGGCAGTCTTTATTTCAAGCTCTGGGGACTCAACTTTGCTTTAGCACAGCTTATCATCCAGAGACCGATGGGCAGACTGAAAGAGTCAATCAAGTAATTGAAGACATTCTCAGAGCATACTGTGGACAGGAACCCAGAAGGTGGATTCAATACCTTCCTCTGGTAGAATTTGCCTACAATGCGTCTTATCATCAAAGCATAGGAATGTCACCATTCAAAGCACTCTATGGGCAAGAATGCTTGTCTCCTCTAAATTTCTCTGATCCGACCATAAGAGTTGAGGCATCCAGAAAAATGCTCGAAGAAATGGAGGAACAAACCAAAGCTATCCAAAGGGATATTAAAGCTGCGCAAGATCGACAAAAGCATTATGCTGACAACAAGAGGTCTGAAAGGATCTTCAAGGAAGGAGACAAAGTTCTTCTACGAGTGCGCCCCAAACGAAGTTCTCTATCACTTGGGAAATATAAGAAGCTCAGCCCTAGGTATTGTGGTCCTTATACAGTTATCAAGTGTCTAGGTAAAAGTGCCTATAAACTCCAACTTCCAGCCCATATCAAAGTCCATAATGTATTTCATGTAAGTTTGTTAAAGCCATATGTCCCCAGTCTCGATCATATTCTTGATGATGAACAAGTTGTAATCCCTACTCAAGGAGTCCTTGAATTACAGCCCAATAGCATCATAGATTCTAGGGAAAGGCAACTCCGAAATAGAACTCTTGTAGAACATCTAGTTCAGTGGAAAGATTACCCTGAAGAGGATGCAACTTGGGAAGATGAAGCTACACTCTTAAAGGATTATCCCCAATTCATGACGAGATGAGGACATCTCGATTTCTTTAAGGGGGGAAGGATGTAACGTACCCATCTTCACTAATAAAGAAATGTCCATGTAATTATGAGTTTTTATGGTATAAATATCAATAATTTTATTATTTGAGTCATTTCCACTTAGAATCTTCAAATTCTGAGCCCAAATTTGGAATCTGCGCGCGATTTTACCCTAATATAGGATTTTACAGCATCCAAAACGGACACCGGATCAAGCCTATACGCTAATTTCAATCATTTTAGTTAGAAAACGGCGACCTTTAAACCTTAATAAATGCACGACCACACGTCCGATTGACGAATGGTCTGAACCCCTGCGACCAGGAGAACCTCCCGGACAAAAAAAATTTTCGCCCCCCGGGGCGGTCCGGCACGCAAATCAAGGCGGGCGCCCCAAATTTGGGTACCCCGTCCCAAAATTTGGTCCGTACACACTTACTAGGGCGCCCGTACAATGGCCGCCCAAGGACCAAAGGACGGCCGCCCACTGTTTGGTCCACGCGTACCCTTGGTGGGCGGACACCCAGACCGGATAAGGTACATGCGTACCACTCCTTTCCCAGACAACCGACACCGTACCTTTCCGGTAGACCCATGCAGGCCACTGATCCATAGCCTTTGAAGGTACACCGTCCTTTCGTCCCTGCTTTGCGCAGTGCCCGTACCCTCACCCCTCAGCTATATAAACCCCCGCGGTGCTCCTCAGTCGGCACGCACTTCTGTGTAGCGCATGCCCTGTTGTGCCGCCGTCCGTACCGCCGTAGCGTACTTCCTGCATGTACAGCCGCCCTTGCAGCCACCCCTCTCACACCCCCTCATTTGGCTCTTTTCAGCCAATTTTCCTCCATCCTTCTCTTGCCATGGACCAGTGTCCTTAACTCTTCCCCTCCCCCCGTGTGAATAGACTTACAGAGAGACTTGCAGCAACCCCTCCCAGCCCTCTCCACGTTTTTGCCTTTGGCCTTAAGGACATCTCAACAATTTCCCCCTCCCCCCCTATTTGCGTAGACTTTAGTAAGGGATTTTTGGCTCAAGCGAGGGTTCGTGCGCCATATTCTTTTGCTCATACGGTGAGCAAACGAGCTCGGAATTCAGATCCGACTGAAGCGTTTCGATCGCAGCAGCAAGCTCTACAAGGCGACGCCTAAGATGGCCTCATCCCGAAGACGGCAAAATATTGCCTCAAGAGGCGCACGTAACAACGAGATGGAGGGAGATGCACCCAACGCGGCTCCAGTCCACCCTTTCAAGCCCCTCAAGGAAACGGTGGCCAGGTTAGCTTGGTTAATTTTCAAAAGAAGAGATTTTTCCTAAAAATTAGTATTAATGAATGGTGTCTTTTTCTTTTAAAATGAGGACATAAAAAGTATATGAAATTACGAATGATGTGATGTTGTTTTCGATAAATTGCGTTGAAATTACTATCCTCATGAATTGTGAATGCTATACTTAGAAAATTGCATTGAAGTTGTTATCTTTGGAATTCAAGATTTTTTTTGGCTTCAACGCTAACTCCGTTCCATGCTTGTGTAGCCGGGCGGCGTCGTTAGCAAAGCCCGGTAATGGTCCAAGGTATCCCTCATACCTTTGGAAGAATAAGGATCGCCGATTGAGGCGAGAGATTATGAGGCTGCCTAGTTCTGAGGGCCCAGGCTAGTGCGGTAAATAAGCCCACCCTAGTGCGCAGACATCCCTCTGAGGGGCGGGAGGATCGAGCGATGGAGCCTGAGAGGGCGACAGGCCGGTTTGAGTCCTCGCCAGCAGCCGAAGATGAGGTGTATGGTCCCGTAGGGTTATGCCCAGCATGTAGAGGCTGGAAGGCCGATGTCCGACAGAGGCCTTCAAGGTGATATATGGAGCTCAGAAAAAACCGTATGTTGAGGGTGTAGAAGTGCAGACTTTGATTGATGCATCAGGTTCACAAACACCCAAGATGCTGGGGAAGAGTTTTACACTGTCCAAGAAGAGGAAACTTGAATTGGGGGGAAGCAAGTTAGTTGCAAAACTTGAATTTGGAGAACAGGTGGTGAATCAACCAGGGTTTGTTGTGAAGGATGTGAGTAATGCTCAGCAGTATCTGAAGGCACTTCAGTATTTCATTGAGAGTCAGCAGGAGAAGATTGAGCAGTAGCATCTTGTGAATGAGATAGTAACTTCAAAGGATTACCAGGCTAAAAGTGCACAGATGAAGCAGCTTGAGGAGGAATTGAAGCAGACAAAGGTGACGCATATTGCTGAAAAGGCTCAGTTATTGGAACAACATGCATTGGAGATAGCTAAGGTTAAGATGTCTTTAGGAATCTTCAAGGAATGGACAGCAAAAATGGATGATAGGGTTACATTTGAGTTGGACAAATTGGCTAAAGATAATGCAGAAATGAAGGTTGATAATGAAATGATGACATTGAGACTTCAGCCTTTACAGGTGCTGGAAAAACAGATGTTGATGAATGAAGAGTTGGATGTAAATGGAGTGCTGATGGCACAAGGGGATGTACAGATTCTGAAGCAACAAATGCATAGCACTATGTAGGATTCTTGGGGAATGATCAAGGAGAGGATGTCTACAATGATAAATTATCCCTATGATGTTATGAAAACAGGGTTTGTAACTCAGCATGAGGCAAGATTGGTAGAAGAGGTTGGACAGTTGAAGAAAGAAAGAGAGTACTGGATTCAGCAGGTGTACAGGAACTGAAAAAGATGCAAAGTGTGAAGATTCAGAGTGATAGGACTGTGGAGGAAGTGTTTCAGGAACCAGAAGTTCAGGTGGAAGTACCTATTATAAATTTGAGTGTGCAAACAGCAAGTCAGAGTGAGCAGCCAGTGGAGACTTCAGTGGAAGATAAATCAGCAGAGAAGACTGACGTTTTGAAGGAGGTTCCAGTTGTTGAAGGGATGCAGGCTGAGCAGCAAAGTGATGTAGTACCTGACATTTGAAGAAGCACATGTGGCCAGTCTTTTCTGATCAAGGGATTGTGAATTCAAGTCTGATTTCCTTGAAATCAACCACCGGGCTGTGCCATGTGTTGAACTACAGATAAAATAGCTAATAGTTACCTAATAGTTGCTTAGTCGGATATATGTATCTTTGCTCAGTCGGAATTCTACTCAGTCGGATTATTGATCAGTCGGAGTTTGTTATGATCTGGTTAGTCGGATATCATCTGTTAGTGTCTTGTGACATTCTAGTTACAACCGTCTAAACTGTCTGAAGTCGCCTATTTATAGGGGCTTTGTAGTCGTCTTTTACAAGAAAAGAAGAAGAAGATGAAGAAGAAGTAGAAGAAGAAAGCAATGTATGATTCATCTTGATCAATCAAACATGGTATTTCAGTTCTGTTCTGTTATTCTCTATCTTGTTTAACAAATCTCTGTTCAATCCGTGTTCTCTATGCTCTGTTTATGTTTAGCCTGATGTGGGAATTGAGGTTAGTGTTACCTAATGGGGGTGTCTTTGCTGTGTCAGAAGTAGTTAGTTGTGTTGTGTTTGAGAACCCCAAACACCATTCACACTTGGGTGCCCATACATGGCCGGCCGATCCTAACCCTTATCCTACTAATATTCAAGGTGCGCCTCTCATCGACGATCACCCAATCCCTTCATCCTTAACATATGGTGCCGACAAGGCCGGCCCATGACTCAGAATATTTAAATTAATGACGTAAAACATAGTACGTCTCAATGTCCGTCTCATAGGTTAACATGCCCCCCTTCCTAATGTAGATTCCGTCCTCGGAAGCTATGGTATGGTAAGCTCGAGAGGGTTGTTGACCGTCTGCAAAACAGGGAAGTAGAGTGAAAGTATGCTGGAATTCAAAAGATATAAAGTGTATAAATTCAAGCATGTTAGACCACAATGGATGTTGCTATGAGAACTTAGTTTAAGGGTCACATGAATGAGCTAGTGTAGCAAATTAACAGGAGTTTAAAATTATTGAAAATAAATCAAGAGTAAGCAAGGTGTCAAAGGTTAATCAAGGTTTATAACTGGCCTAAGTCAAGGAAAATAACCAAGCTTAATAAATAAACAGATGACCACACTGTGTCTACTCTAAGAATAAGTTAATACCACGAGCCTAGGGACACAAGAAACATCAGAGTTACAGGAGCCTTTTGCCTTTATTTTTTTTTAATGCACGTGACAATTTTTACACACAATGGCGACCTTCCTAAGGCAAAACTATAATCGATCCTGGTACCATGTTTAACACAAGGCATTATCCAAGAATCTATTAGTTCACCTTAGGCAAGGCTACCCCCTACCAACCAAGGCATCGGTCTGGAGGAGAATACTCCTCGCCTACCAAGTATCAATAAGGCGATAGGCCAACATTAAAGCACATCGTAGACTTGTATTGCCATTTATTGTAGGCTTTTTTTAATATAAATCTATTTCTTTTGATCTTCGCTCCTGAACTATAATTTGTCTTGCATCCTTTCGACAAAGGGGTAAAAGCTATGTCCTAGAGGTCAACACACACATGGCCAGGTGTCAAACATTAAGATGGTTTGATCCTAGACCTAAGACAATCGTATTCCAAGGTTAACTAAAGACGTCATGCATTCTCAGGAATATATCCAATAAGGTTAAGCTCATTAATGATTTACACTAGCACGTCAAACAACTTCAAAAACTAAGTAGTATATTGACAAGTTCCATGTGGTCATGCATTATAGTTCATGCAATTAATTGAACAGAAAAAACGAAAGAGAGTGGGTATGGAAGAATTACACCTGTATTTTGGAGATCTCCTTGATTCAATGAGAGAAATGCCCGCAATTTGATGAGATATTTATGTATGAGCATTGCGGCTATCTCAAGACTTGAAAGCGAACCCACCTCAAACTTTTCAACTTGTACAATCAACTAACAAGCACTATACCTCGAGAGGCACATCAGTGTGAAAATTTCAAGACTTGTTTAAGAAATCTAAACTAGAAAAAACTTGAAAACACTAACCTACCTACCAGTCACCACACTACTACTGAGGATACGGTAAGAGGATGTTGTAGAGTCCTAGCTCTAGCCCTAAGACTAAGCCTCTATCTGCATCATCCAAACAAATAAAGTCAACCTCAGTAGTGCCATGAGTTTCATCCGTCCATTCATCATTGTCAGATATTTCCTTTTCATTTTCCCATCCACATAAACTCATCAAGAATGTAACCATGCGAGGATAGTCATTTTGTGGAAAAGGAAAGCATTGGGCTATCGGGGATATGTCCTCTATGGAGTAGGGGTCAGTCATGGTCAATAGGCAAATTAGCCATTCTAATTCCTCAACATTTTCCTCTCTGGCTAGTACATCTATATGATCCCATTCAGTTTCAATTATAGGATAGCACATGTGAAATATCTGAGAAAGGTACAGATGATACCTCTCACTAAAGGTGGGAGTGGATGAAGTGTATGATGATCGTGCATCTGCCATATCTGCAAACACAGATATAGCATCAGTAGGTTTATGATAGGTCAATCTAGTTCTTGATTGTATATGGATATTTCTTCTCTTTTTGTGCTCTTGCTCTTTTTACTATTTTTTGTTTTTCTTTTCTTTGTTTTTTTTAAAAGTGTATGAAGCTATATATATACATCCCCTTGAATTTGGCAATTACATGGTCAGGGGAGAAGGTTATAAAAAGAGGAAGCATTAGAATGTCGAGCGTGAGTACATGCTCCCCCCTTTCCTTGGGTAGATCATATTATTTGCAATGATGTTGCAGCCTCTTGGAACCAATTTGTCCAGCGGGTCATAGGTTGTGATGTGGGCAGATAGCTTTTTATGACCCTTGTGGCCACATCCAATTGCAGAGATGGTAGTGTACGCTCCCATTGACGAATGGAGGAAATGGTTTCCGACGATACTATTACAAGGGGAGACGTAGACTCATCGGTTTTTTGTTGGGTGTTGACAAGAGTAGGTGTAGAGCATGTAGAAACTTCTATATCAGCGTGTGCCTGGCATGAGGACTAGAAGCTTCATGTGGCTCCCCCCTTCCTGAGCTAGGTGGTAACGATCGATATCGTTTGGGAATCTAAACTAACTCTGGAAGAAGTGGTGTGGAGCACTCTGTTACCTTTCCCTTACCACGATCTTGAATTATCGTTGGGGTGGCAACAATTGTGGTTTGCAAGGTTTTACAGGTGATGTAGAGGGATTCAACTTATGTTTAGGGACCCAAATCTGGTCATTTCCCTCGTAGTACCCTTGGGCTACTAATAATTTTTTAGGGATCCATCGTGATGTTACATTGCCCTTTTTCGGGTGGGTAGCTGCTTTCCTTTTACGAGGCTTCTTAGTGGCTCAACGAGATTGAGCAAGGAAAGTAGCTGTTAATGAAGCTTTTGGGACCCATTTGTATGTATTTTTTGGCATAGTAAGCGGAGCTTTAGAGACCACCCTGCATGTTTCCACTCTTGGCGTTGAAGCGTTAGAGGGGTGGCAAACAATCAAAGATGGTTTTGCCACTGGACTTGGTGATTTTTCGTTATCCAACATTTTGTCCAGAGTCGATGGCTTAGGAGCGGGATTTTGAGCGGTCAGACCTAGTGTTGGTTCTTGCATCGTGACTCGTCTGGTTTCCCAATCGATATTGCATTTGGTGGCCATCATCCATTTGCGCCCTAAGTTTACAGTCCCTTCCATTGTACCAATAGGCATAACCAAAAAGCTTTGAATTATGGTTCCCTTGTCATAAGCAACCGGAGTGTGCAGAATTCCTAAGACAGGGGTTTTCTTCTTGTTGATTCCTTGAACTTGGATAGAACTCTTGGATAAAGGTGGTTTTCCCAGTTGACACCACACGCCATATGATAGCAAATTGTATTGAGCTCCTGTATCCAATAATGCATTATACAGCACCTCCCCATAAAGACTCTGTATCCAATAATGTATTATACAGCACCTCCCTGTAAAGACTCTGTAACTCAATTGGGTATCTTAGAGGTGGGTCAGATTCCAGTGCATCCTCCTTTGCTTCCTCGAAAAATACTTGCGTAATTCCCAAGTTGGCTTCTCGTTGTCGCCTAGCATGCTATTGACGTTCTTTGGCTTTGAATCTCGCTTGTATCTTTTTAAGCTCAACTTGTTCTTTAGCTACCTTCTTTTGATGGATTGCATGTAACTCCTCCTGGCTCAGGGGGTCATAGTATCTTTTGAATTTACTCCCATTAAGGAATCCAATGGTTTCAACTCCGTCGAGAGTCTCCACTCTGATGGTACCTTGCGGGGTAATTTCACATACTCTATATGGTCCCTTACCAGCATATTTGAGCTTCTTCTTTTCGTTTCGCACTCCATACATCAGGACTTTATCCCCAACCTTGATGTCCTTGTCCTTTAGATGGCGATCAAACCATTTTTTCCTTCTATCCTTCTCCACAAGAGCATTGTATACAGCCAATTGTCTTTCTTCATTTAGCCGCTCAAGGATATATAGACGCTCTACTAAAGGATTACCATCCCAACCCTCTTGAGTAGCAACACGAAGACTAGGAATGACAAATTCCCACGGCATGACTGCTTCTTGGCCATATACCATTTTGAATGGTGTGCAATTAATAGCCACTTTGTACGCAGTACAATAGGCCCATAAAGCTGTCGTAAGCTTTAGATCCCAATCCGTGCGATGAGCTTCAACTGTCTTTGTCAAAACAGAGATTAAAGTCTTGTTGGTACTCTCGGCTTGGCCATTCACTTGCGGATAGTAAGGAGTAGATTTATGATGGGATATCATGAAATTTGTTGTGAGCTTCTTAATCACTTCATTTATAAAATGCGTACCATTGTCGCTCACAAGTTCAAAAGGACAACCGAATCGTGTGATTATATTTTCAAAGAGGAACTTGGTTATTGTCCTCGCATCTGCCTTACGTGTCGCTTTCGCTTTCGCTTCAGCCCATTTGGTCATATAGTCAGTGGCCACAATAATATAGCGAGATTGTGTGTTTCGGGCCGCTGGACTAATTGGACCTACAAAGTCTAAACCCCACTTTTCAAATGGTTGGTTTACTTTGATCGGATGTAGGGGCATCTGATCTTTCCGTTGGGGTTTCTTGTATCGTTGGCATTCATTGCAACCCTTCACAAAGAGTGATGTGTCTTGGAACATAGTGGGCCACCAATACCCTCATTGTAAGATCTTTTGCGCAGTTAAGTCTCCTGAGAAGTGACCACCGGCTACGCCCATATGCGCCTCTTGTAAAATGTATAGATACTCATCCTCCCGGGCACAACGCCTAAGAACGTCATCCTTTCCTCTTTTATAAAGAGTCCCAGCTATTAGGCAATAGGGTTCGCATTCTTTGATCAGCTTTCGAGCTAGATCTTTACGAAGCTCCTTGGGTGGAAAGCCATTAACCAAAAAGTTAACAATCTTCTCACTCCATTCAGGCATTATCTCCACCATGAACAGGGAAGTGTCAGGTAAGTCATCATCAACCCCCGTAGGAGCCTCACCATTAGGTATGCGAGACAAATGATCAGCCATAACATGTTTTTTGCCAGGTCTCACAACAACAATGAAATCAAACTCAAGAAGAATCAATAGCCATCGTGTGATTCTTCCTGTGGAGCATGGTTTGTTTACCAGATATAATAATGCTTGATGATCCACATAGAAAACAAACTTGGTGGCAAGGAGGTAATAACAAAATTTCCTTACTGCATATATCATTGCCAACCCTTCTTGCTCCGTAGAGTGGTGTAGTTCATCTCAGCATCGTTCAACTGGCGGCTGGCAAAGCTAATGGGGTAGTCTAGCTTGTGTTCTCCAGGTTGAGTTAACACACACCCAATAGCAAAGTTTGATGCATCAATATGCACATGGAAGAGTAAATCCCAGTTAGGCATTCTCAAGATTGGAGCACTCGCCAAGGCCTTCTTTAATAGCTCATAGGCACGGTCACATTCTTCGGTCCAAATAAACTCGATGAGAAGCTTATACAATGGTCAAGCTATCTCAGCGAAGAAGAGAATAAACCTTCGATAATAACCAACGTGGCCCATAAAGCGTTGGACTCGCTTATAGTTGGTGGGTGGGGGTAATTCTAGAATGACCTTGATTTTACTCTCGTCAGTGGAAATCCCATTTTTGGACACTATATGCCCTAAGATAACTCCGTGTTTAACCCAAAATTGGCATTTAAAAGGATTCAATGAGATGCGATATAATCTACACCTTTCAAATATTTTTCGTAAACACATCAAATGCTCGTCCCAAGAGGAATGAACATAAAGATCATCTAAGAAAGCTTCACAGAAGTCCCTTAGATATTCCTTAAAGGCCGTGTTTATCAATCGTTGGAATGTTGCAAGTGCATTGGTCAAGCCAAAAGCCATGACGCGAAAGGCAAACACTCCAAACTCCGTGATGATAAATGCTGTTTTAGCTTGGTCCTCGATTGTGATCTGATTGTAACCGGAGTACCCATCTAAAAAGCTATATGCCTCCTTGCCTGCCACTCTTTCAAGCACATGTTCCGAATATGGCAAGGGGTAATGATCCCTTCTGGTGGTTGCATTAACCTTTTTGAGATCAACACACACTCTGAGTTTCCCATTCTTCTTTGGTACGATGACTATCGGAGAAACCCATTCTGAGTGCTCAATAGGGTATATGAATCCACATTTTACAAGCTTTTCAATTTCGTCTTGTAAAATCTTTGCGTACTTAGGATTCATTGGGTAGGGACGTTGCTGGATTGGTTTAGCAGTGCTAATCATTGGAATCGTGTGTTGCACCACCGAGGGTGGAACACCCTTCATATCATGATATGTCCAAGCAAATATGTCATTGAATTCTTTAAGAAGCTTCGTAAGTGCAGCTTCTTCCACCTTGGTGAGGTCTTGAGCAATAAAAACTGGTTTAGACTCCTCACCCGGATCTGCTAAGTCTATCTCCTTAACTACCGCAGGGCCATCGTAGACACCGCTACTCCCATTGGTAGGCGTCGTTGGGCTTTTGTGTAGACCACTGTGGTGAATGATTTGAAATGCTCGGGTGCAGGGTGTAAGTCTACTGGTTCTTGTTGTACCATGTTTTTTTCTTTCAATTCCGCTTCCTTTTGTTACTGAGCCAACTCTTGGTTTTGCCGCCTTCTTGCAGTATGACTTAGTTTTGGTTTCTCTTCAATTTCTAATTGGGCGACGTCATGAGGTTGCGGAATACACCACATGACACTTTGGAGGTATTGTCCCCAATTATCCGCTATCTTTCGATGAGCGTCAATGGCTCCTACATAACTAAGCCATTCTGCAGTGGATCTTTCCTTGTTTATTGCAGTGCGTACATTAGCTCGATAGCGTTGGCGCTTATTTCTCGTTTTCTTCTTACCAAGTTTTTGATTTTTGTTTCTATCAGATTCGGACTCACTTGGTCGATCTTCACTTTCGGATGAACTGCACAGGAGGCCACTGTCCTAGGCCTTGAGCACCTTGCTTCCACATTTGGGTGAATATTTGATTCATCCCCCCCATCAGGCTCAGAGTCAGTTTCTTCCTTAGATTCATACTCAAAGTTACATGGGTCAGAGTCTTCGCTACTTTCAGTGTCAGTGGAGTTTGTCACTTTCTCGCCATCACGAATCAAGTGCATAACACCTATCATGTTTATTGGCACTAACGGTGGCATATCTTGCCCCTCAGGTGTTACCCAACTTGTGCCTCTATTTCCCCATGTGTCTATGGTTGCTGCTAGGTGTACCCAATCCACGTTATCCGACTCAGTCATACCCGGTAGGACATCCATGTAAGGAGAATCCTTCCCATCATCAGTCTCTTTTTTGCATGTATAGCAATACCTTAATGGGGCGGAGTGAACAGTGGTATCCGATTGATTATCGATGATAACCTTGCTTTCTAAAGGATGTGCACGACCATTCTCAAGATCAACTCGAATGACAGAGTCCTGGAATTGTAGATAGACATGGTTTTTCGACCAGTCATGCACCATTTGTGCTTCCCTCATGAAAGGACGTCCTAAGATCATTTGATATGACATAGGCTGCTTGGAGAAATCCATTACAATGAAGGTATGTCTTACCTTGTATCCCAAAACCTTGATCTTAAGGTCCCTTAACATTCCAATAGGTTTAGCAATAGTTCCATTTGCCATCTTAACCACTATGTTTGTGACTTCGAGGTGAGGTCTCCCCATAGATTCCCAACAGTTTTTAGTCACAATGCTCACTCCAGCACCACCATCAAGGATTCCCTTTATTCCCTTGGTAGTAATGGGGTGTGAGATCCCGGTCTCCACCATGCAACAGATTCGGGGTACTAGCAGCGGAAGTAGCACATCGTGCGCGAGGCCTCGCCCACACGGATATCCGGACAAGAGACTAATCCGTCGGTTTGTCCAAAACCGAAACCGAAAAAACTCCCTTTACCTGGAAAGCATGGGCGATTCCACCAGGATAATTACTCTAACGTAGTCAAGATCATTACGGATCAACTGATCTGACTGCACCTTTAACGGTACTTGGTCAATTCAAGGAAGAAACTTGCACTTGGATCATTGGGATCAACGCTTTTTTCCCCATCAAGAGGCACAGCCGCTGATTCCTATCCATAGAACAATTTCTATCCGGGATTTACTTCATCTATCGTAATAATAGAAATTAAAATCTCAATTTACGGATCCATCAGTCCAGCCTAACCCCATCCAGTCCCATGGGTTAGCCAACTGCCCAACCACTGTAGTGATGGGATCCAATTAAGAATTTGGTTAGGTTTTGTCCCGGGTACCAAGAAAAAGAGTTCCAAGGCCCTCTAGCCGGAAGTTCATACAAACATAAAACTAGTCATACCACTTACACACCCAATATGAAATTGCCTTTTTCTTAGCATCAACTAGCTTTAAAACAATCCTTTAATAAAACCATTATGTCACTGATGACAATCCTCAAAGTCTCTGGTTGAATCCTTATTTCGAGTCATTCTTTCATCGGTGTACTTATGGCATCATTGGCAACCAGAACGCTCACCACCTGTTCTCTCAGGGGCCTTTTCCATAGTTCCTAGCTCATAGTAACCGGCAATATATTCATATAATAGAATAGAATCTCCGTGGAAGATCAGCATGATCAACCCACAGATCCATATAAAAGAGCCATGGACTCATCTGTTGAGGACCAGCAAGGTCAATCAACCAGATCCATGCTCGGTTTCAGAAAACAACTCTTACTCCTTGTTCCAATATCTTCCACGACGCACGTGTGGGTATCTTCGGCGACCCAGAGCCCGAGCATCGTATGGTCAGCACCCTCTAGGATCCTTCGCAGGTGACCTAGCGCTTCACTCATAGGCCGCTTCCTTGGTCCCTCATCCACCGTACCGGAAGCTCACCATTAAAATCGAACCGAGGCTGGTCAAGACCTCGATCGACCTTGCTACGCGAGACGTCCTCCATTGACTCTCCGTCAGTAGTTGCAACTTTTCAGTTTAGTCTTCATGACCTTAATCCTCAAGACGGTCAAAATGCTTCTCCAGCATTCTTGACATAAAACAGTCATTTACAAACAGTCACTCACAAAATACAGTTTCTATAACGAACTCTTGTCTTTCCATATTATCCACTCTCGGACCACATTACTTATTCCACATTCCATTCAGTGTGTACTCGTCGTTCTCATCCATTCACTCATATAGACTACACATTATCTCATATACATCTTCACATATCCATGTTCGTACGTCCACATCATATATCCAATTTGAAATTCATACATACGCATCTACATGAATACATCCACATCCACATTCATACATCCATACCTCCATTTCCACATCCACACATCCACATTCATATTCATACATCCACATTCACATGCATACATCCATTTTCACATCCTCATTTATACATCCACATTCACATACATACATCCACATCCGTATCTACATTCATACATCCACATCCACCTCTTCATTCACATTCACATCCATACATCCACATCTACATACATACATCCACATCTACATACATACATCCATACATCCACATCTATATACATACATCCATTTTCACATCCTCATTCATACATCCACATCCACATTCACATACATACATCCACATCCGTATCTACATCCATACATCCACATCCACCTCTTCATTCACATTCACATCCATACATCCACATCTACATACATACATCCACATCTACATACATACATTCATTTTCACATCCTCATTCATACATCCACATTCACATACATACATCCATATTACATCCATTCTCGTCCTAACACATCCCATATACATCTTAACACATCCTAACTCATCTTAACACATTCTATCACATCTCATACACATCTTTTTACATCCCATACACCTCTTATCACATCTTTTTACATCTCATACACATCTTATCACATCTTTTTACATCCCATACACCTCTTATCACATCCTATCACTTTCCATACGCATCTTATCAAATCTTATCACATCTCATACACATCTTATCACATCTTTTTACATCTTATACACCTCCTATCACATCTCATACACATCTTATCACATCTTTTTACATCTCATACACCTCTTATCACATCCTATCACTTTCCATACGCATCTTATCAAATCTTATCACATCTCATACACATCTTATCACATCTTTTTACATCTTATACACCTCTTATCACATCCTATCACTTTCCATACGCATCTTATCAAATCTTATCACTTTCCATACACCTCTTATCACCTCTTATCACATTTCATATCTTTTTTTAAGAGAATTCTTATATTTGATATAAGATTTCTCTACACATTTATTTATGCATAAATTCCATTTAAGGAGACTAACACTTTCGAAATTAAAATCAATCTTTTATGCATCTTCTTATGCATAAATTCAATTTGGTAGAAAATTACACTTTTAGAATAAAAGAATTTCTCTTATGCATCTAAGTTATGCATAAAATCCATTTATGAGGAAAATCACACTTTTAGTATAAAAAGAATATCTTTTATGCATACTTATATGCATGAAATCCAATATGATAAAAGTAACACTCTTACAATAAAATAATCAACTTTTATGCATACCTCTATGCATGAAATTCAATTATGATAAAAGTCACACTTTTATAATAAAATAATCAACTTTTATGCATACCTCTATGCATGAAATCCAATATGATAAAAGTAACACTTTTGATATAAAAAAATTATCCTTTATGCATACTTCTATGCATGAAAATAAAAAATGATAAAAGTAACACTTTTGATATAAAAAATTATTCTTTTATGCATACTTCTATGCATGAAAATTAAAAATGATAAAAGTAACACTTTTGATATAAAAAATTATCCTTTATGCATACTTCTATGCATGAAAATTAAAAATGATAAAAGTAACACTTTTGATATAAAAAATTATCCTTTATGCATACTTCTATGCATGAAAAATAAAAATGATAAAAGTAACACTTTTGATATAAAAAATTATCCTTTATGCATACTTCTATGCATGAAAATTAAAAATGATAAAAGTAACACTTTTGATATAAAAAATTATCCTTTATGCATACTTCTATGCATGAAAATTAAAAATGATAAAAGTGACACTTTTGATATAAAAAATTATCCTTTATGCATACTTCTATGCATGAAAATTAAAAATGATAAAAGTGACACTTTTGATATAAAAAATTTTCCTTTATGAATACTTCTATGCATGAAAATTAAAAATGATAAAAGTAACACTTTTGATATAAAAAATTATCCTTTATGCATACTTTTATGCATGAAAATTAAAAATGATAAAAGTAACACTTTTGATATAAAAAATTTTCCTTTATGCATACTTCTATGCATGAAAATTAAAAATGATAAAAGTAACACTTTTGATATAAAAAATTTTCCTTTATGCATACTTCTATGCATGAAAATTAAAAATGAAAAAAGTAACACTTTTAATATAAAAAAATTATCCTTTATGCATACTTCGATGCATGAAATTTAAAAATTGATAAAAGTAACACTTTTATGTTAAAATAATAATCTCTTATGCATACCTCTATGCATGAAATCCAAATATGATAAAAGTAATACTTTTATGTTAAAATAATAATCTTTTATGCATAGCTCTATGCATGAAAATCAATAATGCATAATATAAAAATCAATTTCTCTATGATTACAATGAATATCTTTCAATTAATCTAGGATGATAATTCCTAGAATATGGTAGGAAGTCCTCTTTTTATGCTTTAAATGAAATTATTTTATGCTTAATTTTTATAAAACTTTTGCCATAGCTCCGCTGCTATGACTTATAAATCTCAATTTTTCTAAGAGATAAAGCTTATCATTAAGGAAATAATTAAAATGATCTCTAATTGGATCATTAATCCATAATGGATTGAATCATCAATATACATAAACTAAAAGCATAGAAAAAAGCCATTAATTTGGCCTCAAGCGCATAGCTTAATCTTGGGTTAAGAAAAAGCTTTATGAAAAGCTTGATTTGGATTGAGAATGGGTCATGAGTATGACCATTTCTTGAGTGAGAGAGAGAAATTACATAAAAACCATTAGAATTTAAACATAAATGGAAATTAACTTCAATAGCATTTATTAAATTATGTAACTCTTCACTACTATTCACCAATTAACTTCAATAGCATTTTAAAAACCATACCAATTAAGCTTCTCAAGCTTGAGAGGGGTTGAGAAGAGAGAAACATTGAGAAATTATAGAAAAGATCAATATTCACTAATTACCTTACAAATTGCTTGATTCTTTGTTCACGGTAGAGGCCCCCAACCAATCAATTGGTTAAGTATGTTGATGGAGCCACTAATGGGGATTGAAGGAAGAGGGAAGCTCAAAAAACTAGTGAATTATTAAATGAATTCACAGTTCTTGGCTTAGGTGGAGTAGAGTAACGATGCATAAACACTATATATTTTTCAACAAGGGGGAGACCTCTATTTATAGGAAAAATTGTGCTCCTAACCAAACAAACTGATTCTAGAATTTTCCAAATCAGTTTGGTCAATTTTTGACCATTTTTAGGTCATTTAAGCTAACTTTTTGGAACTAGACTTGAATTAGGAGAGAGGAGAGATGAAATATCTCAATTTTTATGAGTTTAAAACTCATTCAAGCATGTGAAATATGCACCTCCTTTAAAGAACTCCCCTTCCTTACATATGTGTCATAATGGAATCATTATACCCAAAATATCTCATATTTTTAATATTGCTCATAGTTTTTTACTAATAAACCTTGTACATTTTCAACTCTTCATCTTATGTGAGCATTTACTCATTTTTGGGTATCTTCTTTTACAAATTGGATTTATCTCCTCCCTACACATGGATTGATGCTATTGGCCCATAGGAACCTTAATTGGACCATAATCCAAAAATTTCTTAAAATCTAGACCCTTAGGCTAAGGTCCTTTATACCCATTTCCAATTAATTCCAATTGCACATTGGAAAGTTCTTTTTGAATTTCTGTTTCAGGGGAACTTATTTTAATAAGATGAGATAATTTTCTATCCAAAAATATTAAAAATTTGAATATTCTCTCTCTAGAATATTTTCTCTCTCTAGGTTAAAACAGTTAGAAACAAGTCTTTTATATTTCAGAAGAGGGATTGATTACAGGGGAAGATGCTGGACATTTTGAGAGGCTGGGGAGGAATCTTACATTCTCTCTCACTTGAAAAACGCGAGATACCCTCATCTCGCAAACTGGGGGTAGTTTCGCAAGATGCACAAGTATGAGACTGAGAGAAATTTTTTTAAAAAATTAAGATTAATCACCAATTTAAAAAAAAGTCTCAAAGAGAGTAAGGGTCAAGACAAGAACAAGATTTAAACTTTATTCATTCTTGGAACATATACAGTAAAGATAGAAGAACTCTTTACACTTCCATAAGCCCGTCCATCATATGATCACAAAAGCAGCACTCACAAGCTGCGCACGTATAAGGTAACTCATCTATGGGAATGATTCTGTTGGTTATTGCCGCGCCTATCTCAATGGTATGAGGTGTTCTAATAAAAGGACTATTTAAATTTTAAATATTTTTGGATAGAAAATTTTCTCATCTTAATAAAATAAGTTCCCTTGAAACAGAAATTCAAAAAGAACTTTCCAATGTGCAATTGGAATTAATTGGAAATGGGTATAAAGGACCTTAGCCTAAGGGTCTAGATTTTCAGAAATTTTTGGATTACGATCCAATTAAGGTTCCTATGGACCAATAGCATCAATCCATGTGTAGGGAGGAGATAAATCCAATTTGTAAACGAAGATACCCAAAAATGAGTAAATGCTCACATAAGATGAAGAGTTGAAAATGTACAAGGTTTATTAGTAAAAAACTATGAGCAATATTAAAATGATTCCATTATGACACATATGTAAGGAAGGGGAGTTCTCTAAAGGAGGTGCATATTTCACATAAGATGAAGAGTTGAAAATGTACAAGGTTTATTAGTTAAAAAAAACTATGAGCAATATTAAAATGATTCCATTATGACACATATGAAAGGAAGGGGAGTTCTTTAAAGGAGGCGCATATTTCACATGCTTGAATGAGTTTTAAACTCATAAAAATTGAGATATTTCATCTCTCCTCTCTCCTCATTCAAGTCTAGTTCCAAAAAGTTAGCTTAACTGACCTAAAAATGGTCAAATATTGACCAAACTGATTTAGAAAATTCTAGAATCAGTTTGTTTGGTTAGGAGCTCAAATTTTCCTATAAATAGAAGCCTCCCCCTTGTTGAAAAATATATAGTGTTTATGCATCGTTACTCTACTCCACCTAAGCCAAGAACTGTGAATTCATTTAATAATTCACTAGTTTTTGGAGCTTCCCTCTTTCTTCAATCCCCATTAGTGGCTCCATCAACATACTTAACCAATTGATTGGTTGGGGGCCTCTACCGTGAACAAAGAATCAAGCAATTTGTAAGATAATTAGTGAATATTGATCTTTTCTATAATTTCTCAATGTTTCTCTCTTCTCAACCCCTCTCAAGCTTGAGAAGCTTAATTGGTATGGTTTTTTAAATGCTATTGAAGTAGTGAAGAGTTACATAATTTAATAAATGCTATTGAAGTTAATTTCCATTTATGTTTAAATTCTAATGGTTTTTATGTAATTTCTCTCTCTCACTCAGGAAATGGTCATACTCATGACCCATTCTCAATCCAAATCAAGCTTTTCATAAAGCTTTTCCGTAACCCAAGATTAAGCTATGCTTGAGGTCAAATTAATGGCTTTTTCTTATGCTTTTAGTTTATGTATATTGATGATTCAATCCATTATGGATTAATGATCCAATTAGAGATCATTTTAATTATTTCCTTAATGATAAGCTTTATCCCTTAAAAAAATTGAGATTTATCAGTCATAGCAGCGGAGCTATGGTAAAATTTTTATAAAAATTATGCATAAAATAATTTCATTCAAAGCATAAAAAGAGGCTTTTTATGCTTTTAGTTTATGTATATTGATGATTCAATCCATTATGGATTAATGATCCAATTAGAGATCATTTTAATTATTTCCTTAATGATAAGCTTTATCCCTTAGAAAAATTGAGATTTATCAGTCATAGCAGCGGAGCTATGGTAAAATTTTTATAAAAATTATGCATAAAATAATTTCATTCAAAGCATAAAAAGAGGACTTCCTACCATATTCTAGGAATTATCATCCTAGATTAATTGAAAGAATTTCATTATAATCATGAGAAATTAAATTTTAATATCATGCATAAAGGATAAGTTTTTATATCAAAAGTGTTATTTTTACTATTTTTATTTCATGCATAGAAGTATGCATAATGGTTAAATTTTTATATCAAAAGTGTTATTTTTACCATTTTTATTTCATGCATAGAAGTATGCATAATGGTTAAATTTTTATATCAAAAGTGTTACTTTTACCATTTTTATTTTCATGCATAGAAGTATGCATAATGGATAAATTTTTATATCAAAAGTGTTATTTTTATCAATTTTTATTTTCATGCATAGAAGTATGAATAAAGGATAAATTTTTATATCAAAAGTGTTACTTTTATCATTTTTATTTCATGCATAGAAGTATACATAATGGATAAATTTTTAGATCAAAAGTGTTACTTTTATCATATTTGAATTTTATGCATAAAAGTATGCATAAAAGTTGATTATTTTATTATAAAAGTGTGTCTTTTATTATATTGAATTTCATGCATAGAGGTATGCATAAAGGTTGATTATTTTATTATAAAAGTGTGACTTTTATCATAATTGAATTTCATGCATAGAGGTATGCATGAAAGTTGATTATTTTATTGTAAGAGTGTTACTTTTATCATATTGGATTTTAGGCATAGAGGTATGCATAAAAGATATTCTTTTTATACTAAAAGTGTGATTTTCCTCATAAATGGATTTTATGCATAACTTAGATGCATAAGAGAAATTCTTTTATTCTAAAAGTGTAATTCCTACCAAATCGAATTTATGCATAAGAAGATGCATAAAAGATTGATTTTAATTTCGAAAGTGTTAGTCTCCTTAAATGGAATTTATGCATAAATAAATGTGTAGAGAAATCTTATATCAAATATAAGAATTCTCTTAAAAAAGATATGAAATGTGATAAGATGTGATAAGAGGTGTATGAGATGTGATAAGATTTGATAAGATGCATATGGAAAGTGATAGGATGTGATAAGAGGTGTATGAGATGTTAAAAAGATGTGATAAGATGTGTATGAGATGTGATAGAATGTGTTAAGATGAGTTAGGATGTGTTAAGATGTATATGGGATGTGTTAGGACGAGAATGGATGTAATATGGTTGTATGAATGTGATGTGGATGTATACATGTAGATGTATATGTATGAATGTGAATGTTGATGTGGATGTGGATGTATGGATGTAGATACGGATGTGTATGTATGTATGTGGATGTGTATGTATGAATGAGGATGTGAAAATGGATGTATGTATGTAGATGTGGATGTATGGATGTATGTATGTAGATGTGGATGTATGTATGTAGATGTGGATGTATGATGTGAATGTGAATGAAGAGGTGGATGTGGATGTATGGATGTAGATACGGATGTGGATGTATGTATGTGAATGTGGATGTATGAATGAGGATGTGAAAATGGATGTATGCATGTGAATGTGGATGTATGAATATGAATGTGGATGTGTGGAAATGGAGGCATGGATGTATGAATGTGGATGTGGAAATGGAGACATGGATGTGTGGATGTGGAAATGGAGGCATGGATGTGGATGTGGAAATGGAGGCATGGATGTGTGGATGTGGAAATGGAGGCATGGATGTATGAATGTGGATGTGGATGTATGCATGTGAATGCGTATGTATGAATGTGAAATTGGATGTATGATGTGGACGTACGAACATGGATATGTATGTAGAATAATGAATATGAAGGTGTATGTGAGATAATGTATAGTCTATATGAGTGAATGGATGAGAACGAGTACACATTGAATGGATGAGAACGAGTACACATTGAATGGAATGTGGAATAAGTAATGTGGTCCGAGCGTGGATAATATGGAAAGACAAGAGTTCGTTATAGAAACTGTATTTTGTGACTGTTTGTAAATGACTGTTTTATGTCAAGAATGCTGGAGAAGCATTTTGACCGTCTTGAGGATTAAGGTCATGAAGACCGAACTGATAAAGTTGCAACTACTGAGACGGAGAGTCAATGGAGGACGTCTCGCGTAGCAAGGTCGATCGAGGTCTTGACCAGCCTCGGTTCGATTTAAATAGTGAGCTTCCGGTACAGTGGATGAGGGACCAAGGAAGCGGCCTATGAGTGAAGTGCTAGGTCACCTGCGAAGGATCCTAGAGGGTGCTGACCATACGGTGCTCGGGCTCTGGGTCGTCGAAGATACCCACACGTGCGTCGTGGAAGATATTGGAACAAGGAGTAAGAGTTGTTTTCTGAAACCGGGCATGGATCTAGTTGATTGACCTTGCTGGTCCTTAAGTCCATGGCTCTTTTATATGGATCTGTGGGTTGATCTAGCTGATCTTCCACGGAGATTCCATTCTATTATATGAATATATTGCCGGTTACTATGAGCTAGGAACTATGGAAAAGGCCCCTGAGCGATCAGGTGGTGAGCGTTCTGGTTGCCAATGATGCCATAAGTATACCAATGAATGAATGACTAGAAATAAGGATTCAACCAGAGACTTTGAGGATTGTCATCAGTGACATAATGGTTTTATTAAAGGATTGTTTTAAAGCTAGTTGATGCTAGTTGATGCTAAGAAAAAGGCAATTTCATATTGGGTGTGTAAGTGGTGTGACTAGTTTTATGTTTGCATGAACTTCTGGCTAGGGGGCCTTGGAACTCTTTTCCTTGGTACCCGGGACAAAACCTAACCAAATTCTTAATTGGATTCCATCACTACAGTGGTTGGGCGGTTGGCTAACCCATGGGACTGGATGGGGTGAGGGGGGCTTGATGGATCCGTAAATCGAGATTTAATTTCTATTATTACGATAAATGAAGTAAATCCCGGATAGAAATTGTTCTATGGATAGGAATCAACGGCTGTGCCTCTTGATGGGGAAAAAAGCGTTGATCCCAATGATCCAAGTGCAAGTTTTTTCCTTGATTTGACCAAGTACCATTAAAGGTGCAGTCAGATCAGTTGATCCGTAATGATCTTGACTACGTTAGAGTAAAGAGTTATCCTGGTGGAATCGCCTATGCTTTCCGGGTAAAGGAAGTTTTTCCGGTTTCGGTTTTGGACAAACCGACGGATTAGTTTCTTGTCCGGATATCTGTGGGCGAGGCCCCGAGTGTGAGACCCCTACCCACGCATGATGTGCTACTTCCGCTGCTAGTACCCCGAATCCGTGCGCGGTGGAGACCGGGATCTTACAGTTGGTATCAGAGCGAAATTGAAAGCTAATAAAGATAATTAAATTCTTATCTGAAATTAGTAATAAGAATTCAGAAACAGCATTTTCATAATGTATTTTCATTCCGTAAGCTTCTTTAATGAAGAAATTTTAATCAATGAAATTGTTTTTATAGATGGAAGTTTCCCATTTATCTGGTATTCCCGACCTCACCCAGTCTCAAGATATGATTGCATTTGCCTTCAAGCATCTCATCTCTTCCGCTTCAACTCAAACAAGCCGAGCAAGACTCGCATGCCATTTCACGGATTTATATTTTCCTATCCCAGCGGAGAGAATACAACATAAGTGGTTTGCAGGGCAATATGTCCACGCCCCTTACGACCGCCGTACAATGCTGTGGCAGAATCTCTCATTGACTATGATCCTGTTAAAGCTGAAAATGGTGCGTGGTGTCATTCTATATCATTCGACGCCTCGAAATTTCAGACTTTCATGTCGAATTTATAGACTCCTTAGTCGATTTATCCCTAAGGAGAAAATGATAGCCCCCTTCGCAGTTAGAGAACTTATGTAACAGGGCATGACTATGGCCCAGTACGGTCCTCTTATATGTCTTCCGAGGAGATTTTGAACTCAAAGCCGAGTTGCTCTATGTACTTATTGCAACTTGTATATAAATATACAAATGTTTTTTTTAAGTGATTGTTTACGGATGATCGGATAAAGAAAAATCTGTTTATCAGATTTATGTCATAGATCTCCAATAAGATCAACTGAGGAGCCAATTATGTCAAAAGTTATCAAGACGCACAAAAAGGTTGTAATTGCGTGATATAATACAAATTGTTAATTCAAATTGAAATTCGTAAATTAGTAATTGGGTCTTCAATTGGAAGTACCTCAATTGTATGGAACCCTGACTTGCTTGAGGCCTAGGCATGATGGTATTTACCTTATAGTTTCGAGTTTCATGACTATCCGTATATACCGAGGGTATAACTGCAGTTCTTTACCGACAGTATATACGAGTAAATCTAAGACTTGAAATTATAAGCATTAATGCTATCCAATTGATGAATTCGAATGTGGTTGAATTGATTTTTAATTCTATTTAGGAACTGATGAATTGATTGGGATTCTGATTGAAAAATGATGATTTTTGAAATTTAGTTGAAATATAATAACCTGAGCAAAACCACAATGAGGATGAATGGGGCGAGTCCCTGTAATGATAAATGATGATAATGATTTCAGCAAATCACTATGAGATTAGTGGATTGTGTTGTCAAATTGCTACTATTAATACTTGAGACGGTAGATCAAGTTAAGGGATGACAAATTGAGAACTTGCTTAACTGAAACTCCCGTGGAGGAATGTTCAGAAGGAAATTTTTCGGTCTAATGGACCATTATCCTAGGAATGATATGATCTAAATGAATTATTATTTAATGATGAGTTCTATATAAGGAATATTTATCCCAGTATTCTGTTGGGTTGACCAGAATATAAGGAACCCAGAATAAATTGGATCTTAAGAAAAAGAGCTGTCCTCTACTTTGCGAGATGAGGACATCTCGCATCTTTTTAAGTGGGGTCGAAGTTTGTAAGATTCCTCCCCAAACCTTCAAGGTATACAGGAGTAAGAATCTCCTTTTCTGATCTTATAATTATTCCCTCTCTAAATAAAAGAAAGATTCTGTTTAAAAAGGGAAGACACTTTACCTAGAATACCTTCTCAGGAGCCCACTTGTTTTAAAGATTTAGACCGATGAGTTCAGAAGTGAGAACCAGTGTTTTGGATGCCAAGGTTTTAACCATCAGTTAAAAGACTGCCCGACTCCTACCATGAAAAGGGCACAGGGAAGTCTAGAACCCAAATTCAGAGACCAATTCCTTCATACCAATCTAATCAGGATCCGTCTCGAACAAGATTGCTTAACTCCATTAACTAGGTCCGACCCATTGATTAGGGTCGAGATGACCAGTCAAATGCTTGGCGACTTAGAGCAACAGATGCAGGGAATTCATAAAGATATAAACGTTGCCCAGGATTGACAGAGACAATATACAGATAAGAAGAGGACAGTCAGAGAATTCAAAGAAGCAGTTATAGTCTTCATTTGAATACGGACCAAAATAATTTCTTTATCTCTAGGGGAATATAAGTAGTTATCCCCCAGATATTGTGGACCAAAGAAAGTAAGTGACAGCCTTTGGTTTGCCTCTCAGAGGTCCTTTTGTTAGAACACCTCATACCACTGAGATAGGCGCGGCAATAACCAACAGAATCATTCCCATAGATGAGTTACCTTATACGTGCGCAGCTTGTGAGTGCTGCTTTTGTGATCATATGATGGACGGGCTTATGGAAGTGTAAAGAGTTCTTCTATCTTTACTGTATATGTTCCAAGAATGAATAAAGTTTAAATCTTGTTCTTGTACCCTTACTCTCTTTGAGACTTTTTTTTAAATTGGTGATTAATCTTAATTTAAAAAAAAATCTCTCAGTCTCATACTTGTGCATCTTGCGAAATTACCCCCAGTTTGCGAGATGAGGACATCTCGCGTTTTTCAAGTAGGAGAGAATGTAAGATTCCTCCCCAGCCTCTCAAAATATCCAGCATCTTCCCCTGTAATCAATCCCTCTTCTGAAATATAAAAGACTTGTTTCTAACTGTTTTAACCTAGAGAGAGAAAATATTCTAGAGAGGGAATATTTAAATTTTTAATATTTTTGGATAGAAAATTATCTCATCTTATTAAAATAAGTTCCCCTGAAAAAGAAATTCAAAAAGAACTTTCCAATGTGCATTGGAAATGGGTATAAATGACCTTAGCCTAAGGGTCTAGATTTTCAGAAATTTTTGGATTATGGTCCAATTAAGGTTCCTATGGGCCAATAGCATCAATCCATGTGTAGGGAGGAGATAAATCCAATTTGTGAAAGAAGATACCCAAAAATGAGTATAAAATTATGCTCACATAAGATGAAGAGTTGAAAATGTACAAGGTTTATTATTAAAAAACTATGAGCAATATTAAAAATATGAGATATTTTGGGTATCCAAAAATGAGTAAATGCTCACATAAGATGAAAAGTTGAAAATGTACAAGTTTTATTAGTAAAAAACTATGAGCAATATTAAAATGATTCCATTATGACACATATGTAAGGAAGGGGAGTTCTTTAAAGGAGGTGAAGAGTTGAAAATGTACAAGGTTTATTAGTTAAAAAAACTATGAGCAATATTAAAATGATTCCATTATGACACATATGTAAGGAAGGGGAGTTCTTTAAAGGAGGTGCATATTTCACATGCTTGAATGAGTTTTAAACTCATAAAAATTGAGATATTTCATCTCTCCTCTCTCCTCATTCAAGTCTAGTTCCAAAAAGTTAGCTTAACTGACCTAAAAATGGTCAAATATTGATCAAACTGATTTAGAAAATTCTAGAATCAGTTTGTTTGGTTAGGAGCTCAATTTTTCCTATAAATAGAAGCCTCCCCCTTGTTGAAAAATATATAGTATTTATGCATCGTTACTCTACTCCACCTAAGCCAAGAACTGTGAATTCATTAATAATTCACTAGTTTTTGGAGCTTCCCTCTTTCTTCAATCCCCATTAGTGGCTCCATCAACATACTTAACAAATTGATTGGTTGGGGGCCTCTACCGTGAACAAAGAATCAAGCAATTTGTAAGGTAATTGATGAATATTGATCTTTTCTATAATTTCTCAATGTTTCTCTCTTCTCGACTCCTCTCAAGCTTGAGAAGCTTAATTGGTATGGTTTTTTAAATGCTATTGAAGTTAATTGGTGAATAGTAGTGAAGAGTTACATAATTTAATAAATGCTATTGAAGTTAATTTCCATTTATGTTTAAATTCTAATGGTTTTTATTTAATTTCTCTCTCTCACTCAAGAAATGGTCATACTCATGACCCATTCTCAATCCAAATCAAGCTTTTCATAAAGCTTTTCCTTAACCCAAGATTAAGCTATGCTTGAGGCCAAATTAATGGCTTTTTTCTATGCTTTTAGTTTATGTATATTGATGATTCAATCCATTATGGATTAATGATCCAATTAGAGATCATTTTAATTATTTCCTTAATGATAAGCTTTATCCCTTAGAAAAATTGAGATTTATCAGTCATAGCAGCGGAGCTATGGCAAAATTTTTATAAAAATTATGCATAAAATAATTTCATTCAAAGCATAAAAAGAGGACTTCCTACCATATTCTAGGAATTATCATCCTAGATTAATTGAAAGAATTTCATTATAATCATGAGAAATTGAATTTTAATATCATGCATAAAGGATAAGTTTTTATATCAAAAGTGTTATTTTTAACCATCAAAAGTGTTATTTTTAACCACTAAGGAGTCTATAAATTCGACATGAAAGTCTGAAATTTCGAGGCGTCGAATGATATAGATGACACCACGCACCATTTTCAGCTTTAACAGGATCATAGTCAATGAGAGATTCTGCCACAGCATTGTACGGCGGTCGCAAGGGGCGTGGACATATTGCCCTGCAAACCACTTATGTTATATTCTCTCCGCTGGGGTAGGAAAATATAAATCCGTGAAATGGCATGCGAGTCTTGCTCGGCTTGTTTGAGTTGAAGCGGAAGAGATGAGATGCTCGAAGGCAAATGCAATCATATCTTGAGACTGGGTGAGGTCGGGAATACCAGATAAATGGGGAACTTCCATCTATAAAAACAATTTCTTTGACTAAAATTTCTTCATTAAAGAAGCTTACGGAATGAAAATACATTATGAAAATGCTGTTTTTGAATTCTTATTACTAATTTCAGATAAGAATTTAATTATCTTTATTAGCTTTCAATTTCGCTCTGATACCAACTGTAAGATCCCGATCTCCACCGCGCAACGGATTCGAGGTACTAGCAGCGGAAGTAGCACATCATGCGTGGGTAGAGGTATCACACTTGAGGCCTCGCCCACGGAAGTAGCACATCATGCGTGGGTAGGGGTCTCACACTCGGGGCCTCGCCCACGGATATCCGGACAAGAAACTAATCCGTCGATTTGTCCAAAACCAAAACCGAAAAAACTTCCTTTACCCGGAAAGCATGGGCGATTCCACCAGGATAACTCTTTACTCTAACGTAGTCAAGATCATTACGGATCAACTGATCTGATTGCACCTTTAACGGTACTTGGTCAAATCAAGGAAGAAACTTGCACTTGGATCATTGGGATCAATGCTTTTTTCCCCATCAAGAGGCACATCCGTTGATTCCTATCCATAGAACAATTTCTATCCGGGATTTACTTCATTTATGGTAATAATAGAAATTAAATCTCAATTTATAGATCCATCAGTCCAGCCTAACCCCATCCAGTCCCATGGGTTAGCCAACCGCCCAATCACTGTAGTGATGGAATCCAATTAAGAATTTGGTTAGGTTTTGTCCCGGGTACTAAGGAAAAGAGTTCCAAGGCCCCCTAGCCAGAAGTTCATGCAAACATAAAACTAGTCACACCACTTACACACCCAATATGAAATTGCCTTTTTCTTAGCATCAACTAGCTTTAAAACAATCCTTTAATAAAATCATTATGTCACTGATGACAATCCTCAAAGTCTCTGGTTGAATCCTTATTTCCAGTCATTCATTCATTGGTATACTTATGGCATCATTGGCAACCAGAACGCTCACCACCTGATCGCTCAGGGGCCTTTCCATAGTTCCTAGCTCATAGTAACCGGCAATATATTCATATAATAGAATGGAATCTTCGTGGAAGATCAGCTAGATCAACCCATAGATCCATATAAAAGAGCCATGGACTCATCCGTTGAGGACCAGCAAGGTCAATCAACTAGATCCATGCCCGGTTTTAGAATAAAAGTAACACTTTTGATATAAAAATTTATCCTTTATGTATACTTCTATGCATGAAATAAAAATGATAAAAGTAACACTTTTGATATAAAAATTTATCCTTTATTCATACTTCTATGCATGAAAATAAAAATTGATAAAAATAACACTTTTGATATAAAAATTTATCCATTATGCATACTTCTATGCATGAAAATAAAAATGGTAAAAATAACACTTTTGATATAAAAATTTAACCATTATGCATACTTCTATGCATGAAATAAAAATGGTAAAAATAACACTTTTGATATAAAAATTTAACCATTATGCATACTTCTATGCATGAAATAAAAATGGTAAAAATAACACTTTTGATATAAAAACTTATCCTTTATGCATGATATTAAAATTTAATTTCTCATGATTATAATGAAATTCTTTCAATTAATCTAGGATGATAATTCCTAGAATATGGTAGGAAGTCCTCTTTTTATGCTTTGAATGAAATTATTTTATGCATAATTTTTATAAAAATTTTGCCATAGCTCCGCTGTTATGTGACTGATAAATCTCAATTTTTCTAAGGGATAAAGCTTATCATTAAGGAAATAATTAAAATGATCTCTAATTGGATCATTAATCCATAATGGATTGAATCATCAATATACATAAACTAAAAGCATAGAAAAAAGCCATTAATTTGGCCTCAAGCATAGCTTAATCTTGGGTTAAGGAAAAGCTTTATGAAAAGCTTGATTTGGATTGAGAATGGGTCATGAGTATGACCATTTCTTGAGTGAGAGAGAGAAATTACATAAAAACCATTACAATTTAAACATAAATGGAAATTAACTTCAATAGCATTTATTAAATTATGTAACTCTTCACTACTATTCACCAATTAACTTCAATAGCATTTAAAAAACCATACCAATTAAGCTTCTCAAGCTTGAGAGGGGTTGAGAAGAGAGAAACATTGAGAAATTATAGAAAAGATCAATATTCACTAATTACCTTACAAATTGCTTGATTCTTTGTTCACGGTAGAGGCCCCCAACCAATCAATTGGTTAAGTATGTTGATGGAGCCACTAATGGGGATTGAAGAAAGAGGGAAGCTCCAAAAACTAGTGAATTATTAAATGAATTCACAGTTCTTGGCTTAGGTGGAGTAGAGTAACGATGCATAAACACTATATATTTTTCAACAAGGGGGGGGGGGGAGGCTTCTATTTATAGGAAAAATTGAGCTCCTAACCAAACAAACTGATTCTAGAATTTTCTAAATCAGTTTGGTCAATATTTGACCATTTTTAGGTCAGTTAAGCTAACTTTTTGGAACTAGCTGACTTGAATGAGGAGAGAGGAGAGATGAAATATCTCAATTTTTATGAGTTTAAAACTCATTCAAGCATGTGAAATATGCACCTCCTTTAAATAACTCCCCTTCCTTACATAAGTGTCATAATGGAATCATTTTAATATTGCTCATAGTTTTTTTTTTACTAATAAACCTTGTACATTTTCAACTCTTCATCTTATGTGAAATATGCACCTCCTTTAAAGAACTCCCCTTCCTTACATATGTGTCATAATGGAATCATTTTAATATTGCTCATAGTTTTTTACTAATAAACCTTGTACATTTTCAACTCTTCATCTTATGTGAGAATTTACTCATTTTTGGATACCCAAAATATCTCATATTTTTAATATTGCTCATAGTTTTTTACTAATAAACCTTGTACATTTTCAACTCTTCATCTTATGTGAGCATTTACTCATTTTTGGGTATCTTCTTTTACAAATTGGATTTATCTCCTCCCTACACATGGATTGATGCTATTGGCCCATAGGAACCTTAATTGGACCATAATCCAAAAATTTCTTAAAATCTAGACCCTTAGGCTAAGGTCCTTTATACCCATTTCCAATTAATTCCAATTGCACATTGGAAAGTTCTTTTTGAATTTCTGTTTCAGGGGAACTTATTTTAATAAGATGAGATAATTTTCTATCCAAAAATATTAAAAATTTGAATATTCTCTCTCTAGAATATTTTCTCTCTCTAGGTTAAAACAGTTAGAAACAAGTCTTTTATATTTCAGAAGAGGGATTGATTACAGGGGAAGATGCTGGGGAGGAATCTTACATTCTCTCCCACTTGAAAAACACGAGATGTCCTCATCTCGCAAACTGGGGGGTAATTTCGTAAGATGCACAAGTATGAGACTAAGAGAAATTTTTTTTAAAATTAAGATTAATCACCAATTTAAAAAAAAAGTCTCAAAGAGAGTAAGGGTCAAGACAAGAACAAGATTTAAACTTTATTCATTCTTGGAACATATACAGTAAAGATAGAAGAACTCTTTACACTTCCATAAGCCCATGATCACAAAAGCAGCACTCACAAGCTGCACACGTATAAGGTAACTCATCTATGGGAGTGATTCTGTTGGTTATTGCGGCGCCTATCTCAGTGGTATGAGGTGTTCTAACAAAAGGACCTCTGAGAGACAAACCAAAAACGGAGTAAAGGCATATCTTCTGATGAGGAAGAAAACACGCCAGTAAGAAAACCCGCTCAGAAAACCCAAGATGTCTTGATCTCATGACGCAGTAGTATCGGGGACCCCAACCCAAGGCTTCGATAACCATGGCCAAGCGGACATTATTGCGAAAGTGCTGCTGACCCCAAGGTGTTACCCTAGTTATGTCTTGATAGGTCCGCCATTTGGTCTGAGCTACAGACGTTCCCAATTGAGGAAAAAGTGAGCGCTCATACTGTTCTATAAAATCCTTCTTCTCACAGACTCGCTTGCGTCTTGAAGGTGAGAAATCATCATGGATAAAACTAATTCCTGTTGCCAAGCCATGAAGGAGATTAAGAAGAAGGAGATCGATGGAAGTAAGATTACTGTGAGCGATAAGTAAAAGTTACGACTTATATAAAGGAAGGAGTTAGCGTAACCTAGAAGCCAACAGTATCTTGCCACTGAAGTTTTACCGTCTTTCCATGATTTGGGTTTGGCACATATTTCTATAGAAGACGTTAAGAACTTTGAGATGAGGAGATAAAAGAAGTTCGTAGGTTAAGTCACTTACTTCCTTTGGTCCACAACATCTGGGGGATAACTACTTATACTCCCCTAGAGATAAAGAAATTCTTTTGGTCCGTATTCAATTGAAGACTATAACTGCTTCTTTGATTTCTCTGACTGTCCTCTTCTTATCCGTATATTGTCTCTGTCAATCCTAGGCAGCGTTTATATCTTTATGAATTGCTTGCATCTGATGTTCTAAGTCGCCAAGCATTTGATTTGTCATCTCGACCCTAATCAATAGGTCGGACCTAGTTAATGGAGTTAAGCAATCTTGTCTGAGATGGACCCTGATTAGATTGGTATGAAGGAATTGGTCTCTGAATTCGGGTTCTAGACTTCATTGTGCCCTTTCCATGGTAGGAGTCGGGCCGTCTTTTAACTGATGACTAAAACCTTGGCATCCAAAATACCGGTTCTCACTTCTGAACTCATCGTTCTGAATCCTTAAAACAAGTGGGCTCCTGAGAAGGTATTCTGGGGAAAGTGTCTTCCATTTTTTAAACAGAATCTTTCTTTTATTTTAGAGAGAGAATAATTATAAGATTAGAAAGGGAGATTCTTACTCCTGTATACCTCTAAGGCTGGGGGAGGAATCTTACATTCTACCCCACTTAAAAGGTGCAAGATGTCCTCATCTTGCAAGTAGAGGACAACTCTTTTGCTTAAGATCCAATTTATTATGGGGTTCCTTATACTTCGGTCAACCCACCAACAGAATATGGGGATAAACATCCCTTATATAGAACTCATCATTAAATAACAATTCATTCAGATCATATCATTCATATCTTTAACACGATAATGGTCCATTAGACCGAAAAATTTCCTTCTGAACATTCCTCCACGGAATTTAAGTTAGGCAAGTTCTCAATTTGTCATCCCTTAACTTGATCTACCATCTCAAGTATTAACAGTAGCAATTTGACAGCACAATCCACTAATCTCATAGTGATTTGCTGAATCATTTTTATCATTTATCAGTACACAGGGACTCGTCCCAATCATCCACATTGTGGTTTCGCTCAGCTTATTACATTTCAACCCATTTTCAGGGATCATCAATTTTCAATCAGAACCCAAATCAATTCATCAGTTCCCAAACAGAATGAAAAATCATATCAACCACATTCGAAATCATCATCTGGATAGCATTAACGCTTATAATTTCAAGTCTTAGATTTACTCGTATATACTGTCGGTAAAGAGCTGCAGTTATACCCTCGGTATATACGGATAGTCATGATACTCGAAACTATAAGGTAAATACCATCATGTCTAGGTCTCAAGCAAGTTAGGGTTCCATACAATTGCGGTACTTCCAATTGAAGACCCAATTACTAATTTACGAATTTCAATTTGAATTAACAATTTGTATGAATTATATCAAACAATTACAACCTTTTTGTGCGTCTTGATAAACTTTTGACATAATTGGCTCCTTAGTTGATCTTATATTGGAGATCTATGACTTAAGTCTGATAAATAGATTTTTCTTTATCCGATCGTCCGTAAAAAAAAACATTTGTATATTTATATACAAGTTGCAATAAGTACATAGAGTGGCTCGGCTCCAAAATTCAAAATCTCCTCGAGAGACGCATAAGACGACGGTACTGGGCCATAGTCATGCCCTGTTACATAAGTTCTCTAACTGCGAAGGGGGCTATTATTTTCTCCTTAGGGATAAATCGACTAAGGAGTCTATAAATTCGACATGAAAGTCTGAAATTTCGAGGTGTCGAATGATATAGAATGACACCACGCACCATTTTCAGCTTTAACAGGATCATAGTCAATGAGAGATTCTGCCACAGCATTGTACGGCAGTCGTGCAAGGGGCGTGGACATATTGCCCTGCAAACCACTTATGCTGTATTCTCTCCGCTGGGGTAGGAAAATATAAATCTGCGAAATGGCGTGCAAGTCTTGCTCGGCTTGATTGAGTTGAAGCAGAAGAGATGAGATGCTCGAAGGCAAATGCAATCATATCTTGAGACTGGGTGAGGTCGGGAATATCAGATAAATGGGGAACTTCCATCTATAAAAACAATTTCTTTGATTAAAATTTCTTCATTAAAGAAGCTTACGGAATGAAAATACATTATGAAAATGCTGTTTCTGAATTCTTATTACCAATTTCAGATAAGAATTTAATTATCTTTATTAGCTTTCAAAACCTGCTCTGATACCAACTGTGAGATCTTGGTCTCCACCATGCAACAGATTCGGGGTACTAGCAGCGGAAGTAGCACATCGTGCGCGGGTAGGGGTCTCACACTCGGGGCCTCGCCCACGGATATCCGGACAAGAGACTAATCCATCGGTTTACCCGGAAAGCATGGGCGATTCCACTAGGATAACTCTTTACTCTAACGTAGTCAAGATCATTACGGATCAACTGATCTGACCACACCTTTAACGGTACTTGGTCAATTCAAGGAAGAAACTTGCACTTGGATCATTGGGATCAACGCTTTTTTCCCCACCAAGAGGCACAGCCGTTGATTCCTATCCATAGAACAATTTCTATCCGGGATTTACTTCATCTATCGTAATAATAGAAATTAAAATCTCAATTTACGGATCCATCAGTCCAGCCATCCAGTCCCATGGGTTAGCCAACCGTCCAACCACTGTAGTGATGGGATCCAATTAAGAATTTGGTTAGGTTTTGTCTCGGGTACCAAGGAAAAGATTTCCAAGGCCCCCTAGCGGGAAGTTCATACAAACAGAAAACTAGTCATACCACTTATACACCCAATATGAAATTGCCTTTTTCTTAGCATCAACTAGCTTTAAAACAATCTTTTAATAAAACCATTATGTCACAGATGACAATCCTCAAAGTCTCTGGTTGAATCCTTATTTCCAGTCATTCTTTCATCGGTGTACTTATGGCATCATTGGCAACCAGAACGCTCACCACCTGTTCTCTCAGGGGCCTTTTCCATAGTTCCTAGCTCATAGTAACCGGCAATATATTCATATAATAGAATGGAATCTCCATGGAAGATCAGCATGATCAACCCACAGATCCATATAAAAGAGCCATGGACTCATCTGTTGAGGACCAGCAAGGTCAATCAACCAGATCCATGCCCGGTTTCAGAAAACAACTCTTACTCCTTGTTCCAATATCTTCCACGACGCACGTGTGGGTATCTTCGACGACCCAGAGCCCGAGCACCGTATGGTCAGCACCCTCTATGATCCTTCGCAGGTGACCTAGCACTTCACTCATAGGCTGCTTTCTTGGTCCCTCATCCACCGTACCGGAAGCTCACTGTCAGGCTAAAATCTGAAAGGTGTTTTTGGTCAGTGTACATATGGTGCGTGTGGTGTGTGAATATAATTTTCCCTAAATGCCCTGGCAAGTGTACAGGCCAAGTGGTTTGGTTGTGTGCCAGTATTTGCACGTGTTTTTTTTCCAGAGAAAGTACTGGAGATCTGAAGTTTTTATGGCAACGGTGTGATGTGCGGGTGGTTACTAAAAAGAGGGCACCGACTGGAAATTGATGGGCTTGGTAGTCATGATGCTGATGAGGGTGGCCGGGAGCAGTTCTGGTATTGGAAGGTTATGGACGCGGTGATATGATTCGAAGTGGAGAAGCCATTGAGGGTATGGCCATTATTAAGCTTTAAAAAGAATATATATATATATATATATAATCCACATGGCCATGGTTTTAATGGCCACATGGAAAGCTAGGTTGGCCACCAGCTCGACGTCTAGAAGAGGGGAGAAATGGGGAAGGTGGCAATCGCGTAAAGACTGAAACTGGCGCTGAAAAGAGATGCCAGGGGGAGCCGGTGGAGTCGTCGCCCTTGCGAGTTGGCTGCAAAAACAGAGGAAGTGAGAAGGCCGCCTGGAAAAAGTGAGGCTCGCGCGTGTAGAGTCGTCGGGCTTGCTGAAGCACTGAAGCAGTGATGAAGACGGGGGGCTCTCGAGCGTAGAAGCAGGCGCCAAAGAGAAGGAGCAGCCGCTCTGTACGTGGTAGCGCCTGACGGGTAATCTTGCAAAAATAGTGCAAAGTGAAGTTGGCTGCAGCAGCTGGTGTAGACACGTTGGCGACTGGTTTTAGCTGGCAACTTCAACAAAGATGACAAGGGCACAACAGAGCAGGTGACTGGAACTGGTGGGGTCGTCGCCAAGATGAAGGTGATCGTACGTCCACATCATACATCCAATTTCACATTCATACATACACATCTACATGCATACATCCACATCCACATTCATACATCCATACCTCCATTTCCACATCCACACATCCACATTCATATTCATACATCCACATTCATACATCCATACCTCCATTTCCACATCCACACATCCACATTCATATTCATACATCCACATTCACATGCATACATCCATTTTCACATCCTCATTCATACATCCACATTCACATACATACATCCACATCCGTATCTACATCCATACATCCACATCCACCTCTTCATTCACATTCACATCCATACATCCACATCTACATACATACATCCACATCTACATACATACATCCATTTTCACATCCTCATTCATACATCCACATTCACATCCATACATCCACATCTACATACATACATCCACATCTACATACATACATCCATTTTCACATCCTCATTCATACATCCACATTCACATACATACATCCACATCCGTATCTACATCCATACATCCACATCCACCTCTTCATTCACATTCACATCCATACATCCACATCTATATACATACATCCACATCTACATACATATATCCATTTTCACATCCTCATTCATACATCCACATTCACATACATACATCCATATTACATCCATTCTCGTCCTAACACATCCCATATACATCTTAACACATCCTAACTTATCTTAACACATTCTATCACATCTCATACACATCTTATCACATCTTTTTACATCTCATACACCTCTTATCACATCCTATCACTTTCCATACGCATCTTATCAAATCTTATTACATCTCATACACATCTTATCACATTTTTTTACATCTTATACACCTCTTATCACATCCTATCACTTTCCATACGCATCTTATCAAATCTTATCACATCTCATACACCTCTTATCACATCTTATCACATTTCATATCTTTTTTTAAGAGAATTCTAATATTTGATATAAGATTTCTCTACACATTTATTTATGCATAAATTCCATTTAAGGAGACTAACACTTTCGAAATTAAAATCAATCTTTTTTGCATCTTCTTATGCATAAATTCAATTTGGTAGGAAATTACACTTTTAGAATAAAAGAATTTCTCTTATGCATCTAAGTTATGCATAAAATCCATTTATGAGAAAAATCACACTTTTAGTATAAAAAGAATATCTTTTATGCATACTTATATGCATGAAATCCAATATGATAAAAGTAACACTCTTACAATAAAATAATCAACTTTTATGCATACCTCTATGCATGAAATTCAATTATGATAAAAGTCACACTTTTATAATAAAATAATCAACTTTTATGCATACCTCTATGCATGAAATCCAATATGATAAAAGTAACATTTTTGATATAAAAAAATTATCCTTTATGCATACTTCTATGCATGAAAATTAAAAATGATAAAAGTAACACTTTTGATATAAAAAATTATTCTTTTATGCATACTTCTATGCATGAAAATTAAAAATGATATAAGTAACACTTTTGATATAAAAAATTATCCTTTATGCATACTTCTATGCATGAAAATTTAAAATGATATAAGTAACACTTTTGATATAAAAAATTATTATTTTATGCATACTTCTATGCATGAAAATTAAAAATGATAAAAGTAACACTTTTGATATAAAAAATTTTCCTTTATGCATACTTCTATGCATGAAAATTAAAAATGATAAAAGTAACACTTTTGATATAAAAATTTTTCCTTTATGCATACTTCTATGCATGAAAATTAAAAATGATAAAAGTAACACTTTTGATATAAAAAAATTATCCTTTATGCATCTTTCTATGCATGAAAATTAAAAATGATAAAAGTAACACTTTTGATATAAAAAATTTTCCTTTATGCATACTTCTATGCATGAAAATTAAAAATGATAAAAGTAACACTTTTGATATAAAAAATTATCCTTTATGCATACTTCTATGCATGAAAATTAAAAATGATAAAAGTAACACTTTTGATTGTTATATTAACGCGGGTACTTGAGGTGTGTTTGACTAGGCTAGTGGTGCCTGATTTGCCAACATTCGCTTAAGTACTAGGCAATCCTTAGATTGATGGCCGTACTTACCACATGCATTGCAATTCCCATTGAATTTGACTTTGAATGTGGGACATTCACTCGTGCTATGTGGTCCTAAACACACCGAACACCATTGTTGTCTCTTCTTGGGTACATATGGCTATTTTGTGGAGCTCAATTACCCCTAAAGTATTCTTGGAGAGCCTTAGTAAGGTCGGTCACAGACATTTCGGATATCTTGGGCTCCTTGGCAATAGGTTTTACTGTCATTGGCTCATGCCCAGATACTTGCGAACTAACGGATTTTGTTTCCGAAGACACCTTTTTACCTGCAATCATCAAGTTGTCTTCTACAAGTTGTCTTCTAACTAGATTGCATTGGCAGTGTCTGCTTCCCACATTGTAAGACCTCTAATGACTAAGCCATTGTAAATGTCCTCGTGGCGCAATCCTCGGATGAATCTATTGAGCAGTTGGTTATTATTGAAGCGCTCATCGGGAGTGCAGCGAGAATTTAGATGCTTCAATCGACTTATGAAGTCTCTCACTGACTCCCCTTCCTCGCGTTCAGCTTATGAAGACTGGTCTTCACCTAAGATCTTTTCTTCAATGATCAACATTGACACCAAATCTGTAAAGTTAGGAATGTTCTCCGGATTCTAAATAGACATTTTGAATGCCTTGTATTTTGGCTCGAGATTACATAGACATACTTCCACCTTATCATCATCATCAACAAAAACACCAATACATTCAAGGGATTCCATATTTCTCTTGATCTTAAAGGCATAATCATTCATAGATATGTTTTTCTTCTCCACAGTAGGAAGCTCATTCTTCAACTTAATGTTTCGTGCCTTGGTGTTAGTTTCATCCAACTTCACCAAGGTGTCCCATGACTCCTTGGGTGATTTGGCATCCTGTATATAATGCCCAATCACGGTGTCCTGTATACTAATAGAAATCCAATACATAACTTTCCTTGCTCCTTGATTACAATCCTTGTATTCTTTTACATTTGTAGCAGTTGGATTAATCTCCAGTACTTCTAGTCCCTCCTCATGTTCACCTTCAATGTAATCCCAATAGCCTTTTCCCATCAGAAAATTTGTCAATATAAACCTCCAAGCATGGAATTTGTTCTTGTCAAGTGCCATCATTCGACATCTTGTCTGTAACACAAAAATCTCCAAAAATAGCACTCTTGTTTGACCTGCATAAACTATAGTATTATTTGTAGTAGTACTGTACTACACCCAAACTGTCATAACCAGTGACCTCAATTTGCATACATACACCCAATAGCACCTACTATATTAAGACCAATTTACCTTCCTGCACTTTCAAAAATAAAATTCTCCAGAGATCGAAATTTGCCTGCAGTCCTGTAAATGACAGTGAACTGAAAACCGGAGGTCCAGATGCACCCGAAACACATTTCAGCCAAAAAAATTATGTCCAAAGGATGACATAGTTGTCCTACAACTCTGCTCCCACAAAGTTAGCTCTTGAATTGGAGTTCGTTTGTCGGTGCCTCTTGAAGAGATCCCAACAAGCGAACACAAAGGAGAAAGAGTAGGTGAAGCTTTTACTCTCGTACCGCTTCATGTGCTACTCTTGCTTTTCTCTCAGCTTCTTAGCATGAACCAAGCTATAATACCATGAAAAGATATAGGGAGGAAAAGAGCTTGAGCTCTTGCAAGCACACACACACTCACACAAACCCTAGAAGAGAACACACAAGATGAGAGTCTAAAAATTGTTCTTCTTCTTCTTCACAACAAAAAGGTTCTACTAAAAAGATAAGGAAAATATAACATAAGACCATGTACATACGGTCCATAATGTGAACACACTAAGTGAGTGAGTTGACAAGATACTTGTATGCCATAACTCAATGGTGGACTCGTAGAGCTAGTGTAGTCTAGCTATAGAATCACGGGCAAAGATCTATCATGTCAGCATCCTACCAAACACGCCAGTGATGTAAGTAGTGGAAACAGTCACCCAGTTATATCATAAGTGTCAGCTCGTGTTGAGATTGACATCTCAACACCTGGGTCAAAACCCATAATAAGAAAGCGTACTTACAAGGTCAGCCAATCCGAGGTACAAGAGGTGGAATGATAGTTAGCCGAGTATATCAAGAAAGGGTTTATTAGACCGAGCTCTTCACATTGGGCATTGCCCATTCTTTTGTTTAAAAAGAAAGATTACTCTATGTGGATGTGCATAGAATATTGCGCTCTTAATCATATTACGATTAAGAACAAGTACCCCATGCCACGCATTGATGAGTTCCTTGACCAACTTCATGGTACGCGGTATTTTTCTAAGATTTATCTTAGATCGGAGTATTAACATGTAAAAATAAGAGAACATGTTGTTCCTAAGACCGTGTTCAGGACTTGTTTTGGACATTATGAGTTCTTAGTCATGCTATTTGGCTTCACAAATGCACCAACAACTTTTATGATGCTTATGGATGGTGCGTTAAGTTCATATCTAGAAAAAATCATAGTTCTTTTCCTAGATGACATGCTTGTTTGCAATAAGTCAAGGAAATCACACCTACAACATTTATGCTTGGTGTTCGATTTGCTTAGGGAAAAAAAGCTATTTGCAAAGGAAAGAAAATGCACGTTTTGGTAGAATTTAAGAGGGAAATACAAGTGAGATACTCATAACAAAAAGGATATGATTACATTGTGTCAAATGATCTTGTACATAGTGCTTATATAGCCATGAGAGGTACACTTAATATGACTGGATACATTTCTAGGATGACATCACTACTTATGGCATTTGGTGTTAGATTACATATTTGATCTTAGACTAAAAGATATCCTATGCAAGATAATTAGAAAGGCTAGGGACTACAAGTTGGGCTTATTGTTGCGAACAAACCCCCCTTAAGCCAAACTTAAAAAGACAATACATGGACTTAGCCTACAACTATGAGACAGATCCCCCCCTTTTCATAACAATAGGGTGTGTGTACTCTTCTCTTACAATAATCAAGGGAATGGATAAAAACAAAGTCTTAAAATCCAAAAAAAGAGTGTACAAAAGAGTTAAAATGCATATAATCATTAAAGCCTTCAATTCCACTTGTTGCCACAAAGTGGCTCTCCTCTGCCCCTCAACAATGTGAGCCTTATTCTTTTTCTTATGTTTCTTTTCCTTGAGGTATCACCTGCTAGATGGGTGGTTGGTTTTCCCTTAATGAGAGCATGGATTGTTAATGAAGAAGTCTTTGGATGAAGCATGGATGGTTTTCCACAATGAGCACATTTCTTCTTGTTAGAGTAGGACACAACATAAGCATCTTCTAGGATGTGTGAAGCCTTCTTCTCTTCTTCCTGCAAAGAGTTAATAATACTTTCTAAAGAAGGGATGGGCTCCTTCTCCTTTAGAATGGTCATAATTTGAGCAAAACTAGGAGGCATGCTTTTGAGTAAGATTGCTATGGCATCTTCCTCTGGAATAGGTGATTTAATATACACTAAGTATGTCATAAGGCTTTTGAGCCTATTTACAACACTAGATATGCCCTCATTAGCTTCCATACTTAACCCATAGAGTTGCATTTTGAGGCTAATTTTGGAATGTTTGGCCTTGGCTCCAAATATCCTCTCTAGGGTTTCCCAAGCTTTGGCAACTGTATTGGATTCATCTATGTAGTGTATGAAATTATCTTTAAGTGATTTGATGATGACTCCCAAGGCTTGTTTATCTTTGGCTTGTAATGCAGTTGTGGTAGCTCTACGCCCACCACCACTTTGCCTTGTCTAATTTCTTTTCGTAGGAATCGATCACATATGATCTCCTCAAATTAGTGATACTAGAGAGATGGCGGGGATGTAAGCTTGCCACTGAGATATTCGACTGAGGTGCATTAAAATCCATGAAAGAAACAAAGAAAGTAGAAGATGTGAAAGAGGGTATTAAAAAAGAAGGAGATAATGAAGACCACTTTATGGTTGCACATGCAACTCATCTTTGGCTTGAACTTCTACAAGACAGTCTAAATAGAGTAAAGGTAAGTGTTATCCACTTTTCAGTTAATCTTGCAAAAGGTCTTATTCTAAGTAGAAAGCACAAACTTTGTATGTACATTGTAGGTAAAAAGATTCACTCCTTTGCCACCTATTCCATTGTGCAAACTTAACTCCTCCATAAAAAGAGTGTAATTTAGGTAGAAGAAGCTTGCAAGGGAATTCTACACAAATGGCTATATTACTGATAGGTGCTGGTTCATTTTCTCCATCTTCTCATCCCATAATCCTCAGCATGTTGTTAGTAGATGGGATGACATATGGAGAACAAAAAATGAGGATTTCGAGGATGTGATCAAAGACACATAGTGGACATTCTTATCTAAGAAGATGTTTTATGTGTGGGGGACGAAATCATCGCGGTGTGGCATAGATGGAGGAGATAAGCAAATGTGAGTCATCTTAACATGCTAACTCTTTGAATGTGGTGTTAAGTTTTTTAAAATATCAATATACTAATTTAGTTCACAATAAATGTAGCATTCAAGAGAATGTTGTATCAAGACATCCATGTGTTGACGCTATTCTAATTAAATTTAATGAGGATAGTGGAGGGAGATCTCCACTATCATAGCATGCTTAAATATGTAAGGTAACATCTACACTACAAGAACATTTATTTTAAATCTCTTTGACTTAGTATGGTCCAAGTGGGGTATGCTTTTCATTTGCCACCATAACTTATATTTTGTTTATCATAGGCTAAATGAAGTGGGCTATGTTTCATCGTCTCTTGTGGACAAAATGTGATTCATTAGGACACTCATATTATCAAATAAAGAAACAATTATGAAGAAATATATAAGAGCAATGAACAAGGCATAAATGGAGAATCATACCGTGATGCAAAAACGTGATGCAAAAAAGGAAGGATCGCCCATCTTGGTAAAATTGTGAACTTTCAGAGCTATCCCAAATAGTATTCCAAGTATGTTCTTTATATGGCTTTGTAGAGGAATAAATAATTTTAATATTTATAATATAAGATTAGTATCTATATATTCTCATACTAATGAAGTTAACCTGTGAAATATAGGATGAGTACCTTGCTTGCAATAGGAGAGATTAACCCCCTTGTAGATTCCTTGACTACAAAGAAGTTTGAAGACAAATGGAGAACTTCTTTTTATAAAGATGAGATAAAGGGGAGGCATGCTATTAGATGGTGTCATAATTCCAAACCCTGCATAAGGAGATAGTTTCTTTGAGTAAAAAAACCTATCTACTTCCCTCTTAGTCATTTTGATAGGTAACAACGTAAATGTTTCTTAATTTTGTGGTTTGATTTTAGCATTGTGTGTTGCTGTCTAACTAGTGCAAGTAAATTGGGACATCTGACATACCAAATTTTTTTATGGAGGATAGGTTATATAGCTTGGCATCTAAGCACATTGCCAAATAACCAAAAAGCTATGATTTTATGGAGGATAGGTTATATAGCTTGGCATCTAAGCACATTGCCAAATAACCAAAAAGCTATGATTTTAGATATTTTGATTGATGGAGATTTTCGAAGGTTAAGGACTTGTAAATCCCAACGAGTAAGTAATTATTACTTTCCCTATTTTCTTGATATATACAAAGCACTGTATCTTGTATTAATAACAATTTCAATGGTGATGTAAAATGCAAGTTTATTCAGAGATTGGCTAAGATGAGAAGTGATATGGCAAGCACTGTATCTTGTATTAATAACAATTTCAATGGTGATGTAAAATGCAAGTTTATTCAGAGATTGGCTAAGATGAGAAGTGATATGGCATGAGATTGAAGCACAAGGTGTGGCAATCCTTACAGAAATTACAGATAAGTACCAAATACAATTTCTAGATACATTTAAGGAAGATGTCGGTGATCTCAATTTTGGGAACCTATTTGAGGAAATGGTGGGGTCCTAAAAAACCAAGTCATACTACATTCAGGTGTAAAACAATCTAGAAAGACCACTCACTACTTTTTATCTTCTCGTATTCGTAACTTCAATGGAAGCAATGCAGGAGGGAAAGAAGATGATAACGATGTTGACATTGCATCAGAGTATGTTGATTTGTGATTTCAAGGATGACATTTGGTCCATCGAGACAACCCTAAAAATTAACAAAGCGGATCATGCTACAACACAAGCAGACCACTCTTTTAATTGTAATTGATTACTTTTATTAATAAATAGTTAAACTACTAATGTTCATAATTTGGTTATGCTGCAGATAAGCTTGGCTAGAAGTGAAGTGCCAAATGCACCATTTTGGCATAATAATCCATCTTACCTAGCCTAAGGTGTTTTGAAACCAATCCAAAAAAAATTGCTAGGTATAATTTGACAAAATAGTAATGACAATGTAATGTATATGTGCAGTGAATGTACTTACAAAAATGTATGCTTTGTAGGAGTGTCTCGTGGTATGATAAGTATAATATTCCTCGGTGTTCCAAGCATGTTACAACATCAAAGTGCAAGTTCCTCTATTATTGTAGAAACCTCGACACTCACAGGTATACTAATCAATTAACACCATATTCGATAATTTGGGAGCAATCCCATTCCCATTTGAAAAATGGGATCATGGGTGAACCTATCCAAGATTTTGTTAAAACCTTCACATGACATATCATTGGAAAGATATTCAAGGGTAGAATCTAAATATATAATCTTTGATAAATTTGGAGTTAATACGGTCAAGGTTGGCCAATATTATATTGAAAAGTTATTTTCCAAAGTGAGATTTTTTCCAAATTATCTAATATTATCTTAATTGTGCATCACATGTATAATGAAAATTAATGTGTGTCTTTTATATCATACTTAATAAAATCTTTTTAACATGGTCTAGCACTACAACATATTGGCCAGATACCAACTATAACACCGAGGATATCACACTTAGCAATTTTTAGGACTCATAGTGGCGGAGTCGGTATTAACCTCAGTTGTGAGGTGCTCGAATTGGTAGAACCAGACAAGTACTCACCCACCCATAATTGAATGCCTTTCTTAACTTTTGCTTCAGAATACAGATACGCGCACACTCCTCTTTAAACTTTAATTTTTAAAACAATCCATTGACAAACAATTATTGGTTACAGATGTCATAACTCAAAATTTCCATTCAATCCTTGTTTCTCACAAAACAGTATCACTCTGGACTCTCCGTTGAGACTAGGAGGTTAGCAAACGAGATCCAGTAACAGATTACAATAATTTTCTCGTCAAAACATACATATATATATCTTCCACGACATACGCATGGGTGTCCTAAGCACCACGAGCCCATACATCGCCTAGTCAGAACCCTCCAAGATCCTCCTTAGGTGTCCTGGCACTTCACTCAGGGACCGCTTCGTGGGCCCTCGCCCATCGTACCGAAAGCACACCATTTTAAACCATATCCAGGCTGGTCAAGACCTGGGTAGGTTTTTGTCACGTGAGCCGTCCTTTGAACACTCCCCACCAGCTGTTGCAACCGAACTTCCCTTAGAAAACACATATACCAAATGCTCACTCCAGCATTTTGGCATAAGACAATCCTTTAAGAAAACAGAGTTTCTATGCAAGTTTTCATTTTTGATTTTCTTTTGAATACAATGAGTATATCTTAATTCTGTATCTCAAGACTTCTAGATCACAGGTCTGCATTCCCAGCAGCAGAATTCCTCGGTTTCTGAATTCTTGATCCTCACATCAAATTCAAAGGTCTCAACTTAGTTTCAGCTTCGGTGGATGATTTGATTGTATTTTCGTGAACTGGTCTCATCATCTTTTCTTGAAACTGATGAAGGAGATTAAGTCGTGGTCATTGTCTGATTTAAGGTTCGAGTCTGGAGAGGTTCTCCCTGAACTATCTTTCTCGAAGGATAATATTTAAATTACTACATTGAGTATTTTGCTTAACTGAATTCAAAACTAAACACGTATTCCTATGAGGAATAAACAAATCATTTATCTAAAATTCCAACTTCGATAGTTTTTCTAAATTTTCTCATTACCATCCTAGAGAATATGAAATGGTATAATTTTCCTTCACTGAGTATTTACTTATTCATTTTCCAATATTCATGGGATTTAAACATAGGATTAAAGAGAACTCTTATTTTGATATAAAAATTATGTATGCATCTATTCATGCATAAAATCCAACTTCTATGGAAATAACACTTTTATATAAAAAAGAAAAATTCTTTTATGCATCTATTTATGCATAAAAAAATCAATTTTGATAAAAGTAACACTTTTATAATAAAAAAGTTTTTTTATGCATCATTTTATGCATAAAAATCAATATTGGTGAAAGCAACACTTTTGCAATAAAAAAAAATTCTTTTATGCATCATTTTATGCATAAAAATCAAATTGATGAAAGCAACACTTTTATAATTAAAAAAATTCTTTTATGCATAAAAATCAATATTGATGAAAGTAACACTTTTATAATAAAAAAATTTCTTTTATGCATCATTTTATGTATAAAGATCAATATTGGTGAAAGTAAACTTTTATAATAATAAAAAAATATTCGTTTATGCATCTATTTATGCATAAAAATCAATATTAGTGAAAGTAACACTTTTATAATTAAAAAAATTCTTTCATGCATCTATTTATGCATAAAAATCAATATTGATGAAAGTAACACTTTTATAATAAAAAACATTATCCAATATACATCTTTCTATGTAAAGAACTTAAATCTAATAAAAATTCACTCTTTTATAATAAAAAAATAATCAATATGCATCTTTCTATGCATAGAATTTAAATCTAATAAAAATCACTCTTTTATAATAAAAAAATAATCAATATGCATTTTTCTATGCATAGAATTTAAATCTAATGAAAATCACTCTTTTATAATAATAAAAAATAATCAATATGCATCTTTCTATGCATAGAATTTAAATCTAATGAAAATCACTCTTTTATAATCATAGAACTTAAATCTAATGAAAATCACTCTTTTATAATAAAAAATAATCAATATGCATCTTTTTATGCATAGAATTTAAATCTAATGATCACTCTTTTATAATAAAAAGAATAATCAATATGCATCTTTCTATGCATAGAATTTAAATCTAATGAAAGTCACTCTTTTATAATAAAAAAATAATCAATATGCATCTTTCTATGCATAGAATTTAAATCTAATGAAAATCACTCTTTTATAATAAGAAAAATAATCAATATGCATCTTTCTATGCATAGAATTTAGATCTAATGAAAATTACTCTTTTATAATAAAAAATAATCAATATGCATCTTTCTATGCATAGAATTTAAACCTAATGAAAATCACTCTTTTATAATAAGAGAAATAACCAATATGCATCTTTATATGCATAGAATTTAAATCTAATAAAAATCACTCTTTTATAATAAAAAAGTAATCAATATGCATCTTTCTATTATGCATAGAATTTAATTTTAATGAAAATAACACTTTTATAATAAAAATATTTCTACTATGCATTGTTCTATGCCTAGAATAAAAATAACACTTTTAGAATACACAAACGATGGGGATTACTCTTTTTCAATAGTAAAAGATAAAACTTATTTCACAAAATTTAAGAAAATTTTGCCATAATCTCCTTTGTATGGCTGACCATTTTTAAAATTTTCCTAATCTTATATTACTTAAAAATTATCCCCAAATGGTTTAAAGCATTCTAAACTAATCAAATTCCACTTTTAAAAGAGAAACAATATGAAAAGTTTAATTCTAACAATTTGATTACTTAACTAGGATAAAGAAAGGCTGAATTTAAGAATGAAGAGAGGGGGAAAGCCTTTCCAACAAGGCATGGCATCAATTTAAAGGAACTGGCATTTTGTACGTGCGCAGGGCTACTGTTGGCTGAGCTCCAGGGGTCAATTCTATCACATGATCTACTTCCCAAATCGGAGGCATCTCTGATAATTCTACTGGGAATAATTCATCATATTCATTTAACCATTCAGGTTCTTTAGCTTTTAACTTTGTGTCTACTGGATTCATTTTGACAACATAAATGAGCTGCTTCTTTCTAAGTCCTTTTAGTAACTTAGAAGCCTTTACTAATTGTGCAGACTTGGGGATCCTAAAATTCCAGTTCCTTGAACTTTATTTCCATGAAGGTCACGGAAGGAAATGGTTCCATTATGACAGTGAATGTCAGCTTGATTTTCGTGGAGCCAATCCATTCCAAGGATCCCGTCGAAAACTCCCAAAGGTATAACCAGTCAGTTAAATTCCTATCTAGATTGAACTGAATACGATGTGCAAGGTGAGTGAAAAGAATCTTCCCACCACACTGACCAATTCAACTTGCATAGGTTTCCTTGATTTCTGATCTAAGACTAGCTTACGTAAGCATCCAGGGGAAATGAAAGAATGAGTACTGCTTGAATCAGTCAAAAGCTTAAAAGGATTACCACCCTGATACTCAGCTGGAGTATGGATGATGGAGAATTGGCGATTTGGCCCTTGGTTTTCAATTGCCGCATAAATCTGTCCTCTTTCTTCTTCCACTACTTCTGCTATTGTGACTGCTCTGGCTGCTGTGCAGTCTGAGGTGGAACTCTTTCTCTTTGGTTGCCCCAGTTCTGGGAAGGTGTTCTGAGGCTACTCTGGACAAAGGCTGAGATGGAGTCCTCCTGGGATTGCCCTGATTTTGACGAGAAGGAGTCCTCCTGGGATTACCCTGATTTGACTGAGGCTACTCTCGACAAAGGCTGAGATGGAGTCCTCCTGGGATTGCCCTGATTTGACTGATAGGAAGGGGCTAGTCTCTGCACTCTCAGTCCTTGACTTCCCTGTCCCCTTGATATGGCAAGAGTCGGGCAGTCTTGTGTGGGAAGGGTCTTCCTTCTTTTCTGAATCTCCCAGTATCCTGATTCTGAATTGGGCCTTGCTGCCTCTTTGGGGGAGGAAAGTTTGAAGTACTTCCCGGGGTTTGGAATCTTTTAAAGTTAGAGGGTGCAGGCTTTGGCAGGACCTTAACAACAAAGGCTTTGGCAAAGTATTTTGCCATTCTTACTGCTTCGGCAATTGAGAGGTTTGGCATTCTTTACTAAGGTGTCCAATGGTTTGTTCATTCCTCGAATGAAGTTGGCCATCAGCTGCTCTTCATCCAATTGCGGGGAATATTTGAGGAGAAGGGCAAAAGCTTGATGGTACTCTTCAATTGTCTGGCTATCCTGCTTTAGTTCCAAGAACTCATTCATTTTAGTTTCAAGGAAGCGGAGGACAAAACCTCTTTCTGAGGTAAGCTTTAAGATCGGTCCAGGTCTGGGTATTCCGGTTGAGACGGTTAGTCTCGCAGTGATTCCTCAAAGTGACCCTGGTCGTTTCCACAATCTTTATCCTGGCGAGAGCCATCTTGCTTCTCTCATTGTAGCCAGTTACATCAAAGTATTCCTCCATCGCCTCAATCCACTTTTCCACTACTTCACCTAACTGCTTCCCTCCTTCACCCTTGAGAAGCGACCAGGTTGGGATCTGTGCTTGCACGGCTTTTCGAACATCCAGATCTAACTCTTCGTCGTCCGGTTAGAGGATCCGGTTTCCTTGCACGGGCCGCACGCCTCATGAGACTGACAAAACAAGATTTTTGTCAACTTAACTTTGACACAACAGATTTATGATTATTTAATTTTTACGATTTATTCTTTAAATAGATAATTATTTTATCACACTTCATGAAACAAGACTTACTCTGATAATTTTATTAACCATTCACAATCATGAAAATAATTTGGATTTTTTTTTTGTAAAACATCGTTTATTATCAAAAGTTTTCGATATATACATAGAGCATCACGGCTCCCAAAATCACTGCCTCAATCGTATACGCATAAAGAAGCAAAACTGCGAAGGAGACATGCCATGGTACACACCATTCATTAGAAAGAGGTGATGTAATTCTACTTCTAGGGATAAAGGGGCTAAGAAGCCTAAAAATTTGGCATGAAATTTTGAAGTTTGTGGGTGAATGATCAAAGAGTTGCACATGCTGAACAAGCGCTAGCCTTATCAGAATCATGGCTAAGGAAATATTTTGCCTAAGCCTCTCACGCTAACTGGTATTGACATTAATACATCGTCTTCCACAGAACCACATATACCGACATCGCTCAAGAGGATCAGGAAAGTAAAGAGTCTCAAAATGACGTGCGAGTCTCACTCTGATTACTCGGGTCATAGCAGAGTTGATGAGGTGCTCGAATGCAAAGGCTATCATATCTTGACTTTGGGAGAGTTTAGGAATGCTAGATAGATTCGGGGTATCCATCTATAAATTTCCAATTCAATTTATGAGTTTTCAATTTTTGAAGTTGATTCAACATAAATTTAACAAGCGAAAACATTATTTCCCAGATTTACTTTAAAATTTTAAGCAATTTCTGATGCTGTTACGTAAATTTACAACAGCGCTCTCATACCAACTGTGAGATCCCACTACCCCCTCCGCGCACCGGATTCCCGATTGCTGGTAGAGCGGAAGCAGCTCCCTTTTGCGCGGGGTAGGGTTTCCCACTCTCAGGGCCTTGCCCTCGAATGTCCGGGCACGAGACTAAGCTGGTGGTCATTCCAAAAACCAAAACTGGGAAAATTTCCCATGCTCAAAAAACGAGGATGATTCCACCATTTTGAATTTCTTAATGAATTTTTCTAACGAGGTCAAGATACTGAACTAACCTTCATCTAAATAAACCAAATAGAAGGGAAACTATTACAGACTTAACTTGAAGGAATCAACGCTTTTTTCCTAATTGAATTAGGCACAGCCGTTGATCTATTGAGAAGTCTTCAGGTTATTATTTAACTATTCGAGTTCTAAGCGTATTCCTATTGATCAATTTTATTATTAAAACTCTACTGGTTCCATCCTATGGGTTAGCCACCACCCAATCACTTGAATTGGTAGAACCAGACAAGTACTCACCCACCCATAATTGAATGCCTTTCTTAACGTTTTCTATAGAATACAGATACGCACACACTCCTCTTTAAACTTTAATTTATAAAACAATCCATTGACAAACAATTATTGGTTACAGATGTCATAACTCAAAATTTCCATTCAATCCTTGTTTCTCACAAAAAAGTATCACTCTAGACTCTCCATTGAGACCACGAGGTCAGCACAACGAGATCCAGTAATAACAGATTACAATAATTTTGTCGTCATCATACATATATATATCTTCCACGACATACACATGGGTGTCCTCAGCACCGTGAGCCCGTGCATCGCCTGGTCAGAACCCTCCAGGTACCTCCTTAGGTGTCCTAGCACTTCACTCAGGGAGACCGCTTCGTCGGCCCTCGCCCATCGTACCGGAAGCACACCATCTTACACCATACGCAGGCTGGTCAAGACATGGGCAGGTTTTTGCTGCTTCATCGGCCCTCGCCCATCGTACCGGAAGCACACCATCTTACACCATACCCAGGCTGGTCAAGACCTGGGCAGGTTTTTGCCGCGTGAGCCATCCTTTGAACACTCCCCACCGCCAGCTGTTTGCAACCGAACTTTCCTTAGAAAACACATATACCAAATGCTCCCTCCAGCATTCTGGCTTAAGACAGTCCTTTAAGAAAACAAGGTTTCTATGCAAGTTTTCAGTTTTGATTTTCTTTTGAATACAATGAGTATATCTTAATTCCGTATCCCAAGACTTCTAGATCACAGGTCTGGATTCCCAAGAAAAATTCCTTGAATTTTGAATTCTTGATCCTCACATCAAATTCAAAGGTCTCAACTTAGTTTCAGATTCGGTGGGTGATTTGATTGAATTTTCCTGAACTAGTCTCATCATCTTTTCTTAAAATTGGACGAAGGAGATTAAGTCGTGGTCATAGTCTGATTCAGGGTCATCAAGAGGCACATCCGTTGATTCTTTTCCATAGAACAAGGGTTATCTGGGATTTACTTCAACTATCGTAACTTAACAGAATTGAGTCTCAATATAGGGATTCGTTAGTCCAGCCTAACCCCATCCAGTCCCATGGGTTAGCCAACCAGCCAACCACTGTAGTAGTGATAGGATCCATTTAGGAATTTGGTTATGTTTTGCCCCGGGTAGTACCAGGAAAAAGAGTTCCCAGGCCCCCTAGCCGATGCTTCAAGACTTCAAGATAGTCACACCACTTACACACCCAGAATGAAATTGCCTGTTACATAGATTCAGTTGTCTTTAAAACAATCTTTTAATGAAACCATAGTATCACTGATCATAATCCTCCAAAATATCCGGTTGAATTCTAATTTTCAAATCGTTCCTTCATCGGTGTACCTATGGCATCATTGGTAACCTGAACGCTTCCCACCTATTCACTCAGGGGCCTTTTCAATAGTTCCTAGCTCATAGTACCCGGCAATATGTGAGATCCTCCTCCGGGGGCTCTGACGGCGGCGGAAGAAGCGTCGGCCTCCCACACGTAGGGCAGGGATCCACACTCGGGGCCTCGCCCGCGTGGATGTCTCGACGAGAGACTAACCCGGCAATTCCTCCAAAATCGAGTCCAAAAAAACTCCCCTCACGCGGAAGGCACGAGCGATTCTGCCATGGGGAAAATCTTCTAACGGGGAAATTATCCTAACGAGTCAAAGTCATCACTACTTTAAATTGATCTAACCGAACCTGAAGTCACATGGTCAGATCAAGAAGAGACTTGCACTTGGTTCATAGAATCATCGCTTTTTTCCTTCTTTAAAAAGACACAACCGTCGCTGATCCCTTCCCACAGAACAAGGTCTTCTCAGGACTTAATCTAACTAACGTAACTAATCGCATCTTAGTTGTTTCGCAGGGAATCCTACAACTGGCCCATGGATTAACCAACCACCCGATCACTGTATTGGTGGGATTCCTTTATAAAGATTTGGTTATGTTTTGCCTGGGTATCGAGGAAAGGAGTTCCCAGGCCCCCTAGCGAGCGATTCATACAAAAATTAAGGTAGGCATACCACGTATACACCCAATATGAAACTGCCATTTATAACAGATTCGGCTGGCTTTAAAACAATCCTTCAATGAAAATCATAATATTACTGATCATCATCCTTCAATGAAAATCATAATATTATTGATCATCATCCTCCAAAGTTCTGAGTCCATTGTATTACAAAATGTGTCCTATGGACTCTCCGTCTTCGAAGACCAGCTGGGCCAACCAACGAGATCCAGTATCAAAATTTGATTCACAAAAATCTTTCCCTTTAGTCCATCCGAATCTTCCTCCACATACGTATAACAACCGCGAGCCCATGCATCACCTGGTAAGAACCCTCTAGGATCCTCCTTAGGTGTCCTAGCACTTCACTTAGGGACCGCTGCGTCGGTCCTCGCCCATCGTACCAGAAGCACACCACTTTAACCGTACCGAGGCTGGTCAAGACCTCGGCAGGCTTTATCGCGAGCGACGACTCCCCGCCAGCTATTGCAACGAACCTCCTCTTAGTAAAACACATGCCAAATGCTTCCTCCAACATTCTGGCGTAAAACAGTCCTTTAAATAAAAAACAGATGTTCTAATGCGAATAAAATTCCTAGTTTGAGATTGGTTCCGCAAAACCCCTTTTCCATAATTCCTAGTTTCATAATGAGGATCCTTGATCTCTCATCAGGGTAATCTACCCATCATTTGACTGATTGTCCAGCTAGATTCTTGGTGAGTTCGGTCAGATGAAAACTAGTTTAGTTCAACGGTAGTCAATTCTTTGTATTTAGGAACTGGAATTGGTCATCTCTCATTTCCCACTCCTCTGCAGCACCTAGCTAAAATCTTGCCAATTGTTTTCATGCCTTCTTCCAACCAAGCTCTTGGGGTATGCCATTACCTTGATGCGGAGCTGCTTTGGGAGGTTGATGGCCACATGATCCACAACAACACGATCTAGTCGGAAAGGAAGGTCAAGCACAAATTCATGTACCATACTAAGATCGTCGTCGTCGCAAACACGGACCCTAGAGGTCATGGAGCAGCCCACTTCGGTAGCCTAGCTACTATTCCCACTTGGGGCCTCAACCTCACCACCTACTTTAGGTTCATTTATTTCTAGGGATGAAAGAGCATTGAAGTTTAATGCCATTACTTTCATCTCATGTTAGTAATGTAACCACCTTTTATATGCAAAAACACGTGTGAAAGTATGACCAGCCAAATGGAAGCTTGCAAAATGATGACAATTTTGATTACATAGAGTGCTCTTGATCTTGAGCTGGTTCATGTGTTATAATTGGTACAGCTACCGCTATAAAGAAATGTTCACAAAATGTAAACAACGCATAGATCTCCAAGGGTTCATCTTTAGAAAAATGTAAACAACGCATAGATCTCGAATTTAAAAAAAATGGTAGAATAGCACAAGGTTTTAACAATAGGACTATTTTTAATTCTTGGTCTCAAAAAATTGTCCATTCATATAAGAGGTTTGAAACCCAAAAAGAAAAATTCATAAGAGATACTTTTTATTAGCATCACATCTACAAGAAGGGTACCGATCTTTTGAAACATACAATACTTTTTATCGGCATCACATCTACAAGAAGGGTACCAACCTCTTAAAACATACAACAAAGGATTTTGAAAATACCTCTCCATTGCTAATGTTATATGTATTTCGACACAAAAGTTACATAATTTCGTCGAACCCCCCTTGGGACATGGACATAATAGTGCAAAAGTAACAATATTTCAAAAAGTGGCATTAACATTAATAACTCAAATTTAGGAATTTTAGGAAATATGCACAATTTTGGGACAAATCTTTGTTAGATCGAATACAATGTTTACTGTACGATATGCAAGATTTATTATTGGATGTTCTCAACAAGCATTCTTTGTTAGATCCAATACAATGTTTACTGTGCGATATGAAAGATTTATTATTGGATGTTCTCAACAAGCATTTGAATAATGCGATATGATTTATATACTATTGTACATTTGTAACAAGTATATATGATGTTGGTGGTGGGATGTAAATTTGCCTGCACACACAGACACACATGCACACCAAGAATTAAGCTTGTTTATATCACATAGCCTCCATTTGACCATCAAACAAGAAACTTTAACAAAGAAAGGATATTCAATGTAACTTTAAGTTGTAAGAATGTCTAGGTGATAGAATTAAAAAGATCACCATCTGTATTGAATCAAAATTCTTGAACAATGGGTGAACCATAAATCTAAAAGCTTAAGAAAGCCTTACAATCTGAATAATGATTGAACTAGGAGTTCGGTAGCTTCATACAACATTGCTAAAAGATTACGAAGCTAGTTGCCCATGTGCTAACAAATCATTCTTGCTCAACTGCACTGACATGTTGATTCAATTGATTCTGTTTGGCTTTCTGTATTATAGCCTTTGGAATCTTGATTTTCTCTGGAAGTCGTCCACCCTTGGGCTTCCTTGCCCAAATGATGCAGCCAGTATCTTCCCAGTGCTGAGGATTATTTCTGTTCTCTCGCCAATACTTGTTCCAGCAATCCTTATAAACCTCCACATCACTTGCATTCTTCTTCTTTGAAATTGGTGCCCAATATTGTATCTGAACTTGTAGGTAGTTTATCGAGTTGTTGTTTTGATCAACATCACTTGTTGTCACTCCCAACCATATTGGGTAATTTGCATCACAAGGTTGTACAAGCAAAAAATCTCTTGGACCTTTAGACACATCAAGAGTCGGGTTGAACTCTTCAGCAGGTTTGTTGCGCATTGGACCACATTAATAGTCCTCATTTACATCAAATCCTCATTTACATCAAATCCTTCATCTACATATCCTCCACTTGAAGGTTAAGAGGCTCAGCTTTTTTGCATACACTCCTTGGCCAAAAGTCATAAAATCCAATGTCTTCCCTTGCACTAGGGGTTTGCATGTTTAGCATAAGATTCTCCCAATAGGCAAGGACCGGATTGATCCACTTCGCATAATCACTTTGGTCTCCTTTCTCTTGCAAGTGCTCTTTCCACCAATTGACATGTTTTTTAAAGCCCTCCACAACCTTCTCATTTTCCTTAACATACTCAAAGGGTGGCAATACTTTTGGAAAACCTTCAGGAAGCTTGGGTCCTCCCTAGTCATTTCTCTTCCATAACTCTATACCGCTTTCTGGTAACCAATCAACATTTTTGGGGTGTACTTTGTATTGCATCAAAGGTATTCCATCACTCATATAAAACCTGAATTGCAATGGCTTTGAATGTCCAATCAAGTTATCGGCTCCATCATGTAAGCATCCCTTGACAAAGCCTTTGAAGTCTACCACCTTTTATAGGAGAAAGGGTGCTGGATGCATGCTAACACACTCATTAAAGATCTTCATCAAATGTGGAAATGTGAAAATGGTTTGTTTCCTCAACTTCTCAGAGAAGCAACTAAACAATGCATCAATATCTTCATGAGTATGACCAACCATAAGAAAACCAAGCTACACCATGTCAAACACTCCTCGTGCAACCAATAGGGATAGATAGGCAAATACATAACGGTTCTTATTTTCAGAACCACAATTGTCAAGTTGCAACAACGTCCTTGGAAATCTCTTAAAAAATGTCCTTGAATTTGATGGCATTAAACTTTAGGCATTTCCATTGCCCCTATCCTGCACATGTGTGTTTGTATGAAAGACTGACTGCATATGTGAAGAACAATTTTCCTCTGTATCCACATTTGTTTCTGTCTCTGCATCTGCATCCTCAATGCTCTGCTTGCAATATGCATTTCTCTCCTTCAGCACTTCCATATGCGGATACAGGGCCATAGTAGACAAAACACAATCAAAAAGATCTGTTCGTGGTTCAGCATCTGAGTTTTGTGAGCTCAAGTCACCATACATGTGTTGCTCTCCTCTCTCTAAGTTTCTTAAACATTTTGAGAGAGATGAAATTGTGAAGTTGGGATCACTTGGCCATAACCCCAAGGCAAAGTGACCATAAGCTGTTTATCCATGTCCATGAGTGAGCATTCCTGTTAAGGATACTGGAAGCCTCTCAACCCCATTGAGAGATTTAGGAACTGGTTTAATTTGTGGCATGGCAGTCTTGCTCTGGTCCATCTTATCATGTATAATACACAAATACCTGTTTGGGTTCATTTCGAAAGAGCTCCTCCAAGCATAGTATAGATTTCTACAACTCATTTGTTGCAACCTGTGTGCCCTTCTTTGTGCCATGTATCTGGCACGCTCCTCTTGATTTTTTGTTGATTCCAACTTGACCTTGATTGCCGTACAAATGTCGCATTTTGAGAAGGTGCTGGTTTTTGATAAACTAACTGTCTTGAACTCTGTGTTCCACAATCTTGAGAATGATGGTTGTGACAGTGGCCGGTATTCGAACAAGACAAGTGTGTCATTCACTTCACGCAATATGTCCACCTGTTTGTACATTGTTGGTAGAACATGTTGGGTCTCGCGAGCTCCATGCATAGTTGTCCTTGACCTATGTGGCATTTGATTGGCATTATTATCTATGAAGCCCTGTATGATTGATTTTGCCATCTCAACATGTGTCATGCCCTTCCGTATTATCCCACTGTTGCCATGACTGACATTACATGCACCATTCAAGAACTTCTTTCTGAGCCTATAGAACGTTGACTTACCGATGCCATGCATTACATACCATGCTTTACTACAAACCTTCTTCCCATCAAATGTGAACTCAAAGCACTCATCATCTTGACCTTGTCTATAGGCCATGCCCATGCAATCTAGTACAAATGTGTATCGTGTACTATAGCTCTTTCCCCAAAAGTGTACCCTAGCTTGCATGATTTTGGATCTATCTCCAATTTGACAACATTGGTTCTCGCAACAATCAATGGTTGCGACGTTGTGAATGTTTGCAACATCACATTTTTTGCCAGCTCCATGGGTTTTATCGTAATTTTTCATTACCCTTACCCTATGGACATAGCTCCTTTTCCCTTCAATGATATCATAGTCAGTGATCATGGCATCATGGTGTATGTTATCAGAACTATCGCCATCATTGCCCTCTACATCATCATCCTCTTTTTCATCACTTGAATTGTTTAGGCTGTCAATATTTTTTTGCATGAAGTGATCTTGAATACCCTCATCAATAGAAGAAGATTCTGTGTCCTTCACTAATGGTTCACCATTAGTGATCTTGAATACCCTCATCAATAGAAGAAGATTCTGTGTCCTTCACTAATGGTTCACCATTCTCAAATGTGAGTTGCCTGATCGGCCAACTAACCAAATTCAAACCTGAAACACAAGTTGAACTTGGATGCAAAGATCCTTCTATAATGACACCCAAGCTACTCTCCCCTAGTTTTCTACAATTTATAGCCTCGTATGGGTGGACCAGCAATACTACTCCATTGCTAAGTTTTGTAGATCTGTTGACATCCCAGAGGATGACACTTTTCTCTTTCCAGCTCTCCCTATCTATAAAGTGATCTTCTTGATCAACAAGAAGTTCCGCAAAATTATCCTCTTTGGTATTAGTAATGTCTCTGTCCATAATAACAAGGTTGACCAATGGCCATTTGATGATGCTTCCAACTACTTGAGACATTGTTCTTGCATCCATTGTGGCAAATGGAATGAGAAATGTGTCATCAAAGCTTTATTGAACATGTATTGCTACACATGTCTCACCAATGAATTGAAAACCACATGTTTGAGATGCATCAATGGCATGAATAACCCCACGTGCCTTCCTTGCAGAACCATCAATGAGAAACACTGAAGCACCTTGTTTTAGACCCTGCAATCCCTCAGAAAATTAAAATCTCAATAAGAAAGACTGAAGCGATGTTTTTGCGGTAGTACACAAAACTATAAATTTAATTCAATCTTAACACGAGTTCAGGCTCCAACCAAAGTTTGAATCTCACTTATCAATGCTAATTTGCTAGGAGGCTAGGCTCCATCTAAAGCTTGAACCTTTGCTTGCATATACTAGCTTGTTAGTAGGAGGCTCCATGAGGCTAGGCTCCATCTAAAGCTTGAACCTTTGCCTGCATATACTAGCTTGTTAGTAGGAGGCTCCATGAGGCTCACCATCATATGTTAGTTTGCTAGGAGGCTCTAGTTAAAGTTATCATCCTCACTTGCATCATATATTAGTTTGCATATGTTAGCTAGAATGGTAGGCTCCTCCAACAAAAGTTAAAGCCTCACCTGCGGATGCTAGTTCGCTTCTAGGAAGCTGAAAGTAAAGTTTGAACCTGACCCACAGATGCTAGTTTGCTTGGAGGCTCCAACCAAAGTTTGAGCCTCACCTTCATATGCTAGTTTGCTATTAAGAGGTCCCAATTGAAGTGATAATCCTCACCTCATGTATATGCTAGTTTCCCAAGAGGTAGGCTTCATCACCCTCTGCATCTGGCCACACCGTTTCATTGGGATATTGAGTCAAGATATGGTGTCAATTAGCCATCAATGTTTCATAGCTACAAAAGGCAAAGGTGAGTGGTTACAACAGCAGCAAAGGCAAAGAGAAAGCAATAGAGAGAAATGATATTCTAGTGAAGAGAATGTGACATGGAAATGAGCAAAGGGACATTGGATTTGAGACTCTTCTCCTTCGTGAGACTCAAACTCAAGTTTGAGCCATTGTGCATTATATAGATTTTAGTTGAATTTTTAATCGCATAGTTCATAAGTATATTTGGGTGTATGGGGAAAGAGGGAAGAAAACAAGAAATCTCAAGCTCAAGGTCAAGCTCAAGGCTCGAACTTGAGTTTGAGCCTTGTCTATTACACAAGTAGTAGGAATAGAGAGGGAAGCTAGGATAATCCAATAGAACAAGTGGGGTGTGGGTGAAGATGGGTATATAACCAAAAGTGAATGTAACTATAATCAAAAGACCTGGGACCTGGGCGTGGGCGTGGGCTTGGGCTTGGGCTTGGGCTTGGGGAATGAGCCATTGTGCATTATATAGATTTTAGTTGAATTTTTAATCGCATAGTTCATAAGTATATTTGGGTGTATGGGGAAAGATGGAAGAAAATAAGAAATCTCAAGCTCAAGGTCAAGCTCAAGGCTCGAACTTGAGTTTGAGCCTTGTCTATTACACAAGTAAGTAGGAATAGAGAGGGAAGCCAGGATAATCCCATAGAGCAAGTGGGCTGTGGGTGAAGATGGGTATATAATGAAAAGTGTAAGTAACTATTATCAAAAGACCTGGGACCTGGGGCTTGGGCCTGGGGAATGAAACCGAAACCGAAACCCGACTTTCTGCCACTCCTCTCCCGCCCCCTCCTCCCGGTGCACGGCCCGCCCCCTCCTCCCGGTGCACGACCTGCCCCTTCCTCCTCCGTCAGTGCACATGCTGGCCCGCCCCTCTCTCTCCTCTCCCGACGCAACCAGCCCCACCCCCTTCCTCCTCCGTCTCGGTGCACACGCCAGCCCACCCCCCTTTCCCTCCCGGCGGCCCCCAGCCTCCTCTCCCGGCGCTAGCCCACCTCCCTCTCCCTCCCGGCGCAACCAGCCCCACCCCCCTCTCCCTCCCAACGGCCCTCAGCCTCCTCCGTCCGGCGCAGCCCCCCCTCCTCTCCCGGCGCAACCAGCCCCCACCCCCTCCTCCGTGTTGGCGCACATGCCACCAGCCCACCCCCCTCTCCGTTGGCGCACATGCCACCAGCCCACCCCCCTCCTCCGTTGGCGCACATGCCACTAGCCCACCCTCCTCTCTCCTCTCCCGGCGGGGCGCAACCAGCCCCACCCCCTTCCTCCTCTGTCGGCGCACATGCCAGCCCACACCCCTCTCTCCCGGCGCAACCAAGCCCCCACCCCCTCCTCCGTTGGCGCACATGCCACCAGCCCACCCCCCTCTCTCCTCTCCCGGCGGGGCGCAACCAGCCCCACCCCCTTCCTCCTCTGTCGGCGCACACGCCAGCCCACACCCCTCTCTCCTCTCCCGGCGCAACCAGCCCCCACCCCCTCCTCCTCTCCCGGCGCAACGCGCAGCCACACCCCCCCCCCAAATTCAAATTCAAACTTCCCCCCCTAATTCGAAATTCGAACTCCCCCCCAAAACAAAATTCGAAATTCGAACTTCCCCCCAACGGCCGAATTTCGAAATCCCCCCCCGCCCGCACCCCGCCGAAATTCCCTGTCGACCCTAAAAATTTTTTTGCCTTCGCCTTCCCTCACCGACCTCAATCGCACCAAAGAAAATTTCCTCCTTCGCTTCCCTCGCCAAAAAAAACAAGGATGGCCGACCTCGCGTTTTCACCCAGACAAAAAGCTGTGCACCCTGGAGCAATTCTCTGTTCGCAATAATCTCTGCTTCTTGTGTCTCTGCAGCCCTGCATTTTAAACAGTTGTTCTCTGTGCGCGATAATCTTGGATCTTGGAGGCTTTCTGTGTCTCTGCAGCCCTGCGTTTCTAACAGTTTCTTTTCCTCCCGCAATCTGCACGTCTGCGTTTGTTCCGACCTCTGTTTCGTGCAGAACCATCACGCCATCGGCGGATACTTCAAGCATCCGTCAAGACTGTGCGACATCGGAGACTTTCGTGCGCCCATCTGCGTTTCGTGTGTTCCTTCGTCTAGTTGAATACTTTACACAGCAAGTAAGTCCTTCTTTAATTGATTGTCTACACCGATATAAACGCTTACTTGATTGCACGCTAAGTGTGCCATTTGTCAATCGTTGCTCGTCGTAGATTGTTTGCACCTCTTGCTGCTCTCTTTTGTATCTTCACATATGTCGAGAACCTGTAAAACTGATCTTTGTGCACATTATATAATCTAAATGATAAGGGTTCACAACTTGGATATAGACTCCACCTTAAGTTCGAGCCTCCCCTACATAGAACTTATGTGTTAATGCTCGACCTAGATTGAGTCTTTGTTCTCCATGTTAGTGCACCGGCCCTAAGGCTTGAACTTGAGTTTGAGCCTTTGCTCTCCATGCTAGTGTACCCCGCCAGCCTTAAGGCTCGAACTTGAGTTGGAGCCTTGGCTCTCAATGCTAGTGTACACCGACCTTAAGGCTCGAACTTGAGTTGGAGCCTTTGTCCTCCGGCCTTAAGGCTCGAACTTGAGTTGGAGCCTTGGCTCTCGATGTTAGTGTACACTGGCCTTAAGGCTCGAACTTCAGATTGAGCCTTTGTTCTCCATGCTAGTGTACTCTAGTAGACTTAAGGCTCGAACTTGAGTTTGAGCCTTTGCTCTCCATGCTAGTGCACCCCGGCCCCTTAAGGCTCGAACTCCAGTTTGAGCCTTTGCTCTCCATGCTAGTGCATCCCGATCCCTTAAGGCTTGAACTTCAGATTGAGCCTTTGCTCTCCATGCCAGTGCACCCCGGTCTCTTAAGGCTCGAACTTAAGTTTGAGCCTTTGCTCTCCATGCTAGTGCACCTCGGCCTTAAGGCTCGAACTTCAGGCTCGAACTTGAGTTGGAACCTTTGTTCTCCATGCTAGTGTACACCGGGCGGCCTTAAGGCTCAAACTTGAGTTGGATCCTTGGCTCTCGATGCTAGTGTACACCGGCCTTAAGGCTCAAACTTCAGATTGAGCCTTTGCTCTCCATGCTAGTGTACTCTTGCCTCAAGGCTTGAACTTGAGTTTGAGCCTTTACTCTCCATGCTAGTGCATCCCGGTCCTTTAAGGCTCAAACTTCAGATTGAGCCTTTGCTCTCCATGCTAGTGCACCTCGGCCCCTTAAGGCTCGAACTTGAGTTGGAGCCTTTGTTCTCCATGCTAGTGTACACTGGCTCGAACTTGAGTTGGAACCTTGGCTCTCGATGCTAGTTTGCACCGGCCTTAAGGCTCGAACTTTAGATTGAGCCTTTGCTCTCCATGCTAGTGTACTCTGGCCCCAAGGCTTAAACTTGAGTTTGAGCCTTTACTCTCCATGCTAGTGCATCTCGATCCTTTAAGGCTCGAACTTCAGATTGAGCCTTTGCTCTCCATGCTAGTGCACACCGGCCCCTTAAGGCTCGAACTTGAGTTGGAGCCTTTGTTCTCCATGCTAGTGTACACCGGTCTTAAGGCTCGAACTTGAGTTGGAGCCTTGGCTCTCGATGCTAGTGTACACTGGCCTTAAGGCTCAAACTTGACTTGGAGCCTTTGTTCTCCATGCTAGTGTACACCGGCCTTAAGGCTCGAACTTGAGCTGGAGCCTTGGCTCTCGATGCTAGTGTACACTGGGCCTTAAGGCTCGAACTTCAGATTGAGCCTTTGTTCTCCATGCTAGTGTACTCTGGCCTTAAGGCTCGAACTTGAGTTTGAGCCTTTGCTCTCCATGCGAGTGCACCCCGGCCCCTTAAGGCTGGAACTTCAGATTGAGCCTTTGCTCTCCATGCTAGTGCATCCCGGTTCCTTAAGGCTCGAACTTCAGATTGAGCCTTTGCTCTCCATGCTAGTGCACCCCGGCCCCTTAAGGCTCGAACTCCAGTTTGAGACTTTGCTCTCCATGCTAGTGCATCCCGGTCCCTTAAGGCTCGAACTTCAGATTGAGCCTTTACTCTCCATGCTAGTGCACCCCGGCCCCTTAAGGCTCGAACTCCACTTTGAGCCTTTGCTCTCCATGCTAGTGCATCCCAGTCCATTAAGGCTCGAACTTCAAATTGAGCCTTTGCTCTCCATGCTAGTGCACCCCGGCCCCTTAAGGCTCGAACTTAAGTTTGAGCCTTTGCTCTCCATGCTAGTGCACCTTGGCCTTAAGGCTCGAACTTGAGTTGGAGCCTTTGTTCTCCATGCTAGTGTACACCGGGGCCTTAAGGCTCGAACTTGAGTTGGAGCCTTGGCTCTCGATGCTCTAGTGTACACTGGCCTTAAGGCTCGAACTTCAGATTGAGCCTTTGTTCTCCATGCTAGTGTACTCTGGCCTCAAGGCTTGAACTTGAGTTTGAGCCTTTGCTCTCCATGCTAGTGCATCCCGGTCCCTTAAGGCTCAAACTTCAGATTGAGCCTTTGCTCTCCATGCTAGTGCACCCCGGCCCCTTAAGACTCCAACTTAAGTTCAAGCCTCCCATACATGGAACTTCGCCTTAAGGCTCAAACTTGAGTTTGAGCTTGTCCCTCTATGCTAGCGTACCCCTAGCATATGAGTGCACAACTTGGATCTAGGCTCCAGCTTAAGTCGAGCTTCTGTATAGATTAAGTAAATGCAAGTGAGGCCCTTTCTATTCAAGAAAACTTTTTGTAGCATGCATTAAGTTTCTTAAGTTTGATAGGTTTTGATTTGATATGTAGCATTTAAATCCATTTTTTTCTAAGGTTTTGAAACGTTTTTTTTTTGCTTCACAGGAATGGAAGCTAGCAGAGCACCCGCTACCTCGCAACCACATGGTGCACCAAGCTTTACTCTGGATGCTCTCGAAACAATAATTCAAGCTAAAAGTGTCACTCCTAGAATTAAGGTGGATAAAACCTTCGAATTGAGTAACAAAGAAGGAGTAAAATGGTTTGTGGATAGCTACGATGCTAGTGCAAACTTCAAAGGAGTCCTCCATTTTTTTCTGTCTCAAGGTGATACATCATATGGAGATATGGGGATTGTGGTAGTAGGCGCTAAGGATGATGTGGACGCAAGAGCAAACCCATGCTTCACATGCACTGTATTGCCAGAAGGAGAAACTACAAAAGCAAATAAGTTTTGCTTATCATTGGAAACTTTTCACCCAGCAGACATGACTGGCAGTAAACTAGGAAAGGACAATTCTATTGTAACCGAGATTGAAGATCATTGAATTTTCTAATCAAGAAGACTCAGGGGTGGATAATGTGGAGGACCTGGTGAAAGTAGTGAGGCATGCAAAGAAGGCTTTGGATTCACGAAAAAAGTCCATACCTGAAAAGGAGACAACAACCACTCAAGTTAGGAAAATTGTAGAGAAAAAAGGCAGGGCCATAGTGAAGAGTGCACTTGAAGCATCTACAAATGTTAGTGCAACTTCTTCAAAACATAAAAAGGAGGGTGACAAAATAAAAGTCCTTGATATAAGCACAATAACATGGCAGGCTCTCAGGTGCAAGAAGAGGAGCAAGCACTTGCAAAGAAGAGAAAGGCAAAGAACTCTACAAAGGTTCAAGAAATCTCTTTAAAGAGGCAAAGGACAAAACTAGTAAGTGGTTCAAAGGAGATAGATGCGTCCGATGATGAGCTAATGGAGGTTGAGACTCTAAACAAGGGCAGCAAAGCAATTATCTCATTAGAAATAAAGAAGGGATATTATCCCTTTGGTCTAAATGAGGTCTTCAGCATTGATGTGATGAAATGTTATCTTGCTCCTTCAAACTGTGTATAGAAGGTTAAATAAGGATTGGGTTCGTATTTTGACCCAAGACTTTATTGAGGACCCAAAGCAAGAGGAGATACTTGCAATTTTGATGCCATGTAATCGTGCTACAAAACAACCCCTTGATAAACTCGCAAAAGAAGATATTCATAAAGTTGAATATTGGATTATCTCTGGTCAACACTCCATTAGTGCTGCAAAAAGCTTGCAAGCTCTAAATATGGCTAAAGTGACCCCTCCACTGCGTCAGCAATTCAAGTTCAGGAGATCAAAGATAATTATAAATTGCCCGCCCAAGATTTCTCGTGACATTTCCAAGGATGCGAACAATGTAAAAGGAGCCATTCCTCGATCAACTTCTATAAGCTCGAGCACAATGGCATGCAAACGGTCGTCCTAGTAAACCTTTGCCTCGTGTCAATCAACCCAAGATGGACGAGTCTTGGAAGGTAATCTTTTCATTCTTTGCTATATCTTGGTAAATCATAGACCTACATTACTTCTTCTTTACTTCTTCATAGATCTATAGTTTTAAGTATAGCAGTAGCATAAGAAAGATGCATGTAAGGCTTCTTCTCAAACTACATAAACTTAATAGTTTGGTTTGAAATTGAACTTCAAGCCTCACCTCTCTATGATGGTGTAGCACTTGCATATCTAATTGTGGCTCGAACTTAAGTTGGAGCCTCACTTGCAAGTGCTAGATTTGCATACGGAGGTGATGCTCAAACCTAAGATCGAGCATCACCATTATATACTAGTTTAGCACTACTGCATCAAGTGAGGCTCAAACTCAAGTTTGAGCATAAGCTCCAAATGATTGAAAACCCATAGATGCATAATTCCTCCTAATATTTTGTGATATCTATAGTGAGGGGGCTAACTTCTTACTTCTTACTTTGCAGGCCTTTGTGGAGACCACGGAGCACACACTACATAAGAATTTTGTCAAAAATGATTTACACTTGCTTCTATGTGATGATAATGTATGGCAGAACTGGGTTAAGATCATGAGGCTTTATGCAAAAGGCTTGCTACCAAATACTAAGGGCGAAACTCAAACTAAAGGTCTTGATCAAAATCCCAAACTTCCAACTTTGAAGAGTGGGCAAATTTAGCAGGCACCAGGAACAGTCACACTAGGCCCAACGTTGTTTAGGTGCATTTTAGGCCTTCAAAAGAGTGAAGTTTTGGACATTCAAACATCACTTCTTGACAAGAGAATATTGCTTAAAAAGGGAAAGCAAACCCATCAAAGAATGGATATGGAGGAGATGGCTTGGAAGCTAAAAACAGATCGAGTTCTCAAAGATGCAATAACTGCCTTCTATTTTGATCTGACAAGGGAAAAGATGACTTGGGAACAGGTGGGTGAGACATATAAGCTAGGAGAGTATGAGTATAATCAATTGAGGAGCTACAGCCAGTCCTTTGTTAGGGATGCTCTCAATCGTTCAAAAAAAATCCTTCACTTCCAAAAAGTGTAGTAACTTTATTGAATCACCTATATAGAGCATCTATGGGTATTGTATCTCAACAAGAGTCTATTCCTTGGAAAATTAGGGGGGGTGGGTTTTGACATGACAAAGATTATAGCCTTCTGTAGTGAAGAGCATGTACCATTTCAACTGGCAATCATGGACCTACATCGTACAAAGGAGCAGCTCTCGTCAGAATTTTTCTCCAAGTTGGCACTTGCTTTAAACACACTAAACTCACAATATGAATATATTCTTGTGTGTTTTGTTGATTTCATCACCATTGGAATGCTTATCGAAGGGATTTCTAGCCAGTCAACAAAGGTGCACTATGAATTTGGCGTGATCCACACACAAAAAGATGATGCCTGGACATCTGGAATAGTTGAGATTGCAACTGTTATTCTTTTCATCAGCAAGGTTGACAAGCTTGAGGCCATTGATAAGGTTCTCACAAAAAATGTATTCATCTCAGGCTCTAGTGGCCAAAATAGAGAATTCATCGACAAAGGCTTTATTGATGGTCTCATCACAGGGTTTTGTCCTGAACAGAGCTATGTTGTAGAGATATATTGTGGTGGAGTTGTGCTAGAGGAGAGCTTGCTAAAGAAGAGACGATGTATTTCTTTATGCAAAGATGATTTGGAAGCGATGGCATTAGAATCAAAGTGCTCTGCTCTTTTAGATGGTCACCCGTCCTTGCAAGAGTGGCCCAGGCAAAAAAAGAATCTTCTAGGTATCTATCTTGTCACCCAAAATATGGTCTCCCATTATTCCACCAAAGAAATTCATGTCTCCTATGATTAATTATGCATAAAATCCTATGGACCAATTAAACAGCCTTAAAATTTGGCATTGTAAGTGGGATGTCAATAAGGATAGCACATATGTTCATTCCATGTCAGTTTAATGAGGAGATGCTGAGGCTTTTGCAAGAGTGACTCTGAGCTGAATAGCTTTGGATAGTGTGGCTGGGAAAAAATGTGTGGTTGTTTAACAAATAAACAATTAACATGTTCAATGTCTAAGTAGGGGTTTGTTTGTGCAGATAAAACTGATGAGATCATCAAAGTAGGTTTCAAGATGTGCAAAGCTCAGTAAAGCTCTGTATGCGTGACATGGATGAGATCATTAAAATGCCAAGAACCAAGGATCAATTTCACAAAATTAAATTAGAACCATTCATAGTAGAAATGCCTTTAGAAGAATACCGGTGATGAGGTAGGATTCGAAACTAGTATTTTCACAGCATTCTTTCCCTAAAAGAATAGGGGTCACTGGTTATGCATTGGTTTTTTTCATGCAGAAGTTATGCTTCTTCAGTCAAAAGTAGTATACATGTTGAACTTTCCTTCTTTATAACATTTAATACAATGACCCTTTGTCAAAACCCCCGCATGTGACATACCATTAGAAAGATCTTGAAGAGTAGAATATAGATCTACAATCTTCGACAAATTTGGAGTTGGCATGTTTAAGATATATCTAAAATTAAATGAAGTGATTGATTCCCAAAATATGAGATTTTTTTCAAATTATTTAATATTGACTTTTTTATGGATGAAAGAGCATTGAAGTTTAATGTCATTTCTTCCATCTCATGTTCATAATGTAAACACCTTTTATACAAGAAAATGTGTGCAAAAGTATGACTAGCAATGGAAGCTTGCAAAATGATGACAATTCTTATTGCGTAGAGAGCTCTTGCAAGATCTTGAGCTAGTACATGTGTTGTAAATGCAATAGCTACTTCTATAAAGAACTGTTCACAAAATGTAAACAAAGCATAGATCTCCAAGGGATCGGCTTAAAAAAAATGTTTAATAGCACAAGGTTTCATTAGAAGAAATTTGGACTCAAATTGGGCCCTTTAAGGATTTGTACACATTCTCTCTCTCTACAAAAATGGGCTCATGGTGAAATTTTTGCAAATCAACGTAGAAGTAAGTGGAGTTTGGACATTTGGAATCTACTCTTCGACCTTTCCAATGATATATAGCATGATAGGCAATTTTGCATACTCATGAAGTCCCCAAATGTGGTGATATTTTGTGACCCAAGGTTCCCCATAGCACAACAACCCTTGACACAAACCTAGCAAAGGGCAAGGACAAAATTGACCAATCCATGGAGCCCTTAGACCCTCTAAAACATACCCGAGCCTTAATATTCCTTCCACCTCAAACTTAGTTGCCTATAATACAATAGAGAGCCCTTCACCACCCACTTTCCTATGACCAGTGGCCTCCCTCTCAAGTCTTACCATGTGGACCAAAAAGCAGGTAGTATCTCACCCTCGCCAGATAGGATAGAGAAGGGCACTCATCAAAAAATAAAAAATCCCATAGAAAAATGCCAAGGAAACCATAAAAAGAGTCGAGGAAAGCAATTGTGTTGGTGTGCAAATAAGAAAGCAACATGATGGAGACTTGTGCAAGAGAGTCCGCTTGCGTTACCACCACTATTGATGTAAATTGGTTCTCTAATCCCTGATGGTCTAGGTACATCTAAGAATGGGGAACCATAGTGGGTGAAAACTTGGCCCATGGTACATCCCATCACTGAGCCAGTGATTAGAATACGACCACCTCAGGCATTCACAAAAAAAAGTTCAAGATGCGCATGCATGTTTTTATCTATGTATGCATGTTCACATCTGCACACGTGTATTTCCATCTATACATGCATGTTCACATCTGCACACGTATATTTCCATCTATACATGCACGTTTCCATCTGCACATGTACGTTTCCATCTGGCACGCGTCTTCACACCTTAGCATGTATGTATGGAGCTCCAAACATATGTATGTCATTTTCCATATGCACGTTCTTGAGATTGGCGTGCAAACGTGTGTACCCACTACGTATGCACGTTCCTAAGTAAAATACTATAAAAACAAAGGGCCCCTCTCATTTCCCACTGTTTCCTCTGCAGCTAGCCAAAATCTTGCTAGTTGTTTTCCTGCCTTCTTCCAACCAAGCTCTTGGGGTGGTATGCCATTACCATCGACTTCTCCCCACTTGGCGTGGAGCTGCTTTGGGAGGTCGATGGCCACATGATCTACAACAACACAATCCAGTCGGAAAGGAAGGTCGAGCACAAATTCACGTACCATACATAAGATCGTCGTCGTCGCAAACAAGGACCCCATAGGTCATGGAGCAGCCCACTTGGCTCGGACTCGGTAGCCTAGCTACTATTCCCACTTGGGGCCTCAACCTCACCACCTACTTTAGGTTCATTTATTTCTAGGGATGACAGAGCATTGAAGTTTAATGCCATTACTTTCATCTCATGTTAGTAATGTAACCACCTTTTATATGCAAAAACACGTGCGAAAGTATGACCAGCCAAATGGAAGCTTGCAAAATGATGACAATTCTGATTACATAGAGTGCTCTTGATCTTGAGCTGGTTCATGTGTTATAATTGGGACAGCTACCGCTATAAAGAAATGTTCACAACGCATAGATCTCCAAGGGTTCATCTTTAGAAAAATGTAAACAACGCATAGATCTCGAATTTAAAAAAAATGGTAGAATAGCACAAGGTTTTAACAATAGGACTATTTTTAATTCTTGGTCTCAAAAAATTGTCCATTCATATAAGGGGTTTGAAACCCAAAAAGAAAAATTCATAAGAGATACTTTTTATTAGCATCACATCTACAAGAAGGGTACAGATCTTTTGAAACATACAATACTTTTTATCGGCATCACATCTACAAGAAGGGTACCAACCTCTTAAAACATACAACAAAGGATTTTGAAAATACCTCTCCATTGCTAATGTTATATGTATTTCGACACAAAGGTTACATAATTTCGAACCCCCCCTGGGACTTGGACATAATAGTGCAAAAGTAACAATATTTCAAAAAGTGGCATTAACATTAATAATGACACATTCTTAACATGGACAAGTAGATTGTATTTTCTCTCATTTTGAAAGCCATGAAATTATTATTTTTCTCTTTCTCTCTCTCTCTTCCTATTATTGATTTCCTTAAAATATTAGAATTTAGTTTAGCTAGTGTTGCTTAGACTCAAACCAGTGCTCACATAACCCAATTCGTAGTGTCATTTTTTCGACTAAAACTCAAAAATCACGACGATTAGAATTTTAAAGGATTTTTTTTTGTACATTTTATTTATTTATAAATCTTGATATTTGTATGATTTCTATTGATTTTCAAGTTCAAGGGTAAACTTTGCCTTTGGGTTGGAAAAAAAAAACAAAAACTACACCTTTTTTTTGGGGGGGGGGGGGGGGGGGGGGAGCCGTGAGACTCAAACTAATGAGCGTAGTAGTCTACCTTATCTATGGTGTTAATATAACGTAATAACAACACTTTTTATATGAGCATGTTAATAACGTAGGCAGCTTGAAAACGATGACAAATTCTTATTTCATAAAGAGCTCTCGATCTTGAGCTGGGACGTATATGCATTGCATCGTAGTACTTGCGCAGAGTAAGGCAAGCAAGCCTAACTCTACGTAGGGCCTCGGCGTCACCTTGCTTCAATGGCCGACTTCCGTTTCAGAGGCTGCAGCTCCTTTCCAACCCCCACCACCTCCGTGCCCGTAGCCACCGTATCCCATGCCGCCACTACCGTAGCCACCTCCTTTATCGCTGCCACCACCGTAGCCATGACCTCCGTTGTTGTAGCCGCCTCCCTTGTCGCCACCACCATAGCCGGATCCGCCATTACCATTACCATCGCTGTCGCCGTAGCCGCCTCCCTTGTCGCCACCTCCGTAGCCGGAGCCGCCCCCGCCGTAGCCGCCTCCCTTATCGCCACCCCCGTAGCCGGATCCGCCCCCGCCGTAGCCACTGCCCCCCTCGCCGTAGCCGCCTCCCTTATCGCCACCCCCATAGCCGGAGCCGCCCCCACCGTAGCCACTGCCCCCAGTGCCGTAGCCACTGCCACCGTTGCCGTGGCCGCCTCCGTTTCCGCCACCACCATATCCAGAGCCGCCCCCGCCGTAGCCAGAGCCGCCCCCTCCGTAGCCGCCTCCCTTGTCGCCACCACCGTATCCGGAGCCACCCTGGCCATAGCCACTACCGCCGCTGCCGTAGCCGCCTCCCTTGTCACCACCACCGTAGCCGGAGCCACCCTGGCCGTAGCCACTACCGCCAGAGCCGTAGCCGCCTCCACCACTGCCATAGCCACTGCCACCCTGGCCAGCCCCGCCACCCCCGTACCCTCCGCCATGGTCGTATCCTCCCCCTTCGGATCCCGACTTGCTGTGGCCACCACCACCACCAGCGTAGTAGCCAGCTCCCGTCTCGTCTGGCTTGTCTACGGGCTCCTCCCGGGCGGCCTCACTCAGAAGTAGGGACGTCCCCACCATGAGGAGCAGAAGCAACGCTTGCTTTCTGGCCATGTGAATGATATATTGATGATAGCTGAGATGATGCACTCCTTCTTGCGCACCACCTGCATTTTATAGCTGCTGCCGCTGATCGCAAGAATATCGACGCGTAAGTTGTGTCCAGCTGGGGGTCCCCGCTCAGCACTATTGGACGTCGTGGGATCCAACCTGCAAGATCTTCCTCCTCCTCAGATTATTTTCTCATGACTGCTTTTGTTGGCGACTAAGCGCGCGCGCATTCAAAAGGCGTTCCTTGACGCCTGCCTTAATCCTTCCCTAACTGTGGATTATTTTGGACGTCGCCATCGCCTGCTGGCCACCACCGGCCTCTCGTCGTCAAGGGAGAGGCCCCATCGAGATCCCGTTGTTGAAAAATATAATCATGTCTGCATTAATTGTCAACGGAAGTCACAGAGTTTCTTCTTGCAAGAGTTTGAGTTTTTTTTTCTTTTTCTCTTTTTTTCCTTTTCTTATAAAGGTGGGTGAGTAATGGCTACAGCGTAAGTAGCTTAGTTGTCAGTAGTGGCTATGGCCGTGCAGACTTTAGAGGTTTGCACTTTAAACGCGCCGTGATGATGACCAAGATCTTTTCCCTGTCATTGGCGAAACCAAAACCCACTATACAAGGACTGGAATTTGTGAAGGGCGGAGAATTATTTGACGGTGCTAATAGAAAGGAGACATCTCCATTGTAAGCGGCATCATGATGTGCATTGGTGGTGTTTGGACAATGTATCCAAAGCATACCCCCCAAATAACATGAAGCTCAACTGAGATGTAGCCATGTTTACCAAGTTGATACGACCCTGAAGAGGCCACATGCTTTTTTAAAAAGCCATGCAATACAATTGAGCCTCACTTAGTGGGTTAGGGTTTGGGGGGGCACCGTACGTCAAAATGAGATCAAGCACTTAGTGGGTTACTTCATGCAGTGACTCTATTATTGATCTTATCCAAGCTGGAGGAGATCTTGGCCATGCATGTTCAAGCCAAAACTTTTGAAAGGCGATTCAAAAAAGGACCATTGATTCTTTCTCAAAGTCTTTGAACACTCCATGGCGCACGCTATAAGAGAATGAGGCAGGCCACACATACGAGCCACACACGCGGCCAAACACATGGCCAGATACACGATCACACACAACCGCTGGGGCCCTGTGTGTGATCACACATGTGGCCATGCTGCACTTGGGATCGTGCGCTAGAATCAGCCTCCGACTTACTATGGATAATAGTACTTGACCATATCTAAATTATGATGGGTCATTGGATTTGTCATGTGTAGTAGATGGGAAAGAGCAAAATATCACATTTCTCTCACAAAGACACCTAATTTATAAACGACTACACGCTAATCCTATCCTCTTCTAGGTCTTGACAAGTCTCTTCGTCCCCCTCAAGACAGACCCATGGAACGAAGATCAATAAGAAGGTTGAATCGACTATGTGAACCATCACCATGATCATCATCGATGTCAAGATCCTCCTCCTCGTGGTCTTCCTCCTCATTTGCATTATTGCCCTCATTTGTATCCTCCATGGTCACCACCTTATTTGCATTGGCTCCATCATGTGCATCCGCCACCTCCTCCATAACTTCAACGTCGAGATCTTGGAAAATGGCCTTTTCACACGGGAAGTAACTTGCACTACATACCACCATCTCAGTTCATTGATTTGGAACACAACCTTCCAAGATCAAAAGACTTTTCTTAAGGCCCAAGCAAATGAAGTTAAATTAAATTATATTGAAACTCACATATACGTATGTTTAGAAGTTTACCTGTTTCACAATGCATGGGCGAGACTAGAGTGTTGTTATTGGATCACCAAAGCCTTGTAGAGTCTATTTGCTTAAGCCCACTTGGATGTTTCCTTATTATTGCAGTAGGAACTCTACCTATGGGCTCTGTGAGAACTACTTGACATCAAAAGCAAAGAACTCAAAGGTTCGGAATCCAAATTTAAGGATGTATGTGATAACACCACAACAATGCTCATCATCCACGAAAGTCCCCCCCATGGCCCCACAATCTTGGGTATTTCTCCTTGAGTCAATGCGGTAATGACTCCCCTTTGACCAAATAGCATTATATGAAGTACACTACAATGAAAAAAGAGGAGAGCAAATGCTAGGAGAGGGAGATGTAAGGTGCCTTCCCCTTTGACCAAATGGCATTGTGGGTGTTGCTCATACAAGAAGAATCTGAAAAGGCTACTTTCATGAGAGCAAATGCTAGGAGAGGGAGATGTAAGGTGACCATCTCTTTTCCTCCCTCTTCTCTCTCTGTCTTCTAGCACACTCTGTTCTCTCCCTCTCCTCTCCCTCTCCAACCATCTCACATCTCTCCCTCATTTATCTCTCTCCAACCATACCTCTCTTCTCTCTGCCATCTCTCTCTCTCTCTCTCTCTCTCTCTCTCTCTCTCTCTCTCTCTCTCGTTCCATCTCTTTCCCACCCTCATCTCTCTCTACTACCATCTTTGATGAAATTCATAGATTAATCTCCCTAATGACAGTCAACTATCTAATTAGATCCTAATCCTGATCTAATCCTACACTAATGATAACACTAATCTTAGGTGGATAAAAATAAACAATACTCATGGTGATGAGTGTGTGCTAATTAAGTTTTGACTCAAGTTCAGTTAGGTTATAAGATGGAAACTTGTACTCATAAAAAGACTTGAGATGTTATGCTTGTATTCCAATGCTTCAAATGTCCTCCTTTTATATGAGGAAAGTACAACAAAGCTATGATAGCTCATGTGGGATAACTTGGCTAGGTGACTTGGCACTCTAGCATCACTCATTTCAACACCTCCCCTTGATGCTAGATTGGGTATAATTTTTAGGCTTTCACTCTTCCTCTCTCTCCCCTTTTGCTAGGCTACTTTGGCTATGAATTTCAACTTGAGTGTATTATATGGCCTTAGAGGCTAATTACATCACACTTTTTGTAGAGACAAGAGGGGTGAAAATTATAATGGTTCTTTCTCTAGAAGAGCACGCCTTCAAGGTGGGATAGCTTTGGCCTCGATGTACTTTACTTGCTTCTTTTTTTGATAGCAATCTTCTTCTAGGTGACCAATTTTTCCACAATAGTCACAAACAAGCTTTGGTTTATCTTTATTGCTGCGACATTCATTCTTGGTATGACCAAGTTTTTCAGAGTGATAGCATCTTAGAAGTTGAGATGTTGATTGATTTTTCCTTTGGAATATCCCACCCTTTGTATAGAGTGCTTGCTCACTTGAATGTGATTTGAATGATTCTTTATCTTTGAATTTGGATTCTTGTTCAAGTAGAGATGATTCTACGTCTGGAAGTTTAGTGTTGGGCACATTTTTAAGTGTAGCAACAATTGATTCATAAGGTTCTTTGTCAACACTTTTTAGCAATACAGCAATAGATTCATCTTCCTCAATGACTTTCTTTAATGTACTAATGATACCTTTGAATTTACTAATGTGTTGTGCCATGGTTTCGGTCTCCTTCTTGTCGTGCTTGTAGAACTCCATGAGAAGGTTGATCTTTGAGCTCTTTGAGTCGGTGCCAAAAATCTTGTTGAGTTCCTGCCATGCCAACTTGGCATCCTTCATACTAGCAATGTGACTAATCACATCATCATCAAGATTTTGAGCGATGAGGCCCAATGCTTTGTTGTTTTGAAGTGGCTCAACCTCAACTTCTTCATCCTCAATAAGGTGCCAAAGCCCCTTACGCATAAGCAAGAACATGGTCTTGCTTTGCCATGTAAAAAAAACATAACCATTAAATCTTGAAACAACTTCAACACGCTCCATACTGAGAAGGTCTTACTAACAAGCTTTTATGTTGCTTTGTTAGCAGTGTCTAATATCATACAAATTTGTAGTGTGAAGGTCTTTGCACGGGATAATGATTCACGGCCAGTGTCTAGTCCAGTGTCTAGTCCTAGTACAAGGATAATAATGAAACAAATTCTCTTCAATTGAGTAATGCGAGAGGATGCAGTGAAATTTGATGCAAGAGGATGTTTCCCACTCTGTGGAATAGTACTCTAATTTTCCAATTCTGATTTTGATTCAGCTTAATTTTTCTAATTGCTTGCTAATACCAATGATTAAGTGCTAATCATAGTGATTAACAACAACAGACTTTGGAGGGCAAAATTGAGAAAGCGTTTTGATGGGGCTTTCTTGATGAACTTCTTGCCCTTGAAGGCTCATGTAAAAAACTCAGCTCAAAGATGCCCAAAAAGGTTAATTTTTGCCTATTTTTGTCGCCTGCTAAAATAGATGCTCCTGGAGCATAGACTAAGCCTTTAGCCACTCGAGGCCTTTAGGTAAGTAGAACACATGGCTAAAAGGGCTTGGCCTAATTCGACGTACATGGTATGAATGCTTCAAAAGACCAGTCGATGCGCTTATTTGCGATTTGTAGGCAGCAGAGCAGCATGCGTCTTCGCCTAATTGCAATGGTGAGATTGGAGAGCAATATGAGGCCAATGTATGCCTAAAATATCTCTCCCAATGGTGCCTTAAGTGAGTAGAATGATCATCTCAAATCTTGGCCACAAATAGTGAAGAAGAGATAAGATATGGATTAGTAGCTTAATGAGAATGATTAGGGTTAATAAGATTGAAATCAGCAGGTAGATTTCTCTAAGAAATAGAGTGACATGCGAAATGAAAAAGTGTAGTGAAACAACTATGCATCCTCTAGCAGAGATAATGAGGATAATGAGAGGTTGTTTGTTATGCAATATGTGGTTAATTCTATGTCTGGAAATGATGTAGCAACATGTACAGATAATGTATGGTATGTTAATTCAGGTGCTTCAAACCACATAAGTCATGGTGAGTGGTTCAAGGAAATGACCAGTTTGAAAGACCAGGTTTTATCAAAACAGGATGACACTGCTCATCTGATTGCCCATGTTGGAGATGTCCCATTGTCTATGCAAGATGGTAAGGTGAAGTACCTTGCAGATGTACTTCATGTTTCGAATATTCTAAAGAATTTGGTTTTTATTGGCCAGATGATTGAGCAGGGTTTGCAGGTCTGGTTTAACCGTGATATGGCTACTATGTAGAAGATTTTAAACATAAATGCAGGTTGGTTGGCAAAAGGAAACAGAGTGGACAGAATGTTTACATTGAATGTAAATATGCCTGAAGTGAGTGCTGCAATGTTTGTAAATAGTTTTGGATTGGTTGCCAATATATAGACATTTAGCATAAGAGAATTGGGCATGTAAATGTGCAAAGAATGAAGTCTATGCAGATTAAAAAAATTGTGATAGGGCTGCCTAAGTTTAAAGTTGAAGGTATGCATAAAGTTTGTGAAGCATGTCAACTTGGAAAGCAAACAAAACATGTATTTCCACATGACAGAAATGTGAGCACTAGATGTTGTGCATTCAGATGTATGGGGTCCTGCAGCAAAGACTATGTTTATTGGTGGATGAAGGTACTATATAACATTCATTGATGACCACACGAGGAAAGTGTGGGTGGATTTCATGAAGGAGAAGCGTTAAGTGTTCACTCATTTTCAAAATTTCAGAGTTATGGTGGTTGAAAAATAGACAAGAAGGCATGTGAAGTGCCTAAGGTCAGATGGAGGGGGAGAATCCTTCTCCAATGAGTTCTTTGAGTTCTTATGAAATAATGGCATTCAGAGACAATTTACATGTAGATACACTCTACGCAAAATGGGGTTGTTGAGCAAAAAAATAGGCACATTACAGAGATAGCACGAGCATTGATGTGGCAGAGAAGAATATTGTAAGATTCCTCCCCCAACCCCTTTTTGATGTCTAGTATATTCCCCTGTAATCAATTCCTTTTCTGAAATATAAGAGATCTTGTTTGTGGCTATTTTAACCTAGAGAGAGAAAATATTCCAGAGAGAGAATATTCAGATTTTGAATATTTTTGGATAGAAAAATATCTCTTATAATTCAGATGAGTTCCCCTGAAACAGAAATTTAAAAAGAATTTTCCAATGTGCAATTGGAATTAATTGGAAATAGGTATAAAGAACCTTAGCCTAAGGGTCTAGATTTTTAGAAAACTTTAGACTATGGTCCAATTAAGGTTTCTATGGGCCAATAGCATCAATCCATGTGTAGGGAGGAGATAAATCCAAATTGTAAAAAGAAAATACCCAAAAATGAGTAAATGCTCACATGAGGTGAAGAGTTGAAAATGTACAAGGTTTATTAGTAAAAAACTAGGAGCAATATTAAAAATATGAGATATTTTGGGAATAATGATTTTATTATGACACATATGTAAGGAAGGGGAGTCCCTTAAATGCTCACATAAGATGAAGAGTTGAAAATGTACAAGGTTTATTAGTAAAAAACTATGAGCAATATTAAAATGATTCCATTATGACACATATGTAAGGAAGGAGAGTTCTCTAAAGGAGGTGCATAATTCACATAAGATGAAGAGTTGAAAATGTACAAGGGTTATTAATAAAAAAACTATGAGCAATATTAAAAATATGAGATATTTTGGGAATAATGATTTTATTATGACACATATGTAAGGAAGGGGAGTCCCTTAAATGCTCACATAAGATGAAGAGTTGAAAATATACAAGGTTTATTAGTAAAAAACTATGAGCAATATTAAAATGATTCCATTATGACACATATGCAAGGAAGGGGAGTTTTTTTTAAAGGAGGTGCATATTTCACATAAGATGAAGAGTTGAAAATGTACAAGGTTTATTAATAAAAAACTATGAGCAATATTAAAATGATTCCATTATGACACATATGTAAGGAAGGGGAGTTCTTTAAAGGAGGTGCATATTTCACATGCTTGAATGAGTTTTAAACTCATAAAAATTGAGATATTTTATCTCTCCTCTCTCCTCATTCAAGTCTAGTTCCAAAAAGTTAGCTTAACTGACCTAAAAATGGTCAAAAAGTGACCAAACTGACTTGGAAAATTCTAGAATCGGTTTGTTTGGTTAGGAGCTCAAATTTTCCTATAAATAGAAGCCTCCCCTTGTTGAAAAAGACATAGAGTCTTATACTTTGTTACTCTACTCCACCTAAGCCAAATTAGATAGAGTCTTATAATTTGTTACTCTACTCCACCTAAGCCAAATTAGATAGAGTCTTATGCTTTGTTACTCTACTCCACCTAAGCCAAATTAGATAGAGTCTTATGCTTTGTTACTCTACTCCACCTAAGCCAAATTAGATAGTGTCTTATGCATTGTTACTCTACTCCACCTAAGCCAAGAACTGTGAATTCTTTAATAATTCACTAGTTTTTGATACTTCTCTCTTTCTTCAATCCCCATTGGTGGCTCCATCAACATACTAAACCAATTGATTGGTTGGGGGCCTCTACCGTGAATAAAGAATCAAGCAAATTATAAGGTAAGTATATTGAATTTTGATCTTTTCTATAATTTCTCAATGATTCTCTCTTCTCAACCCCTCTCAAGCTTGAGAAGTTTAATTGGTATGGTTTTTTAAATGCTATTGAAGTTAATTGGTGAATAGTAGTGAAGAGTTACATAATTTAATAAATGCTATTGAAGTTAATTTCCATTTATGTTTAAATTCTAATGGTTTTTATGTAATTTCTCTCTCTCACTCAAGAAATAGTTATACTCATGACCCATTCTCAATCCAAATGAAGCTTTTCATAAAGCTTTTCCTTAATCCAAGATTAAGCTATGCTTGAGGCCAAATTAATGGCTTTTTGCTATGCTTTTAGTTTATGCACATTGATGATTCAATCCATTATGGATTGATGACCCAATTAGAGACCATTCTAATTATTTCCTTAATGATAAGCTTTATCCCTTAGAAAAAAATTGAGATTTATTAGTCATAGTAGCGGAGCTATGGCAAAATTTTTATAGAAATTACACATAAAATAAATTCATTCAAAGTATAAAAAGAGGACTTCCTACCATATTCTAGGAACTATCATCCTAGATTAATTAAAAGAATTTTATTATGCATGGAGATGTGGATGTTTGCATGTAGATGTAGATGTATGGATGTGAGTGTGAATGTGGAGGTGGAAGTATGCATGGAGATGTGGTTGTATACATGTAGAAGTAGATGTATAGATGAGGATGTAAATAGAGATGTGGATGGATGCATGTAGATGTAGATGTATAGATGTGGATGTGAATGGAAATGTAGATGTATGCATGTAGATGTAGATGTATAGATGTGGATGTGGATGTATACATGTAGATGTAGATGTATAGATACGGATGTGGATGTGGAGGTGGATGTATACATGTAGATGTAGATGTATAGATGTAGATGTGGATGTGGAGGTGGATGGATGCATGTAGATGTAGATGTATAGATGTAGATGGGAATGAAGATATAGATGTATAGATGTAGATGTAGATGTGGAGGTGGATGGATGCATGTAGATGTAGATGTATAGATGTAGATGTGAATAGAGATGTGGATGTATGCATGTAGATGTAGATGTATGGAGGTGAATGTGAATGCGGATGTGGATGTATGCATAGAGATGTAGATGTATGCATGTAGATGTAGATGTATGCATGTAGATGTGAATGTACGCATATAGATGTGGATGTATGGATGTGAATATACGATATGTGATGTGAGGGAATCTGAAATGATGAGATAGAAATGATGTGATGGGATGAGTATACATATAAATGGAATATGGAATAAGTAACGTAGATTGATGAGGGATAATGTGGAAAAATGAAAGTTAAAATAGAAATTGTGTTGTAAACTGTTTGTAAATACTGTTTGTAAATGCTGTTTGTAAATGATTGTTTTATGTCAAGAATGCTGGGGGGAGCATTTTGACCGTCTTGTGATTAAAGTCGTGATGGTAAAGTTGCAACTGTTGAGACGGGGAGTCAATGAAGGACGTCTCGCGTAGCAAGGTCATCGGCCGAGGTCTTGACCAGCCTCGCTGCGATTAAAATGGTGAGCTTCTGGTACGGTGGATGAGGGGCCAAGGAAGCGGCCTATGCGTGAAGCGCTAGGTTACCTGCGAAGGATCCTAGAGGGTGCTGACCATACGGTGCTCGCCTTGGATACCCACGCGTGTGTCGAGGAAGATATTAGAACAGGGTTGGAGTTGTTTTCTGAAATCGAGCATGGATCTGGTTGATTGACCTTGCTGGTCTTCAATGGATGAGTCCATGGCTCCTTATATGGATCCGTTGGTTGATCTTGCTGATCTTCAACGAGAGTCCATCTTGATAAGTGATTATATTGCCGAGTACTAAGGGCTAGGAACTATCGAAACAGCTCCTGAGCGTTCTAGTTGCCAATGATGCCATAGATACTCTGATGAAGGAATGATGGGAAATTAAGAATCAATTGGATAAATTGGAAGATGGTGATCAATGATACTATGGTTTTATTAAAGGATTGTTTTAAACTGGTTGAATCTGGTTGAAAAAGGCAATTTCATATTGGTGGGTGTGTGAGTGGTGTGACTAGTTTTATTTTGCATGAACATCCGGCTAGGAGGCCTTGGAACTCTTTTCCTTGGTACCCGGGACAAAACCTAACCAAATTAAAAATTGGATCCCATCACTACAGTGGTTGGGCGGTTGGCTAACCCATGGGATCGGATGGGGTTAGGCTGGACTGATGGATTCGTAAATCGAGACTCAAACTTTTGTTTTTACGATAGAAAAGAAAAAAAAAATCCCGGACAGTAACTGTTCTATGGATAGGAATCAACGGCTGTGCCTCTTGAATGGGGAAAAAAGCGTTGATCCCAATGATCCAAGTGCAAGTTTCTTCCTTGAACTGACTAAGTATCTTATAGATGTAATTGGATCATCTCGATCAGAAATGATCTTGACTACGTTAGAGTAAAAAGTTATCCTGGTGGAATCGCCCGTGCTTCCGGTTAAGAAAGTTTTTCCGGGTTCGGTTTTGGAACAACCGACGGATTAGTCTCTTATCCGGATATCCGTGGGCGAGGCCCCGAGTGTGGGACCCCTGTCCCGCGCGAGAAGCGCTACTTCCGCTCTGCCAGTACCCCGAATCCGTTGCTCGGTGGGAACAGGGATCTTACAAATATGTCGCATAGCTATTAGGCTGAGGCTGTGTCTACACAGCTGTTTATCATGAACAGGACTCCTACTGCAGCCATACTCAGCCATACTCAGCCATACATGATGTAACGCCAAAGAAGAAGTTTATTGGCAAGAAACCTGATTTGTCTCACTTGAAAGTTTTTGGATGTGTTGCATATGTGCATATACTAGATGAGTTGCATACCAAGCTGGATCCAAAATCAGAAAAATGTGTGTTTATTGGGTATTCCCTTGAGAAGAAGGGATATAGATGTTATAATCCTGCTACATGTGAATTGAGGGTAAGCAGGGATGTTGTATTTGATGAGATGAGTACCTGGTATACTGCTGAAAAAGATGTTGTTGGGGATGATGTAAGTGGAAATCTGGTGTCCCCCTTTCCTTACCAAGGTGTCAAAAATTCATCACTTCTTTAAAATATCTCATTTTTTTAGTAATATCTCTTAATTTTTAACTAATAAACCTTGTACTCAGTCAACTCTTCATCTTATGTTAGGATTTACTCATTTTTGGATATTTTCTTTTATTCATTGGATTTATCTCATCCTAACACTTGGATTAATCCTATTGGCCCATAGGAACCTTAATTGGACCATAATCCAAAAATTTTTGAAAATCTAGACCCTTAGGCTAAGGTCTCTTATATCATTTTTAATTGATTCCTAATGCACATTGGAGAATTTATTTTAAACTTCTGTTTCATGAAAATATATTTTAGATATTAGGAGAATTTTTATATCTAAAAATATCTCAATATTGAATTATCTCTCTCTAGAATTTTTCTTCTCTCTAGGCAAAAACAAGGAAAATAATATTTTCTTGTATTCAAAAATAGGGAATGATTACAGGGGATTGAGGTAAAAGATTTTTCATTATTCATGCTAAGGAGGAATCTTACAAGTATGAAATACGTACCTAAACAATTCAATAACACTTTTATCACTCCACTCATAAATGGATTGTAGATTCAATAATGCAAGGCACGTTTTAAGCTTTGATATTCGGGATCCATCATACAATGGAGTGCTGGCCTTTGATTTCAATGCTTCTTCAATTGGGTTAGGTTGTCCACCACTGTTGTCTTCAAATAGAGCTTTCATCATTTCATCCATTTCTAGCGCATTATGTGCATATTGTGGTTCTTCTTCCATGTTGGCATCTGCGTCACTTTCCTTGTTATTTTGTTGATCTAATATGTTAACATATTCATCAAGATGGGGTATATTTGTAGATGGTGTTGTTCTAGTGCGCCTTCGAGTTGTAGGCCGTAAGATGTTGTACTCCATATCATTACCAGAGTCCTATAAAAGTAAAAGTGAGCGCACACACACATAGTATAACATGAACATACACACACACACATGTATATACACACATGCGCGTGCATAAACATACATAAACACGCAAAAAAACACACATATTTATGAAAAACTCACATATGAGTTATGTCACTCCACTATTTGATCTATGAGCCCTGGATCAAATCTTCCATGATCTCGAACATGTCGCAGTGTCATTTGTCACTCCCTTCTCATAGTCCACTTGCATTCATTACAAGGGAGAAGGATTCTTTGAGAAAGGTAAACATCACGCCCAACCCGACGCTCTTCGCTAGATGATGAGGATGTGGGCATAAAAATGAACATGGTAGTATATCCTTGATCTAGATTACTTGAGTTACTAGATAAAAAAGGCCTATGTAGTCATCATTGCTTAGTTGAAATGGATGCTTTGACCATATGGCCAAAACTTCATTAGCCTATGATATATGCACATCATATCTTACTTTAGTATATATGCACATCATATCTTACTTTAGTATTAAAAGTATTCATGGTGTGTGTGATGGTCTACATAATGTTTTAGCCACATGGACAAATTCTTGCACGGCTTATCATTCTTAAGACATGGGTAGATCATCTGTTACTTTTCCATGGGAAGACAATTTATTGTGTGCTAGTGTAGATAATGTTTTAGCCACATGATCAAATCCTATCAAAGCTTATTGTTCTTATAATATGTACAAATCATATGTTACCTTTCCATGGAAGACAGTATATTGTGTGCTAGTGTAAAGAATGTTTTAGCCACATGGTTGAATCCTCTCAAGGATTATCATTCTTAAAACATATGTAGATCATATGTTACTTTTTTGCGGAGGACACTTTATTATGTGCTAGTGTAGAGAATGTTTTAGCTACATGGTCCGATCCTCTCAAGGCTTATCATTCTTATAATATCTATAGATCATATGTTACTTTTTCATGGAAGACAATTTATTGTGTACTAGTGTAGAGAATGTTTTAGCCACATGGTTGAATCCTCTCAAGGATTATCATTCTTAAAATATACTTAGATCATATGTGACTTTTCCATGGGAAGACAATTTATGGCATGCAAGTTTAGAGAATGTTTTAGCCACATGGTTGAATCCTCTCAAGGCTTATTGTTCTTAAAATATTTACAGGCCATATGTAACTTTTCCAAGGAAGACAATTTATTGTGTGCTAGTGTAGAGAATGTTTTAGCCACATGGTCGAATCCTCTCAAGACTTATCGTTCTTAAAATATTTACATGCCATATGTAACTTTTCCAAGGAAGACAATTTATTGTGTGCTAGTGTAGAGAATGTTTTAGCTGCATGGTCAAATCCTCTCAAGGTTTAATGTATTGCAGGCATAGTATGAATAAGATTTGGTTGGTGCAAAGTTTATGTCCATGTGGTAAGTAGAATAGTTATTAATATATTGGGAAGCACAAATGTTAGTGCATGCACAAGTAATAATTCTGGATGCAAAATTGAATAATCATATACCAATAGTTGGTATTATGGTCTAAATGCAGTGCACATTGCAAGAAGTAACTAATATGAGTTGTGTCAAATTAAAAAGTAGATTTGAAAAGAGTAGATTTATCCATATAATGAAAAGTAAAGGTCGTGAAAATAGAATAGAAAGATATGAATCTTATTTTATATGGCATTAATATTAGAATAGCCTCAACACCTTGAAATATCTATGTAGACATAGGAACTCTTTTAGCAAAGCAATAAATGATGTAAAATGAGTAATCCTATGTAACTAACTTATTGCTTTCTATGTTGTCTTATAAAAAAATATCAATAAATTAATATTATATTTAATAACATAATATTTTAATATTTATTATTTAATATAATATTTAATAATATAAATTATTATCATAATATAAAATAATATTATATTATAATAGTATATTTTGGAATATAATAATATTATAATATTATTCACTATAGTGGTGGATTTCTTAGAAACTCTAAATGACATTTGAGGCACTAGTTGCTATGGGCAATGCTCCCTAATGGGGGTCTAGGAGGCAGCACCCTTGGTGGGGGTCTGGGGGCAACGTCCCCAGCCAAGGGGCAGCGCCCCAGGGGCACTGGGGGGGCAACGCCCCCCACCAGTGAGGGGTCCAGGGGGCAACGCCCCCAGCGGCTATGTGTGATATGAAAAAAAAATCGATTGCTTAATTCTTATTTACGAACTTTGATAAAAGTGATTTTTTTAAGATAATTCCATTTATTGTCAAACGTCCATTTTTAAGATAATTCCATTTATTGTCAAACGTCCATTTTTTATAAATGTTCTTCATTAAATGTGATATATTCTTGAGAATATATGCTTCATTAAAGAAGATATCCTTTAGTGATGTGAACCTTTTCTAAGAATTTGAATTTGGTCCTCTCTTTCTATCTTCTCTCTCTAGGATTTCCCTCTTCTCCTAAAAACGTACTCTTCTTCTTGCTCGCACTTTCGACCCTGGTTTTTGTTCTTGCTCTCTCTGTGATGTTTTCTCTGCATTACAACTCACCTAAGCTCTCTAATCAAAAGATTTAATTGTGCTTAAGCAAGATTTTGACCCTTCATGCATGCTTCATCTACATATCTACTTCTTTTCATCTTCTTGTTTCTGTCTTCACACGTCATTGCTATTTTTTTGTAGTTTTTGGCTATGGAAATTTGAAGTTCTTCTTAAATATTGATGCTAATCAGACGCTAATCAGAAGCGACTTTGCTAGCAAGCTTCGCAACAACAACAGCCATTCATAATATTGATGCTAATCAGAACTTTGCCAGCAAGCATCGTAACCATAGCCATTTAAAGGTAGGCTCTTTGCCTCATGCATGTTCTTTGTTTTCTTGATTTTTTGGTTCATAATACTTAATTACATAATTAATCTTTCTTAATTATAATTAGCTAGTAAGATAAATAAGATCATATAGTACATTCATGACATAAAAATAAAAATATGGTTAACTTCACACCCAGTTTTCTTAAAATCGAGAATGTTTCTTGACTAAGAGCCTACTTGAAAAGACAAACAATGCAGAAATAAGAAAACAAGTATGAAACTAACCTTGATCAGTTTTTCAACACTCTTGTTATGGCAAAGATGTGACCTTGTCCCTTGAGAATGCTTTTGTCTTGCTGATTCTTCTTGTATGCTGCGTTGACCTTGCTTGTATAAGCGTACTTGTATATACTACTTGCACATATGTGTAATCACTCGCTATGCAGAAAATAGTGATCTATCCATGTAGCACAATAGAGACTAATTGGACATTATAGAATAATTCTCTGTATATGTATGCATTTCACATGAAATGACTTTTTCAAGACACACATATACTTGTGCTTACAAAAGAGGTAACAAAAATATACTTCTGGTTATATGATGCTTCAAACAAAAGTGACTGTGTGGCCAAAAGCCATGGTCAGTATGAAAGCTTCTTTCTGAAATAGCCATAGGATATTGCCTTGTGGTCAAATCTTTGTACCTCAACTATTACACGTAACATGTTGTGTCTCTATTGCATATTAGACTAAAATCGGATCAAAGTAAGAAAATCATGCATACTTTCAATGTCACATAATAATATGGCTAAAATCCATGGACACCTATGTTTGATTGTTGGAATTATGGTTAAAATCCATGGACACCTAGGTTATTAAGATGGTTCTTTTTGTGTTCTAATTTTTTTTTAATCATCTTGTATCCAAGATCACTTGTACATTGAAAGGATTTAAGAAAGTTGGCCAAGTGGAGCAGTCTTCTAAGAGTAAAACCAAACATAGCAAAGTTTTTACCATATGGTCAAATTCTATAGAAGACATCTCCTTCAAAAACCCATGCTACACATAGAATATAAATTATCAACTGGCCACTTTCATGACAATATGTCCACGATGAATCTATGACGATGTCTACATGAAATTTGGTATTACAAAAAAACCTTTCATTGTGGCATGAGAGTATGGATAAAATCCATGCTCACTTCTATATATCCATTAGTGATCTCTAACATTAGTGCTCTCCATTGTCACAAGATTTGTTCATATGGTCAAATTCTACCTTATAATTATTACATTCAACATTTTGGACACGTAGGCTTTTGCCTTGTGGTCAAATCTTTGTATCTCAATTGTTACATGTAACACATTGTCTCTCTATTTCATGTCAAACTAAATTTGAAATTATGGGAAAAAAGTAAGAAAATCATGTATTCTTTCAATGTTGCATAATAGTATGGCTAAAATCCATGAGCACCTATGTTTGATTGTTGCATGGAATTACGGTTAAAATCCATGGACACCTAGGTTACTAAGATGGTTCTTTTTCTGTTCTAAAATTCTTTTTCAATCATCTTAATTACAAGATCACTTGTATATTGAAAGGCCTCAAGGAAGTTGGCCAAGTAGAGGTGTCTTCTAAGAGTAAAACTAAACAAAGCAAAGTTTTTTCCACATGGTCAAATTCTATAGAAGACATCTCTTCAAAATCCCATGAATATGAATTATCAATTGGCCACTTCCACTATAATAGGTCCATGATGAACCTATGACCATGTCGACATGAAAATTGGCATTACAAATAAACCTTTCATTGTGGCATGAGAGTATGGATAAAATCCATGCTCACGTGTGTTTGTTTATTGCATGAAATTATAGCTAAAATCTATGAGCACCTAGCTTACAAATATGGTTCTTTTTGTGTTCTGAAATTGTATATGGATCAAGATCACTTGTATATGGAAAAGCCTCAAGGCTAGGTAGAGATTCCTTCTCAGAGTAAAACTAGATGAGAAAGGCTATCCTCCATCAAACCTGTGGCCACAAATGCCAACATTTTATCATACCATGTCTGAGGAATCGGGATGACTGCTTCCATTGTAAACAGCTCCGCATTCGGGTAGATCATCCGCGCTACTCCGATTGGGGCTTCACTAGATTCTAGTGAGGATAGGTAATATGCCAATATATGGTTTGCACTTAGGATGTGCATTATGCTGAATTCAAATTCTAGTAGGATCAGCATCCACCTCGCCATCTTTCCAGCTGCTGCTGCCAAGCTCTGCTTATCCACAAGATAAAGCAAGATGGAATGATCCACATGGAAGGTGAACTGGAAGGTGAACTTGTTGCCTAGCAAATAGTGGCAAAACTTACTAACTGAATAGATAATGCCAAGCGTTGCCCTATGTATGGTGGAGTAATTCCCTTCAGCATTTGATAGTCACTGTGGTGGCTGGCATAATAAACGGGCCAAAACCATTTTTTGTCATCCTCCTGCATCAGGACACTTCCTATTGCCACATCTGAGGAATTCACAAAGATGGGAAATGGCAATTCCCAATTAGGGGCTTGAACTATAGGTTCTTGAAATAGCATCAACTTGAGGCGCTGAAATGCAACGTCACATTCCTCCATCTAGTCGAGGTTGGATTGACTCAACTGATGGGTCAATGGTGTTTTGATTTTGGTCATTTGCTAGTTTAATGGGACTGCTATGTGGGAAAGATATCGGAGAATTCGATTGTGCCATCTGATTTGTCCCAAAAATCTTCTCAGCTCACTGGTCGGAATTGGAGCTTTCCAGTTTACTTCCACCTTGGCTGGGTTTACTACAATGCCTTCCTGAGATATAATGTGTCAAACGAGCATACCGCTTTGGATGGCAAAGGCACATTTAGCGGGATTCAGGCTCAGTCTGGAAACTTGACATTGGGCCAAGCACAACTTTAGGCGAAAGATCCCTGCCCCCTCCGCGCAATGAGAATTCGGGGGTGCTAGCAGCAGAAGTAGCATTTAAATGATTGAATTTCACTTCGCTGCTATTACTGATAATTTTTAATATTTTTGAAAAGAATAAGACTTTATAATTCAATTATGATAGAATAACTATCATTGGACCTAAATCCAATTTATGGAATTAAATCATAAGTTTACTATAATTTTATTAGTATAAAAGCATAAAAAGCCATTTTCATAACCTCTAGCTTAACTAGCATAGAGTTTGATTTTTGAATTGAGAATTTATCAATGAGAAGCATCCATTTGAATAAGAATTAGTCATAGGAATGACTATTCTTTTGGGGGAGAGAGATATACATAAAAAGCATCCTAATTAATCATAAAAAAAGCATCCTAATTAAGCATAAAAACTAACTTTTTGTGATTAATCATTAGAATTCTTATAGAGAGCTTAATTTGCATTGAAAAACAATTCATTTGAAATTTCTCAAGCTTGAGGGGGGTTGATAAGTGAAATCATTGAGAATATTACAGAAAACCATGAAATTACATGTTACCTCTTGATTTTTCTTGCTTCTTTATCTTAGAAGGAAGCCCCCAACCAATCAATTGGTTTAGTGTGTTGAGAGGAAATCTCCAAGGATTGTTGAAGAGAGAGAGAAGCTCCAATCTCTCCAAAAGTAGAGAATTTTTAAGGGATAATAGAAAATATATTTATTTTAATGTAACACTGGCATGGTCTAGCTCAAAGATGAGAATACAAAAGAATAAGGGTCTATTTATAGGTGAGGGAGGCCACTAACTGAGTCCAACTAACTTCTAGATTTTTTTAGGTTCAGTTTAGATAAGATTTGGACCAGTTTAGCTCCCATTTTGATCTAGTTTGATTCAAGAGAGAGAAGAGATAAAAATATCTTAATACTTTTGAATTAAAAACTCATCCACATGTGTGAAATAGGCACCTACATTAAAGGTCTCCCCTTCCTTACCAAGGTGTCAAAAATTTATCATTCCTCCAAAATACCTCATTTTTTTAGTAATATCTCATAATTTTTAACTAATAAACCTTGTACTTAGTCAACTCTTCATCTTATGTGAGCATTTACTCATTTTTGGGTATTTCTTTTTATTCATTGGATTTATCTCATCCCAACACTTGGATTAATCTTATTGGTCCATAGGAACCTTAACTGGACCCATAATCCAAAGTTTTTAGAAAATCTTGACCCTTAGGCTAAGGTCTTTTAAATCATTTTTAATTGATTCCTAATGCACTTTGGAGAATTTTTTTGAAATTCTGTTTCAGGGGAAACCATTTCAGACACTAGGAGGATTTTGATCATTCCTTCATCGTTGTACCTATGGCATCATTGGCAACCAGAACGCTCCCTACCTATTCACTCAGGGGCCTTTTCAATAGTTCCTAGCTCATAGTACCCGACAATATGTGAGATCCCCCTCCGGGGGCTCCGACGGTGGAAGGAGCGTCGGCCTCCCACACGTAGGGCGGCAGGGATCCACACTCGGGGCCTCGCCGTGCAGATGTCCGGACGAGAGACTAGCCTGGCAATTCCTCCGAAACCGAGCCCGAAAAAACCTCCTCTCGCGTGGAAGGCACGGGCAATTCCACCATGGGGAAAATCTTCTAACGGAAAAATTATCCTAACGAGTCAAAGTCATCACTATTTTAAACTGATCTAACCGAATCTGAAGTCACATGGTCAGATCAAGAAGAGACTTGCACTTGGTCCATAGAATCACTGCTTTTTTCCTTCTTTAACAAGGCACAGCCCCGCTGATCCCTTCCCACAGAACAAGGTCTTCTCAGGACTTAATCTAACTAATGTAACTAATCGCATCTTAGTTGTTTCACAGGGAATCCTACAACCGGCCCATGGATTAGCTAACCACCCGATCACTGTATTGGTGGGATTCCTTTATAAAGATTTGGTTATGTTTTGCCCGGGTACCGAGAAAAAGAGTTCTCAGGCTCCCTAGCTGGCGATTCATTCAAAAATTAAGGTAGGCATACCACGTACACCCACAATATGAAACTGCCATTTATAACAGATTCGACTGGCTTTAAAACAATCCTTCAATGAAAATCATACTATTACTGATCATCATCCTCCAAAGTTCGGAGTCCATTATATTACAAAATGTGTCTTATGGACTCTCCGTCTTCAGCTGGGCCAACCAACGAGATCCAGTATCAAAATTTGATTCACAAAAATCTTTCCTTTAGTCCATCCGAATCTTCCTCGACGCACGCATAGCAACCGCGAGCCCATGCATCACCTAGTCAGAACCCTCTAGGATCCTCCTTAGGTGTCCTAGCACTTCACTTAGGGATCGCTTCGTCGGTCCTCGCCCATCGTACCGGAAGCACACCACTTTAACCATACCGAGGCTGGTCAAGACCTCGGTAGGCTTTGTCGCGACGAGCGACGTCTCCCTCGACGACTCCCCACCAGCTATTGCAACGAATCTCCTCTTAGTAAAACACATGCCAAATGCTTCCTCCAACATTGTGGCGTAAAATAGTCCTTTAAATAAAAAACAGATGTTCTAATGCAAGTAAAATTCCCAGTTTGAGATTGGTTCCGCAAAACCCCTTTTTCCATATTTTCTAGTTTCGAAATGAGGATCCTTGATCTCTCATCAGGGTAATCTACCCATCATTTGACTGATTGTCTAACTAGATTCTTGGTGAGTTTGATCAAATGAAAACTAGTTTAGTTCAACGGTAGTCAATTCTTTGTATTTAGGAACTAGATTTGGTCACGAAGATTTTGCTTGATTTAGATCGAGATATGGACAAGTAGGTTTATTGTCTGTCCCTCTCACAGTCTAACCAATTTCATTCGGTTTAGTTCAACAAGGATTCCTTCAGATAAACATCTAGTTTTGGGTAAATACCAATTTAGTGTTTTAACCACATAAAATATCTAAAGATATTCTTTCTACCATTTATGTTCTCAACCTTAATTCCCTAGGTAGAATTATGGTTGAAATTCATATTTTGACACTAAAAATTAATTAAAATGCTTCTTTTCTTAAATATCATAAAAATTCTTTTTTTAACTAATACCAATATCTTTTTTTTTGAATAAACTTGAAATACCTCCTTTTTCCATTTAATGAGTGCAATCGAAATGTCATTGGAATTCCTCTTTTATCATAAATTAAATCTATAAAAAATTTCTCTTTCAATTAAATAAAAAATATTAAATATTCCAAATATACCAAGAATTCTCTTTTTCCATTTAAATGATTGAATTCCAATTATGATGGGAATTCCTCTTTCGTCATTTAAATTTATACATGCATAGAATAATTTTAACTAAAATTTCTCTTAAAAATTACATAAAAATATCCATTAATCCTAATATGATAAGAATTTCACTTTTTCCATTTAAATGATTGAATTCCAAATATGGTGGGAATTCCTCTTTCATCATTTAAATCTATTCATGCATGAAAATAAATTTAACTAATTTTTCTCTTAAAAATTAAATAAAAATATCCATTAATTCCATTATACTAGAAATTCCACTTGTCTCATTTAAATGATTGAATTTCAAATATGGTGGGAATTCCTCTTTCATCATTTAAATTTATTTATGCTGCATAAAAAATCAATTTAACTAAAGTTTTCCTTTAATTTTAAATAAAATAGCCATTATTTTGATATTCTAATTTTTCTCTTTCTAGATTAGAATACATGGATCTCCATTATCATGGGAATTCCTCTTTTATCATAAAAATGAAATTACTAGAAATTTCTCTTTTTCTCTAATTAACTATTTATGCATAAATATTAAAAATTAATATTCCACGGATATGATGAGAATTATCCATTTAACATAGGATGACTAATCCTAGAATATGGTAGGAAGTCCTCTTTTCACATTATGCATAAAAATGATTTATGTGTTAATTTTTAAAAATTTTGCCGTAGCTTCGCTGCTACTACTGATAATTTTGAATAAATTTGGAAAGGATAAGATTTAATAATACAATATGATAGAATAACTATCATTTGGATCAATATCCAATTTATGGACTTAATCCCTAAGTTTATCATAATTTAAGTAACATAAAAGGATTAAAAAGCCACTTATTTGGCCTTTAACTTGACTAGCATAGAGTTTACTTTTAGAACTAAGAATTGCTTCATGAGAAGCATCATTTGAATATAGAATTGGTCATAGGAATGACCATTCTTTGGGGGAGAGAGAGAGAGAGAGAGAGAGAGAGAGAGAGAGAGAGAGAGAGAGAGATATGCTTAAAAAACATTCTAATTTAAGCATAAATGTAAACTTTATGTGATTAATCATTAAAATTCATTAGAGATCTTCATTTGCATTGAAGAACCATTCAATTTAATACTTCTCAAGCTTGAGAGGGGTTGAGAAGTGAAAAACATTTAGAAGATTAAGAAAAAAGACCATAAAGTCACACTTTACCTCTTGTTTTTTTTGCTCGATTCTCTAGTCTTAGGAGAGGCCCCCAACCAATCAATTGGTTAGTATGTTGAGGAAAGCTCCAAAGTAGGTTGAAGCGAGAGAGAAGATCCAATCTCTCCAAATTGTAGAGGATTTTTAGAGGATAATAGAAAATATGCTTATTTTAGAGTAATACTGGCATGGTCTAGTTCACAGACGAGAATACAAATGAATGAGGGTCTATTTATAGGTGAGGGAGGCCACTAACTGAGTCCAACTACTAGAATTTCCCAGCTTCAGTTTGGTTGAATTTCGATAAAGATTTGGACCAGTTTGGCTCCCTTTTTTATTTGGTTTGATCCAGGAGAGAGGAGAGATAAAAATATCTTAATATTTTTGAGTTTAAAACTCCTTCACATGTGTGAAATAGGAGCCTCCTTGAAGGCTCCCCCTTTTCTTACCAAGGTGTCAAAATGGTATGATTACTTCAAAATATCTTTTTTTAGTAATATTTCATAATTTTTAACTAATAAACCTTGTACTTAGTCAACTCTTCATCTTATGTGGGCATTTACTCATTTTTGGGTATTTTCTTTTATTCATTGGATTTATCTTATCCCAACACTTGGATTAATCTTATTGGTCCATAGGAACCTTAATTGGACCATAATCCAAAAATTTGAGAAAATCTTGACCCTTAGGCTAAGGTCTTTTAAATCATTTTTAATTGATTCCTAATACACCTTAGAAAATTTATTTTGATTTTCTATTTCAAGGAAACATATTTTTGATATTTGTAGAATTTATATATCCAAAAATATCTCAATATTGAATTACCACTCTCTATAAATTTTCATCTCACTAGGTAAAAACAAGAAAAATTAATATTTTCTTGTGTATTCAGAAACAGGAAATGATTACAGGGGATTGAAGTAAAGGCTTATTCATTATTCAGGCTGAGGAGAAATCTTACACAATATAATCACATAAGAAAATCCAGATGGATTCTCCGTTGAAGATCAGCAAGATCAAAAAGCAGATCCATATAAAAGAGCCATGGACTCATCCGTTTTGAGGATCAGCAAGGACAATCAATAGATCCATGCCCGAGTTCAGAAAACAACTCTAGCACCTTGTTCCATTTTTTTTCTCGATGTACGCGTGGGTATCTTCGGCAACCCAGAGCCCAAGCACCGTATGGTTAGCACCCTCTAGGCTCCTTCGTAGGTCACGTAGTGCTTCACTGAAAGGCCGCTTCCTTGGTCCCTCATCCACCGCCGGAAGCTCACCATTTAAATCAAACCGAGGCTGGTCAAGACCTCGGTCGATGACCTTGCTACGCGAGACGTCCTCTGTTGACTCTCTGTCAACTGATGCAACTTTATCAATTAGGTCTCCACCACGACCTCATTCACAAGATGGTCAAAATGCTTTCCTAGCATTCTTGACATAAAACAGTTATTTAAAAATAGGTCATAAATACAGTTTCTAATAACAAACTCTCATCTTTCCACATTGTTCCACATCATTTCTCGTTATTCCACATTCTTCTACATCGATTCACATTGCTTATTCCACATCCAGTCATATGTATTCCCATCGTCTTCATCCATTCTTAACCAATCACATCATATTACATCTCATCACATCTATCCTCATCACATTAGGAAGTGAATGGGGTCTTCTTGGGCCCTTTAATTTGCCCAAGCCTAATCAAGGTGATTAAGGAATAGCCAAATGGAGGGTTGCCATGTGGACTGAAATGTTGGGTTTGTAAGAGAGGTGTAAGAGTGGTCAAAGGGTGCACTTTTTTCCCCAAAAAGGGGGGAGGCAATTTTACAATTTTCGAACCTCCATAACTTCTACATACAAGCTCCGATTTGAGCGGAGATTATAGATCCGTGATCTATGCATCAAGAGCTTTCCATAGATATGCTACATGATATGGTTTTGTCTTTTCCCTCCAAAATTCAAATTCGAATAAAGTAGCCGTTTTGAAGCTTCTAATTAGAAAACGTTTCTTCTTAAGAGAAAAGGTTTGACTCCTTAAACTACCAAATAAAAGGGCCCAAGAAGCCTTCCATTGAGGTCCTAATGCATCTCATCCATTCACATCTACCCATATCCACATCACATCCATTCACATCTACCTAGATCCATATCACCTCACATTTATCCACATTACATCTCATCCATCCATTCACATCTACCTAGATCCATATCACATCACATTCATCCACCTTACATCTCATCCATCCATTCACATTATATCACATTCATTTATATTCATTCAGATCCACATCTCATCACATCACATCCATCCATATCACATCTCATCCATTCACGTCACATCACATCATACTGACATCCATTTACATCTCATGATATCATATTCACATCGCATCACATCCATTTAGATATCATCACATCACATTCACATCTATTCACATTAGATGTTGCAAATACGATGGCATCAAAATGGGTTATACAAAGCTTATAATACTACAGGGACATTGAGGAATGTGCCATTATGCATAATATGCAGATTTGTAGCTTCAGAGTGGCAGATTGCCCACGATATGAGGTCCTGCAAATGACCATCTTCTACGGTCTGTGTAATCAAGCCACCGGACTCTGGGAAGCCTCCTTTGTGAAGGTGATGTGGAAATCCTAGAATAGAAGCAAAAGAAGAGCTCTCCTTCACTATAGTAACTTAAGGAAATTTGGGAGCATTCTCCACTACGAGTCATTCTGGTTATCTGAAATCATGAAGAACTATATTCCCATAGTGGTACATGTCCAAGCTCACAAACTTTCCAAAAAAAGGATTTGATGTTTGGGTAACTTGTGGTTTAGAGGTAAACAAAGATGGTTCCAACTAGGTGAGCTAAATGCGCTAAATTTTGATTTCATAGAAGGGATGAGAAGTTGATTATTTAGAGTCAAATGGAGCACTAGGACTAAGACAACCAGGGTCCCTTTTTTATTAAAGACTTTTCATGGCAAACCCACTGTACATTGCTCCCCAACAGTTGCCCTATGCATTAGGGGGCATTTGAGCATAAAAAGGGCCCTGTGAGAATCCCTAATTTTAAGGAATTAAGACTAATTTTTTTGAGGTTTAAGGAGATAGTCATAATGAAGCCTACTTTTGGCCCTAAAATTAGGGGATCTCTCTAGTTTTCCTTGTAGGATTTTCACTCTAGGATTCTCTTTCTAGCCACTAAAACTCTCGAAACATCATCAATCTCATCCATATAGGGGCCCCAAAAATATTTTTTCTTACAATTCAAAATAATTGTCTCAAAATAACTTTCAATCACATTTAATGCACTTTCATTGCTTTTTTGAAGTTCCCTCTAAATTTCATATCAATAGTCATTAAAAGACAATCTCGTTTAATACACTTTCATTGCGTTTTTGAAGTTCCCACAAATTCTAAATCAATAGTCATTAAAAGACAAGGAAAACTTACGTTTTTTAATTTTTCACTTTTCAATGCATAAAACATAAAAAGTTTAATTTAAATTTAAATTTTTAGATAGGCTAGCAATTTAAAATTTATATTTTATAGCAAACCCACCCAAAAACTGTTTTCTTCATTGATTACTATCACATCTCCTCTCTGTCTGACTCAACAACTAAAAGATTCTCTCTCTCTCTCTCTCTCTCTCTCTCTCTCTCTCTCTCCCCCAAGCCCTTCTCTCAGTGGTATTTAGATGGAGTATTGCATGACTTTGAACTTGATCACACACTTTATTGATCGAGACAGGTGCATGGAGTGGACAGGCATGAGAGACGAGGTTATGCAAGCTGTGTGGACTACAGCGTGTAGAATCAGAGGAGCACATGATTATGACATGCCCAGCATATGCACACATACGGGCTGACTTTGATATCCCTTTATAGGGGCCACTTCACCAGTTTCTGACCACTACTTCTATATCGAAGTTAGGGGCCCTTAACACCCGCATGTTACGCTTTCGGGAGAACCACGCTGCATAGACCATTCTTTCACCGTAGCTACCCTTTCCTACTGTGACACGAAGTTAGGGTTTGGACTTCAGTCACTTCTTAGAATCAAAACACACTTGTATGAAACCTCACAGCCTCCTCACCTCCCTTTCTCTCCCTAGATTAAGATAAAGATATACACATCAAAGGTGAGATCATAATTCATGGAAGGGAAGATGAAAGGCTCCGGAGAAGCAAGAATTTCTGCCAGTCTTGTAGCTCCAAACAAGAGGGAGATTCTTTGTTGGAAGAAAATCTTCCGACTCAGGATTATGTGAACGAAAACATACGGGGAATATTGGTAAGGTTCATCTGTTCGAATTGGGCGATTTGGTCGAACATATTAAAGCAAATGAATATAGCAATCACTTACAAGAGGATATGACACATGGGATTGGCTTTTTGATAAGAGATTAAGAGAAATTAATCATTATTAAGAAGAAAGAATGGCCAAAATTCTATAAAAACAGAGATACACAGAGAATTACAGTTTTAAATCCATATAGGCTATGCAAAAAAGGATTACCTAAGTGTGTAGAGCTTGAAGAGAGCTTTGCGCCCATATAAAAACTTTAAAAAACGGACAACCGAGCGAAAAGTTATGAGCATTTTACTACAAGACTATAAAACTGCCTAAAAGTTAGCAACTTTGGGAGAAATTCTGATCATCAATGAAGTAAGGGATTAAGAAATTAGTTACATGAGTGGAAAGAGTATATAAAGAGCTTCCTAGCCATATGATCAATTTAAGAAACCAACACCCGAGTGATGAGTAATTACCGGTTGAAAATTGGGTATTGGATCACAAAAACTGCACTTCCCTCTCTTTGCATGAAACCTCAATTTTCACATAGCCTCTTGCCTTTCATCTCCTTCATGATTCAAGCTAGAGGGTAAGGGTTAACATTGCTCAGCGGGCAATCGTAAAGATTTACCTATGGTCCCCAAAGTCTTTTCGCATGCTCATTACCGCTAAAACCATTAGTACCTCCAAAGGAGGGCGGCAATAAGGCAAGGGCTACCTTGAGAAGTCACAGGCCCACCAAGATAATAACTCCTTATCCCACTTATCATGAATCATCAAAGAGGTCCAAAATTGGGTTAAGCATGAGGAGCTAATGCTAAATGAGACATTCACATGTAAAGAGAGTGTTTGAATAGGGGTTTGAAAGATAAGAGAATGGCAATGACACAAAATGCTCAATTGAGGAGGCTCATTCCTGGATTTGAAAGGGAGAGGAGGGCTCCTTTTATAGGTGGAGAATCACCCTCTCTTCCATTGTTACAAATTACAACATAAAAATCTTCAACCCTTCAGTGACATAAGGGTAGATGTCACCATCAATTGTCCTCTTAGGCTAAGTCTTCTATTGATTATTAAATTGAAGACTTTTTGATTTTGAAAGTGTGATGAGATAATAGCCAAGTCTAATTGGCATGTAGGTGGAGATCCCACTTACACATGGCGGAATTCTCCTCTTCCATCATGTAGGCATTCTAGAAGAATAAGGGTAGATGTCACCATCAATTGTCCTCTTAGGCTAAGTCTTCTATTGATTATTAAATTGAAGACTTTTTGACTTTGAAAGTGTGATGAGATAATAGCCAAGTCTAAGTGGCATGTAGGTGGAGATCCCACTTACACATGGCGGAATTCTCCTCTTCCATCATGTAGGCATTCTAGAAGAATCTTTCCCAATTATGCACCTACACACACACTCCTCCACATGCCTTCCACACTCCCCAACTTGTAGCCTTATGGTGAATACCATATTAATAATACAATTAAAATCCATGTGAGCATGAAGGCCCACTTTTATTTTCCACATCACTAGTCTATCTACCATACCAAAGTATTTATCAAGCATACTTGTGGCATTTACAATGTGTGCACCCTAAATCAAGCAAAACCATTATATTTGAAGATAGAATGTTGTTATCAGGGTAGCCGCCAAGCCGTCGTATCACCACGTCATTATTCCATTGTGGGCGTCGCAATATTCTTGGACAAGCTTCCACCTTACTACCATTGAGAAACCATCAAAATATGCACATAATTGAAAACGAAAGATATCAATTTTTCATGTCACATCTTTCCCCCCCCCCCCAAGCAGATCCTCCATGCTTGTCTTGGGGATCTGCTGGCCATGGTGCTCGAGGGTAGAATATCTTTAGCCGGTACTCATTGGCACGTCCGGGAACCTCCTAGCCACTTGCATCCTCTAGAAGATAGGTGTTATTTTTGAACTTTTTCTTTATCCTGAAGGGGCCTTCCCAGTGTCAAAGAAGCTTCTTATCTAGCCGTTTCTCCACACGGCCATCATACCTCATGACTAAGCTTCCTTGCTTGAGTTCCAGTTTCTTCTTCTTCTTTGTGAGAGTGTCATGCCTTGCCTTGCGCCGTTGTTGTGCAGCCTCCAAATTTTGAAATGCTTGAAGTCGCCTCTCATCCAAGTCCTCCAATTGTGCTAGGCGTTGGGCATGTGTTTCTTCTTCATTATTCAAGCGTGCAAAAGATGTACGAAGGCTTGTGATTTTCAATTCTATTGGCAAAATAGCCTCCATTTCATAAACTAACTGAAAAGGTGTGAAACCAAGAGAGAGTTTGTGAGTTGTCCTATAGGCCCATAGGACCTCCGGCAAATGCACATCCCACTTTCTCTTCATAGTATCCACTAGCTTAGACAAAGATCCACAAAGCAGTCCATTAGTTTTTTCTACTAAACCATTACATTGGGGATAATAGGGAGTTGACATAGCATGCTTCATTTTTAATTTCTGCACCAAAACTTCAATCAAGTCATTCTTGAAAGACCTCCCCCCATCTGTAAGGATTTCTAGTGGACACCCAAATCGGGCACATATGTATTCCCTGAGAAAGGATGCCACAACCACTGCTTTATTATTGACCATGGCCTTTGCTTCTGCCCACCTTGTTGCATAATCTGTGGCCACCAATATGTAATACTTCCCATGTGTGAGGAACGAGGAAGTGGGCCCCCAAAATCTAATTCCCACCTTTCAAATGGACCATATACCGGGATAGGGTTTAAGGGTCCGGGAACCAATTGCTTATGCCCATACGCTTGGCATACTTCACAGCTTCTGCACCACTCATAGACATCTTTGCTGAGTCGAGGCCAATAATACCCTGTGTTAAGGATCCTCCGAGTTGTGCTGGCTGAGGCAAAGTGACCTGAACATTCATGACATAATTCCATAATCCTTTTAGATTCTTCCAGGCTCACTACCCTCCTAAGAATCTTATCCTTACCTTGCTTGTAAAGAACATCCCCTAGAATTTTGTAAGGATGAGCTTTCCTTGTGAGCCTTTGCTTCTGTTGAGGATTCAATTCAAGAGGGAAGTAACCTGTATCTAAATAGTGTTGAACATCTTGGAGCTCAGGCCAACCTATATCCATTAATGCAAGAATAGCTACTTTGAAAGAAGTCAAAGTTTTAGTAGCCAATTCATCAGTCTTTTGATTATCCTTCCTGCTAACATGCACAAATTTACAAAACTCAAAAGCTTCTTTTAACTCCATTGCCCTTTTATACAATTCTTGGAGATTGGGACTCCTTGCCTTATATTCTCCTTTCATTTGTGAATCCCCTTTTACCTCTACCTCTTTAATTCCATCTTTTATGCAATCTTCTAATCCCCAAATTAATGCATGAGCGACTCAAGCAATCCATAAGTGAGACTGATGTGAAAATCTTATCCATCTTTCGATGACTATTGGTTGATGAAAAGTCATGATGGGAGTGTTGTTAAAGGTAGGAGAACCAAGAAGAGTATAGAACTGGCATCACTAGTACAAGTACGATGTTGGATGATGTGAGAAGATGTGGTAAAAGGTAGAATATGGTCAGGCAACACACAATGTGAATGTAGCTACTACTTGCATTTAGGTTGTCCATCTTCATTTCTATCTGATACTGCACAAGTAAGTCAATCTTGACTCAAAATCTTTTTAGTTCACTACTTGGAATCATAGTCTAAACTGGTTTTTTATTGAAAAGGAAGCTAAGTGATTTGTTTTGGCAAGGATTTGCGTTGATTGATGAAATGATACAAAATGACGTTTTCACCCTAGTTATTTGTCTTGGGTTGTGACCAAGTTACCCCCATGATTGATGTACCCACCATCAAGATAAAACTTGATTCCTTCTAGAGGTTAATTTATACCTAGGTCCATGTGATTTCCCAAGGCCTAGGATGTGGCTTGAGAATGCCATTGTTCTCTTGAGTACTAGGTCAAGATCTTAATTATTAGCCACTGATTAATTTAAAATTTATTACAGCACATTATAGAGAAGTGGTCATTCTTCCTATAGAAATGTGACAACCTTATATGGGATTCTTTATTTTGGTTTCATAAATATGTTATTAAAACATGGCCTCAAAATGTGAATGATGATATTGATGGGGAACTTAAAAATTCATAAGAGACTTTTTATTAGCATCACATCTACAACAAGTGTACCTATCTTTAAAAACATACAACAAATGATTTTAAAAATGCCTCTCGATTGCTAATGTTATATGTGTAGTTATATAATTTCGAAGCCCCTAGGATTTAGACATAACAGTGCTAAAGTAACAATATTTCAAAAAGTGGCATTAACAAATTAATAATGACACATTCTTAACATGGGTATGTGAATTGTATTTTCTCTCATTTTGAAAGCCTTAAAATTATCTCTCTCTCCCTCCCTCTCTCTCTCTCTCTATATATATATATATATGTATATATATATATATTCACTCTCTCTCTCTCTCTCTCTATATATATATATATCTATATATTCTCTCTCTCTCTCTCTCTCTCTCTCTCTCTCTCTCTCTCTCTCTATATATATATATATATATATATATATATATATATATATATATATCAATTTTCCTAAAATATTAGAACTTACTTTAGTTAGGGTTGCGTAGACTCAAACCAGTGTGCTCACATAACCTGGTTTGTAGTGTAATTTTTTCGACTAGAATTTAGAAATCCCAATTAGACTTTTAAGGGACGAAATTTATACATTTTACTATATTTGTATGATTTCTAATGTTTTTAAAGTTGAAGCCTAAACATTGCTTTTAATTTTAAGGTTTAAAAAAAAACTTTTTTTTTGGAGCACTGACTCAAACTACTGCATGAAAGAGCGTTTAAGTGAGTGCTAGTACTTTAAGTCTACTTTTATCTAGTGTTAATAACATAACAACACTTTTTATATGAGCATGTTAATAATGTAGGCGCAAACAATGGAAGCTTGAAAACGATGACAAACTCTTATTCCATAAAGATCTCTTATATATGCATTGCATCATAGCACTTGCACCGTCCATGCAGCATGCCTAACTCTACCATACACAGGGGCGTTATCTTGCTTCAATGGCCGACTTCCATGGACTTCGTTTTAGAGGCAACTCCTTTCCAACGTCCACTACCATAGCCATCTCCTTTATCTCAGGATGGGGGACCATGGTGGGTGATAACTTGGCCCATGCTACATCCCATCACCGAGCCAGTAATTAGAATACAACCACCACAAAGAAGGTACAAGATGCGCATGCATGCATGTTCACATCTGCACACGTGTATTTTCATCTATACATGCATGTTCACATCTGCACACGTATATTTCCATCTATACATGCACGTTTCCATCTGCACATGTACGTTTCCATCTCGCACGCATCTTCACACCTCAGCATGTATGTATGGAGCTCCAAACATATGTATGTCATTTTGCATATGCACGTTCTTGAGATTGGCGTGCGAACGTGTGTACCCATTGCGTATGCACGTTCCTAAGTAAAATACTATAAAAGGAAAGGGCCCCTCTCATTTCCCACTGTTTCCTCTACAGCTAGCTAAAATCTTGCCAATTCACTACAAGACACTGCTGCCATACACGCGCTCACATACACGCGCTCAATACACGCGATAAGTTACGGGCGCATGTATGGTCGCGCATGTATATGAGTAGTATCGAGCGCGTGTATATTCGCATCTACATTTGCATGTATATTGGCATCTACATTGGCATGTATACTGGTTTCAGAAACGCGTGTACCAGTGCGTGTATATATGCGCAATTATACACGCTTTATTACACGCGATAACAGAGAACTTTATTAGGAAAATCTCCATTCCTTTACAAAATTAAAAACCATTTTCTTTAAACCATCTCATAGTACATTACAGTATATATCATTACATAATCCCACTACATGCATTTACAACAATGTAATATATTCAAAAATAAATCATGAGATGATAATTAAAAGACAACATATACAATAGAAATGTCATCAATTTAGAACGATACAGTGATGGATTGGTTAGGGTTCGATCTCATCTTCAATAAGATCCATCCTTGCCAAATGATCAACATCAATATCCATTTGATCAATTTGTAAGGCTACGATTAAATTTATTCCACTATCGATATTCTGTCCATTGATAATGGTACCGATGCCCTGATCATCCTCATCAACATCACCATCATCCTCAATGGTAGGGTCATCCTCATGATCATGAGAAATGGCACGCTCATCCTCATTATCATGATCATCTCTTATTTCATGATCATCGATCACAACATCTTTATTGACATGTTCGACATCGTCTTCATTGCGGCTTGCTACATCCTCCATATGCTCTATATCAGTGAATTGTTGCCATATATATATAGGCAGTGATGTGTGTGAACACACTTAGGACCGCCGGGGCACTTTTTCCCTCTTTAGGAGGTTTTTTTCCCCAGCTTGTATATACGCCCATCCTTCTAGGGCTAACTTATCTTTTTTTTCCCCAGCTTGTATATACGCCCATCCTTCTAGGGCTAACTTATCTTTTGTACATTGACACAATCTAATACACTTTGTGTTGTGTGCATTCTTGCTCCTTCTTCTCCAAGCTTTGTGTGCTTTCCTGCAACCCTAATTCCAACAATTGGTATCAGAGCAGGCATCGGCTCCCAGGGCTACGCCGCCAGCACCCTTCGACTCACGTTCTCCGATTGAGGTGAGCTTTCACGAGCGCTTCCAGGTCCCTATACTCTGCAAAAAAAACCCGTAGGGCTTTATGTTCTCAGAAATCGCATCTGAGGTCGTTTTGGGCTCCCTTTTTGCATTTCAAGTTCTGCACAGGTGTTTTCGTCATTTTCTACAGAAATTTCGACAGTGCAATTTTCTGCAAAACAAGCATACGTACTCTATTGTGGACTGTGCTACATAGCACGAGTTGTTTTCTGTTCAGTCTTTGCTTCATTACAGGTAGCTTTTGCATCAGTTTCAGTCAGTGGCCATGGCTGATAACAACAATGATGTATTTCGCATGTTATCTGCTGCTGCTGACAAATTGGATGGAGACAGCAACTACCCACTTTGGGCATACATGATGCAGCATGTTTTGGTTGCAAAAGGAGTGTGGAACATTGTGCAGGGTATGGATGTACGTCCAGGTTCTGTGGATGTAGGATCTGTTGAGGATGTTGCAGGTTCTAGCAGCTCTACTATTGCTGCTGTTTTACCCACTGCTGAACAAGCTCGTTGGGATGGTAAAGATGCACAGGCTCATGCCTTGATTGCACTTTCTATCAAATGTAACATCACCCCACATATTCGTTCCAGAAGAATCTATTGTCTGTCTCTACGCTTGCTAGACTTGGATTTGTAGTCAAATTTGTGGATGACAGATGTACTGTTCATGATTTGACTTCTGGTGATACGATTATTGTATCTGTCACCTTGTTTCGTGGGCTGTATAGGCTCAATTCTTATGACAAGTGTGTGGAAGATTCAGCAAATGCAGTTTCTGATGAAAAGGCAGTTTCAGATGCAAAACTATGGCATGCTCGTTTTGGTCATCTGAACTTTGCTAGTTTGCTGCGTTTGCAGAAATTTAATATGGTTGCTTCATTGCCCCCTCTTGAGGCACCATTGAAACATGTTTGTGAAGGCTGTATTTTGGGTAAAATGCAGCGTTCTGCGTTTCCAAAGGATGGTTCTGTGCGGGCCACTCGCAAATTGCAACTTGTACATAGTGATGTATGTGGGCCTATGCAAACTCCATCATTTGGTAAACACTTGTACTTCGTGACTTTCATTGATGATTACTCGAGGCATGCATGGGTATATCCACTGAAGGCAAAGTCCGAAGTGTTTTTGTGCTTCAAAGAGTTTTTTCTTATGGTTGAAAATGTATCCAATTGTACTGTGGTGGGCACCCTCCGTTCTGATCGAGGGGGAGAGTACTTGTCTAAAGAGTTTGATGCATTTCTAGCTAGTCGTGGGATAAAACACCAATGTACAGTGCCATATACCCCTCAGCAAAATGGTGTTGCTGAGAGGAAAAATAGGTCACTTATGGAGATGGCACGATGTATGGTCAAGAGCCAAGCTTTGCTACATGCGTTTTGGCTTGAGGCTGTCATGTGTGCTGCATATGTACTCAACAGGTGTCCCACTAAGGCCTTACAGTCTATTACTCCATACGAAGCTTGGCATGGTAGGAAGCCTTCTATTGGTCACTTGCGTGTCTTTGGTTGCTTGGCCTATGCTTTAGTGCCTGTGCAACAACGCAGAAAATTGGATGATAAGGCTGTCAAATGCGTTTTTGTTGGTTATAGTGCTGAGAGCAAGGGTTACAGATTGTATCATCCGCAGTCAAAGCGTATCTTGATTAGTCGAGATGTTGTTTTTGTGGAAGATGCTCTGCAGCCTTTGTTATCATGTACCAAAGAGACGGGTGTGAGCTCACGGGATGTATTTGATACATTGTTGTCTCTGTTTACAGGTGGGAATTCAAATGTAAGTCCTAATGAGGCAAATATTCAGCCTATGCAGATTTCAAATGACATAATAGATCATCCCATTTTTGATGCAGATTTACAGGATGTAATTTCTGAGGATAGGGCTAAAAATGAGCAGGCTAGAGGTATGCCTAAATGGCTGGTGCAAACCTTGCATGATAGTAAAATTGATGCACCTATATCTAGTCATACTTGTTCAGGTTCTCAGCATGCCTCTTATGCATCAGATTGTTATGCTTTGGCTATGTCTAGTATGTGTGAAGAGGAAGAACCTCTTTCATTTGATGAGGCACAAAAATCAGAAAATTGGTTGGCTGCAATGCAAAGTGAATATGATGCTATAATCAAGAATGGTACATGGTCTTTGTGTAATTTGCCTATTGGTAAAAAGGCCATTGGATGTAAGTGGGTTTTTAAGTTGAAACAAAAGCCAGATGGCAGTGTTGATCGCTATAAGGCCAGACTTGTTGCAAAGGGTTATGCTCAAGAAAAGGGCATTGATTTTGATGAGACCTTTGCTCCCACTTGTCGTATAACTACCATTTGTAGCATTTGTGCATTGGCAGCTTATAATGGTTCAAATGTACATCAGCTGGACATAAGACTGCGTTCTTGAATGGAGATTTGCATGAGGAGGTGTATGTATCGCAGCCTCGTGGTTTTGTTCAAAGAGGGCAGGAAAACAAAGTGTGCAGGCTGAAAAAGGCTTTATATGGTTTAAAGCAAGCTCCACGAGCTTGGTATGAAAAGATACATGCATATTTGACTGCACATGGGTTTCAGAATAGTCCAACAGAAAGCACTTTGTATGTTAAACGTGTGGATGGTGTACATCTAATCATTGCTCTCTATGTCAATGACATGCTGCTCACAGGACCAAATGAGAGTCATATTGCTAATTTTAAGGCTGATTTGAATGCCTCTTTTGAGATGTCAGATTTGGGGCATTTGCATCATTATTTGGGAATACAATTTAAGCAGTGTGATGGAGGTATTGCTTTGTGTCAGACAAAGTATATTGAGACATTGTTGCGGAGATTTGGCCTTGAAGATTGCAAGCCTATTGCTACTCCAATGGAGACAGGTTTGAAGTTGAGTCTTCATGATGCTGGAGATCACTTTGATGTCACACTCTATCACACAGCTGTTGGTTGCCTCATTTATGTATGCATTATGAGGCCGGACATTCAGTTTGCAGTCTCACAGGTGAGCAGGTTTATACATAGCCCAGGGTCTTAGCATTGGAAGGCAGTTAAACGCATCTTTTGCTACTTGAGTGGCACCATACATCTTGGGTTGTTTTATCCCAAGGGGGGATCGTTGCTGCCAGATTTACATGCTTTTTCGGACTCAGGTTGGGCTGGTTGCTATGACACAAGAGTGTCCACAAGTGGTTTTGTTTCATGCTCGGTAGCTCATGCATATCTTGGTTGAGCAAGAAGCAACCTACTGTGGCCACTTCTAGTTGTGAAGCTGAGTACAGGGCAGCTTTCACAGCTATAGGTTGAGTGTGTGTGGCTCAGACGGCTTATGAGACTGACTTGGGTGTTGGACAGGAGTCTGCCACCTCTATCTTCACTGACAGTCAGAGCGCATTGGCAGTTGCGAGAAACCCAGTTTTTCATGCTCGCACAAAGCACATTGAGGTGCATTATCACTATGTCAGGGAGAGACTCTCAGCAGGAGAGATTGGCTTGGCCTATGTGCCAACACAGGACAACCTCGCCGATCTTTTCACAAAGGCGCTTCCTCGTGAGAAGTTTGAAGCTTTCCGCAAAGCTTTGGGCTTGCTCTCCTTTGTGGACTGATCTACTTCGGGCATGGCACTCCCCTATACATGAGTGCCAGCTCTCGTTCACACCATGACTCCCAGGGGGGATTTGTTGCCATATATATATAGGCAGTGATGTGTGTGAACACACTTAGGACCGCCGGGGCACTTTTTCCCTCTTTAGGAGGTTTTTTCCCCCGGCTTGTATATACGCCCATCCTTCTAGGACTAACTTATCTTTTGTACATTGACACAATCTAATACACTTTGTGTTGTGTGCATCCTTGCTCCTTTTTCTCCAAGCTTTGTGTGCTTTCTTGCAAACCTAATTCCAACATGAATGTATTATATATCACTTTGGAATGTGGTGCAATAGGGATGACGTACCACCATTTAATATCATGCACCATTAGCAGATAGATAACCTACTCAAATACACATACTGCAGTAATTAATTAGCATATCAAAAGTCAAGGGGTACGTGAGCTTAGATATATATGTAAATGAAACACATTAGTAAAAAAATGCATACCGGCTCACATTGTTGTGGCAATACGAGCCTATCTTTCTTTGTTTGCCAAAACTTTGTAGAGTCAATAGTTACCTAGCCACTTGCATGGCGTTTTATCGTTGTATTAGGCCCTTTTTCTTTCCACCACGTTCATTTTCCATTTGACATCCAAAACATACACAAAGAAGCGACGAAAGTCAAGCCTAAATATGTCTTGGATTGTGCCACAATAATCATCCATTTTTCCATTGGCTCCCTCAAAGCTACTAATGACGCCGCAATCTTGTGTATTCCTCTTTTCATCAATTCTTTGTGTTCAAAAATGCTTGCCTTCACACCATATAGCATTGAACATAGTGCATTGGACCAAAATAGAAGCAATATTTGTATAAGCAATGTGAGTAAATATTAGAAGCAAATCACTTACAACTAATGCAAAACATTAGTTCTATGTACCTTTAACATGCATCCTCGCGTGAGTAAATATTAAAAGCAAGTCACTTACAACTAATGCAAAACATTAGTTCTATGTACCTTTAACATGCATCCTCGTGCATACTCCCATTCTTCCGCTGTGATATGCAGCCCCTCGCTGCTCTCTGCTCTCTCCATTTCCTCATGCAACCAATCAACATGGATATCATTCGGAAGTGTTGCTAGATGCTTAGGGTGCGCCTTATGAGAGCCATGTTGCCTCCGAAAGAGAGCTCTTTCTGCTTGCCTTTTTGTCTTTGCATTCTCATATCTTGTAACCCATCTGCTCATCACATCACTATTAAGGATGCAAGTGAAATTGAGATCATCAATCAATGTTCTGTCCTTTTCCTTGAGGCGCAATAGAGGTGGCCAAGCTTGGCGCATACGTCCTGCGACCCGCAAGTCCTCCCGTACGCTAACATTGTCTCGTTTACCAATAACATGTTCCCAAATACCAGATCCCACATTCTTGAAAATATGCATGGGATCAAGAAGATGATTGATCTTAAGATGGGTACAATATGGTAGTCGGAAAAAATGGAGTACCTACACAAGGGATTGCTCTATGTGGTCTTTAATCCAATTAGAGACTACACAAAACAAGATTGAAAAACATTACTGTACCTGTTCATGCCATCTGGAGGTAGAACATTAACTCTATAAAAGTCGCGTGTATACACGCGGATACTTTGTGAAATGTGCGTGTATAAGCGCAGCTAAACTTATAAAACGCGTGTATAAGCCCTCGTATCAGCGCATTTGACTGGGTCTATACACGCGCTTTTACACGCATGTCTCTGGCCGCGATGATACACGTGCTGATACACGGGCCCACTACTTTTTTCCCACAAGTCATTTTCTATGGCTAGGAGTGCGGGTATGAGCCTGATCCCTTGTAGTGATTGTTTTCCTGCCTTCTTCCAACCAAGCTCTTGGGGTATGCCATTACCATCGACTTCTCCCCACTTGGCACGTGCTTTGGGAGGTCGATGGCCACATGATCCACAACAACACGATCCAGTCGGAAAGGAAGGTCGAGCACAAATTCACGTACCATACATATCAAATCAAGCAAAGGTAAGGTACAAGCCACTGGTGCTCACAAAATAGCTTGCACAATACCCATATCCATCTCCTTTGTCGTCGCGTCGTCGCAAACAAGGACCCCATAGGTCATGGAGCAGCCCACTTGGCTCGGACTCGGTAGCCTAGCTACTATTCCCACTTGGGGCCTCAACCTCACCACCTACTTTAGGTTCATTTATTTCTAGGGATGACAGAGCATTGAAGTTTAATGCCATTACTTTCATCTCATGTTAGTAATGTAACCACCTTTTATATGCAAAAACACGTGCGAAAGTATGACCAGCCAAATGGAAGCTTGCAAAATGATGACAATTCTGATTACATAGAGTGCTCTTGATCTTGAGCTGGTTCATGTGTTATAATTGGGACAGCTACCGCTATAAAGAAATGTTCACAACGCATAGATCTCCAAGGGTTCATCTTTAGAAAAATGTAAACAACGCATAGATCTCGAATTTAAAAAAAATGGTAGAATAGCACAAGGTTTTAACAATAGGACTATTTTTAATTCTTGGTCTCAAAAAATTGTCCATTCATATAAGGGGTTTGAAACCCAAAAAGAAAAATTCATAAGAGATACTTTTTATTAGCATCACATCTACAAGAAGGGTACAGATCTTTTGAAACATACAATACTTTTTATCGGCATCACATCTACAAGAAGGGTACCAACCTCTTAAAACATACAACAAAGGATTTTGAAAATACCTCTCCATTGCTAATGTTATATGTATTTCGACACAAAGGTTACATAATTTCGAACCCCCCCTGGGACTTGGACATAATAGTGCAAAAGTAACAATATTTCAAAAAGTGGCATTAACATTAATAATGACACATTCTTAACATGGACAAGTAGATTGTATTTTCTCTCATTTTGAAAGCCATGAAATTATTATTTTTCTCTTTCTCTCTCTCTCTTCCTATTATTGATTTCCTTAAAATATTAGAATTTAGTTTAGCTAGTGTTGCTTAGACTCAAACCAGTGCTCACATAACCCAATTCGTAGTGTCATTTTTTCGACTAAAACTCAAAAATCACGACGATTAGAATTTTAAAGGATTTTTTTTTGTACATTTTATTTATTTATAAATCTTGATATTTGTATGATTTCTATTGATTTTCAAGTTCAAGGGTAAACTTTGCCTTTGGGTTGGAAAAAAAAAACAAAAACTACACCTTTTTTTTGGGGGGGGGGGGGGGGGGGGGAGCCGTGAGACTCAAACTAATGAGCGTAGTAGTCTACCTTATCTATGGTGTTAATATAACGTAATAACAACACTTTTTATATGAGCATGTTAATAACGTAGGCAGCTTGAAAACGATGACAAATTCTTATTTCATAAAGAGCTCTCGATCTTGAGCTGGGACGTATATGCATTGCATCGTAGTACTTGCGCAGAGTAAGGCAAGCAAGCCTAACTCTACGTAGGGCCTCGGCGTCACCTTGCTTCAATGGCCGACTTCCGTTTCAGAGGCTGCAGCTCCTTTCCAACCCCCACCACCTCCGTGCCCGTAGCCACCGTATCCCATGCCGCCACTACCGTAGCCACCTCCTTTATCGCTGCCACCACCGTAGCCATGACCTCCGTTGTTGTAGCCGCCTCCCTTGTCGCCACCACCATAGCCGGATCCGCCATTACCATTACCATCGCTGTCGCCGTAGCCGCCTCCCTTGTCGCCACCTCCGTAGCCGGAGCCGCCCCCGCCGTAGCCGCCTCCCTTATCGCCACCCCCGTAGCCGGATCCGCCCCCGCCGTAGCCACTGCCCCCCTCGCCGTAGCCGCCTCCCTTATCGCCACCCCCATAGCCGGAGCCGCCCCCACCGTAGCCACTGCCCCCAGTGCCGTAGCCACTGCCACCGTTGCCGTGGCCGCCTCCGTTTCCGCCACCACCATATCCAGAGCCGCCCCCGCCGTAGCCAGAGCCGCCCCCTCCGTAGCCGCCTCCCTTGTCGCCACCACCGTATCCGGAGCCACCCTGGCCATAGCCACTACCGCCGCTGCCGTAGCCGCCTCCCTTGTCACCACCACCGTAGCCGGAGCCACCCTGGCCGTAGCCACTACCGCCAGAGCCGTAGCCGCCTCCACCACTGCCATAGCCACTGCCACCCTGGCCAGCCCCGCCACCCCCGTACCCTCCGCCATGGTCGTATCCTCCCCCTTCGGATCCCGACTTGCTGTGGCCACCACCACCACCAGCGTAGTAGCCAGCTCCCGTCTCGTCTGGCTTGTCTACGGGCTCCTCCCGGGCGGCCTCACTCAGAAGTAGGGACGTCCCCACCATGAGGAGCAGAAGCAACGCTTGCTTTCTGGCCATGTGAATGATATATTGATGATAGCTGAGATGATGCACTCCTTCTTGCGCACCACCTGCATTTTATAGCTGCTGCCGCTGATCGCAAGAATATCGACGCGTAAGTTGTGTCCAGCTGGGGGTCCCCGCTCAGCACTATTGGACGTCGTGGGATCCAACCTGCAAGATCTTCCTCCTCCTCAGATTATTTTCTCATGACTGCTTTTGTTGGCGACTAAGCGCGCGCGCATTCAAAAGGCGTTCCTTGACGCCTGCCTTAATCCTTCCCTAACTGTGGATTATTTTGGACGTCGCCATCGCCTGCTGGCCACCACCGGCCTCTCGTCGTCAAGGGAGAGGCCCCATCGAGATCCCGTTGTTGAAAAATATAATCATGTCTGCATTAATTGTCAACGGAAGTCACAGAGTTTCTTCTTGCAAGAGTTTGAGTTTTTTTTTCTTTTTCTCTTTTTTTCCTTTTCTTATAAAGGTGGGTGAGTAATGGCTACAGCGTAAGTAGCTTAGTTGTCAGTAGTGGCTATGGCCGTGCAGACTTTAGAGGTTTGCACTTTAAACGCGCCGTGATGATGACCAAGATCTTTTCCCTGTCATTGGCGAAACCAAAACCCACTATACAAGGACTGGAATTTGTGAAGGGCGGAGAATTATTTGACGGTGCTAATAGAAAGGAGACATCTCCATTGTAAGCGGCATCATGATGTGCATTGGTGGTGTTTGGACAATGTATCCAAAGCATACCCCCCAAATAACATGAAGCTCAACTGAGATGTAGCCATGTTTACCAAGTTGATACGACCCTGAAGAGGCCACATGCTTTTTTAAAAAGCCATGCAATACAATTGAGCCTCACTTAGTGGGTTAGGGTTTGGGGGGGCACCGTACGTCAAAATGAGATCAAGCACTTAGTGGGTTACTTCATGCAGTGACTCTATTATTGATCTTATCCAAGCTGGAGGAGATCTTGGCCATGCATGTTCAAGCCAAAACTTTTGAAAGGCGAATCAAAAAAGGACCATTGATTCTTTCTCAAAGTCTTTGAACACTCCATGGCGCACGCTATAAGAGAATGAGGCAGGCCACACATACGAGCCACACACGCGGCCAAACACATGGCCAGATACACGATCACACACAACCGCTGGGGCCCTGTGTGTGATCACACATGTGGCCATGCTGCACTTGGGATCGTGCGCTAGAATCAGCCTCCGACTTACTATGGATAATAGTACTTGACCATATCTAAATTATGATGGGTCATTGGATTTGTCATGTGTAGTAGATGGGAAAGAGCAAAATATCACATTTCTCTCACAAAGACACCTAATTTATAAACGACTACACGCTAATCCTATCCTCTTCTAGGTCTTGACAAGTCTCTTCGTCCCCCTCAAGACAGACCCATGGAACGAAGATCAATAAGAAGGTTGAATCGACTATGTGAACCATCACCATGATCATCATCGATGTCAAGATCCTCCTCCTCGTGGTCTTCCTCCTCATTTGCATTATTGCCCTCATTTGTATCCTCCATGGTCACCACCTTATTTGCATTGGCTCCATCATGTGCATCCGCCACCTCCTCCATAACTTCAACGTCGAGATCTTGGAAAATGGCCTTTTCACACGGGAAGTAACTTGCACTACATACCACCATCTCAGTTCATTGATTTGGAACACAACCTTCCAAGATCAAAAGACTTTTCTTAAGGCCCAAGCAAATGAAGTTAAATTAAATTATATTGAAACTCACATATACGTATGTTTAGAAGTTTACCTGTTTCACAATGCATGGGCGAGACTAGAGTGTTGTTATTGGATCACCAAAGCCTTGTAGAGTCTATTTGCTTAAGCCCACTTGGATGTTTCCTTATTATTGCAGTAGGAACTCTACCTATGGGCTCTGTGAGAACTACTTGACATCAAAAGCAAAGAACTCAAAGGTTCGGAATCCAAATTTAAGGATGTATGTGATAACACCACAACAATGCTCATCATCCACGAAAGTCCCCCCCATGGCCCCACAATCTTGGGTATTTCTCCTTGAGTCAATGCGGTAATGACTCCCCTTTGACCAAATAGCATTATATGAAGTACACTACAATGAAAAAAGAGGAGAGCAAATGCTAGGAGAGGGAGATGTAAGGTGCCTTCCCCTTTGACCAAATGGCATTGTGGGTGTTGCTCATACAAGAAGAATCTGAAAAGGCTACTTTCATGAGAGCAAATGCTAGGAGAGGGAGATGTAAGGTGACCATCTCTTTTCCTCCCTCTTCTCTCTCTGTCTTCTAGCACACTCTGTTCTCTCCCTCTCCTCTCCCTCTCCAACCATCTCACATCTCTCCCTCATTTATCTCTCTCCAACCATACCTCTCTTCTCTCTGCCATCTCTCTCTCTCTCTCTCTCTCTCTCTCTCTCTCTCTCTCTCTCTCTCTCTCGTTCCATCTCTTTCCCACCCTCATCTCTCTCTACTACCATCTTTGATGAAATTCATAGATTAATCTCCCTAATGACAGTCAACTATCTAATTAGATCCTAATCCTGATCTAATCCTACACTAATGATAACACTAATCTTAGGTGGATAAAAATAAACAATACTCATGGTGATGAGTGTGTGCTAATTAAGTTTTGACTCAAGTTCAGTTAGGTTATAAGATGGAAACTTGTACTCATAAAAAGACTTGAGATGTTATGCTTGTATTCCAATGCTTCAAATGTCCTCCTTTTATATGAGGAAAGTACAACAAAGCTATGATAGCTCATGTGGGATAACTTGGCTAGGTGACTTGGCACTCTAGCATCACTCATTTCAACACCTCCCCTTGATGCTAGATTGGGTATAATTTTTAGGCTTTCACTCTTCCTCTCTCTCCCCTTTTGCTAGGCTACTTTGGCTATGAATTTCAACTTGAGTGTATTATATGGCCTTAGAGGCTAATTACATCACACTTTTTGTAGAGACAAGAGGGGTGAAAATTATAATGGTTCTTTCTCTAGAAGAGCACGCCTTCAAGGTGGGATAGCTTTGGCCTCGATGTACTTTACTTGCTTCTTTTTTTGATAGCAATCTTCTTCTAGGTGACCAATTTTTCCACAATAGTCACAAACAAGCTTTGGTTTATCTTTATTGCTGCGACATTCATTCTTGGTATGACCAAGTTTTTCAGAGTGATAGCATCTTAGAAGTTGAGATGTTGATTGATTTTTCCTTTGGAATATCCCACCCTTTGTATAGAGTGCTTGCTCACTTGAATGTGATTTGAATGATTCTTTATCTTTGAATTTGGATTCTTGTTCAAGTAGAGATGATTCTACGTCTGGAAGTTTAGTGTTGGGCACATTTTTAAGTGTAGCAACAATTGATTCATAAGGTTCTTTGTCAACACTTTTTAGCAATACAGCAATAGATTCATCTTCCTCAATGACTTTCTTTAATGTACTAATGATACCTTTGAATTTACTAATGTGTTGTGCCATGGTTTCGGTCTCCTTCTTGTCGTGCTTGTAGAACTCCATGAGAAGGTTGATCTTTGAGCTCTTTGAGTCGGTGCCAAAAATCTTGTTGAGTTCCTGCCATGCCAACTTGGCATCCTTCATACTAGCAATGTGACTAATCACATCATCATCAAGATTTTGAGTGATGAGGCCCAATGCTTTGTTGTTTTGAAGTGGCTCAACCTCAACTTCTTCATCCTCAATAAGGTGCCAAAGCCCCTTACGCATAAGCAAGAACATGGTCTTGCTTTGCCATGTAAAAAAAACATAACCATTAAATCTTGAAACAACTTCAACACGCTCCATACTGAGAAGGTCTTACTAACAAGCTTTTATGTTGCTTTGTTAGCAGTGTCTAATATCATACAAATTTGTAGTGTGAAGGTCTTTGCACGGGATAATGATTCACGGCCAGTGTCTAGTCCAGTGTCTAGTCCTAGTACAAGGATAATAATGAAACAAATTCTCTTCAATTGAGTAATGCGAGAGGATGCAGTGAAATTTGATGCAAGAGGATGTTTCCCACTCTGTGGAATAGTACTCTAATTTTCCAATTCTGATTTTGATTCAGCTTAATTTTTCTAATTGCTTGCTAATACCAATGATTAAGTGCTAATCATAGTGATTAACAACAACAGACTTTGGAGGGCAAAATTGAGAAAGCGTTTTGATGGGGCTTTCTTGATGAACTTCTTGCCCTTGAAGGCTCATGTAAAAAACTCAGCTCAAAGATGCCCAAAAAGGTTAATTTTTGCCTATTTTTGTCGCCTGCTAAAATAGATGCTCCTGGAGCATAGACTAAGCCTTTAGCCACTCGAGGCCTTTAGGTAAGTAGAACACATGGCTAAAAGGGCTTGGCCTAATTCGACGTACATGGTATGAATGCTTCAAAAGACCAGTCGATGCGCTTATTTGCGATTTGTAGGCAGCAGAGCAGCATGCGTCTTCGCCTAATTGCAATGGTGAGATTGGAGAGCAATATGAGGCCAATGTATGCCTAAAATATCTCTCCCAATGGTGCCTTAAGTGAGTAGAATGATCATCTCAAATCTTGGCCACAAATAGTGAAGAAGAGATAAGATATGGATTAGTAGCTTAATGAGAATGATTAGGGTTAATAAGATTGAAATCAGCAGGTAGATTTCTCTAAGAAATAGAGTGACATGCGAAATGAAAAAGTGTAGTGAAACAACTATGCATCCTCTAGCAGAGATAATGAGGATAATGAGAGGTTGTTTGTTATGCAATATGTGGTTAATTCTATGTCTGGAAATGATGTAGCAACATGTACAGATAATGTATGGTATGTTAATTCAGGTGCTTCAAACCACATAAGTCATGGTGAGTGGTTCAAGGAAATGACCAGTTTGAAAGACCAGGTTTTATCAAAACAGGATGACACTGCTCATCTGATTGCCCATGTTGGAGATGTCCCATTGTCTATGCAAGATGGTAAGGTGAAGTACCTTGCAGATGTACTTCATGTTTCGAATATTCTAAAGAATTTGGTTTTTATTGGCCAGATGATTGAGCAGGGTTTGCAGGTCTGGTTTAACCGTGATATGGCTACTATGTAGAAGATTTTAAACATAAATGCAGGTTGGTTGGCAAAAGGAAACAGAGTGGACAGAATGTTTACATTGAATGTAAATATGCCTGAAGTGAGTGCTGCAATGTTTGTAAATAGTTTTGGATTGGTTGCCAATATATAGACATTTAGCATAAGAGAATTGGGCATGTAAATGTGCAAAGAATGAAGTCTATGCAGATTAAAAAAATTGTGATAGGGCTGCCTAAGTTTAAAGTTGAAGGTATGCATAAAGTTTGTGAAGCATGTCAACTTGGAAAGCAAACAAAACATGTATTTCCACATGACAGAAATGTGAGCACTAGATGTTGTGCATTCAGATGTATGGGGTCCTGCAGCAAAGACTATGTTTATTGGTGGATGAAGGTACTATATAACATTCATTGATGACCACACGAGGAAAGTGTGGGTGGATTTCATGAAGGAGAAGCGTTAAGTGTTCACTCATTTTCAAAATTTCAGAGTTATGGTGGTTGAAAAATAGACAAGAAGGCATGTGAAGTGCCTAAGGTCAGATGGAGGGGGAGAATCCTTCTCCAATGAGTTCTTTGAGTTCTTATGAAATAATGGCATTCAGAGACAATTTACATGTAGATACACTCTACGCAAAATGGGGTTGTTGAGCAAAAAAATAGGCACATTACAGAGATAGCACGAGCATTGATGTGGCAGAGAAGAATATTGTAAGATTCCTCCCCCAACCCCTTTTTGATGTCTAGTATATTCCCCTGTAATCAATTCCTTTTCTGAAATATAAGAGATCTTGTTTGTGGCTATTTTAACCTAGAGAGAGAAAATATTCCAGAGAGAGAATATTCAGATTTTGAATATTTTTCGATAGAAAAATATCTCTTATAATTCAGATGAGTTCCCCTGAAACAGAAATTTAAAAAGAATTTTTCAATGTGCAATTGGAATTAATTGGAAATAGGTATAAAGAACCTTAGCCTAAGGGTCTAGATTTTTAGAAAACTTTAGACTATGGTCCAATTAAGGTTTCTATGGGCCAATAGCATCAATCCATGTGTAGGGAGGAGATAAATCCAAATTGTAAAAAGAAAATACCCAAAAATGAGTAAATGCTCACATGAGGTGAAGAGTTGAAAATGTACAAGGTTTATTAGTAAAAAACTAGGAGCAATATTAAAAATATGAGATATTTTGGGAATAATGATTTTATTATGACACATATGTAAGGAAGGGGAGTCCCTTAAATGCTCACATAAGATGAAGAGTTGAAAATGTACAAGGTTTATTAGTAAAAAACTATGAGCAATATTAAAATGATTCCATTATGACACATATGTAAGGAAGGAGAGTTCTCTAAAGGAGGTGCATAATTCACATAAGATGAAGAGTTGAAAATGTACAAGGGTTATTAATAAAAAAACTATGAGCAATATTAAAAATATGAGATATTTTGGGAATAATGATTTTATTATGACACATATGTAAGGAAGGGGAGTCCCTTAAATGCTCACATAAGATGAAGAGTTGAAAATATACAAGGTTTATTAGTAAAAAACTATGAGCAATATTAAAATGATTCCATTATGACACATATGCAAGGAAGGGGAGTTTTTTTAAAGGAGGTGCATATTTCACATAAGATGAAGAGTTGAAAATGTACAAGGTTTATTAATAAAAAACTATGAGCAATATTAAAATGATTCCATTATGACACATATGTAAGGAAGGGGAGTTCTTTAAAGGAGGTGCATATTTCACATGCTTGAATGAGTTTTAAACTCATAAAAATTGAGATATTTTATCTCTCCTCTCTCCTCATTCAAGTCTAGTTCCAAAAAGTTAGCTTAACTGACCTAAAAATGGTCAAAAAGTGACCAAACTGACTTGGAAAATTCTAGAATCGGTTTGTTTGGTTAGGAGCTCAAATTTTCCTATAAATAGAAGCCTCCCCTTGTTGAAAAAGACATAGAGTCTTATACTTTGTTACTCTACTCCACCTAAGCCAAATTAGATAGAGTCTTATAATTTGTTACTCTACTCCACCTAAGCCAAATTAGATAGAGTCTTATGCTTTGTTACTCTACTCCACCTAAGCCAAATTAGATAGAGTCTTATGCTTTGTTACTCTACTCCACCTAAGCCAAATTAGATAGAGTCTTATGCTTTGTTACTCTACTCCACCTAAGCCAAATTAGATAGTGTCTTATGCATTGTTACTCTACTCCACCTAAGCCAAGAACTGTGAATTCTTTAATAATTCACTAGTTTTTGATACTTCTCTCTTTCTTCAATCCCCATTGGTGGCTCCATCAACATACTAAACCAATTGATTGGTTGGGGGCCTCTACCGTGAATAAAGAATCAAGCAAATTATAAGGTAAGTATATTGAATTTTGATCTTTTCTATAATTTCTCAATGATTCTCTCTTCTCAACCCCTCTCAAGCTTGAGAAGTTTAATTGGTATGGTTTTTTAAATGCTATTGAAGTTAATTGGTGAATAGTAGTGAAGAGTTACATAATTTAATAAATGCTATTGAAGTTAATTTCCATTTATGTTTAAATTCTAATGGTTTTTATGTAATTTCTCTCTCTCACTCAAGAAATAGTCATACTCATGACCCATTCTCAATCCAAATGAAGCTTTTCATAAAGCTTTTCCTTAATCCAAGATTAAGCTATGCTTGAGGCCAAATTAATGGCTTTTTGCTATGCTTTTAGTTTATGCACATTGATGATTCAATCCATTATGGATTGATGACCCAATTAGAGACCATTCTAATTATTTCCTTAATGATAAGCTTTATCCCTTAGAAAAAAATTGAGATTTATCAGTCATAGTAGCGGAGCTATGGCAAAATTTTTATAGAAATTACACATAAAATAAATTCATTCAAAGTATAAAAAGAGGACTTCCTACCATATTCTAGGAACTATCATCCTAGATTAATTAAAAGAATTTTATTATGCATGGAGATGTGGATGTTTGCATGTAGATGTAGATGTATGGATGTGAGTGTGAATGTGGAGGTGGAAGTATGCATGGAGATGTGGTTGTATACATGTAGAAGTAGATGTATAGATGAGGATGTAAATAGAGATGTGGATGGATGCATGTAGATGTAGATGTATAGATGTGGATGTGAATGGAAATGTAGATGTATGCATGTAGATGTAGATGTATAGATGTGGATGTGGATGTATACATGTAGATGTAGATGTATAGATACGGATGTGGATGTGGAGGTGGATGTATACATGTAGATGTAGATGTATAGATGTAGATGTGGATGTGGAGGTGGATGGATGCATGTAGATGTAGATGTATAGATGTAGATGGGAATGAAGATATAGATGTATAGATGTAGATGTAGATGTGGAGGTGGATGGATGCATGTAGATGTAGATGTATAGATGTAGATGTGAATAGAGATGTGGATGTATGCATGTAGATGTAGATGTATGGAGGTGAATGTGAATGCGGATGTGGATGTATGCATAGAGATGTAGATGTATGCATGTAGATGTAGATGTATGCATGTAGATGTATGCATGTAGATGTGAATGTACGCATATAGATGTGGATGTATGGATGTGAATATACGATATGTGATGTGAGGGAATCTGAAATGATGAGATAGAAATGATGTGATGGGATGAGTATACATATAAATGGAATATGGAATAAGTAACGTAGATTGATGAGGGATAATGTGGAAAAATGAAAGTTAAAATAGAAATTGTGTTGTAAACTGTTTGTAAATACTGTTTGTAAATGCTGTTTGTAAATGATTGTTTTATGTCAAGAATGCTGGGGGGAGCATTTTGACCGTCTTGTGATTAAAGTCGTGATGGTAAAGTTGCAACTGCTGAGACGGGGAGTCAATGAAGGACGTCTCGCGTAGCAAGGTCATCGGCCGAGGTCTTGACCAGCCTCGCTGCGATTAAAATGGTGAGCTTCTGGTACGGTGGATGAGGGGCCAAGGAAGCGGCCTATGCGTGAAGCGCTAGGTTACCTGCGAAGGATCCTAGAGGGTGCTGACCATACGGTGCTCGCCTTGGATACCCACGCGTGTGTCGAGGAAGATATTGGAACAGGGTTGGAGTTGTTTTCTGAAATCGAGCATGGATCTGGTTGATTGACCTTGCTGGTCTTCAATGGATGAGTCCATGGCTCCTTATATGGATCCGTTGGTTGATCTTGCTGATCTTCAACGAGAGTCCATCTTGATAAGTGATTATATTGCCGAGTACTAAGGGCTAGGAACTATCGAAACAGCTCCTGAGCGTTCTAGTTGCCAATGATGCCATAGATACTCTGATGAAGGAATGATGGGAAATTAAGAATCAATTGGATAAATTGGAAGATGGTGATCAATGATACTATGGTTTTATTAAAGGATTGTTTTAAACTGGTTGAATCTGGTTGAAAAAGGCAATTTCATATTGGTGGGTGTGTGAGTGGTGTGACTAGTTTTATTTTGCATGAACATCCGGCTAGGAGGCCTTGGAACTCTTTTCCTTGGTACCCGGGACAAAACCTAACCAAATTAAAAATTGGATCCCATCACTACAGTGGTTGGGCGGTTGGCTAACCCATGGGATCGGATGGGGTTAGGCTGGACTGATGGATTCGTAAATCGAGACTCAAACTTTTGTTTTTACGATAGAAAAGAAAAAAAAAATCCCGGACAGTAACTGTTCTATGGATAGGAATCAACGGCTGTGCCTCTTGAATGGGGAAAAAAGCGTTGATCCCAATGATCCAAGTGCAAGTTTCTTCCTTGAACTGACTAAGTATCTTATAGATGTAATTGGATCATCTCGATCAGAAATGATCTTGACTACGTTAGAGTAAAAAGTTATCCTGGTGGAATCGCCCGTGCTTCCGGTTAAGAAAGTTTTTCCGGGTTCGGTTTTGGAACAACCAACGGATTAGTCTCTTATCCGGATATCCGTGGGCGAGGCCCCGAGTGTGGGACCCCTGTCCCGCGCGAGAAGCGCTACTTCCGCTCTGCCAGTACCCCGAATCCGTTGCTCGGTGGGAACAGGGATCTTACAAATATGTCGCATAGCTATTAGGCTGAGGCTGTGTCTACACAGCTGTTTATCATGAACAGGACTCCTACTGCAGCCATACTCAGCCATACTCAGCCATACATGATGTAACGCCAAAGAAGAAGTTTATTGGCAAGAAACCTGATTTGTCTCACTTGAAAGTTTTTGGATGTGTTGCATATGTGCATATACTAGATGAGTTGCATACCAAGCTGGATCCAAAATCAGAAAAATGTGTGTTTATTGGGTATTCCCTTGAGAAGAAGGGATATAGATGTTATAATCCTGCTACATGTGAATTGAGGGTAAGCAGGGATGTTGTATTTGATGAGATGAGTACCTGGTATACTGCTGAAAAAGATGTTGTTGGGGATGATGTAAGTGGAAATCTGGTGTCCCCCTTTCCTTACCAAGGTGTCAAAAATTCATCACTTCTTTAAAATATCTCATTTTTTTAGTAATATCTCTTAATTTTTAACTAATAAACCTTGTACTCAGTCAACTCTTCATCTTATGTTAGGATTTACTCATTTTTGGATATTTTCTTTTATTCATTGGATTTATCTCATCCTAACACTTGGATTAATCCTATTGGCCCATAGGAACCTTAATTGGACCATAATCCAAAAATTTTTGAAAATCTAGACCCTTAGGCTAAGGTCTCTTATATCATTTTTAATTGATTCCTAATGCACATTGGAGAATTTATTTTAAACTTCTGTTTCATGAAAATATATTTTAGATATTAGGAGAATTTTTATATCTAAAAATATCTCAATATTGAATTATCTCTCTCTAGAATTTTTCTTCTCTCTAGGCAAAAACAAGGAAAATAATATTTTCTTGTATTCAAAAATAGGGAATGATTACAGGGGATTGAGGTAAAAGATTTTTCATTATTCATGCTAAGGAGGAATCTTACAAGTATGAAATACGTACCTAAACAATTCAATAACACTTTTATCACTCCACTCATAAATGGATTGTAGATTCAATAATGCAAGGCACGTTTTAAGCTTTGATATTCGGGATCCATCATACAATGGAGTGCTGGCCTTTGATTTCAATGCTTCTTCAATTGGGTTAGGTTGTCCACCACTGTTGTCTTCAAATAGAGCTTTCATCATTTCATCCATTTCTAGCGCATTATGTGCATATTGTGGTTCTTCTTCCATGTTGGCATCTGCGTCACTTTCCTTGTTATTTTGTTGATCTAATATGTTAACATATTCATCAAGATGGGGTATATTTGTAGATGGTGTTGTTCTAGTGCGCCTTCGAGTTGTAGGCCGTAAGATGTTGTACTCCATATCATTACCAGAGTCCTATAAAAGTAAAAGTGAGCGCACACACACATAGTATAACATGAACATACACACACACACATGTATATACACACATGCGCGTGCATAAACATACATAAACACGCAAAAAAACACACATATTTATGAAAAACTCACATATGAGTTATGTCACTCCACTATTTGATCTATGAGCCCTGGATCAAATCTTCCATGATCTCGAACATGTCGCAGTGTCATTTGTCACTCCCTTCTCATAGTCCACTTGCATTCATTACAAGGGAGAAGGATTCTTTGAGAAAGGTAAACATCACGCCCAACCCGACGCTCTTCGCTAGATGATGAGGATGTGGGCATAAAAATGAACATGGTAGTATATCCTTGATCTAGATTACTTGAGTTACTAGATAAAAAAGGCCTATGTAGTCATCATTGCTTAGTTGAAATGGATGCTTTGACCATATGGCCAAAACTTCATTAGCCTATGATATATGCACATCATATCTTACTTTAGTATATATGCACATCATATCTTACTTTAGTATTAAAAGTATTCATGGTGTGTGTGATGGTCTACATAATGTTTTAGCCACATGGACAAATTCTTGCACGGCTTATCATTCTTAAGACATGGGTAGATCATCTGTTACTTTTCCATGGGAAGACAATTTATTGTGTGCTAGTGTAGATAATGTTTTAGCCACATGATCAAATCCTATCAAAGCTTATTGTTCTTATAATATGTACAAATCATATGTTACCTTTCCATGGAAGACAGTATATTGTGTGCTAGTGTAAAGAATGTTTTAGCCACATGGTTGAATCCTCTCAAGGATTATCATTCTTAAAACATATGTAGATCATATGTTACTTTTTTGCGGAGGACACTTTATTATGTGCTAGTGTAGAGAATGTTTTAGCTACATGGTCCGATCCTCTCAAGGCTTATCATTCTTATAATATCTATAGATCATATGTTACTTTTTCATGGAAGACAATTTATTGTGTACTAGTGTAGAGAATGTTTTAGCCACATGGTTGAATCCTCTCAAGGATTATCATTCTTAAAATATACTTAGATCATATGTGACTTTTCCATGGGAAGACAATTTATGGCATGCAAGTTTAGAGAATGTTTTAGCCACATGGTTGAATCCTCTCAAGGCTTATTGTTCTTAAAATATTTACAGGCCATATGTAACTTTTCCAAGGAAGACAATTTATTGTGTGCTAGTGTAGAGAATGTTTTAGCCACATGGTCGAATCCTCTCAAGACTTATCGTTCTTAAAATATTTACAGGCCATATGTAACTTTTCCAAGGAAGACAATTTATTGTGTGCTAGTGTAGAGAATGTTTTAGCTGCATGGTCAAATCCTCTCAAGGTTTAATGTATTGCAGGCATAGTATGAATAAGATTTGGTTGGTGCAAAGTTTATGTCCATGTGGTAAGTAGAATAGTTATTAATATATTGGGAAGCACAAATGTTAGTGCATGCACAAGTAATAATTCTGGATGCAAAATTGAATAATCATATACCAATAGTTGGTATTATGGTCTAAATGCAGTGCACATTGCAAGAAGTAACTAATATGAGTTGTGTCAAATTAAAAAGTAGATTTGAAAAGAGTAGATTTATCCATATAATGAAAAGTAAAGGTCGTGAAAATAGAATAGCAAGATATGAATCTTATTTTATATGGCATTAATATTAGAATAGCCTCAACACCTTGAAATATCTATGTAGACATAGGAACTCTTTTAGCAAAGCAATAAATGATGTAAAATGAGTAATCCTATGTAACTAACTTATTGCTTTCTATGTTGTCTTATAAAAAAATATCAATAAATTAATATTATATTTAATAACATAATATTTTAATATTTATTATTTAATATAATATTTAATAATATAAATTATTATCATAATATAAAATAATATTATATTATAATAGTATATTTTGGAATATAATAATATTATAATATTGTTCACTATAGTGGTGGATTTCTTGGAAACTCTAAATGACATTTGAGGCACTAGTTGCTATGGGCAATGCTCCCTAATGGGGGTCTAGGAGGCAGCACCCTTGGTGGGGGTCTGGGGGCAACGTCCCCAGCCAAGGGGCAGCGCCCCAGGGGCACTGGGGGGGCAACGCCCCCCACCAGTGAGGGGTCCAGGGGGCAACGCCCCCAGCGGCTATGTGTGATATGAAAAAAAAATCGATTGCTTAATTCTTATTTACGAACTTTGATAAAAGTGATTTTTTTAAGATAATTCCATTTATTGTCAAACGTCCATTTTTAAGATAATTCCATTTATTGTCAAACGTCCATTTTTTATAAATGTTCTTCATTAAATGTGATATATTCTTGAGAATATATGCTTCATTAAAGAAGATATCCTTTAGTGATGTGAACCTTTTCTAAGAATTTGAATTTGGTCCTCTCTTTCTATCTTCTCTCTCTAGGATTTCCCTCTTCTCCTAAAAACGTACTCTTCTTCTTGCTCGCACTTTCGACCCTGGTTTTTGTTCTTGCTCTCTCTGTGATGTTTTCTCTGCATTACAACTCACCTAAGCTCTCTAATCAAAAGATTTAATTGTGCTTAAGCAAGATTTTGACCCTTCATGCATGCTTCATCTACATATCTACTTCTTTTCATCTTCTTGTTTCTGTCTTCACACGTCATTGCTATTTTTTTGTAGTTTTTGGCTATGGAAATTGGAAGTTCTTCTTAAATATTGATGCTAATCAGACGCTAATCAGAAGCGACTTTGCTAGCAAGCTTCGCAACAACAACAGCCATTCATAATATTGATGCTAATCAGAACTTTGCCAGCAAGCATCGTAACCATAGCCATTTAAAGGTAGGCTCTTTGCCTCATGCATGTTCTTTGTTTTCTTGATTTTTTGGTTCATAATACTTAATTACATAATTAATCTTTCTTAATTATAATTAGCTAGTAAGATAAACAAGATCATATAGTACATTCATGACATAAAAATAAAAATATGGTTAACTTCACACCCAGTTTTCTTAAAATCGAGAATGTTTCTTGACTAAGAGCCTACTTGAAAAGACAAACAATGCAGAAATAAGAAAACAAGTATGAAACTAACCTTGATCAGTTTTTCAACACTCTTGTTATGGCAAAGATGTGACCTTGTCCCTTGAGAATGCTTTTGTCTTGCTGATTCTTCTTGTATGCTGCGTTGACCTTGCTTGTATAAGCGTACTTGTATATACTACTTGCACATATGTGTAATCACTCGCTATGCAGAAAATAGTGATCTATCCATGTAGCACAATAGAGACTAATTGGACATTATAGAATAATTCTCTGTATATGTATGCATTTCACATGAAATGACTTTTTCAAGACACACATATACTTGTGCTTACAAAAGAGGTAACAAAAATATACTTCTGGTTATATGATGCTTCAAACAAAAGTGACTGTGTGGCCAAAAGCCATGGTCAGTATGAAAGCTTCTTTCTGAAATAGCCATAGGATATTGCCTTGTGGTCAAATCTTTGTACCTCAACTATTACACGTAACATGTTGTGTCTCTATTGCATATTAGACTAAAATCGGATCAAAGTAAGAAAATCATGCATACTTTCAATGTCACATAATAATATGGCTAAAATCCATGGACACCTATGTTTGATTGTTGGAATTATGGTTAAAATCCATGGACACCTAGGTTATTAAGATGGTTCTTTTTGTGTTCTAATTTTTTTTTAATCATCTTGTATCCAAGATCACTTGTACATTGAAAGGATTTAAGAAAGTTGGCCAAGTGGAGCAGTCTTCTAAGAGTAAAACCAAACATAGCAAAGTTTTTACCATATGGTCAAATTCTATAGAAGACATCTCCTTCAAAAACCCATGCTACACATAGAATATAAATTATCAACTGGCCACTTTCATGACAATATGTCCACGATGAATCTATGACGATGTCTACATGAAATTTGGTATTACAAAAAAACCTTTCATTGTGGCATGAGAGTATGGATAAAATCCATGCTCACTTCTATATATCCATTAGTGATCTCTAACATTAGTGCTCTCCATTGTCACAAGATTTGTTCATATGGTCAAATTCTACCTTATAATTATTACATTCAACATTTTGGACACATAGGCTTTTGCCTTGTGGTCAAATCTTTGTATCTCAATTGTTACATGTAACACATTGTCTCTCTATTTCATGTCAAACTAAATTTGAAATTATGGGAAAAAAGTAAGAAAATCATGTATTCTTTCAATGTTGCATAATAGTATGGCTAAAATCCATGAGCACCTATGTTTGATTGTTGCATGGAATTACGGTTAAAATCCATGGACACCTAGGTTACTAAGATGGTTCTTTTTCTGTTCTAAAATTCTTTTTCAATCATCTTAATTACAAGATCACTTGTATATTGAAAGGCCTCAAGGAAGTTGGCCAAGTAGAGGTGTCTTCTAAGAGTAAAACTAAACAAAGCAAAGTTTTTTCCACATGGTCAAATTCTATAGAAGACATCTCTTCAAAATCCCATGAATATGAATTATCAATTGGCCACTTCCACTATAATAGGTCCATGATGAACCTATGACCATGTCGACATGAAAATTGGCATTACAAATAAACCTTTCATTGTGGCATGAGAGTATGGATAAAATCCATGCTCACGTGTGTTTGTTTATTGCATGAAATTATAGCTAAAATCTATGAGCACCTAGCTTACAAATATGGTTCTTTTTGTGTTCTGAAATTGTATATGGATCAAGATCACTTGTATATGGAAAAGCCTCAAGGCTAGGTAGAGATTCCTTCTCAGAGTAAAACTAGATGAGAAAGGCTATCCTCCATCAAACCTGTGGCCACAAATGCCAACATTTTATCATACCATGTCTGAGGAATCGGGATGACTGCTTCCATTGTAAACAGCTCCGCATTCGGGTAGATCATCCGCGCTACTCCGATTGGGGCTTCACTAGATTCTAGTGAGGATAGGTAATATGCCAATATATGGTTTGCACTTAGGATGTGCATTATGCTGAATTCAAATTCTAGTAGGATCAGCATCCACCTCGCCATCTTTCCAGCTGCTGCTGCCAAGCTCTGCTTATCCACAAGATAAAGCAAGATGGAATGATCCACATGGAAGGTGAACTGGAAGGTGAACTTGTTGCCTAGCAAATAGTGGCAAAACTTACTAACTGAATAGATAATGCCAAGCGTTGCCCTATGTATGGTGGAGTAATTCCCTTCAGCATTTGATAGTCACTGTGGTGGCTGGCATAATAAACGGGCCAAAACCATTTTTTGTCATCCTCCTGCATCAGGACACTTCCTATTGCCACATCTGAGGAATTCACAAAGATGGGAAATGGCAATTCCCAATTAGGGGCTTGAACTATAGGTTCTTGAAATAGCATCAACTTGAGGCGCTGAAATGCAACGTCACATTCCTCCATCTAGTCGAGGTTGGATTGACTCAACTGATGGGTCAATGGTGTTTTGATTTTGGTCATTTGCTAGTTTAATGGGACTGCTATGTGGGAAAGATATCGGAGAATTCGATTGTGCCATCTGATTTGTCCCAAAAATCTTCTCAGCTCACTGGTCGGAATTGGAGCTTTCCAGTTTACTTCCACCTTGGCTGGGTTTACTACAATGCCTTCCTGAGATATAATGTGTCAAACGAGCATACCGCTTTGGATGGCAAAGGCACATTTAGCGGGATTCAGGCTCAGTCTGGAAACTTGACATTGGGCCAAGCACAACTTTAGGCGAAAGATCCCTGCGCCCTCCGCGCAATGAGAATTCGGGGGTGCTAGCAGCAGAAGTAGCATTTAAATGATTGAATTTCACTTCGCTGCTATTACTGATAATTTTTAATATTTTTGAAAAGAATAAGACTTTATAATTCAATTATGATAGAATAACTATCATTGGACCTAAATCCAATTTATGGAATTAAATCATAAGTTTACTATAATTTTATTAGTATAAAAGCATAAAAAGCCATTTTCATAACCTCTAGCTTAACTAGCATAGAGTTTGATTTTTGAATTGAGAATTTATCAATGAGAAGCATCCATTTGAATAAGAATTAGTCATAGGAATGACTATTCTTTTGGGGGAGAGAGATATACATAAAAAGCATCCTAATTAATCATAAAAAAAGCATCCTAATTAAGCATAAAAACTAACTTTTTGTGATTAATCATTAGAATTCTTATAGAGAGCTTAATTTGCATTGAAAAACAATTCATTTGAAATTTCTCAAGCTTGAGGGGGGTTGATAAGTGAAATCATTGAGAATATTACAGAAAACCATGAAATTACATGTTACCTCTTGATTTTTCTTGCTTCTTTATCTTAGAAGGAAGCCCCCAACCAATCAATTGGTTTAGTGTGTTGAGAGGAAATCTCCAAGGATTGTTGAAGAGAGAGAGAAGCTCCAATCTCTCCAAAAGTAGAGAATTTTTAAGGGATAATAGAAAATATATTTATTTTAATGTAACACTGGCATGGTCTAGCTCAAAGATGAGAATACAAAAGAATAAGGGTCTATTTATAGGTGAGGGAGGCCACTAACTGAGTCCAACTAACTTCTAGATTTTTTTAGGTTCAGTTTAGATAAGATTTGGACCAGTTTAGCTCCCATTTTGATCTAGTTTGATTCAAGAGAGAGAAGAGATAAAAATATCTTAATACTTTTGAATTAAAAACTCATCCACATGTGTGAAATAGGCACCTACATTAAAGGTCTCCCCTTCCTTACCAAGGTGTCAAAAATTTATCATTCCTCCAAAATACCTCATTTTTTTAGTAATATCTCATAATTTTTAACTAATAAACCTTGTACTTAGTCAACTCTTCATCTTATGTGAGCATTTACTCATTTTTGGGTATTTCTTTTTATTCATTGGATTTATCTCATCCCAACACTTGGATTAATCTTATTGGTCCATAGGAACCTTAACTGGACCCATAATCCAAAGTTTTTAGAAAATCTTGACCCTTAGGCTAAGGTCTTTTAAATCATTTTTAATTGATTCCTAATGCACTTTGGAGAATTTTTTTGAAATTCTGTTTCAGGGGAAACCATTTCAGACACTAGGAGGATTTTGATCATTCCTTCATCGTTGTACCTATGGCATCATTGGCAACCAGAACGCTCCCTACCTATTCACTCAGGGGCCTTTTCAATAGTTCCTAGCTCATAGTACCCGACAATATGTGAGATCCCCCTCCGGGGGCTCCGACGGTGGAAGGAGCGTCGGCCTCCCACACGTAGGGCGGCAGGGATCCACACTCGGGGCCTCGCCGTGCAGATGTCCGGACGAGAGACTAGCCTGGCAATTCCTCCGAAACCGAGCCCGAAAAAACCTCCTCTCGCGTGGAAGGCACGGGCAATTCCACCATGGGGAAAATCTTCTAACGGAAAAATTATCCTAACGAGTCAAAGTCATCACTATTTTAAACTGATCTAACCGAATCTGAAGTCACATGGTCAGATCAAGAAGAGACTTGCACTTGGTCCATAGAATCACTGCTTTTTTCCTTCTTTAACAAGGCACAGCCCCGCTGATCCCTTCCCACAGAACAAGGTCTTCTCAGGACTTAATCTAACTAATGTAACTAATCGCATCTTAGTTGTTTCGCAGGGAATCCTACAACCGGCCCATGGATTAGCTAACCACCCGATCACTGTATTGGTGGGATTCCTTTATAAAGATTTGGTTATGTTTTGCCCGGGTACCGAGGAAAAGAGTTCTCAGGCTCCCTAGCTGGCGATTCATTCAAAAATTAAGGTAGGCATACCACGTACACCCACAATATGAAACTGCCATTTATAACAGATTCGACTGGCTTTAAAACAATCCTTCAATGAAAATCATACTATTACTGATCATCATCCTCCAAAGTTCGGAGTCCATTATATTACAAAATGTGTCTTATGGACTCTCCGTCTTCAGCTGGGCCAACCAACGAGATCCAGTATCAAAATTTGATTCACAAAAATCTTTCCTTTAGTCCATCCGAATCTTCCTCGACGCACGCATAGCAACCGCGAGCCCATGCATCACCTAGTCAGAACCCTCTAGGATCCTCCTTAGGTGTCCTAGCACTTCACTTAGGGATCGCTTCGTCGGTCCTCGCCCATCGTACCGGAAGCACACCACTTTAACCATACCGAGGCTGGTCAAGACCTCGGTAGGCTTTGTCGCGACGAGCGACGTCTCCCTCGACGACTCCCCACCAGCTATTGCAACGAATCTCCTCTTAGTAAAACACATGCCAAATGCTTCCTCCAACATTGTGGCGTAAAACAGTCCTTTAAATAAAAAACAGATGTTCTAATGCAAGTAAAATTCCCAGTTTGAGATTGGTTCCGCAAAACCCCTTTTTCCATATTTTCTAGTTTCGAAATGAGGATCCTTGATCTCTCATCAGGGTAATCTACCCATCATTTGACTGATTGTCTAACTAGATTCTTGGTGAGTTTGATCAAATGAAAACTAGTTTAGTTCAACGGTAGTCAATTCTTTGTATTTAGGAACTAGATTTGGTCACGAAGATTTTGCTTGATTTAGATCGAGATATGGACAAGTAGGTTTATTGTCTGTCCCTCTCACAGTCTAACCAATTTCATTCGGTTTAGTTCAACAAGGATTCCTTCAGATAAACATCTAGTTTTGGGTAAATACCAATTTAGTGTTTTAACCACATAAAATATCTAAAGATATTCTTTCTACCATTTATGTTCTCAACCTTAATTCCCTAGGTAGAATTATGGTTGAAATTCATATTTTGACACTAAAAATTAATTAAAATGCTTCTTTTCTTAAATATCATAAAAATTCTTTTTTTAACTAATACCAATATCTTTTTTTTTGAATAAACTTGAAATACCTCCTTTTTCCATTTAATGAGTGCAATCGAAATGTCATTGGAATTCCTCTTTTATCATAAATTAAATCTATAAAAAATTTCTCTTTCAATTAAATAAAAAATATTAAATATTCCAAATATACCAAGAATTCTCTTTTTCCATTTAAATGATTGAATTCCAATTATGATGGGAATTCCTCTTTCGTCATTTAAATTTATACATGCATAGAATAATTTTAACTAAAATTTCTCTTAAAAATTACATAAAAATATCCATTAATCCTAATATGATAAGAATTTCACTTTTTCCATTTAAATGATTGAATTCCAAATATGGTGGGAATTCCTCTTTCATCATTTAAATCTATTCATGCATGAAAATAAATTTAACTAATTTTTCTCTTAAAAATTAAATAAAAATATCCATTAATTCCATTATACTAGAAATTCCACTTGTCTCATTTAAATGATTGAATTTCAAATATGGTGGGAATTCCTCTTTCATCATTTAAATTTATTTATGCTGCATAAAAAATCAATTTAACTAAAGTTTTCCTTTAATTTTAAATAAAATAGCCATTATTTTGATATTCTAATTTTTCTCTTTCTAGATTAGAATACATGGATCTCCATTATCATGGGAATTCCTCTTTTATCATAAAAATGAAATTACTAGAAATTTCTCTTTTTCTCTAATTAACTATGTATGCATAAATATTAAAAATTAATATTCCACGGATATGATGAGAATTATCCATTTAACATAGGATGACTAATCCTAGAATATGGTAGGAAGTCCTCTTTTCACATTATGCATAAAAATGATTTATGTGTTAATTTTTAAAAATTTTGCCGTAGCTTCGCTGCTACTACTGATAATTTTGAATAAATTTAGAAAGGATAAGATTTAATAATACAATATGATAGAATAACTATCATTTGGATCAATATCCAATTTATGGACTTAATCCCTAAGTTTATCATAATTTAAGTAACATAAAAGGATTAAAAAGCCACTTATTTGGCCTTTAACTTGACTAGCATAGAGTTTACTTTTAGAACTAAGAATTGCTTCATGAGAAGCATCATTTGAATATAGAATTGGTCATAGGAATGACCATTCTTTGGGGGAGAGAGAGAGAGAGAGAGAGAGAGAGAGAGAGAGAGAGAGAGAGAGAGAGAGAGATATGCTTAAAAAACATTCTAATTTAAGCATAAATGTAAACTTTATGTGATTAATCATTAAAATTCATTAGAGATCTTCATTTGCATTGAAGAACCATTCAATTTAATACTTCTCAAGCTTGAGAGGGGTTGAGAAGTGAAAAACATTTAGAAGATTAAGAAAAAAGACCATAAAGTCACACTTTACCTCTTGTTTTTTTTGCTCGATTCTCTAGTCTTAGGAGAGGCCCCCAACCAATCAATTGGTTAGTATGTTGAGGAAAGCTCCAAAGTAGGTTGAAGCGAGAGAGAAGATCCAATCTCTCCAAATTGTAGAGGATTTTTAGAGGATAATAGAAAATATGCTTATTTTAGAGTAATACTGGCATGGTCTAGTTCACAGACGAGAATACAAATGAATGAGGGTCTATTTATAGGTGAGGGAGGCCACTAACTGAGTCCAACTACTAGAATTTCCCAGCTTCAGTTTGGTTGAATTTCGATAAAGATTTGGACCAGTTTGGCTCCCTTTTTTATTTGGTTTGATCCAGGAGAGAGGAGAGATAAAAATATCTTAATATTTTTGAGTTTAAAACTCCTTCACATGTGTGAAATAGGAGCCTCCTTGAAGGCTCCCCCTTTTCTTACCAAGGTGTCAAAATGGTATGATTACTTCAAAATATCTTTTTTTAGTAATATTTCATAATTTTTAACTAATAAACCTTGTACTTAGTCAACTCTTCATCTTATGTGGGCATTTACTCATTTTTGGGTATTTTCTTTTATTCATTGGATTTATCTTATCCCAACACTTGGATTAATCTTATTGGTCCATAGGAACCTTAATTGGACCATAATCCAAAAATTTGAGAAAATCTTGACCCTTAGGCTAAGGTCTTTTAAATCATTTTTAATTGATTCCTAATACACCTTAGAAAATTTATTTTGATTTTCTATTTCAAGGAAACATATTTTTGATATTTGTAGAATTTATATATCCAAAAATATCTCAATATTGAATTACCACTCTCTATAAATTTTCATCTCACTAGGTAAAAACAAGAAAAATTAATATTTTCTTGTGTATTCAGAAACAGGAAATGATTACAGGGGATTGAAGTAAAGGCTTATTCATTATTCAGGCTGAGGAGAAATCTTACACAATATAATCACATAAGAAAATCCAGATGGATTCTCCGTTGAAGATCAGCAAGATCAAAAAGCAGATCCATATAAAAGAGCCATGGACTCATCCGTTTTGAGGATCAGCAAGGACAATCAATAGATCCATGCCCGAGTTCAGAAAACAACTCTAGCACCTTGTTCCATTTTTTTTCTCGATGTACGCGTGGGTATCTTCGGCAACCCAGAGCCCAAGCACCGTATGGTTAGCACCCTCTAGGCTCCTTCGTAGGTCACGTAGTGCTTCACTGAAAGGCCGCTTCCTTGGTCCCTCATCCACCGCCGGAAGCTCACCATTTAAATCAAACCGAGGCTGGTCAAGACCTCGGTCGATGACCTTGCTACGCGAGACGTCCTCTGTTGACTCTCTGTCAACTGATGCAACTTTATCAATTAGGTCTCCACCACGACCTCATTCACAAGATGGTCAAAATGCTTTCCTAGCATTCTTGACATAAAACAGTTATTTAAAAATAGGTCATAAATATAGTTTCTAATAACAAACTCTCATCTTTCCACATTGTTCCACATCATTTCTCGTTATTCCACATTCTTCTACATCGATTCACATTGCTTATTCCACATCCAGTCATATGTATTCCCATCGTCTTCATCCATTCTTAACCAATCACATCATATTACATCTCATCACATCTATCCTCATCACATTAGGAAGTGAATGGGGTCTTCTTGGGCCCTTTAATTTGCCCAAGCCTAATCAAGGTGATTAAGGAATAGCCAAATGGAGGGTTGCCATGTGGACTGAAATGTTGGGTTTGTAAGAGAGGTGTAAGAGTGGTCAAAGGGTGCACTTTTTTCCCCAAAAAGGGGGGAGGCAATTTTACAATTTTCGAACCTCCATAACTTCTACATACAAGCTCCGATTTGAGCGGAGATTATAGATCCGTGATCTATGCATCAAGAGCTTTCCATAGATATGCTACATGATATGGTTTTGTCTTTTCCCTCCAAAATTCAAATTCGAATAAAGTAGCCGTTTTGAAGCTTCTAATTAGAAAACGTTTCTTCTTAAGAGAAAAGGTTTGACTCCTTAAACTACCAAATAAAAGGGCCCAAGAAGCCTTCCATTGAGGTCCTAATGCATCTCATCCATTCACATCTACCCATATCCACATCACATCCATTCACATCTACCTAGATCCATATCACCTCACATTTATCCACATTACATCTCATCCATCCATTCACATCTACCTAGATCCATATCACATCACATTCATCCACCTTACATCTCATCCATCCATTCACATTATATCACATTCATTTATATTCATTCAGATCCACATCTCATCACATCACATCCATCCATATCACATCTCATCCATTCACGTCACATCACATCATACTGACATCCATTTACATCTCATGATATCATATTCACATCGCATCACATCCATTTAGATATCATCACATCACATTCACATCTATTCACATTAGATGTTGCAAATACGATGGCATCAAAATGGGTTATACAAAGCTTATAATACTACAGGGACATTGAGGAATGTGCCATTATGCATAATATGCAGATTTGTAGCTTCAGAGTGGCAGATTGCCCATGATATGAGGTCTTGCAAATGACCATCTTCTACAGTCTGTGTAATCAAGCCACCGGACTCTGGGAAGCCTCCTTTGTGAAGGTGATGTGGAAATCCTAGAATAGAAGCAAAAGAAGAGCTCTCCTTCACTATAGTAACTTAAGGAAATTTGGGAGCATTCTCCACTACGAGTCATTCTGGTTATCTGAAATCATGAAGAACTATATTCCCATAGTGGTACATGTCCAAGCTCACAAACTTTCCAAAAAAAGGATTTGATGTTTGGGTAACTTGTGGTTTAGAGGTAAACAAAGATGGTTCCAACTAGGTGAGCTAAATGCGCTAAATTTTGATTTCATAGAAGGGATGAGAAGTTGATTATTTAGAGTCAAATGGAGCACTAGGACTAAGACAACCAGGGTCCCTTTTTTATTAAAGACTTTTCATGGCAAACCCACTGTACATTGCTCCCCAACAGTTGCCCTATGCATTAGGGGGCATTTGAGCATAAAAAGGGCCCTGTGAGAATCCCTAATTTTAAGGAATTAAGACTAATTTTTTTGAGGTTTAAGGAGATAGTCATAATGAAGCCTACTTTTGGCCCTAAAATTAGGGGATCTCTCTAGTTTTCCTTGTAGGATTTTCACTCTAGGATTCTCTTTCTAGCCACTAAAACTCTCGAAACATCATCAATCTCATCCATATAGGGGCCCCAAAAATATTTTTTCTTACAATTCAAAATAATTGTCTCAAAATAACTTTCAATCACATTTAATGCACTTTCATTGCTTTTTTGAAGTTCCCTCTAAATTTCATATCAATAGTCATTAAAAGACAATCTCGTTTAATACACTTTCATTGCGTTTTTGAAGTTCCCACAAATTCTAAATCAATAGTCATTAAAAGACAAGGAAAACTTACGTTTTTTAATTTTTCACTTTTCAATGCATAAAACATAAAAAGTTTAATTTAAATTTAAATTTCTAGATAGGCTAGCAATTTAAAATTTATATTTTATAGCAAACCCACCCAAAAACTGTTTTCTTCATTGATTACTATCACATCTCCTCTCTGTCTGACTCAACAACTAAAAGATTCTCTCTCTCTCTCTCTCTCTCTCTCTCTCTCTCTCTCTCTCTCTCTCCCCCAAGCCCTTCTCTCAGTGGTATTTAGATGGAGTATTGCATGACTTTGAACTTGATCACACACTTTATTGATCGAGACAGGTGCATGGAGTGGACAGGCATGAGAGACGAGGTTATGCAAGCTGTGTGGACTACAGCGTGTAGAATCAGAGGAGCACATGATTATGACATGCCCAGCATATGCACACATACGGGCTGACTTTGATATCCCTTTATAGGGGCCACTTCACCAGTTTCTGACCACTACTTCTATATCGAAGTTAGGGGCCCTTAACACCCGCATGTTACGCTTTCGGGAGAACCACGCTGCATAGATCATTCTTTCACCGTAGCTACCCTTTCCTACTGTGACACGAAGTTAGGGTTTGGACTTCAGTCACTTCTTAGAATCAAAACACACTTGTATGAAACCTCACAGCCTCCTCACCTCCCTTTCTCTCCCTAGATTAAGATAAAGATATACACATCAAAGGTGAGATCATAATTCATGGAAGGGAAGATGAAAGGCTCCGGAGAAGCAAGAATTTCTGCCAGTCTTGTAGCTCCAAACAAGAGGGAGATTCTTTGTTGGAAGAAAATCTTCCGACTCAGGATTATGTGAACGGAAACATACGGGGAATATTGGTAAGGTTCATCTGTTCGAATTGGGCGATTTGGTCGAACATATTAAAGCAAATGAATATAGCAATCACTTACAAGAGGATATGACACATGGGATTGGCTTTTTGATAAGAGATTAAGAGAAATTAATCATTATTAAGAAGAAAGAATGGCCAAAATTCTATAAAAACAGAGATACACAGAGAATTACAGTTTTAAATCCATATAGGCTATGCAAAAAAGGATTACCTAAGTGTGTAGAGCTTGAAGAGAGCTTTGCGCCCATATAAAAACTTTCAAAAACGGACAACCGAGCGAAAAGTTATGAGCATTTTACTACAAGACTATAAAACTGCCTAAAAGTTAGCAACTTTGGGAGAAATTCTGATCATCAATGAAGTAAGGGATTAAGAAATTAGTTACATGAGTGGAAAGAGTATATAAAGAGCTTCCTAGCCATATGATCAATTTAAGAAACCAACACCCGAGTGATGAGTAATTACCGGTTGAAAATTGGGTATTGGATCACAAAAACTGCACTTCCCTCTCTTTGCATGAAACCTCAATTTTCACATAGCCTCTTGCCTTTCATCTCCTTCATGATTCAAGCTAGAGGGTAAGGGTTAACATTGCTCAGCGGGCAATCGTAAAGATTTACCTATGGTCCCCAAAGTCTTTTCGCATGCTCATTACCGCTAAAACCATTAGTACCTCCAAAGGAGGGCGGCAATAAGGCAAGGGCTACCTTGAGAAGTCACAGGCCCACCAAGATAATAACTCCTTATCCCACTTATCATGAATCATCAAAGAGGTCCAAAATTGGGTTAAGCATGAGGAGCTAATGCTAAATGAGACATTCACATGTAAAGAGAGTGTTTGAATAGGGGTTTGAAAGATAAGAGAATGGCAATGACACAAAATGCTCAATTGAGGAGGCACATTCCTGGATTTGAAAGGGAGAGGAGGGCTCCTTTTATAGGTGGAGAATCACCCTCTCTTCCATTTTTACAAATTACAACATAAAAATCTTCAACCCTTCAGTGACATAAGGGTAGATGTCACCATCAATTGTCCTCTTAGGCTAAGTCTTCTATTGATTATTAAATTGAAGACTTTTTGATTTTGAAAGTGTGATGAGATAATAGCCAAGTCTAATTGGCATGTAGGTGGAGATCCCACTTACACATGGCGGAATTCTCCTCTTCCATCATGTAGGCATTCTAGAAGAATAAGGGTAGATGTCACCATCAATTGTCCTCTTAGGCTAAGTCTTCTATTGATTATTAAATTGAAGACTTTTTGACTTTGAAAGTGTGATGAGATAATAGCCAAGTCTAAGTGGCATGTAGGTGGAGATCCCACTTACACATGGCGGAATTCTCCTCTTCCATCATGTAGGCATTCTAGAAGAATCTTTCCCAATTATGCACCTACACACACACTCCTCCACATGCCTTCCACACTCCCCAACTTGTAGCCTTATGGTGAATACCATATTAATAATACAATTAAAATCCATGTGAGCATGAAGGCCCACTTTTATTTTCCACATCACTAGTCTATCTACCATACCAAAGTATTTATCAAGCATACTTGTGGCATTTACAATGTGTGCACCCTAAATCAAGCAAAACCATTATATTTGAAGATAGAATGTTGTTATCAGGGTAGCCGCCAAGCCGTCGTATCACCACGTCATTATTCCATTGTGGGCGTCGCAATATTCTTGGACAAGCTTCCACCTTACTACCATTGAGAAACCATCAAAATATGCACATAATTGAAAACGAAAGATATCAATTTTTCATGTCACATCTTTCCCCCCCCCCCAAGCAGATCCTCCATGCTTGTCTTGGGGATCTGCTGGCCATGGTGCTCGAGGGTAGAATATCTTTAGCCGGTACTCATTGGCACGTCCGGGAACCTCCTAGCCACTTGCATCCTCTAGAAGATAGGTGTTATTTTTGAACTTTTTCTTTATCCTGAAGGGGCCTTCCCAGTGTCAAAGAAGCTTCTTATCTAGCCGTTTCTCCACACGGCCATCATACCTCATGACTAAGCTTCCTTGCTTGAGTTCCAGTTTCTTCTTCTTCTTTGTGAGAGTGTCATGCCTTGCCTTGCGCCGTTGTTGTGCAGCCTCCAAATTTTGAAATGCTTGAAGTCGCCTCTCATCCAAGTCCTCCAATTGTGCTAGGCGTTGGGCATGTGTTTCTTCTTCATTATTCAAGCGTGCAAAAGATGTACGAAGGCTTGTGATTTTCAATTCTATTGGCAAAATAGCCTCCATTTCATAAACTAACTGAAAAGGTGTGAAACCAAGAGAGAGTTTGTGAGTTGTCCTATAGGCCCATAGGACCTCCGGCAAATGCACATCCCACTTTCTCTTCATAGTATCCACTAGCTTAGACAAAGATCCACAAAGCAGTCCATTAGTTTTTTCTACTAAACCATTACATTGGGGATAATAGGGAGTTGACATAGCATGCTTCATTTTTAATTTCTGCACCAAAACTTCAATCAAGTCATTCTTGAAAGACCTCCCCCCATCTGTAAGGATTTCTAGTGGACACCCAAATCGGGCACATATGTATTCCCTGAGAAAGGATGCCACAACCACTGCTTTATTATTGACCATGGCCTTTGCTTCTGCCCACCTTGTTGCATAATCTGTGGCCACCAATATGTAATACTTCCCATGTGTGAGGAACGAGGAAGTGGGCCCCCAAAATCTAATTCCCACCTTTCAAATGGACCATATACCGGGATAGGGTTTAAGGGTCCGGGAACCAATTGCTTATGCCCATACGCTTGGCATACTTCACAGCTTCTGCACCACTCATAGACATCTTTGCTGAGTCGAGGCCAATAATACCCTGTGTTAAGGATCCTCCGAGTTGTGCTGGCTGAGGCAAAGTGACCTGAACATTCATGACATAATTCCATAATCCTTTTAGATTCTTCCAGGCTCACTACCCTCCTAAGAATCTTATCCTTACCTTGCTTGTAAAGAACATCCCCTAGAATTTTGTAAGGATGAGCTTTCCTTGTGAGCCTTTGCTTCTGTTGAGGATTCAATTCAAGAGGGAAGTAACCTGTATCTAAATAGTGTTGAACATCTTGGAGCTCAGGCCAACCTATATCCATTAATGCAAGAATAGCTACTTTGAAAGAAGTCAAAGTTTTAGTAGCCAATTCATCAGTCTTTTGATTATCCTTCCTGCTAACATGCACAAATTTACAAAACTCAAAAGCTTCTTTTAACTCCATTGCCCTTTTATACAATTCTTGGAGATTGGGACTCCTTGCCTTATATTCTCCTTTCATTTGTGAATCCCCTTTTACCTCTACCTCTTTAATTCCATCTTTTATGCAATCTTCTAATCCCCAAATTAATGCATGAGCGACTCAAGCAATCCATAAGTGAGACTGATGTGAAAATCTTATCCATCTTTCGATGACTATTGGTTGATGAAAAGTCATGATGGGAGTGTTGTTAAAGGTAGGAGAACCAAGAAGAGTATAGAACTGGCATCACTAGTACAAGTACGATGTTGGATGATGTGAGAAGATGTGGTAAAAGGTAGAATATGGTCAGGCAACACACAATGTGAATGTAGCTACTACTTGCATTTAGGTTGTCCATCTTCATTTCTATCTGATACTGCACAAGTAAGTCAATCTTGACTCAAAATCTTTTTAGTTCACTACTTGGAATCATAGTCTAAACTGGTTTTTTATTGAAAAGGAAGCTAAGTGATTTGTTTTGGCAAGGATTTGCGTTGATTGATGAAATGATACAAAATGACGTTTTCACCCTAGTTATTTGTCTTGGGTTGTGACCAAGTTACCCCCATGATTGATGTACCCACCATCAAGATAAAACTTGATTCCTTCTAGAGGTTAATTTATACCTAGGTCCATGTGATTTCCCAAGGCCTAGGATGTGGCTTGAGAATGCCATTGTTCTCTTGAGTACTAGGTCAAGATCTTAATTATTAGCCACTGATTAATTTAAAATTTATTACAGCACATTATAGAGAAGTGGTCATTCTTCCTATAGAAATGTGACAACCTTATATGGGATTCTTTATTTTGGTTTCATAAATATGTTATTAAAACATGGCCTCAAAATGTGAATGATGATATTGATGGGGAACTTAAAAATTCATAAGAGACTTTTTATTAGCATCACATCTACAACAAGTGTACCTATCTTTAAAAACATACAACAAATGATTTTAAAAATGCCTCTCGATTGCTAATGTTATATGTGTAGTTATATAATTTCGAAGCCCCTAGGATTTAGACATAACAGTGCTAAAGTAACAATATTTCAAAAAGTGGCATTAACAAATTAATAATGACACATTCTTAACATGGGTATGTGAATTGTATTTTCTCTCATTTTGAAAGCCTTAAAATTATCTCTCTCTCCCTCCCTCTCTCTCTCTCTATATATATATATATATATGTATATATATATATATTCACTCTCTCTCTCTCTCTCTCTCTATATATATATATATCTATATATTCTCTCTCTCTCTCTCTCTCTCTCTCTCTCTCTCTCTCTCTCTCTATATATATATATATATATATATATATATATATATATATCAATTTTCCTAAAATATTAGAACTTACTTTAGTTAGGGTTGCGTAGACTCAAACCAGTGTGCTCACATAACCTGGTTTGTAGTGTAATTTTTTCGACTAGAATTTAGAAATCCCAATTAGACTTTTAAGGGACGAAATTTATACATTTTACTATATTTGTATGATTTCTAATGTTTTTAAAGTTGAAGCCTAAACATTGCTTTTAATTTTAAGGTTTAAAAAAAAACTTTTTTTTTGGAGCACTGACTCAAACTACTGCATGAAAGAGCGTTTAAGTGAGTGCTAGTACTTTAAGTCTACTTTTATCTAGTGTTAATAACATAACAACACTTTTTATATGAGCATGTTAATAATGTAGGCGCAAACAATGGAAGCTTGAAAACGATGACAAACTCTTATTCCATAAAGATCTCTTATATATGCATTGCATCATAGCACTTGCACCGTCCATGCAGCATGCCTAACTCTACCATACACAGGGGCGTTATCTTGCTTCAATGGCCGACTTCCATGGACTTCGTTTTAGAGGCAACTCCTTTCCAACGTCCACTACCATAGCCATCTCCTTTATCTCAGGATGGGGGACCATGGTGGGTGATAACTTGGCCCATGCTACATCCCATCACCGAGCCAGTAATTAGAATACAACCACCACAAAGAAGGTACAAGATGCGCATGCATGCATGTTCACATCTGCACACGTGTATTTTCATCTATACATGCATGTTCACATCTGCACACGTATATTTCCATCTATACATGCACGTTTCCATCTGCACATGTACGTTTCCATCTCGCACGCATCTTCACACCTCAGCATGTATGTATGGAGCTCCAAACATATGTATGTCATTTTGCATATGCACGTTCTTGAGATTGGCGTGCGAACGTGTGTACCCATTGCGTATGCACGTTCCTAAGTAAAATACTATAAAAGGAAAGGGCCCCTCTCATTTCCCACTGTTTCCTCTACAGCTAGCTAAAATCTTGCCAATTCACTACAAGACACTGCTGCCATACACGCGCTCACATACACGCGCTCAATACACGCGATAAGTTACGGGCGCATGTATGGTCGCGCATGTATATGAGTAGTATCGAGCGCGTGTATATTCGCATCTACATTTGCATGTATATTGGCATCTACATTGGCATGTATACTGGTTTCAGAAACGCGTGTACCAGTGCGTGTATATATGCGCAATTATACACGCTTTATTACACGCGATAACAGAGAACTTTATTAGGAAAATCTCCATTCCTTTACAAAATTAAAAACCATTTTCTTTAAACCATCTCATAGTACATTACAGTATATATCATTACATAATCCCACTACATGCATTTACAACAATGTAATATATTCAAAAATAAATCATGAGATGATAATTAAAAGACAACATATACAATAGAAATGTCATCAATTTAGAACGATACAGTGATGGATTGGTTAGGGTTTGATCTCATCTTCAATAAGATCCATCCTTGCCAAATGATCAACATCAATATCCATTTGATCAATTTGTAAGGCTACGATTAAATTTATTCCACTATCGATATTCTGTCCATTGATAATGGTACCGATGCCCTGATCATCCTCATCAACATCACCATCATCCTCAATGGTAGGGTCATCCTCATGATCATGAGAAATGGCACGCTCATCCTCATTATCATGATCATCTCTTATTTCATGATCATCGATCACAACATCTTTATTGACATGTTCGACATCGTCTTCATTGCGGCTTGCTACATCCTCCATATGCTCTATATCAGTGAATTGTTGCCATATATATATAGGCAGTGATGTGTGTGAACACACTTAGGACCGCCGGGGCACTTTTTCCCTCTTTAGGAGGTTTTTTTCCCCAGCTTGTATATACGCCCATCCTTCTAGGGCTAACTTATCTTTTTTTTCCCCAGCTTGTATATACGCCCATCCTTCTAGGGCTAACTTATCTTTTGTACATTGACACAATCTAATACACTTTGTGTTGTGTGCATTCTTGCTCCTTCTTCTCCAAGCTTTGTGTGCTTTCCTGCAACCCTAATTCCAACAATTGGTATCAGAGCAGGCATCGGCTCCCAGGGCTACGCCGCCAGCACCCTTCGACTCACGTTCTCCGATTGAGGTGAGCTTTCACGAGCGCTTCCAGGTCCCTATACTCTGCAAAAAAAACCCGTAGGGCTTTATGTTCTCAGAAATCGCATCTGAGGTCGTTTTGGGCTCCCTTTTTGCATTTCAAGTTCTGCACAGGTGTTTTCGTCATTTTCTACAGAAATTTCGACAGTGCAATTTTCTGCAAAACAAGCATACGTACTCTATTGTGGACTGTGCTACATAGCACGAGTTGTTTTCTGTTCAGTCTTTGCTTCATTACAGGTAGCTTTTGCATCAGTTTCAGTCAGTGGCCATGGCTGATAACAACAATGATGTATTTCGCATGTTATCTGCTGCTGCTGACAAATTGGATGGAGACAGCAACTACCCACTTTGGGCATACATGATGCAGCATGTTTTGGTTGCAAAAGGAGTGTGGAACATTGTGCAGGGTATGGATGTACGTCCAGGTTCTGTGGATGTAGGATCTGTTGAGGATGTTGCAGGTTCTAGCAGCTCTACTATTGCTGCTGTTTTACCCACTGCTGAACAAGCTCGTTGGGATGGTAAAGATGCACAGGCTCATGCCTTGATTGCACTTTCTATCAAATGTAACATCACCCCACATATTCGTTCCAGAAGAATCTATTGTCTGTCTCTACGCTTGCTAGACTTGGATTTGTAGTCAAATTTGTGGATGACAGATGTACTGTTCATGATTTGACTTCTGGTGATACGATTATTGTATCTGTCACCTTGTTTCGTGGGCTGTATAGGCTCAATTCTTATGACAAGTGTGTGGAAGATTCAGCAAATGCAGTTTCTGATGAAAAGGCAGTTTCAGATGCAAAACTATGGCATGCTCGTTTTGGTCATCTGAACTTTGCTAGTTTGCTGCGTTTGCAGAAATTTAATATGGTTGCTTCATTGCCCCCTCTTGAGGCACCATTGAAACATGTTTGTGAAGGCTGTATTTTGGGTAAAATGCAGCGTTCTGCGTTTCCAAAGGATGGTTCTGTGCGGGCCACTCGCAAATTGCAACTTGTACATAGTGATGTATGTGGGCCTATGCAAACTCCATCATTTGGTAAACACTTGTACTTCGTGACTTTCATTGATGATTACTCGAGGCATGCATGGGTATATCCACTGAAGGCAAAGTCCGAAGTGTTTTTGTGCTTCAAAGAGTTTTTTCTTATGGTTGAAAATGTATCCAATTGTACTGTGGTGGGCACCCTCCGTTCTGATCGAGGGGGAGAGTACTTGTCTAAAGAGTTTGATGCATTTCTAGCTAGTCGTGGGATAAAACACCAATGTACAGTGCCATATACCCCTCAGCAAAATGGTGTTGCTGAGAGGAAAAATAGGTCACTTATGGAGATGGCACGATGTATGGTCAAGAGCCAAGCTTTGCTACATGCGTTTTGGCTTGAGGCTGTCATGTGTGCTGCATATGTACTCAACAGGTGTCCCACTAAGGCCTTACAGTCTATTACTCCATACGAAGCTTGGCATGGTAGGAAGCCTTCTATTGGTCACTTGCGTGTCTTTGGTTGCTTGGCCTATGCTTTAGTGCCTGTGCAACAACGCAGAAAATTGGATGATAAGGCTGTCAAATGCGTTTTTGTTGGTTATAGTGCTGAGAGCAAGGGTTACAGATTGTATCATCCGCAGTCAAAGCGTATCTTGATTAGTCGAGATGTTGTTTTTGTGGAAGATGCTCTGCAGCCTTTGTTATCATGTACCAAAGAGACGGGTGTGAGCTCACGGGATGTATTTGATACATTGTTGTCTCTGTTTACAGGTGGGAATTCAAATGTAAGTCCTAATGAGGCAAATATTCAGCCTATGCAGATTTCAAATGACATAATAGATCATCCCATTTTTGATGCAGATTTACAGGATGTAATTTCTGAGGATAGGGCTAAAAATGAGCAGGCTAGAGGTATGCCTAAATGGCTGGTGCAAACCTTGCATGATAGTAAAATTGATGCACCTATATCTAGTCATACTTGTTCAGGTTCTCAGCATGCCTCTTATGCATCAGATTGTTATGCTTTGGCTATGTCTAGTATGTGTGAAGAGGAAGAACCTCTTTCATTTGATGAGGCACAAAAATCAGAAAATTGGTTGGCTGCAATGCAAAGTGAATATGATGCTATAATCAAGAATGGTACATGGTCTTTGTGTAATTTGCCTATTGGTAAAAAGGCCATTGGATGTAAGTGGGTTTTTAAGTTGAAACAAAAGCCAGATGGCAGTGTTGATCGCTATAAGGCCAGACTTGTTGCAAAGGGTTATGCTCAAGAAAAGGGCATTGATTTTGATGAGACCTTTGCTCCCACTTGTCGTATAACTACCATTTGTAGCATTTGTGCATTGGCAGCTTATAATGGTTCAAATGTACATCAGCTGGACATAAGACTGCGTTCTTGAATGGAGATTTGCATGAGGAGGTGTATGTATCGCAGCCTCGTGGTTTTGTTCAAAGAGGGCAGGAAAACAAAGTGTGCAGGCTGAAAAAGGCTTTATATGGTTTAAAGCAAGCTCCACGAGCTTGGTATGAAAAGATACATGCATATTTGACTGCACATGGGTTTCAGAATAGTCCAACAGAAAGCACTTTGTATGTTAAACGTGTGGATGGTGTACATCTAATCATTGCTCTCTATGTCAATGACATGCTGCTCACAGGACCAAATGAGAGTCATATTGCTAATTTTAAGGCTGATTTGAATGCCTCTTTTGAGATGTCAGATTTGGGGCATTTGCATCATTATTTGGGAATACAATTTAAGCAGTGTGATGGAGGTATTGCTTTGTGTCAGACAAAGTATATTGAGACATTGTTGCGGAGATTTGGCCTTGAAGATTGCAAGCCTATTGCTACTCCAATGGAGACAGGTTTGAAGTTGAGTCTTCATGATGCTGGAGATCACTTTGATGTCACACTCTATCACACAGCTGTTGGTTGCCTCATTTATGTATGCATTATGAGGCCGGACATTCAGTTTGCAGTCTCACAGGTGAGCAGGTTTATACATAGCCCAGGGTCTTAGCATTGGAAGGCAGTTAAACGCATCTTTTGCTACTTGAGTGGCACCATACATCTTGGGTTGTTTTATCCCAAGGGGGGATCGTTGCTGCCAGATTTACATGCTTTTTCGGACTCAGGTTGGGCTGGTTGCTATGACACAAGAGTGTCCACAAGTGGTTTTGTTTCATGCTCGGTAGCTCATGCATATCTTGGTTGAGCAAGAAGCAACCTACTGTGGCCACTTCTAGTTGTGAAGCTGAGTACAGGGCAGCTTTCACAGCTATAGGTTGAGTGTGTGTGGCTCAGACGGCTTATGAGACTGACTTGGGTGTTGGACAGGAGTCTGCCACCTCTATCTTCACTGACAGTCAGAGCGCATTGGCAGTTGCGAGAAACCCAGTTTTTCATGCTCGCACAAAGCACATTGAGGTGCATTATCACTATGTCAGGGAGAGACTCTCAGCAGGAGAGATTGGCTTGGCCTATGTGCCAACACAGGACAACCTCGCCGATCTTTTCACAAAGGCGCTTCCTCGTGAGAAGTTTGAAGCTTTCCGCAAAGCTTTGGGCTTGCTCTCCTTTGTGGACTGATCTACTTCGGGCATGGCACTCCCCTATACATGAGTGCCAGCTCTCGTTCACACCATGACTCCCAGGGGGGATTTGTTGCCATATATATATAGGCAGTGATGTGTGTGAACACACTTAGGACCGCCGGGGCACTTTTTCCCTCTTTAGGAGGTTTTTTCCCCCGGCTTGTATATACGCCCATCCTTCTAGGACTAACTTATCTTTTGTACATTGACACAATCTAATACACTTTGTGTTGTGTGCATCCTTGCTCCTTTTTCTCCAAGCTTTGTGTGCTTTCTTGCAAACCTAATTCCAACATGAATGTATTATATATCACTTTGGAATGTGGTGCAATAGGGATGACGTACCACCATTTAATATCATGCACCATTAGCAGATAGATAACCTACTCAAATACACATACTGCAGTAATTAATTAGCATATCAAAAGTCAAGGGGTACGTGAGCTTAGATATATATGTAAATGAAACACATTAGTAAAAAAATGCATACCGGCTCACATTGTTGTGGCAATACGAGCCTATCTTTCTTTGTTTGCCAAAACTTTGTAGAGTCAATAGTTACCTAGCCACTTGCATGGCGTTTTATCGTTGTATTAGGCCCTTTTTCTTTCCACCACGTTCATTTTCCATTTGACATCCAAAACATACACAAAGAAGCGACGAAAGTCAAGCCTAAATATGTCTTGGATTGTGCCACAATAATCATCCATTTTTCCATTGGCTCCCTCAAAGCTACTAATGACGCCGCAATCTTGTGTATTCCTCTTTTCATCAATTCTTTGTGTTCAAAAATGCTTGCCTTCACACCATATAGCATTGAACATAGTGCATTGGACCAAAATAGAAGCAATATTTGTATAAGCAATGTGAGTAAATATTAGAAGCAAATCACTTACAACTAATGCAAAACATTAGTTCTATGTACCTTTAACATGCATCCTCGCGTGAGTAAATATTAAAAGCAAGTCACTTACAACTAATGCAAAACATTAGTTCTATGTACCTTTAACATGCATCCTCGTGCATACTCCCATTCTTCCGCTGTGATATGCAGCCCCTCGCTGCTCTCTGCTCTCTCCATTTCCTCATGCAACCAATCAACATGGATATCATTCGGAAGTGTTGCTAGATGCTTAGGGTGCGCCTTATGAGAGCCATGTTGCCTCCGAAAGAGAGCTCTTTCTGCTTGCCTTTTTGTCTTTGCATTCTCATATCTTGTAACCCATCTGCTCATCACATCACTATTAAGGATGCAAGTGAAATTGAGATCATCAATCAATGTTCTGTCCTTTTCCTTGAGGCGCAATAGAGGTGGCCAAGCTTGGCGCATACGTCCTGCGACCCGCAAGTCCTCCCGTACGCTAACATTGTCTCGTTTACCAATAACATGTTCCCAAATACCAGATCCCACATTCTTGAAAATATGCATGGGATCAAGAAGATGATTGATCTTAAGATGGGTACAATATGGTAGTCGGAAAAAATGGAGTACCTACACAAGGGATTGCTCTATGTGGTCTTTAATCCAATTAGAGACTACACAAAACAAGATTGAAAAACATTACTGTACCTGTTCATGCCATCTGGAGGTAGAACATTAACTCTATAAAAGTCGCGTGTATACACGCGGATACTTTGTGAAATGTGCGTGTATAAGCGCAGCTAAACTTATAAAACGCGTGTATAAGCCCTCGTATCAGCGCATTTGACTGGGTCTATACACGCGCTTTTACACGCATGTCTCTGGCCGCGATGATACACGTGCTGATACACGGGCCCACTACTTTTTTCCCACAAGTCATTTTCTATGGCTAGGAGTGCGGGTATGAGCCTGATCCCTTGTAGTGATTGTTTTCCTGCCTTCTTCCAACCAAGCTCTTGGGGTATGCCATTACCATCGACTTCTCCCCACTTGGCACGTGCTTTGGGAGGTCGATGGCCACATGATCCACAACAACACGATCCAGTCGGAAAGGAAGGTCGAGCACAAATTCACGTACCATACATATCAAATCAAGCAAAGGTAAGGTACAAGCCACTGGTGCTCACAAAATAGCTTGCACAATACCCATATCCATCTCCTTTGTCGTCGCGTCGTCGCAAACAAGGACCCCATAGGTCATGGAGCAGCCCACTTGGCTCGGACTCGGTAGCCTAGCTACTATTCCCACTTGGGGCCTCAACCTCACCACCTACTTTAGGTTCATTTATTTCTAGGGATGACAGAGCATTGAAGTTTAATGCCATTACTTTCATCTCATGTTAGTAATGTAACCACCTTTTATATGCAAAAACACGTGCGAAAGTATGACCAGCCAAATGGAAGCTTGCAAAATGATGACAATTCTGATTACATAGAGTGCTCTTGATCTTGAGCTGGTTCATGTGTTATAATTGGGACAGCTACCGCTATAAAGAAATGTTCACAACGCATAGATCTCCAAGGGTTCATCTTTAGAAAAATGTAAACAACGCATAGATCTCGAATTTAAAAAAAATGGTAGAATAGCACAAGGTTTTAACAATAGGACTATTTTTAATTCTTGGTCTCAAAAAATTGTCCATTCATATAAGGGGTTTGAAACCCAAAAAGAAAAATTCATAAGAGATACTTTTTATTAGCATCACATCTACAAGAAGGGTACAGATCTTTTGAAACATACAATACTTTTTATCGGCATCACATCTACAAGAAGGGTACCAACCTCTTAAAACATACAACAAAGGATTTTGAAAATACCTCTCCATTGCTAATGTTATATGTATTTCGACACAAAGGTTACATAATTTCGAACCCCCCCTGGGACTTGGACATAATAGTGCAAAAGTAACAATATTTCAAAAAGTGGCATTAACATTAATAATGACACATTCTTAACATGGACAAGTAGATTGTATTTTCTCTCATTTTGAAAGCCATGAAATTATTATTTTTCTCTTTCTCTCTCTCTCTTCCTATTATTGATTTCCTTAAAATATTAGAATTTAGTTTAGCTAGTGTTGCTTAGACTCAAACCAGTGCTCACATAACCCAATTCGTAGTGTCATTTTTTCGACTAAAACTCAAAAATCACGACGATTAGAATTTTAAAGGATTTTTTTTTGTACATTTTATTTATTTATAAATCTTGATATTTGTATGATTTCTATTGATTTTCAAGTTCAAGGGTAAACTTTGCCTTTGGGTTGGAAAAAAAAAACAAAAACTACACCTTTTTTTTTTGGGGGGGGGGGGGGGGGGGGGGGAGCCGTGAGACTCAAACTAATGAGCGTAGTAGTCTACCTTATCTATGGTGTTAATATAACGTAATAACAACACTTTTTATATGAGCATGTTAATAACGTAGGCAGCTTGAAAACGATGACAAATTCTTATTTCATAAAGAGCTCTCGATCTTGAGCTGGGACGTATATGCATTGCATCGTAGTACTTGCGCAGAGTAAGGCAAGCAAGCCTAACTCTACGTAGGGCCTCGGCGTCACCTTGCTTCAATGGCCGACTTCCGTTTCAGAGGCTGCAGCTCCTTTCCAACCCCCACCACCTCCGTGCCCGTAGCCACCGTATCCCATGCCGCCACTACCGTAGCCACCTCCTTTATCGCTGCCACCACCGTAGCCATGACCTCCGTTGTTGTAGCCGCCTCCCTTGTCGCCACCACCATAGCCGGATCCGCCATTACCATTACCATCGCTGTCGCCGTAGCCGCCTCCCTTGTCGCCACCTCCGTAGCCGGAGCCGCCCCCGCCGTAGCCGCCTCCCTTATCGCCACCCCCGTAGCCGGATCCGCCCCCGCCGTAGCCACTGCCCCCCTCGCCGTAGCCGCCTCCCTTATCGCCACCCCCATAGCCGGAGCCGCCCCCACCGTAGCCACTGCCCCCAGTGCCGTAGCCACTGCCACCGTTGCCGTGGCCGCCTCCGTTTCCGCCACCACCATATCCAGAGCCGCCCCCGCCGTAGCCAGAGCCGCCCCCTCCGTAGCCGCCTCCCTTGTCGCCACCACCGTATCCGGAGCCACCCTGGCCATAGCCACTACCGCCGCTGCCGTAGCCGCCTCCCTTGTCACCACCACCGTAGCCGGAGCCACCCTGGCCGTAGCCACTACCGCCAGAGCCGTAGCCGCCTCCACCACTGCCATAGCCACTGCCACCCTGGCCAGCCCCGCCACCCCCGTACCCTCCGCCATGGTCGTATCCTCCCCCTTCGGATCCCGACTTGCTGTGGCCACCACCACCACCAGCGTAGTAGCCAGCTCCCGTCTCGTCTGGCTTGTCTACGGGCTCCTCCCGGGCGGCCTCACTCAGAAGTAGGGACGTCCCCACCATGAGGAGCAGAAGCAACGCTTGCTTTCTGGCCATGTGAATGATATATTGATGATAGCTGAGATGATGCACTCCTTCTTGCGCACCACCTGCATTTTATAGCTGCTGCCGCTGATCGCAAGAATATCGACGCGTAAGTTGTGTCCAGCTGGGGGTCCCCGCTCAGCACTATTGGACGTCGTGGGATCCAACCTGCAAGATCTTCCTCCTCCTCAGATTATTTTCTCATGACTGCTTTTGTTGGCGACTAAGCGCGCGCGCATTCAAAAGGCGTTCCTTGACGCCTGCCTTAATCCTTCCCTAACTGTGGATTATTTTGGACGTCGCCATCGCCTGCTGGCCACCACCGGCCTCTCGTCGTCAAGGGAGAGGCCCCATCGAGATCCCGTTGTTGAAAAATATAATCATGTCTGCATTAATTGTCAACGGAAGTCACAGAGTTTCTTCTTGCAAGAGTTTGAGTTTTTTTTTCTTTTTCTCTTTTTTTCCTTTTCTTATAAAGGTGGGTGAGTAATGGCTACAGCGTAAGTAGCTTAGTTGTCAGTAGTGGCTATGGCCGTGCAGACTTTAGAGGTTTGCACTTTAAACGCGCCGTGATGATGACCAAGATCTTTTCCCTGTCATTGGCGAAACCAAAACCCACTATACAAGGACTGGAATTTGTGAAGGGCGGAGAATTATTTGACGGTGCTAATAGAAAGGAGACATCTCCATTGTAAGCGGCATCATGATGTGCATTGGTGGTGTTTGGACAATGTATCCAAAGCATACCCCCCAAATAACATGAAGCTCAACTGAGATGTAGCCATGTTTACCAAGTTGATACGACCCTGAAGAGGCCACATGCTTTTTTAAAAAGCCATGCAATACAATTGAGCCTCACTTAGTGGGTTAGGGTTTGGGGGGGCACCGTACGTCAAAATGAGATCAAGCACTTAGTGGGTTACTTCATGCAGTGACTCTATTATTGATCTTATCCAAGCTGGAGGAGATCTTGGCCATGCATGTTCAAGCCAAAACTTTTGAAAGGCGATTCAAAAAAGGACCATTGATTCTTTCTCAAAGTCTTTGAACACTCCATGGCGCACGCTATAAGAGAATGAGGCAGGCCACACATACGAGCCACACACGCGGCCAAACACATGGCCAGATACACGATCACACACAACCGCTGGGGCCCTGTGTGTGATCACACATGTGGCCATGCTGCACTTGGGATCGTGCGCTAGAATCAGCCTCCGACTTACTATGGATAATAGTACTTGACCATATCTAAATTATGATGGGTCATTGGATTTGTCATGTGTAGTAGATGGGAAAGAGCAAAATATCACATTTCTCTCACAAAGACACCTAATTTATAAACGACTACACGCAAATCCTATCCTCTTCTAGGTCTTGACAAGTCTCTTCGTCCCCCTCAAGACAGACCCATGGAACGAAGATCAATAAGAAGGTTGAATCGACTATGTGAACCATCACCATGATCATCATCGATGTCAAGATCCTCCTCCTCGTGGTCTTCCTCCTCATTTGCATTATTGCCCTCATTTGTATCCTCCATGGTCACCACCTCATTTGCATTGGCTCCATCATGTGCATCCGCCACCTCCTCCATAACTTCGACGTCGAGATCTTGGAAAATGGCCTTTTCACACGGGAAGTAACTTGCACTACATACCACCATCTCAGTTCATTGATTTGGAACACAACCTTCCAAGATCAAAAGACTTTTCTTAAGGCCCAAGCAAATGAAGTTAAATTAAATTATATTGAAACTCACATATACGTATGTTTAGAAGTTAACCTGTTTCACAATGCATGGGCGAGACTAGAGTGTTGTTATTGGATCACCAAAGCCTCGTAGAGTCTATTTGCTTAAGCCCACTTGGATGTTTCCTTATTATTGCAGTAGGAACTCTACCTATGGGCTATGTAAGAACTACTTGACATCAAAAGCAAAGAACTCAAAGGTTCGCAATCCAAATTTAAGGATGTATGTGATAACACCACAACAATGCTCATCATCCACGCGAAAGTCCCCCCCATGGCCCCACAATCTTGGGTATTTCTCCTTGAGTCAATGCGGTAATGACTCCCCTTTGACCAAATAGCATTATATGAAGTACACTACAATGAAAAAAGAGGAGAGCAAATGCTAGGAGAGGGAGATGTAAGGTGCCTTCCCCTTTGACCAAATGGCATTGTGGGTGTTGCTCATACAAGAAGAATCTCAAAAGGCTACTTTCATGAGAGCAACTGCTAGGAGAGGGAGATGTAAGGTGACCATCTCTTTTCCTCTCTCTTCTCTCTCTGTCTTCTAGCACACTCTATTCTCTCCCTCTCCTCTCCCTCTCCAACCATCTCACATCTCTCCCTCATTTATCTCTCTCCAACCATACCTCTCTTCTCTCTCCAACCATACCTCTCTTCTCTCTCCTATCTCTCTCTCTCTCTCTCTCTCTCTCTCTCATACCATCTCTTTCCCACCCTCATCTCTCTCTACTACCATCTTTGATGAAATTTATGGATTAAGCTCCCTAATGACAATCAACTATCTAATTAGATATTAATTCTGATCTAATCTTACACTAATGATAACACTAATCTAAGGTGGATAAAAATAAACAATACTCATGGTGATGAGTGTGTGCTAATTAAGTTTAGACTCAAGTTCAGTTAGGTTATAAGATGGAAACTTGTAGTCATAAAAAGACTTGAGATGTTATGCTTGTATTCCAATGCTTCAAATGTCCTCCTTTTATATGAGGAAAGTACAACAAAGCTATGATAGCTCATGTGGGATAACTTGGCTAGGTGACTTGGCACTCTAGCATCACTCATTTCAACACCGCCCCTTGATGCTAGATTGGGTATAATTTTTAGGCTTTCACTCTTTCTCTCTCTCCCCTTATGCTAGGCTGCTTTGGCATTATAGCTACTTTGGCTATGAATTTCAACTTGAGTGTATTATATGGCCTTAGAGGCTGATTACATCACACTTTTTGTAGAGACAAGAGGGGTGAAAATTACAATGGTTCTTTCTCTAGAAGAGCACGTCTTCAAGCAGGGATAGCTTTGGCCTCGATGTACCTTGCTTGCTTCTTTTTTTGATAGCAGTACTCATAAAAAGACTTGAGATGTTGTGCTTGTATTCCAATGCTTCGAATGTCCTTCTTTTATATGAGGAAAGTACAACAAAGCTATGATACCTCATGTGGGATAACTTGCCTAGGTGACTTGGCACTCTAGCATCATTCATTTTAACAATCTTCATATCTTTGTCTCTCTTCTCTCTCTTCTACCATCTCTCTCTCTCTCTCTCTCTCTCTCCCCCTTGTCTCTCTCTCTCTCTCTCTCCCCCCCTTGTCTCTCTTCTCTCTTGTCTCAATCTCCCCCCCTTGTCTCTCTTCTCTCTTGTCTCAATCTCCCCCCCTCTCTCCCTCTCCCTCCCTCCCTCTCTCTCTCTCTCTCTCTCTCTCTCTCTCTTGTCTCTCTTCTCTCTTGTCTCAATCTCCCCCCCTCTCTCCCTCTCCCTCTCTCTCTCTCTCTCTCTCTCTCTCCCTCTCTCTCTCGTATCTCTTCTCTTTTGTCTCACTCTCCCTTACCTCTCTCTCTTCTCTGTCTCTCCCCTTCCATCTCTTTCTCTCTTGCTTGTCTCTTGTCTACCTCTCTCCCCCTTCCTCCCTCCTTGTCTCTGTCAACCTTAACCCTCTCCCCTCCTCTATTTCATTAGTAGTCTATCACTGTCTTTCCTTTCCTCTCTCTCCTCCTTCCCCCTTCATTGTCTCTGTCAACCTTAACCCTCTCCCCTCCTCTATTTCATTAGTAGTCTATCATTGTCTTTCCTTTCCAACTCATTTTCACTCTTCCTTCATCAATCTCGTTGTCTTTGGATTGTTTCTATGATGTTATAAGGGAGATAGCATCCTCTCTCTCTTCATGTTCTCTATCTCTTGTCCATGTTATCTCTTGTACCTCTCTTGCTCTTCATGTTCTCTCTCTCTTACCTTTCTGATCAAAGGAGGCTACAAACCTATCATTCATTTAACAGTACACATAACTTCACCCCTACAGATCCTTTGAGTCTACAAACCTAACACTACCTTATTTATCTACACAATACACACAATGTCAATACTTTATTAGTTTATTTAACATGTTGAGCACAAACATATGATTGAAACTCTTAATCATATTTTATTTTAAAGGCCAACATCCATCTCTCTCTCTCTCTCTCTCTCTCTCTCTCTCTCTCTCTCTCTCTCTCTCTCAGTATCATTCATTTATTAACACAGTACACATAACTTCATTTCACCCCTACTACATATCCTTTGAGCCTACAAACTTAACACTACCTTTTTTATCTACATAATTTCAATTTTGACATGTTGAGCACAAACATATGATTGAAACTGTTAATCATATTTTATTTTAAATCCCAACACGCATCTCTCTCTCTCTCTCTCTCTCTCTCTCTCTCTCTATATATATATATATATATATATATATATATATATATACATATATATTTAGATGTAAATAAAGATCATGACATAATCATAAACAATTGTTAAACCCAATCACCCTAATATTCATAAAAAAAATATGTTCATTGAACTACAATGACAACTTCATCAAGACACCCTTCACAACATCCTCTTCGGGATTAATACAAACTATGTTCATGCCTAATTTGCATGGTACCATAGCACAATCTCCACATCCTGCATAAAGCTCTACAATCACTTGCCCTTATTTGCATGGTGCTTTAAGAGGCTATCCCAAAACTCATATCCACATTGACATCTACCTATAAAGAAAACATTTCTCTAAATTCCACATGATATACAACACCCATAATTTGGATTACTCATATGTTTATGCCTTACCTCGCCTTGTAGTCCCAATCTGGGCATCTTCCTTATTAGTGCATACTAGTGCAAGGATTAATAATATAATCAGGTGAAAATAGTTGTGCTGCAAACTACATCGTGGCTTTCCACTTTGGATTTGCTAAGGATTCCTCCAAGGTGGCTAGATCCTTCATTGTTCCCATTATCTCAGCCATCAAGGACATATGGCCAATGAGATCATATGCTCCTCTATTCTCCTTGATCTGCATGGTCCATCTGTTGAAGATTCTGGCTTCTCAGGTACTGTATTACGTTCATCAAAGAGTAGGTGTGCCCACTTTGGAATTGGGTTTCCTTGTGGTGTAGTAGCCAGCTATTGTGATGGAAGTGGCTTTCCTTGTGGTGCGATAGTAGGCTGTTGTGATGTTGAGAGTCTTCATCAAGGCTTCTCTTCTACATCACAAGGAAAGCCACTTTGGAAGTGGCTTTCCTTGTGGTGCAGCATTAGGTTGTTGTGATGTGTGAGTCTTCATCCTCTGAAAACTCCTCCTCCTGGAGAGGAAATCTGATTGGTGGGTTGGGCTCATGATGTGGACTATTTCTTTAGCTGATGATAGAGTGGACGGACCTCCTTCCTCCACTGAGTGTGGGTGTTCTTCAAATACCACATCTCAGTTGGCCAAAATCTTCTTTGCCTCTGTATCATAGAGCCAATATGCCTTCAAATCTTGACTATATCCAAGAAATATACACTTCTTTGTCTCTGTATCATAGAGCCAATATGCCTTTGACTCTTGACTATATCCAATAAATATACACTTCTTGGTTTTGGCATCTAGCTTGGTCTTGGATTCATCTAGCTTGGTCTTGGATTCATCTAGAATATACACATAACACACAGCCAAATGTTCTGAAATGAGAAACTGAAGGTTTCTTACTAGAGTATGCATCTTAAGGTGTAACATCCTTGAGTGCCTTTATGTATCTCCGATTGAGGACATAAACTACTGTGTTGACTGCTTTAGCCCAAAATGTGTTGGGCAAACCCTTTGCATGCATCGAGCCATCTCCGTGACAATTTGATTGCAGCATTCTACAACATCATTTTGCTGAGGTGTGTGAGTAGTGGTGAGTTGGCGCTTGATGCCATTCTCCTTGCAATAGTTGTCGAATTCCATTGAAAGGAATTCTCCTCCTCAATCTGTACAAAACTTCTTCACCTTCTTTCCTGTCTCATTTTCCACAAGCTTATGCCACCATTTTGTTGAGGTGTGTGAGTAGTGGTGAGTTGGTGCTTGATGCCATTATCCTTGCAATAGCTGTCGAATTCCATTGAAAGGAATTATCCTCCTCGATCTGTACACAAAACTTCTTCACTTCTTTCCTGTCTCATTTTCCACAAGCTTATGCCATTGTTTGAACTTGCCAAAAGCTCCAGTCTTATCTCGAAGGAAATAAACCGACATCTTCCTACTGTAATCGTCGACTAACAACATAAAGTAAGAAGATCCCCATAATGTAGTAGTAGAAATTTTACCACAAAGATTAGCATGTACCATCTCTAGAGGAGTCTTTCACTCTAAGACAATGCTGCCATACACGCGTTTCATACACGCGATAAATTACGAGCGCGTGTATGGTCACGCTTGTATTTGAATAGAATCGGGCGCGTGTATTTTAGCATTTAAGTTCGCGTGTATATTTGCATTTATCAACGCGTGTATAAACGCGTTTATATACACGCAGTAATACACACATCTATACACGGTAATATTTACGGATTAATACACGCTATTATACACGGATTAATACACGCTACTATACACGGATTAATACACGCATGGCAAAGAAAAACTGAAGAAAAACTGAATTCCTTTACAAAATTAAAAACTATTTTCTTTAAAACATCTCATAGTACATTACAGTATACATCATTACACAATCCCACTACATGCATTTACAACAATGAAATATATTCAAAAATAAATCATGCATATGAGATGATAGAAATGTCATCAATTTAGAACGTACAGTGACGGATTGGTTAGGGTTCGATCTCATCTTCAATATAAAATTTAATTTCAACGTACGTACAAGACTTGGAAAACACTTACTTGAAGCATCTTGTGCCAACCGTGGGACTTCAACCCATATAGTTGCTCAACGCCTCTTTTCTTAATGCTTGTAAAGGCTCCCTTCAATGATCTCATGCATCCAGTGGGAGTACGCAAAGTGGTGATGGCCTGCTTTACCTTCTTCTCCTCTTTCTTTGATATAATCCATGGTGCAGGTGGAAGACAAACGTGCCCACCCACCTCTCGTGGCCAATCTTGACGCATACGTCCTGCGACCCGCAAGTCCTCACGTACGCTAACATTGTCTCGTTTACCAATAATATGTTCCCAAATACCAGATCCCACATTCTTGAAGATGTGCATGGGATCAAGAAGATGGTTGATCTTAAGATGGGTCCAATATGGCAGCCGAAAAAAAATACACAAGGGATTGCTCTATGTGATCTTTAATCCAATTAGAGACTACACAAAACAAGATTGAAAAAACATTACTATACCTGTTCATGCCATCTGGAGGAAGAATAGTTGCCAAATACGCTTCCAATCTTTTGCACGAAGTGTTTGTGGAGGAATGTTACTCTTACTAGCAACATATTTAGGATGATCTGAGGGGAGAAATCGATGATGATTATCGAATATAGTCTTATACAAACCGTCAGCATACTCATGAAGGGCCACAAACAGGATATGCATGTTTACCCGATGTTTTCAAACCTGTTAAAATATAAATAAAAGTTAGAATAATAAAGTCAATATGTATAATTAATATATATAGCCAATAGTAATAGAGTAGGGAGGTAATTAGAATTCTTACCAGAACAATCGCTGTATCTTGGAAAGTCATGCATTGTCCACATCAACACTGCTTTTAAGTCGAAGTGTCGAGAGGAGGGAGGCCTACTAATGTCCACCGCAGCACCTCTCCATAGTTCCTCCAACTCATCAATCAATGGTTCAAGATAAACATCCATATGCTTGACTTTATGTTTCCCTAGAATTAGAAGGGATAACATAAGATGTCCCTTCTTGATCGCCATTGATGGTGGAAGGTTGTAATTCACCAACACAACTGGCCACACGCTGTATGCGGTGCTTTTGAAACCAAATGGATTCACTCCATCCATACCCAGGCCAAGTCTCAAGTTTCTGGGCTCTGTTTTAAAGCTGGGCCACTCATCTTCAATATGCTTCCAAGCAGGAGTGTCTGCGGGAATTCTCCACATGCCATCATCCGATCGATGTGAGGAATGCCATGACATGAGCTCTGCTATGGATTTGCACTTGAACATGTGTTTGATGCGAGGAATTATAGGAAAGTGTCGCAAGACTTTACGAGGTACATCAAAACTCTTCATATCTGTTCTGTACCTTGCTTCACCACAAGTGGGACAATGTAGAGCCTCCTTATGCGTCCCACGAAAGAGAATGCAATCATTGACGCATGCATGTATGCGATCATAATCCAGTCCTCCAAGAGATGTCACATAGCGCCTCGCTATGTCTCTTGAGGTGGGTAGTCTATTTTCCTTTGGAAGCATGTTTGATAATCGCCTGCATCCAATATCATCAATTATAATTCGTCTTAAATCCTAAACCTTAAACCACTAATTCAAATTTGTAAGTTAGAATGCTTACTTCAATAATGCGTCAAGACTTGCATTGCTCCATCCATAAACTATTTGTATATTAAGTAGTTCAAGTGAAGCACGTAAAACAGAGAATGTGCACCCTTCAAACACCGGTGTCGATGAAGCCTTATAAAGATGCTCTTGTTCCATATCATCGTCGTCCATACCTTTGGGATCATCCTTAAAAAGATTCCGCACCATATCATCAAGCACCTCCTCTTCCACAACTTCGTGGGGTGCAGGGCTATTGTCATCCCTTCCCCACTCATCTCTAACAATAGATCCCAAAGCTCCAGCATCATCTCGTCGACGCTTTGCGTGCTCTCGTCGCGCGTAGGGTACCATGTTAGGGTGTGGTACTGCATCTTGCTTCAATTAGAGTTTATATATTACAACTCTATTAATTTAATTTGGATACCATGAGTCATTTGAATACCATCAATTTACATCTACTCACCTCTAAACCATCAATTTACATCTACTCACCTCTAAACCATCAATTTACATCTACTCACCTCTAAACCATCAATTTACATCTACTCACCTCTAAACCTGTTTGATTCCATTCTCCATACATGGAGATGTGATTCAAGGTAATTCGACGTGCTCGTACAATGCATCCTTGACATCGATTACACATACATTTGATCTGTTGTCCCAACCACACATCGCGATTACGATGACGCATTGTCTCATCTTCCCCAGAACTGCTTGAAGAGGTTGATGACATCCTATGTACAAACCAGAAAACACAAAATCATAATATGTTTTTAATGAAAGTATAAAAATCGCGTGTATTGACGCGGCTATTTCCTAAAAATTACGTGTATTAACGCGGCTATTTCCTAAAAATCGCGTGTATTAACGCGGGTAATTTCTGCAAAACGCGTGTATAAACGCAGCTAAAATATCATACACGCGAATATACACGCGTTTATAAACGCGACGGTATGTTTAAACTAAAAATAGCCCGCCTTCCCCAAATATAGATTTTGAACTAACATATCAACACTGCTTTCGTTTTCGCCTCTTCCAACAGTAACGAAACCTAAGTGCAAGGAGGGAGCAGAGAAGGAGCACACACGGGAGAAGGAGGGAGCAGAGAAGGAGCAGAGAAGACTCACTTTTTCAGAGGTGAGTCAGTTTGTCCTGTGCCTTGTCTCTTTCCTCAGATTTGTTTATGCTATTTGCTCTTTGCTTTTTGGGTTTGTCTCCGTCCTTTTGCTTCTGTGCACACGATTGGGTGAATGATTCTGACAGGGGCAACAATGGTCCTTTTATAAGGACACTTTGTCTTTGTCGGAGGTCGGTCCTTTTGAAAAAAAATTTTCGCAGGTCGCGTGTAGAAACGCGTGTAAAAGCGTGTGTACCCTGTCTGCAGAGTCTGTTCACGCGAATATACACGCGTTTTCTGACGGGTATATACACGCGTTTTTTGACGTGTGTGTACACGCGTTTTCTGACGGGTGTATACACGCGTTTCTGTACAGGTGTATACAAGAGACTGCGTTTCAAAATTCATGATTTGCAAGCAACACAACTGACTTGAATGATGATATTTGTGTGAGTCAAGAGACAGCCCATGATGTACATGAAGATGTTTGTTGTTGCAGGTTCTTTATGGATATTCCAGGTTCTTCATCCGATCCATTTGCGTACAGCAATTGGCTGATGGAGATGCTGAATCATTTTGGGCGCCATCCTGGTCCAGTTGAGCTCACAAAGTATATGTATGCCCACCCCCCTCCTTCCCTGCCTGGTGTCTATACCCCTACCGCGAGTATCCAGGGCACTCCAGTGCCGTCTATTCCTCCGAGTCCGACGAGACGGCATGCAGCTTCTCCTCTTCCATGTCCACCGAGGAGACATACCTCGTCCCAGACACACTCACGTACACCCTCACAGCCACCATCACGTGCTCCCTCAGAGCCACCGTCATGTCAGGGCTCACAGCCACCACCGTCACGTAGACAATCCCCCAGTCGTGACTCCACCCGCAGCAGTAGGAAGAGTGGGAGTGGAGGATGCGGCGGGTGCTTTGGTGGGGGAGGTGGGGGAGGTTGTAGGGCACGCGGTGAGAGAGGAGATAGAGGGAGAAGAGTTAGAGGAGACAGTTCAGAAGAGGAGGAGATGAGAGAGATGGAGAGAGTGGTCTGCTATGATGTGACGGATAGGGGCGGGATAGTGATGGATGCGAGGGGGAGGGAGGTAATGGAGTACATGCGTGGGGTAGTATCAAACTCATATAGAAATTGTTTTATTAAATTTAAAGATCAAAATAGCCGATTAGTTAGGGAGGTGATAGAGGCTGTACATAGTCGGTACCCCAATCCCCCACATGCTACATTCTCGGATGTATGGGGAAGGACGCGAATAAGGGAGATCTTAAGTAATAAAAGATCTCACCTTAAAAAACTCGCGTACGATGACCGGCTAAATGTAGCTGCGGGCGGGTGGCTATCCTGCCGAGAAACCTGCCCACCACTGCGCACAAACGCGAGTGGAAGGAGGCAAAGAAACGAGCAGAGGGTGGCGTGAAGAGCAGGCAACATGTGGAGGCACGACGGATCCAGATGGAGACCATTGGATCTTCGCATTTCGGATCTGGCGACGTCGAGTCATCATGGGAGGCAGAGTTCGTAAGTATCTTGCCACTTTATTTGATTGTTTACTTAATTCATTGATTCTATGATTGTTTTAATCTTACAAATTGTGTTGATTATGATACAACGCGACGGGTTACGGGGAGGAAGCCCACAACCCACGATACTGCGTATGCTCGCCGGCATAGCAGACGTGACACGTGGGCCATCTTCAGAGCCAAGGGACGTATTACGGACACGCAGTTTGAGATGGCCATGAGACCATACGGTCGACAGGTACTTGAAAATTCTAAACGAATGATTTTGGTTTATTGAATTACATATATATATACTTATATACTATATATTACTTGAACAGGCACAAGCTGCTGATGATCCACCCGCCGCCACTGCAGAGGGTGGACGTGAGCACTACTCATCGCACATTCCGACCGATGTGAGCTCATCTGAGCATGGAGGGAGCACCGAGTCATCATCTGGGTCTGAGTAGTACTCAGACTTATAGTATCACATTCCATATTGAGGATGTGGTTGTATATATTTTTTTGTAAACTGAAGCCATGGGCTACTTCGAGATATGGACTCCCTTGTATATATGTATGAAATTTTGATAGTAATATTGAATTGATTGATCGATAGTATTACATTCATGTCTGTCTTGAATCGTGTATTGATAATGTATGCATTCATGTCGTTCTTGTCTTAATCTCCCTCGTGCACATGTTCTTCGTGGATGGTCTAATGGGATGGTCTAATGCACAAAAAAAAAAAATCCAGAGAGTGTTATTGGGTGCTGGAATGCTGGAACAATATTCAGGCACCAAATAGCACTCTCTGGATTTTTTTTTTTGCTCTCTGTTCGCGTGTATAAACGCGTCAGAACTGCTAAAATTCGCGTGTATTTACGCGGATAATCTGTAAAATACGCGTGTATTAATGCGTCAAAACTTACAATTACGTGTGTATAAGCGCATCTAAATGAAAGAAACGCGTGTATAGACGCAGGTAGTATCAACGCGTCTGAGACATCTGAACTGAACAGAACGCGGCTATACACCCGTGTATAAGCGCGTCTAAATTAAAGAAAGGCGTGTATAGCCGCATGTATCAATGCGTCTGTGAAAAGAACGCGGCTATACACCCGTGTATAAACGCGTCTGAGAGGTCCTATACACACGCTTTTACACGCATGTCTGTGGCCACGATGATACACGCGCTGATACACGGGCCCGCTACTTTTTTTCACAAGTCATTTTTAGCGGCTAGGAGCGCGGGTATGAGCCCGATCCCTTGTAGTGTTTGCTCGATTGCTGCTTTCCTCTGGAAATTCCTTGCATTGTTGCTTTCCCATCACATGGTTCCTACAATTCTAAAAATGCAGGAAAGTTAGCTACCATATCCTTTTTCTACATCTCCTTTAGCACTACAAATCCAATGTGACCAAATCGCTCGTGCCAAAGAATACTTGTGCTCTTATCTACAAATATTGTGAAGGCACTCAGCTCGTAGAGATTGTTGCGCCTTACTTCTTTGCCAACAACATCTATAATTTTTGCTTCAGTTTTCTTAAAGTGTACTTCAAGCCCATGATCTATCATCGTAGCGCTGATAGTAGATTTTTGTTTATTTGAGGTACATAGAGCTCAGACAACTTCCTCTCTTAACCTGTAGCTACCACAAAAGATATGGTTCTAGACCCTTTGGCTGGACATTTAGCATTATTCCCAACAACACTGATGGGTTCCTATAGAGGCTTCTAAGAACTATACCAGCCCTTCTTACTAGTCATGTGTCAGGATACTCCACTATCCAAAATCCATGAATCTTCAACAACTAGAGCCTCAGCAGATGACCATACCTCTTCAATGGTGACCCAAAGTTCAAGCTTAGTATTGACATTGTTGACTGACTCCTTTTCCTTCCATGAAGACTTCAAGGTTCAGTTCTTCTCGTCAACTTGCTTCTTTCTATATTCTTTGATATCGTGACCCTTCTTAGCAGCTCCCTTGAAACATCTTCTTTGATGTCGTGACCCTTCTTAGCAGCTCCCTTGAAACATCTTCTTCTTTGGCTTCTTCTTCTTCTCATCAAAATATGTCGCACATTTGCCTTTAGCATTGACCAAAAATGTAGCATCACCACCATCGCTTGTCTTTAGCCGCACCTCTTCCCCTCAAGTAACATAGCACTAAATTTTTCAAATAATAAAGGTGGTACTCTAACCTGAGTGTTTGGTGATGTAGCCAATCCATCATACTTCTGCGGAAGAGTCTGGATGCACCCAGGACAACTCCTTACTAATGTGTGCAATCCCTACATCAGCCATTTGATCTCATAGATTTTTGATCCGCAAGATAAATGCTTCAGTAGCTTCTCCTTCAACAAACTTTTTAGTAGCAAGCTGATTCTCCAGGTTCTGAACCCTCGTTGATTTTGAGTCTCATACTGATTTCTCAGTATGATCCAAGACTCTACAGCCTTGGTAGTATGTTGAATTACAGTGAGAATAGAATCACTTACATTGGTGAGACAATGGCACAAATTTCATCAGCATTGCGCCTTCTTTATGCTCAAAGAAGTGTAGCATCTGGAAGCATGTTTGGAGGGTTTTTGGGGTCGAGTCTTCCCACTAGTTCTGTATCCATTCCCAAAACAGTTTCTAGGAGCTCAAAAGAGTTTAGAATGGCATTGATTTTAAATTTCTAGAGAGTGTAGTTTGTCCCATCAAGCTTGCCTTCCATGAAGGTAGGTGGACGAATGCACAAGACTGGTGTAGCAGAGTAGCAGCGCAACGTTAGAGATAGAAGCCCTCACTTCTAGGATTTTATGTAGAGAAAGACTGAACTTTATGCACTATTCTTACTAAGAGCGCCTAAGCTCTAATACCATATAAGAATATGGCATAGTGGAAAGAGATAGCAAGACAAAGCACAATAGATAATGCAATAGATATACAATGGAGAGAATTTAAAAATTTTGATTATACCAAATTGGTACAATTGATGGTGTTGTCCACCCCTGCACTCTTGAGTAGAGCTTAGATGGTGATCTATACTACAGACTCTAGATGGAGGATGTACTGAGTGTAGAAGGGGATGGATACTCATAAGCATTGGATGCCTTCGCTCATGGCAACCAATAGTACTGTAGGCGGTGTGGTAGACTCGTATACAACAACGAGGGCGGTTACATAGCATAGACACGATCACTACTCGCATATCAAGAACGCAAGAACGCAGCCCACCGACCACCACCACCGACCACTACCCACTAATGATGGACTTGGTATCTAAGGGAATATCCTAGGGAATATCCTAGGGAATATTTCTCATATTATCACCAGGGGAGTTAGCAGCATCAGGGCATTACCTTGGGCCCCCACTAATGCTCATACCCTTGACCATCTCCTAACCGTCATTAATGGTCACAATAATGACCCCATCGGATCTAAGCTGGGGTTTCCACTAAATACATATGCACCATGGCTACTCCTCATAATGGGGGCCTAATAAATGTGCATTATACATCAAAGTGAGATACATGCTGAGAGGCACGCATTGAGTGTATAGTGTTACTATCAAGGATTGATTGCCACTGTCTTGAGAAAACTGCTGAGAGACTCTAGTTATACATGCAATATACACCAATTGGATACGGATCAGGCACGAGACGAACACAGACACAGCCTCTTGGCTTCTATAAGTGACTATGCAACGGAACCGAATACTAAGACTAAAGGACTCGTGCGGACGATCCCGATTGTTGCATGAAATACTAAAGACTTAATAGACAGATTCACCAAAAATGATAATAGACAAGATAATTATACAGAAAGACAGACTCGATGAATACTAAGACTAATGGACTCGTGCGGACAATCCCGATTGTTGCATGAAATACTAAAGACTTAATAGACAGATTCACCAAAAATGATAATAGACAAGATAATTATACAGAAAGACAGACTCGATGAATGTATATAGATGATACAAAAATGATCTTCCTTTATTCCAAAGAGATAATAAAAAAACAACAACCTTACAACAACCTTTACAGAGTTTTGATTACATCCTTTTATATTGCTTACTCACATTCATAGGGCGGTACAAAGATAACCTCTTGCTTTGAGTATGGTTGATTTAGAGGCGTAATAACCTATTAACTCGTACACTGGCTATGACATTTCAATGGTGCTGCTTCGGCTGGGTATCTATCCAACTATGATTGTTTGGTGGCTATTTGGCCCATGGCCAACATCTGGCACGCTCGGTGGGTCGGATTCCCAATCCGATGACTTGAACCTTGAATCTTCGAGTCTTCATGATGATGTTAGATGCTCCTTAGCATGTACCTTGAGTCTGGGGGAGTTCTGATCACAACATGTAGATGAATCCACCTCTACATCCTTAGTGCCAAGACTCTCAAACCTAGTGAGACAGACACATTTGTGATGGTGATATGGAAGAATGGATCTAGAAGATGAAGGAAAACTTCCTCAAGTTTGAGCTATGAAACAAGGACGGTAGTATGGCTAATGACCTTTTGCCACATCGGGCTAGCTGAGGTGCCCACCATCGTCATCGATTTAGACACATTCTTGATCCCTCGAGTCTGGTAGCTTTAGTGTTCGACTCCTCCCATATCATCAACATCATTATCGAGGAGTAAGGATGGGGTTGTTCCGGTTTTGGGTGAGGTCATGAAGGGGTTGGGGGGTTGAGGCCATGCTATCACAGAGAAAGGAATCCATCCTCCTCCAAGCACCAGGTTCATGTAGATTGGCTGCAATGATGTTAGAGGAAAGGATCTAGAGGTAGTAACAGTCTTGTGGCGGATGGTTTGGGCGAGGTTGGCATGGAGTCTGGCTTGGAGCCAGATCATTCTGTGCCACAGGTCCGTGATCCGTGTTCAGAAGGAGGCGAATTCGGCATAGAGGGTGACATTCTTGGTCTCTTCGATGCTGGTTATAGTGAGCTAGATATCTGTGCGCGTTTCCTGGTCCTTTCGGCTCCGAGTGACTAGCCTTTTCTTAGTGATCTTACCTTTGAGTTCCTCAATGTGAGCGAGCATCTTGTCCTTGTCGTTCTTCTTTCTCGCTGGTGGTGCTGATCTTTGTAGGACATCTTCAGGGTGACCATCTGATCATATAGCTCATCGTAGTTCTTCTAGAGGGCCGTAGCATGATCCTTCAAAAGGACTATGGCCGAATCTTCTTTAGATGTGGTTCCCCTGGAGTAGGAAACCATGGCCAATCACAGGTTCTCCATGTCGATTGGTGCCTTTGGCTTCAGCTCTGCCAAGTCTTGGATAGGCTTCTTGTCCAAGAGTTTGGCGTTCTGTGCTTTACATAGGGCAAGCCCTTGTTACAAACTGGTTCATCTTGGTAAGGAGGTCATCATGGGTGACTGAGGTTGATGCTTTAGGGGGCAAGGGCTGGGAAAGAGATGTCGGGGCACTTGGAGCGACGGAGTGGAGTGGGGCGGGCATTTGACGCGGTGCGCTGGATTGCGCGTCACCTTCATCATCTGAGTCGAGGTCTTCTTTTGGCTAGATGGCCAGTTGCTTGCATTGGCTGGTGAGGATTAGATAGAGCTTATCCACATGAGCTAGTCCCAAAGATAGCTCAGCTCATCTTGAAGTGAGTTGAAGAGATCAGCCACCAACACATGCCCGTGTCGATCTAGATAGTATCAGGAGAGGGGTTGGTATGGCAATTTGGGTTTTCTCTTTGAGGGTTTGGGCTTTGAGGGAGTTGAGGAAACTAATGAACTGGGTGGCATCTTGGGATTTGGTTTCTTTATCCACAATAAGCTCCCACTACTAGGCATCCACTATCCGATCACAGAGGGCGTTATTCTCTTGTTGGAGGCGATTGACAATATCTTGTAGGCGGAGCATTTGGGCTTTTGCTTTTTGGTAGGTTCCGAATGGATATTCTCCTTGGAAGCATTGGGCAAGGTACTCAATGTACTGTCGGGTTGTGGTGTGGGGACGTCGATGGGCGGCCATTGGCTTGAGGGACCCGCGGTGTTGGAGGCTACCACGGATTGTGCCGGGGTGGCTGGGACAGGCGGAGGTTTCTCAGGTGGCAGAGTAGAGGGGGGCAACTTTAGAAAGACAAACTGCTTCTTTTCTTTGGAGACCTTGGAAGCCAACACCAACTTGCACTTGGACTGGGACACCATGGCGGTGGAATGGGTGTGTCCCATCTCGGTGTGTGTTGAGGCTAGTAGTGTGCTCCGAGCTAACCATTTCAATGGAGATGGGGGCCGGTTTGGTCCTGTGGCTAGGTTTTTGGAGTGTTTTACATTTCTTGAGGCATAGGCATAGGCATAGACATGGGAAATACCTCCGCCCGGTTCTGCACAAGCCTTACGCCGCCGAATGGAAACAACAATGTGAGAAGTTTTCCCATCTTAGTGTGTGTGTTGCTCTTCTGAATGTGGGTGGCTTCTTTTTGTAGTTTGGTGAAGGAGAGGGTTGCCGAACTGATATCTTCTCCCTTCTCAGCCTTGTGGATCCAACCCATGGATACTGAGATATGTTGCATCTAGTTCTGCAGAGCAGCAGCCAAATGGTTTCAAGAACAATTTGTAACACAAAATGGAGGTGGGGTTCTTGCGATTACCCAATTGTGCTCACCGCTCACACGGTCACCGAAGTGTCTCACCATGTAATCATTCTTGGTGGGTGGCTGGGACGACTTCTGTGAGGACAACGAGGGGTAGCCTCAGGCACATAGCCACCAAAGCTTCCATGAGCATGGTTTCATCACCACGTAGGGTGACTGTCATGCTGGTTCACTACTACAATTGCACCAGGTCTTTAGCCTCAGGGTGCACAGATAATGTGTGCCTCGGGATGTTGAAGAAATATTCTTGGTGGGGTGATGCCTAGCCACTTTGCTGCACCTAAGCGTTCTTGATGACAATGCCGTTGAATGGCTTAAAGGTCACCATAGTTGCAAGCAAAGCAGGCAGTGCATGAGAGAGAAGAGAGAAGAAGGTTGCAAGCAAAGCAAAGGCTTGCACAGGCACAGTGTTGGAGCTATGAGAGGGAGAAGAGTGGTTGCATCCACATAGATAGATACAAGAAAGTTAACTGTAGTTCCTGGTAATCCAAAAATAGTTACTGTGCTTCGTGTTGTGCATGATTGCCATGCAACCGTCGAACAATCATGATTGCCACACAACCGTCGAACAATCATGATGGAGGGGTATCACATCGCTTGACTTCCCAGGAGAATCTATGATTGTAAGATTCCTCCCCCAACCCCTTTTTGATGTCTAGTATCTTCCTCTGTAATCAATCCCTCTTCAGAAATATAAAAGACTTGTTTCTAACTGTTTTAACTTAGAGAGAGAAAATATTCTAGAGAGAGAATATTCAGATTTTGAATATTTTTGGATAGAAAAATATCTCTTCTAATTCAGATGAGTTCCCCTGAAACAGAAATTCAAAAAGAATTTTCAATGTGCAATTGGAATTAATTGAAAATAGCTATAAAGAACCTTAGCCTAAGGGTCAAGATTTTCAGAAATCTTTAGACTATGGTCCAATTAAGGTTCCTATGGACCAATAGCATCAATCCATGTGTAGGGAGGAGATAAATCCAACTTGTAAAAAGAAAATACCCAAAAATGAGTAAATGCTCACATGAGGTGAAGAGTTGAAAATGTACAAGGTTTATTAGTAAAAAAAACTATGTGCAATGAGATATTTTGGGTATAATGATTTTATTATGACACATATGTAAGGAAGGGAAGTCCCTTAAATGCTCACATAAGATGAAGAGTTGAAAATGTACAAGGATTATTAGTAAAAAACTATGAGCAAAATTAAAAATATGACATATGTAAGGAAGGGGAATTCTTTAAAGGAGGTGCATATTTCACATAAGATGAAGAGTTGAAAATGTACAAGGATTATTAGTAAAAAAAAACTATGAGCAATATTAAAATGATTCCATTATGACACATATGTAAGGAAGAGGAGTTCTTTAAAGGAGGTGCATATTTCACATGCTTGAATGAGTTTTAAACTCATAAAAATTGAGATATTTCATCTCTCCTCTCTCCTCATTCAAGTCTAGTTCCAAAAAGTTAGCTTAACTGACCTAAAAATGGTCAAATATTGACCAAACTGATTTAGAAAATTCTAGAATCAGTTTGTTTGGTTAGGAGCTTAATTTTTCCTATAAATAGAAGCCTCCCCCTTGTTGAAAAATATATAGTGTTTATGCATCGTTACTCTACTCCACCTAAGCCAAGAACTGTGAATTCATTTAATAATTCACTAGTTTTTGGAGCTTCCCTCTTTCTTCAATCCCTATTAGTGGCTCCATCAACATACTTAACCAATTGATTGGTTGGGAGCCTCTACCGTGAACAAAGAATCAAGCAAGTTGTAAGGTAATTAGTGAATATTCATCTTTCTATAATTTCTCAATGTTTCTCTCTTCTCAACCCCTCTCAAGCTTGAGAAGTTTAATTGGTATGATTTTTTTTAAATGCTATTGAAGTTTGAATAGTAGTGAAGAGTTACATAATTTAATAAATGCTATTGAAGTTAATTTTCATTTATGTTTAAATTCTAATGATTCTTATGTAAATTCTCTCTCTCACTCAAGAAATGGTCATACTCATGACCTATTCTCAATCCAAATCAAGCTTTTCATAAAGCTTTTTCTTAACCCAAGATTAAGCTATGCTTGAGGCCAAATTAATGGTTTTTTCTTATGCTTTTAGTTTATGTATATTGATGATTCAATCCATTATGGATTAAGGATCCAATTAGAGAATCATTTTAATTATTTCCTTAATGATAAGCTTTATCCCTTAGAAAATTTGAGATTTATCAGTCATAGCAGCGGAGCTATGGCAAAATTTTTATAAAAATTATGCATAAAAAATTTTCATTCAAAGCATAAAAAGAGGACTTCCTACCATATTCTAGGAATCATCATCCTAGATTAATTGAAAGAATTTCATTATAATCATGGAGAAATTGAATTTTAATATTATGCATAAAGGATAAATTTTTATATCAAAAGTGTTATTTTTACCATTTTTATTTTCATGCATAGAAGTATGCATAATGGATAAATTTTTTATATCAAAAGTGTTACTTTTATCATTTTTAATTTTCATGCATAGAAGTGTGCATAAAGGATAATTTTTTTATATTAAAAGTGTTACTTTTATCATTTTTAATTTTCATGCATAGAAGTATGCATAAAGGATAATTTTTTTTATATCAAAAGTGTTACTTTTATCATATTGGATTTCATGCATAGAGGTATGCATAAAAGTCGATTATTTTATTATAAAAGTGTGACTTTTATCATAATTGAATTTCATGCATAGAGGTATGCATAAAAGTTGATTATTTTATTGTAAGAGTGTTACTCTTATCATATTGGATTTCATACATATAGGTATGCATAAAAGATATTCTTTTTATACTAAAAGTGTGATTTTCCTCATAAATGGATTTTATGCATAAATTACATGCATAAGAGAAATTCTTTTATTCTAAAAGTGTAATTCCTACCAAATTGAATTTATGCATAGGAAGATGCATAAAAGATTGATTCAAAAGTGTCATTCTCATCTAAATTGAATTTATGCATAGGAAGATGCATAAAAGATTGAATTTTAATTCAAAAGTATCATTTTCATTTAAAATGAATTTATGCATAGGAAGATTAGGAATTTATGCATAGGAAGATGCAAAAAAAGATTGATTTTTACTTCGAAAGTATTAATCTCCTTAAATGGAATTTATGCATAAATAAATGTGTAAAGAAATCTTATATCAAATATAAGAGTTCTCTTGTATTCTATAAATAGATATGAGATGTGATAGGATGTGATAAGAGGTGTATAAGATGTGATAAGAGGTAATAAGATGAATTAAGATGTGATAAGATGTGTATGAAGAAGTGTATATGATAGGATAAGATGTATATGGGTTGTGAAGAGATAGGGCAAGAATGGATGTGATGTAAAAGATTAGATGTGAAGGCATATGGGGTTATATGAATGGGAATGGGGATGTGGATGTATGTGAATGTGAATGTAGATGTGGATGTATGTGAATGTGAATGTAGATGTGAATGTGGAATGTGGATGTATAGATGTGGATGTATGGGAATGTGGATGTGGATGTATGTGAATGTGAATGTAGATGTGGATGTATAGATGTGAATGTGGAATGTGGATGTGGATGTATGTATGTATGTGGATGTAGATGTGGATGTATGGATGTGTATGTATGAATGTGGATATGGGATGTGGATGTATGAACATGAAAATGGATATATGCATGAAGATGTATATGCATAGATGTAAATGTGGATGTAGATGTGGATGTATAGATGTGAATGGATGTGGATGTATAGATGTGAATGGAAATGTGGATGTGGATGTATGTGAATGTGGATGTAGATGTGGATGTATAGATGCGAATGTGGAATGTGGATGTGGATGTATGTATGTATGTGGATGTAGATGTGGATGTATAGATGTGAATGGGAATGGGGATGTGGATGTATGTGAATGTGAATGTAGATGTGGATGTATGAATGTGAAAATGGATGTATGCATGAAGATGTATATGCATAGATGTGAATGTGGATGTAGATGTGGTTGTATAGATGTGAATGTGGAATGTGGATATGGATGTATGTATGTATGTGGTTGTATAGATGTGAATGTGGAATGTGGATATGGATGTATGTATGTATGTGGATGTAGAGGTGGATGTATAGATGTGAATGAAAATGTGGATGTGGATGTATGTGAATGTGGATGTAGATGTGGATGTATAGATGTGAATGTGGAAAGTGGATGTGGATGTATGTATGTATGTGGATGTGGATGTGGATGTATGTATGTATGTGGATGTAGATGTGGATGTATAGATGTGAATGTGGAAAGTGGATGTGGATGTATGTATGTATGTGGATGTGGATGTGGATGTATAGATGTGGATGTATGTATGTATGTGGATGTAGATGTGGATGTATAGATGTGAATGGAAATGTGGATGTGGATGTATGTGAATGTGAATGTGGAATGTGGATGTGGGATGGATGTATGTGGATGTAGATGTGGATGTATAGATGTGAAGTGAATGTGGATGTGGAGTATGTATGTATGTATATGGAGTTTATGTGGATGTTAGGATGTGGATAAATGAGGATGTGAAATGATGTGTGGATATGGATGTGAATATATGATATGTGATGTGAAGGAATTGAAGAGATGAAAAATGATGTGATTGGATGAGTACACATATAAATGGAATGTGGAATAAGTAATGTGGATTAATGAGGGATAATGTGGAAAAATGAGAGTTAATATAGAAATTGTATTTGTAAACTGTTTGTAAATGCTGTTTGTAAATGGCTGTTTTATGTCAAGAATGTTGGGGAAGCATTTTGACCGTCTTGTGTTTAAGGTCGTGGAGACCTAACTGATAAAGTTGCAACTGCTGACGGAGAGTCAATGGAGGACGTCTCGCGTAGCAAGGTCGACCGAGGTCTTGACCAGCCTCGGTTCGATTAAAATGGTGAGCTTCCGGTACGGTGGATGAGGGACCAAGGAAGCGGCCTATGAGTGAAGCGCTAGGTCACCTGCGAAGGATCCTAGAGGGTGCTGACCATACGGTGCTCGGGCTCTGGGTCGCCTAGGATACCCACGCGTGCGTCGAGGAAGATATTGGAACAAGGAGTAAGAGTTGTTTTGTGAAACCGGGCATGGATCTGGTTGACTGACCTTGCTGGTCCTCAACGGATGAGTCCATGGCTCTTTTATATGGATCTGTTGGTTGATCTTGCTGATCTTCAACGAGAGTCCATCTTGATAAGTGATTATATTGCCGAGTATTATGGGCTAGGAACTATGGAAACGGCCTCTGTGTGGACAGGTGGTGAGCGTTCTAGTTGCCAATGATGCCATAGATACTCTGATGAAGGAATGATGGAAAATTATGAATCAACTGGATAAATTGGGAGATTGTGATCAGTGGTACTATGGTTTCATTAAAGGATTGTTTTAAGGTTAGCTGATGCTAAGAAAAAGGCAATTTTCATATTGGGTGTGTAAGTGGTGTGGCTAGTTTTATGTTTGCATGAAATTCCGGCTAGGGGGCCTTGGAACTCTTTTCCTTGGTACCCGGGACAAAACCTAACCAAATTCCAAATTGGATCCCATCACTACAGTGGTTGGGCGGTTGGCTAACCCATGGGATCGGATGGGGTTAGGCTGGACTGATGGATCCGTAAACCGAGACTCAAATTCTGTTATTACGATAGATGAAGTAAGTCCCGGATAGTAATTGTTCTATGGATAGGAATCAACGGCTGTGCCTCTTGATGGGGAAAAAAGCGTTGATCCCAATGATCCAAGTGCAAGTTTCTTCCTTGATCCGACCGAGTATCTTGAAGATGCAATTGGATCAACTTGATCAGAAATAATCTTGACTACGATAAAGTAAAAAGTTATCCGGGTGGAATCGCCCGTGCTTTCCGGGTAAAGGAAGTTTTCCCGAATTCGGTTTTGGAACAACCGTCGGATTAGTCTCTTGTCCGGATATCCGTGGGCGAGGCCCCGAATGTGGGACCCCTGTCCCGTGCGAGAAGTGCTACTTCCGCTGCTAGTACTCGAATCCGTTGCTCGGTGGGAACAGGGGGATCTCACAGTTGGTATCAGAGCATTTGGTTAATAAAGATCAATTGAGAAGACAAATAGGTCAGAAATTTATCAAGAAACACAAAAAGGTTGTAATTGTGTGATATAATTCATACAATTTGATATTCAAATTGAAATTCGTAATTTGGTAATTGGGTCTTCAGATGGAAGTACCGCAATTATATAGAATCCTTGACTTGCTTGAGGCCTAGACATGATGGTATTTACCTTATAATTCCAAGGGCCGTGACTATCCGTATATACCGAGAGTATAACTGCAGCTCTTTACTGACAGTATATACGAGTAAATCTAAGACTTGAAATTATAAGCGTTAATGCTATCCAGATGATGAATTTGAATGTGGTTGATATGATTTTTAATTCTGTTTGGGAACTGATGAATTGATTGGGATTCTGATTGAGAAATGATGATTTTTGAAATTTAGTTGAAATATAATAACTTGAGCAAAACCGCAATGAGGATGAATGGGACGAGTCCCTGTAATGATAAATGATGAAAATGATTCAGCAAATCACTATGAGATTAGTGGATTGTGCTGTCAAATTGCTACTGTTAACACTTGACCGTTAGATCAAGTTAAGGGATGACAAATTGAGAACTTACTTGACTGAAATTCCCGTGGAGGAATGCTCAGAAGGAAATTTTTCGGTCTAATGAACCTTTATCATGTTAAAGATATGAATGATATGATCTGAATGAATTGTTATTTAATGATGAGTTCTAAGGGATATTTATCCCAGTATTCTGTTGGGTTGACCAGAATATAAGGAACCCCAGAATAAAATTGGATCTTAAGAAAAAGAGTTGTCCTCTACTTTATGAGATGAGGACATCTCGCACTTTTCAAGTGGGGTAGAATGTAAGATTCTCCCCCAGCCTTAGAGGTATACAGGAGTAAGAATCTCCCTTTCTGATCTTATAATTATTCTATCTCTAAAATAAAAGAAAGATTCTGTTTAAAAAAGGAAGAACCTTTTCCTGAATACTTCTCAAGAGTCCCACCTGTTTTAAGGATTCAGAAGTGAGAATCGATGTTTTGGATATCAAGGTTTTGGTCTCGAGTACGGCCCAAAAGAAGTTCTTTATCTCTTGGGAAGAAGTTATCTCCCAGATATTGGACCAAAGAAAGTAGGTGATTTAACTTACGAACTTCTTTTATCTCCTCATCTCAAAGTTCTTAATGCCTTCTGTAGAAAATTGTGCCAAACCCAAATCATGGAAAGACGGTAAAACTTCAGTGGCAAGTTACCGTTGGCTTCTAAGTTACGCTAGCTCCTTCCTTTATATAAGTCGTAACTTTTACTTGTCGCTCACAGTAATCTTACTTCCATCGATCTCCTTTCTTTCTTAATCTCCTTCATGGCTTGGCAACAAGAACTAGTTTTATCCATAATGATTCCTCACCTTCAAGACGCAAGTGAATCTGTAAAGAAGGATTTTATAGAGCAGTATGAGCGCTCACTTTTCCCTCACTTGGGAACTTCTGTAGCGCAAACCAAATGGCGGACCTATCAAAACATAACTAGGGTAACACCCTGGGGTCAGCAGCACTTCCGTAACAATGTCCGCTTGGCCATGGTTATTGAAGCTTTGGGTTTGGGTCCCCGATACTACTGCATCATGAGATCAAGGCATCCTGGGTTTTATGAGCGGGTCTTCTTACTGGCGTGTTTTCTTCCTCATGAGAAGATATGCCTTTACCCCGTTTTTGGCTTGCCTCTCAGAGGTCCTTTTGTTAGAACACCTCATACCACTGAGATAGGCGCAGCAATAACCCACAGAATCATTCCCATAGATGAGTTACCTTATACTTGTGCAGCTTGTGAGGACTGCTTTTGTGACCATATGATGGACGGGCTTATGGAAGTGTAAAGAGTTCCTCTATCTTTACTGTATAAGTTCCGAGAATGAATAAAGTTTAAATCTTGTTCGTATTTTGAATCTTGCTCTCTTTAAGACTTATCTTGGTGGTTAATCTTGATTAAAATTTTTCTCTAAGTCTCATATTCGTGCATCTTGCGAAATTATCCCAGTTTGCGAGATGAGGACATCTCGCGTTTTTTAAGTGGGGTAGAATGTAAGATTCCTCCCCCAACCCCTTTTTGATGTCTAGTATCTTCCTCTGTAATCAATCCCTCTTCAGAAATATAAAAGACTTGTTTCTAACTGTTTTAACTTAGAGAGAGAAAATATTCTAGAGAGAGAATATTCAGATTTTGAATATTTTTGGATAGAAAAATATCTCTTCTAATTCAGATGAGTTCCCCTGAAACAGAAATTCAAAAAGAATTTTCAATGTGCAATTGGAATTAATTGAAAATAGCTATAAAGAACCTTAGCCTAAGGGTCTAGATTTTCAGAAATCTTTAGACTATGGTCCAATTAAGGTTCCTATGGACCAATAGCATCAATCCATGTGTAGGGAGGAGATAAATCCAACTTGTAAAAAGAAAATACCCAAAAATGAGTAAATGCTCACATGAGGTGAAGAGTTGAAAATGTACAAGGTTTATTAGTAAAAAAAACTATGTGCAATGAGATATTTTGGGTATAATGATTTTATTATGACACATATGTAAGGAAGGGAAGTCCCTTAAATGCTCACATAAGATGAAGAGTTGAAAATGTACAAGGATTATTAGTAAAAAACTATGAGCAAAATTAAAAATATGACATATGTAAGGAAGGGGAATTCTTTAAAGGAGGTGCATATTTCACATAAGATGAAGAGTTGAAAATGTACAAGGATTATTAGTAAAAAAAACTATGAGCAATATTAAAATGATTCCATTATGACACATATGTAAGGAAGAGGAGTTCTTTAAAGGAGGTGCATATTTCACATGCTTGAATGAGTTTTAAACTCATAAAAATTGAGATATTTCATCTCTCCTCTCTCCTCATTCAAGTCTAGTTCCAAAAAGTTAGCTTAACTGACCTAAAAATGGTCAAATATTGACCAAACTGATTTAGAAAATTCTAGAATCAGTTTGTTTGGTTAGGAGCTTAATTTTTCCTATAAATAGAAGCCTCCCCCTTGTTGAAAAATATATAGTGTTTATGCATCGTTACTCTACTCCACCTAAGCCAAGAACTGTGAATTCATTTAATAATTCACTAGTTTTTGGAGCTTCCCTCTTTCTTCAATCCCTATTAGTGGCTCCATCAACATACTTAACCAATTGATTGGTTGGGAGCCTCTACCGTGAACAAAGAATCAAGCAAGTTGTAAGGTAATTAGTGAATATTCATCTTTCTATAATTTCTCAATGTTTCTCTCTTCTCAACCCCTCTCAAGCTTGAGAAGTTTAATTGGTATGATTTTTTTTAAATGCTATTGAAGTTTGAATAGTAGTGAAGAGTTACATAATTTAATAAATGCTATTGAAGTTAATTTTCATTTATGTTTAAATTCTAATGATTCTTATGTAAATTCTCTCTCTCACTCAAGAAATGGTCATACTCATGACCTATTCTCAATCCAAATCAAGCTTTTCATAAAGCTTTTTCTTAACCCAAGATTAAGCTATGCTTGAGGCCAAATTAATGGTTTTTTCTTATGCTTTTAGTTTATGTATATTGATGATTCAATCCATTATGGATTAAGGATCCAATTAGAGAATCATTTTAATTATTTCCTTAATGATAAGCTTTATCCCTTAGAAAATTTGAGATTTATCAGTCATAGCAGCGGAGCTATGGCAAAATTTTTATAAAAATTATGCATAAAAAATTTTCATTCAAAGCATAAAAAGAGGACTTCCTACCATATTCTAGGAATCATCATCCTAGATTAATTGAAAGAATTTCATTATAATCATGGAGAAATTGAATTTTAATATTATGCATAAAGGATAAATTTTTATATCAAAAGTGTTATTTTTACCATTTTTATTTTCATGCATAGAAGTATGCATAATGGATAAATTTTTTATATCAAAAGTGTTACTTTTATCATTTTTAATTTTCATGCATAGAAGTGTGCATAAAGGATAATTTTTTTATATTAAAAGTGTTACTTTTATCATTTTTAATTTTCATGCATAGAAGTATGCATAAAGGATAATTTTTTTTATATCAAAAGTGTTACTTTTATCATATTGGATTTCATGCATAGAGGTATGCATAAAAGTCGATTATTTTATTATAAAAGTGTGACTTTTATCATAATTGAATTTCATGCATAGAGGTATGCATAAAAGTTGATTATTTTATTGTAAGAGTGTTACTCTTATCATATTGGATTTCATACATATAGGTATGCATAAAAGATATTCTTTTTATACTAAAAGTGTGATTTTCCTCATAAATGGATTTTATGCATAAATTACATGCATAAGAGAAATTCTTTTATTCTAAAAGTGTAATTCCTACCAAATTGAATTTATGCATAGGAAGATGCATAAAAGATTGATTCAAAAGTGTCATTCTCATCTAAATTGAATTTATGCATAGGAAGATGCATAAAAGATTGAATTTTAATTCAAAAGTATCATTTTCATTTAAAATGAATTTATGCATAGGAAGATTAGGAATTTATGCATAGGAAGATGCAAAAAAAGATTGATTTTTACTTCGAAAGTATTAATCTCCTTAAATGGAATTTATGCATAAATAAATGTGTAAAGAAATCTTATATCAAATATAAGAGTTCTCTTGTATTCTATAAATAGATATGAGATGTGATAGGATGTGATAAGAGGTGTATAAGATGTGATAAGAGGTAATAAGATGAATTAAGATGTGATAAGATGTGTATGAAGAAGTGTATATGATAGGATAAGATGTATATGGGTTGTGAAGAGATAGGGCAAGAATGGATGTGATGTAAAAGATTAGATGTGAAGGCATATGGGGTTATATGAATGGGAATGGGGATGTGGATGTATGTGAATGTGAATGTAGATGTGGATGTATGTGAATGTGAATGTAGATGTGAATGTGGAATGTGGATGTATAGATGTGGATGTATGGGAATGTGGATGTGGATGTATGTGAATGTGAATGTAGATGTGGATGTATAGATGTGAATGTGGAATGTGGATGTGGATGTATGTATGTATGTGGATGTAGATGTGGATGTATGGATGTGTATGTATGAATGTGGATATGGGATGTGGATGTGTGAACATGAAAATGGATATATGCATGAAGATGTATATGCATAGATGTAAATGTGGATGTAGATGTGGATGTATAGATGTGAATGGATGTGGATGTATAGATGTGAATGGAAATGTGGATGTGGATGTATGTGAATGTGGATGTAGATGTGGATGTATAGATGCGAATGTGGAATGTGGATGTGGATGTATGTATGTATGTGGATGTAGATGTGGATGTATAGATGTGAATGGGAATGGGGATGTGGATGTATGTGAATGTGAATGTAGATGTGGATGTATGAATGTGAAAATGGATGTATGCATGAAGATGTATATGCATAGATGTGAATGTGGATGTAGATGTGGTTGTATAGATGTGAATGTGGAATGTGGATATGGATGTATGTATGTATGTGGTTGTATAGATGTGAATGTGGAATGTGGATATGGATGTATGTATGTATGTGGATGTAGAGGTGGATGTATAGATGTGAATGAAAATGTGGATGTGGATGTATGTGAATGTGGATGTAGATGTGGATGTATAGATGTGAATGTGGAAAGTGGATGTGGATGTATGTATGTATGTGGATGTGGATGTGGATGTATGTATGTATGTGGATGTAGATGTGGATGTATAGATGTGAATGTGGAAAGTGGATGTGGATGTATGTATGTATGTGGATGTGGATGTGGATGTATAGATGTGGATGTATGTATGTATGTGGATGTAGATGTGGATGTATAGATGTGAATGGAAATGTGGATGTGGATGTATGTGAATGTGGATGTATGTGAATGTGGATGTAGATGTGGATGTATAGATGTGAATGTGGAATGTGGATGTGGATGTATGTATGTATGTGGATGTAGATGTGGATGTATAGATGTGAATGAGAATGTGGATGTGGATGTATGTATGTATATGGATGTGGATGTGGATGTGGATGTATGAATGAGGACGTGATAGTGGATGTATGCATGTGGATGTGGATTTATGGATGTGGATATGGATGTGTATGTATGAATGTGGATATGGGATGTGGATGTATAAATGAGGATGTGAAAATGGAGGTAAGCATGTAGATGTGAATGTGGATGTGGATGTGGATGTATGGATGTGGATATGGATGTGAATATATGATATGTGATGTGAAGGAATCTGAAGTGAAGAGATGAAAAATGATGTGATTGGATGAGTACACATATAAATGGAATGTGGAATAAGTAATGTGGATTAATGAGGGATAATGTGGAAAAATGAGAGTTAATATAGAAATTGTATTTGTAAACTGTTTGTAAATGCTGTTTGTAAATGGCTGTTTTATGTCAAGAATGTTGGGGAAGCATTTTGACCGTCTTGTGTTTAAGGTCGTGGAGACCTAACTGATAAAGTTGCAACTGCTGACGGAGAGTCAATGGAGGACGTCTCGCGTAGCAAGGTCGACCGAGGTCTTGACCAGCCTCGGTTCGATTAAAATGGTGAGCTTCCGGTACGGTGGATGAGGGACCAAGGAAGCGGCCTATGAGTGAAGCGCTAGGTCACCTGCGAAGGATCCTAGAGGGTGCTGACCATACGGTGCTCGGGCTCTGGGTCGCCTAGGATACCCACGCGTGCGTCGAGGAAGATATTGGAACAAGGAGTAAGAGTTGTTTTGTGAAACCGGGCATGGATCTGGTTGACTGACCTTGCTGGTCCTCAACGGATGAGTCCATGGCTCTTTTATATGGATCTGTTGGTTGATCTTGCTGATCTTCAACGAGAGTCCATCTTGATAAGTGATTATATTGCCGAGTATTATGGGCTAGGAACTATGGAAACGGCCTCTGTGTGGACAGGTGGTGAGCGTTCTAGTTGCCAATGATGCCATAGATACTCTGATGAAGGAATGATGGAAAATTATGAATCAACTGGATAAATTGGGAGATTGTGATCAGTGGTACTATGGTTTCATTAAAGGATTGTTTTAAGGTTAGCTGATGCTAAGAAAAAGGCAATTTTCATATTGGGTGTGTAAGTGGTGTGGCTAGTTTTATGTTTGCATGAAATTCCGGCTAGGGGGCCTTGGAACTCTTTTCCTTGGTACCCGGGACAAAACCTAACCAAATTCCAAATTGGATCCCATCACTACAGTGGTTGGGCGGTTGGCTAACCCATGGGATCGGATGGGGTTAGGCTGGACTGATGGATCCGTAAACCGAGACTCAAATTCTGTTATTACGATAGATGAAGTAAGTCCCGGATAGTAATTGTTCTATGGATAGGAATCAACGGCTGTGCCTCTTGATGGGGAAAAAAGCGTTGATCCCAATGATCCAAGTGCAAGTTTCTTCCTTGATCCGACCGAGTATCTTGAAGATGCAATTGGATCAACTTGATCAGAAATAATCTTGACTACGATAAAGTAAAAAGTTATCCGGGTGGAATCGCCCGTGCTTTCCGGGTAAAGGAAGTTTTCCCGAATTCGGTTTTGGAACAACCGTCGGATTAGTCTCTTGTCCGGATATCCGTGGGCGAGGCCCCGAATGTGGGACCCCTGTCCCGTGCGAGAAGTGCTACTTCCGCTGCTAGTACTCGAATCCGTTGCTCGGTGGGAACAGGGGGATCTCACAATGATGCTTGTTCTGAGAGGTGTGCCCATATTAATGTGATGGATTCCGAGATAGTGGGTTAGCGGTGCCACCATATAAATGAATGGATTAGGTGACATCGGCCCATTGTATGATCATAGGCTATATAGCTATTGACTGGATTCTGGAAGCACTCTCTTGTGAGTGTGCCAAGGAGGAATGTTTTTTCATAGAATTTCTCCACGGTCTAGAAAGGTCCAGCTCATGTGAGCTTCAGCTTCCCCGAATGTGGACCCATCCATGGCTAGAACAGTAGGATAGGATCTTCTTCCTTGGACAGTCAAAACTTGGAGTGGCAATTGACCCATTTCTTCCTCCGCTTCTGGATCACTGTAGTGGATGAAGAAGCTCTTGAATCGATCTTCATCCACAGCTCGAGGAGCTGATCCATATGATGCTGCTAGGATTCTTTGGGGCTTAACTTCTCAACTCTTGCAATTCAAAGGCTTGGCACACTAGGAAATCCATTGGCATGATTGCTTGTGTGCAGTATACTAGCTTGAATGGAGTCATTCCTGTGGAGACCTTGTAGGCTATGTGGAATGCCCATAACACTGAGTACAACTTCTCATCCCAATCGGTGTGATTTTCATTAGCTAGTTTCATCAAAATCCACTAGAGTATTTTGTTAGTGGACTCCACCTAACCGTTAGCCTGTTCATAGTACACTGTGGATCTCTTATGAATGATGAGATGCTACATGACCAGCTGTCAAATTACATCATTGACAAAATCTGAATATTCTCTCTCTAGAATATTTTCTCTCTCTAGGCTAAAACAGTTAGAAACAAGATCTTTTATGTTTCTAAAGAGGGATTTGATTACACGGGAAGATGCTGGACATCTTGAGAGGCTGGGGAGGAATCTTACACTCCTTTAAAGGAGAATGTTCAAAGATTGAGAAGGATGCTGAAGTCTAGATGATTGAAGCAATGGACGATTATTTTTCTAATGTTGGTACTGGAGTAGGAAATCAGTCTATGCTTACATGGTTTGGCCTCATCGGAGATGCTAAACTCTGGGGGAAACAGTGGTGCCATGACAAGGGAGTCACCGAGTATTCTCAAACGTGGGAAGACATCAAGCAGGCCGTGAAGGAAAGATATCTTCCCCCATCCCATGAATCCATAAAGATGAATGAGTTTTTTAGTCGTAGAAGGCAGTGCAGCTTAACTCTTGATGAGGACTACTATTCCAAATTTATCACTCTTCAGAAGTATGCCCCAGCTATGACTACTTTCCAGCAAGTGGCTCGTTTCTACCAAGGGTTAAATGAACCCTTAGATTCCCGCCTTGAAGCAATGAGGCCAAGCACATTATAGGATGCTCTCATACGAGCAAAGCCCCTTGTGAAAGAAATGAGGACTGACAAACCTAAGCCTCAAAAGAGATCTTACCCTGAGGCAAATCCTAAAGATCAACCGTGCAAGAAACCCCAACAAAATTTTCCCTACTACAACAGAGGGCGGCAAAGCAACTCTTTTTTCCCCTGCTCGTATGCTGCTTCTTCCAGAGAAGGCCCTCTGTGTTTTGAATGCAATGAGCCGGGACACTTTAGGGCCAACTGTCCCAAGATGGCAACATCATTTCCCTTCCCCAAGGTGGCAAAGGAAATCAAGACCATGGAACTCCTATCCACCAAGGTGCAAGAGGCGGTGGATGTGGCAGAGAGGCCGCGGAGGAGCAGAGAAGAACCGACCTTGGAAATGGCTGAAGAAGAGCGCGCCACCGTCCATGCAGCAGTAGAACACCAAGGAATAAACAATTTGGTGTAATCCAAACCCCAGCCACTCATCACGGTAAGACATTCCAGCTTTTGATTGATTGTGGAAGTACCTATTCATTTCTTTCTCCTAGGTGTTTGCAAAAATTAAACTTGGGTCAAAAAACAGCTAGATGAATGACTGTAGAGTTAGCTAGTGGGAAAGAAGTAGTATCTCGCCACTTTGAAGGAGACCTTAATTTTGAGCTGGATAATGAGCAAACTCATGCCACTTTAGAGTCTTGCCATTATGAATTTATGATGGAATCCTTGGGATGGATTGGTTAATTGCAAACAAAGCTAGCATTCAGGGGAGTATCACTTTTGAAAATAAGCATGGCTAAGTAATATCCGTTCAAGGGATAATAGGAAAACCTAAATCTAGGGTAGTCAAGGCAAAACATCTTCTCAAGGGAGCACGTAAGGGTTAGCAAGTTTTCTTAGTCAAAATCAGCAAAGCCATTGAACCTAGTAAGGATACAGAACCCTCTTGGCTCCAAGAATTCTCTGACATCTTCCTTGATGAGCTTACAGGGCTACCGCCTCCTCGAGAAGTCGATCATGAAATCGAGGTGATCCCTAGAGCTCAACCTGTCTCGAAAACGCCCTATAAAATGTCCCTTCTTGAAGCCATTGAACTTAAAAAGTAACTTTCCCAACTCATTGAGCAAGGATTCGTACACCCCAGTAGCTCTCCTTGGGGGGCACCTGTTCTTTTCCAAAAAAGAAGAAGGACAGAACTCTTCGCCTCTGCATAGATTATTGAGGGCTGAATCAAGTCACTATCAAGAATAAGTATCCTATCCCCCGCATATCGACAAACTCCTTGACAGGCTTCATGGGGCCAAAGTTTTCTCAAAAATAGATTTGAGGTCTAGTTACTATCAGATCAGAGTCACGGAAGCAGATATACCCAAGACAGCCCCACTATGAGTTTACTGTAATGTCATTCGGGTTAACCAATGCTCCTGCAACGTTCAACCACCTAATGCAAGATATATTCTGTCCTTACTTGGATGAATTTATGCTTGTTTTTTTTATGACATCTTAATCTACTCCAAATCAATGGAAGAGCATGAGAAGCATGTGTGTAGAGTTCTGCAATTGCTGCGTAGACACAAACTCTATGCCAAGAAGAGAAAATGTACTTTCTTTACTCAATCAAATTGAGTACATCGTCTCCAAAGATGGCATCTCAGTAGACCCCACCAAGGTCAAAGATATTATGGAGTGGCCACCCCCTAAATCAATTCGTGAAGTTCGTGGATTTTTGCTAATCACGAGATGGTATAGGATTTTTATCAAAGATTATGCCTTGGTAGCTACACCTTTGACGGATCTTCTTAAGAAGGATTGCAAAATAGTGTGGCTTCCAGTCCATCAAAACAGTTTTGATCAGCTCAAGGTCATTATTACTTCTGCCCTAGTCTTGAAACTTCCTCATTTCACCAAGGAGTTTGAAGTGGTTTACTGATGCCAGTAGTCTAGCACTTGGTGGTGTCTTAGGCCAAGAAGGAAGACCAGTCGCTTATACCTCCCGAAAGCTAAAGCAATATGAAGCAAATTATGCCCCCCATGATTTAGAGCTCTTAGCAGTTGTTCATTGCCTCAAATTATGGAGACATTATCTCTTGGGGCGGCAAATTCCAGCTTGAAACTGACCACAAAATTTTGAAATGGATCTTCACCCAGCCTAACCTCATTATGCGGCAAAGGAGATGGATTGAAATTCTACAAGAATATGACTTCGACATCAAATTCCACCCTGGGAGAGATAATGTGGTAGCAGATGCACTTAGCCCGCAAATCTTTCTTAAGTGCAATTTCAATGCCAAATAATCCCATGCTGGTCAAGGTGTCTCATCTCATGATCCAAATTATCAGAGGATGATGAAGTTAGTAGAAGAAAGGGAAAATTCAGAGAAAGAGAAGAATCTAATCAAGGGATACTCCACTCATGAAGGAAGCCTTTACTTCAATCACAGGCTATATATCCCTAAGGATCCTACTTTAAAGAAACTAATCCTCCATGAAGCTCATGATAGTCCTGCTAAAGGACACCCAGGCTATGCAAAAACATTAAATGCTGTAAGAAGGAGCTTTCATTAGGCAGGCTTGAAAAATGATGTCCTTTGGTACTTGAAGCAATGTCTCTCATGCCAAAGGATCAAAGCTGGAAGAGTCAAGATTCCTGGGAAACTTCAACCCTTGGATATTCCCCCAAATCAAGTGGGAGTGCATTAGTATGTATTTTGTCACAAGTCTCCCCACTGTACAAGGAGGATATGACTCCATTTTGGTAGTAGTGGACTTACTTACCAAAGTAGCTCACCTTATACTAGCAAAGAAGACCTTCAAAGCTTCTGATGTTGCTTGAATATTCATCAAGAAAGTCTTCAAACTTCATGGTCTCCCAAAAAGGATAGTAAGTGACTTGGATTCTGACTTCACTTCAAAGTTCTGGCAGTCCTTATTTGGACACTCAACTTTGCTTTAGCACAGCTTATCATCCAGAGACCGATGGCCAGACTGAGAGAGTCAATCAGGTAATTGAAGACATTCTCAGAGCATATTGTGGACGGGAACCTAGACGATGGATTCAATACCTTCCTTTAGTAGAATTTGCCTACAATACATTTTATCAGAGCATAGGAATGTCACCATTAAAAGCACTCTATGGGCAAGAATGCTTATCTCCTCTAAATTTCTTTGACCTGACCATAAGAGTTGAGGCATCCAGGAAAATGCTCGAAGAGATGGAGAAACAAACCAAGGCAATCCAAAAGGATATTAAAGCTGCTCAAGATCGGCAAAAGCATTATGCTAACACCAAGAGGTCTGAAAGGATCTTCAAGGAAGGAGACAAAGTTCTTCTACGAGAGTATGACCCAAACGAAGTTCTCTATCACTTGGGAAGTATAAGAAGCTCAGTCCTAGGTATTGTAGTCCCTATACAGTTATCAGGTGTCTGGGTAAAAGTGCCTTTAAACTCCAGCTCCCATCCCATATCAAAGTCCACAATGTATTTCATGTAAGTTTGTGAAAACCTTATGTACCCAATCTCGATCATATTCTTGATGATGAACAAGTTGTAATGCCTACTCAAGGAGTCCTTGAATTACAGCCTAGTAGGATCATAGATTCTAGGGAAAGGTAACTCCGAAATAGAACTCTTGTAGAACATCTAGTACAGTCGAAAGATTACCCTAAAGAGGATGCAACTTGGGAAGATGAAGCTACACTCTTAAAGGATTATCCCCAATTCATGAGACGAGATGAGGACATCTCGATTTCTTTAAGGGGGAAAGGATGTAACATACCCATCTTCACTAATAAAGAAATGTCCATGTAATAGATGAACTTATGAGTTTTTATGGTATAAAAATCAATGATTTTATTAAATGATCCATTTATACTTAGAATCTTCAAATTTTGAGCCCAAATTTTAAATTTGTGTGCGATTTTACCCTAATATAGGATTTTACAACATCCAAAATTGGACACTGGATCAAGCTTATACGTAAATTTTGGTTATTTTTTAGTTAATAAGTGATGACCTTTAAACCTTAATGAATGCACAACCAGTCATCCAATTGACGAACGGTCTGCACTCCAATAACCAGGAAAACATCTCAGATTAAAAAAAAACGTCCCCCAGGTGGTCGGCATGCAAATCGAGCCGACGCGCTTTCTAATTAATCCTACCACACTGTTTGACATAAATAAACATGTTCCTTAATTGAGGCCCTTTTCACAAGGTTTGTTAAAACAACCTTTTTTCAGAGTACAATAATGCTAAAGGCAAGATTTATAAAAAAAATGTTTATACATGAATCAATTCCATACAAGCCAAACCGGCTCTCTTATTCTTTTTCTTTATACCGTCGATGATCTAGAATTCGGCCTTCCAGCCTCTACATGCTGGGCAAAACCCTACGGGACCATACACCTCATCATTGGGGCAGCCGCCGTTGGCAAGGACTCAAGCCGCGGCCTGTCGCCCTCTCAGGCTCCGTCGCACTCGATCCTCCCGTCCCTTAGAGGGATGTCTGTGCACTAGGGTGGGCTTATTCACTGCACTAGCCTAGGCCCTCAAAACTAGACAGCATCATAATCTCTTGCCTCAATCGGTGAACCTTATTCTCCCAATGATATGAGGAATAGCTTGGGCCATTCCCGCGCTTTGCTAACAACGCCGCCCAGCTACACAAGCACGGAACGGAGTTAGTGTCGAAGCCATGAAAAACTTGCACTCTTTCTCTTAAAGATAACAATTTGAATACAATTCATTGAATATAGCATCACTTCAAATCGTAGCTTCATACAATTTTAGTTCATTTTTTGAAAAGGAAAAGATACACATTTATTAACACTAATATAAAAAAAACTCTTCTTTAAAAGATAACCAAGCTAACCTGGCCACCATTTCCTTGAGGAGCTTAACGGGAGGGTTGGGACCGCATTAGGAGCATCTTCTCTAATCTCATTGTTGCGCACTCCTCTCGAGGCAATATTTTGACGTTTTTGGAATGGGGCCATTTTGGATGTCGCCTTATAGGGCTCGCTTTGCAGTCGAAATGCTCCAGTCAGATCTCAATTCTGAGATCGTTTGCTCACCGTATGAGTAAAAGACCACAGCGCATGAACCCTCTCTAAGGCCAAAACCTGGGGGGGGATCGTGAGATGTCCTTAACAAAACCGTTTTGCTAAAGCGGAGAAGGGTGCAACTGTAATTCTCTTCACACGGGCGGGGGGGGAGGGGGAGAGTTAAGGACACTGCCTTCTAACAAGGGAGGAGTAGAGAAAAGTTACCTTATCTGAAAAGTGACAAATGAGAGGGTGTTGAGAGGGGCGGCAAGGGGCGGCTGCACTGCAGCAAGTACACACAGCACAAGGACAGATGGCGGTTTAGACAGCGAGACAGGGTAGAGTATAGGCTACGCAGAATTGCGTGCTGCCCACCATGGAGCACCCTAGGGGTTTATATAGCAATGGGATACAGGTGTGGGCACTACGTAAGGCACGGTCAAAAAGGACGGTGTGCCAGCAAAGGCTGTGGATCAGTGGCCTACATGGCTCTGGGGGAAAGGTATGGTGGCGGTTTACAGGGAAAGGAGTGGTGCGCATGTACCTTATTTGGCTAGAGGCAACATGGGTGCGTGTGGACCACACAGTGGGCGGCCGACCTTTGGTTCTTGTGCGACCATTGTACGGGCACCTTGGTAAGTGTGTACGGTCTCTTTTTTGGGACGGGGTCTCCAAATTTGGGACGACAACCTCGATTTACGTGTCGGACCACCCGCCGCCGGGGGGGCGAATTTTCTTTTTTCTGTCCGGGATGTTCTCTTGGTCATTGGGGTGCAGACTGTTTGTCAATCGGATGCCCAGTCGTGCATTTATTAAGGTTTAAAGGTCGTCGCTTATTAACTAAAAATAACCAAAATTTGCATAAAAGCTTGATTCGGAGTCCATTTTTGGATGCTATAAAATCCTAAAAGTCTTCATTAGTAGCCTTGCTCCCCAAAGACACCAACTACTATAAGATAGTAGCAAACTTTGTGATGCAATCAATGATGTTGCTAGTATTAGAGATCTTTAGGTTTTCTTCCTGTAGCTCTCTCCTAACACATACTAGAAATATTATGTAGATCAAGAGTAGAGAGACGAAGTGAAATAGTATCATTGATAGATGAGAAAGTTTCAGGAAATTTGGAGAGGAGACAATGAGCGAAGTCTTCATTGCAGTAGCCTTGCTCCCCGAAAGAGACCAACTGCATCTGGATAGTAACAAACTCCATCATGGAATCCATGGTGTTGGTAGTACTGGAGATCTTAAGATTTCTTCCTCGTAGCTCTACCTTGAAGCATGCCATGTAGATTGGGAGTAGGGAAAAAGAAGTGAAATAGTATCACAAAAAGATGAGAAAGTTTTGGGAAATTCGGTGAGGAGCCGATGAACAAAGCCTTCATCAGTAGCCTTTCTCCCCAAAGAGACCGACTATTCTCGATAGTAACAAACTTTGTGATGGAATACGTGATGGTGGTAGTATTGGAGATCTTTAGGTTGGTAAGCTGATTCTCCAAGGCAATCTTTTGAGTAGAGTTCTCTCTATGATACCTCCTTTGAATTGTTGAAAGAACGGTAGAGGAGGAGGAGACACACACACAGGAGCAAACCCTAATGTCTATTGCAAACCCTAACCATAGAGGGAAGCCATATCCACTCTCTCACAAAGCATAATGCACTAATCCATAATCCACACACACACAATGAGTTGTGTCCACACTCTACTAACCCTAGCTAATGTCCACACACTATGACCAGCTAGACACGCGGTCATTTATGTCTCACACATGTTCCTACCTAATCTGCCAGCACATAGCATAGCTGGCTCACACTCACATCGAGCTTGAATCTCAACAGCCCCTCTCAAGCTCATGATGTACTGCCGATGAAGATGTAGATGAGCTTGGGATATCAAGACTCTCAACACTCCCCCTCAAGCTCATCCCATGTACTCCCAACATAGTCCGGAAGTACTCAAACTGCTCCCTGCTAAGTGGCTTCGTGAAGATATCAGCCACCTGCTCATCAGTCTTCACATAGTGAAGATCAACTGTACCATCCAGCACCTTTTCTCTGACAAAGTGATAATGGACCTCTATGTGTTTGGTCCTCGCATGAAACACTGGATTTTTTGCCAGCTGTATACTGCTCATGTTGTCACAATGAATGACAACTTTGCCACTAATAGGCTCACATAAATCTACCAAGAGACTCTTTAACCAAACAGCCTCACAAGTAGCAATGGCTGCACCCCTGTACTCAGCCTCTGTACTGGATAAAGCAACTGTAGGTTGCTTTTTGCTACTCCAACTCACCACAGCACTTCCAAGTGTAAAAGCATATCCACTAGTAGACCTCCTGTCATATGCGCTACCTGCCCAATCAGCATCTGTGTAGCCATGAATGTCCAAGCTTTTACCACTCTCATAAAATAGACCATAATGTGCTGTGGTCTTCACATATCTCATGATGCGTCTCACTGCATCCAAATGTGGTTTCTTGGGGCTCTGCATAAACTGACTGACTAGCCCCACTGCATAACTCAAATCTGGGCGTGTGATAGTCATGTATATGAGACTACCAACCATCTTCCTATACATGGAAGGATCATCCAATTCCTCGCCATAATCAGCCCACAATTTCACATTTTGCTCCAATTTCTCGCCATAATCAGCCCACAATTTCACATTTTGCTCCAATGGTGTACTCATAGGTTTACACCCTGTCATGCCATACTTTGCCAACATATCCAATGCATATTGGCGCTGTACTAACCAAGTACCTGCATGATCTTTCACCACTTCAATGCCAAGGAAGTATCTCAACTCACCAAGATCTTTCATGTCAAATTGCCCACTCAAAGCTTTCTTGACATGGATCACATCTGCACCATGATCACCTGTAATAATCAAGTCATCCACATAGATGACTAGTAAAACAATCCCATGCTGTGTCTTCTTCACATACAGTGAAGAATCTACTGTAGAAATTTGGAAACCAAGTGAGATAAGATATCTACTCATCTTATCACTCCAGGCACGTGGTGCTTGCTTTAGACCATACAATGCCTTTTTCAACCTGCATACGTGAGTGGGATATCTAGGGTGTACATACCCTTCTGGCTGTGCCATGTATACTTCCTCTTGTAGATCTCCATTCAGAAATGCATTCTTAACATCCATCTGATGCATTTCCCAGCCATTAGCTACAGCCATAGCAATGACTGCTCTCACTGTGCCCATCTTAGCCACTGGGCTAAACGTCTCATCATAATCCAATCCATGGGTCTGTGCATATCCCTTTGCATTTCCCAGCCATTAGCTGCAGCCATAGCAATGACTGCTCTCACTGTGCCCATCTTAGCCACTGGGCTAAACGTCTCATCATAATCCAATCCATGGGTCTGTGCATATCCCTTTGCTACCAATCTTGCTTTATGTCTTTCAATAGAACCATCAGATTTGCAATTCACTTTGTAGACCCATTTACATCCAATAACATTCTTGTCCTTTGGTAGGGCAACCAAGTCCCATGTATCATTATGAACCAATGCGTCCATCTCTATGTCCATTGCTTTCTCCCATACATGCTCTCCAATAGCCTCTGTGTAGCATGTAGGTTCCACATGCTTTACCATAGATGTCATGTATGCATAGTGCATAGCAAAATCTCTATATGTCAATCTGTCAACAGGATATCTGACTCTCTGGGATCTCCGCAATGCCTGCGGGTCACTCTGAACACCTGTAACTCTAGCATGTGGTGGCACATATCTATCCTGTCTAGCACCAGGTGTGCGTAAAACAGGTATGCCAAGCTCCTCATCCAAACTTTCAGAACTGGATGACTCATATCCTGTGATTCCAATTCCTTCGACTTTCTTCTTCCCTTTGTCCATAGCACTACTCCCAGTGCTCACACTCTCATGCCTCAAACGTCCTGACCATGGACGTACACTGCTACTCTCAGCTTCTGCTACTGGCCCAGACATAGTAGTAGAACTAGAACTTGCTTGTGATGGCAAGTTCACATGTACATCAGCCTCAAGTGACTCAATAACACCCTCATCTTTTGCTTTATACCAACTAGCAAGCTCATCAAACACCACATCACGTGAGATGACCACTTGTCTAGTTTGTGGATTATAACACTTGTAGGCCTTTCGATCTTGTGCATATCCAACAAATATACATTTCTCTGCCTTAGGATCCAACTTTCTTCTCCTTTCATCAGGCACATGAACATAAGCTATGCATCCAAAAACTTTAAGATGTCCAATGTCTGGCCTGTAACCTGTGAGCCGCATCTCTGGCGTGCTTCCATGAATGGCTGCTAGGTGTTTTGCTCAATATGTATACTGCAGTAGCACATGCTTCTGCCCAATAGTAATCTGGCATGCTCTTTTCATTAAGCATTGCCCTTGCCACTTCACATATAACTCTATTCTTTCTCTCAGCCACACCATTCTGCTGAGGTGTATACCTGCATGTCAACTGTCTTCTTATTCCATGCTTCCTCAAGAAATGCTCAAAAGCTTTTGAGGTGTACTCACCACCTCCATCTGTCCTCAGACATTTAATCCAACAGCCATACTGCTTTTCTACAAAAGCTTTGAAATCCATGAATTTTTCCAACACTTCACTCTTCTCTTTGAGAAAGTATATCCATGTCATCCTGCTAAAGTCATCAATGAATGTAACATAGTATAAACTGCCTTTGATAGATGGGTTTTGTGCAGGACCCCATACATCACTGTGCACGATCTCAAGTGGCCTGTTACTCATATTTCCTTCTCTAGGAAATCTCAACCTTGCCTGCTTCCCAAACTGACAGGCTTCACAAACATGCATATGTCCATCATATTTGAACCTAGGCAAACCATTGACAATGCCTCTTGTTTGCATGTTCTTTAATCTCTGTATATTGACATGGCCAATCCTCTTGTGCCACATATCAATATCCTGTACCACATTCCTGCTCTTTGAGAACATGGCTGATTTTAGCTCAGGAATTCCAGCATCCAGCTTAAACAGTCTTCCTTCTTTCTTGCCTTTAGCAATCACTCTACATCCATGTTTGAAGTCTTCAACAAAGCATCCATGCTCGTTGAATCTAACCTGTAATCCCTGTTCCACCATTTGACCAACTGAGGCCAAGCTTTTAGTGATTGAAGGCACATACAGCACATCTGACATAGACTTTGTCTGACCATTATGCATGACCAATGGTACACTTCCAACATGTGTAATGACATGCTGGGTATCATCACCTGTTTCCACATAGCCTTTGACATCCATTGGCTTCATGTGCTCAAACCATTCACCATGGCATGTCATATGATTTGATGCTCCTGAGTCCATATACCATGTATCATCATTCTCAGCATTTGTTGTCATAGAACCCACAACATGCTTCATGGCAAACAAATGATTTGCAGTTCCATCATTGCTACTTGATGCATAGTTGCCACCATGTTGTGCATAGTTCCCACCATAATGACCACCACGCTGTGCTCTTCCCCCTCTCAAATCATTCTGTTTGCGAAAGCAATCTCTCTCCATATGACCATATTTGCCACAATAATGGCATTCCACATCTTGCATAGAATTTTGTTGGCCTTGCCAACGTCCTCGACCACGGGGGGCACCTCTACCTCGCTGAGGTGCATAACCACGACCACCTCGAGCACCATAAGAAGGCTGAAAATTCTATTGTGGAGGTCTATCCTGCCATCCACGACCATTACCACCACGTCCACGCGATGCAAATCTCCCCCTGCCTCTAAAACCTCTCTGCGAGTAAAATGCCTGATTTCTGCCATCATCATGGCTAGTAGATGCATCCTAAAATGAATCATTGAGCTTGATTTCCTCAACCAACAAGAGGGAAACCAACTCATCGAAGTCGGGTAAACCTGTACTCCTCACTGAGATAGATGTATCAAAGGATTTGTATTCCTTGCCAAGACCACGCAAGGTAATATCCACCAAATCATCATCAGGCATGGGGGCATTTATTGTGGCCAATGCATCTGCAAACTTCTTGATTTCTTGCACATAATCATGTATGCTCCTTTTATTCCTTTTCACATTGTGTATCTGCTGTCGCAATTGAGACTTGCGAGCACTCGTATCTGTATCAAACATTTTGACCAAAGTATCCCATGCATCTTTGGGATTCTCAGCATCCTGAATGTGTATGAGCATAGCATCAGATATACATATAGACAAATAATGTAGCACTGTGAATGCTCTCTCTTACCATTGCCTGTGAGCAATAAAATGCTGCTGCTGTGTAGGTTGCCGAGGTAGCTCAGGCTCTGGCTCAGCACCTGTAATGAGATTCCAGAATCCTTTCCCTTTCAAGAAACTCTTTATCCTGTACTTCCATGCCTGGAAGTTCTTCCTATCCAGCTTTTCACACCAACAATCTGAACTGGATTGTCAGACATGTTTGCTCAATGCATACACCTTCCGCACACTTCAAATCTGTAAGTGAGCCTTCCTCAGCTCAACCACACTCCAATGAATGTTGCAGATACTCCAAGATAGCCAACAAACTCCAAATTTGATGTAGAAAATCAACCTGTAATCATCTGAGATGAACTGACTCACGCAGTGCGGAATACCCTGAATGTACACGCCTTCCAAGGCTCCAAATCACAATGTAATGGTGCAATCAAGTATAGGCAACTTGCATTGACACCTAATGAACCTCAATGTTGAGTATCAACTCCATCTGACATGTGTAATCATCAATTTTTGAAAACCCCTTTTTCTGTTTTTGAAAAAACCAGAAAAACCAAAAAAACCAGTAATGATTTGGCTCTAATTTCTTCAATATTTGACCAAATTGAGCAACCAGGCATTCATTGGCTTAGCAATAGTGTCCATCAACTCCATGTAAGAGGAATTTGTCCAATTGTAAAACACCAAAGATTAATTGCTCGATTAAAATGCTCTGTTTCTCTGCAACCAGTGGACAACCTGTTTTAATTAGCTCATTCCCAGCTCAATTAAGCATCATTGACCAAACAAATCACATATCCCTCTTCTCGAAGATGTAAAGCATCCAATTGCTAAAGAAATTGTGAAAGATATCAAGCACCGGATGAGAATTTGATCTCCTCGTAGTCAAAAAATTAGATTTCTGCCCTGTTTTCCCTGTGTGAGCTGCGCCCCCTGCTATTAGAGGATTTAGGAGTGTTTATCAAGTTGTTTGATGATGGTTATAGGTGCCCAACACACCTAGGTACATGTGCAATCCACCAATGCTTTGATTTTCACCAAAAATAGGCTCCAAATGCATCAATTTTTGACTTTCTTCTCTCTGTTTTGTGAGAGCTCAAAAAACCAGAATTTTCACTCAATCAAATACATCCAAATTGCTCCAAACTTTGTTCAAGGCTTGCACATGGGTTGCCAATACATCCCTCTTTGACAAATGCATATGTCTTTTGCCAGAATCACACATATTTCCACCATACATCAATGTTGTCAAGCTTTAATGGAAAGCTTCAAAAACTAGAATTTTTCTTTGCTTTGATTTGCTCTATTTTGCTTTGCTTTTGCCTGTATCACCTGCAATCCGCTCAAGGATGTTTAGAGGACCTTACCCGATAGGCCAAGCTTTCAGATCTGATAATATTTGGTGTGCTCCAAGCTTCACAGCTCCAATGGCAGCTTCACAGCTTCTTTTCACAGCTTCTTCTTCTCCCTCTTCACTCACTCACTCATAAACCCTAATAAACAGCACAAGGCTCTGATACCATGTTGAAAGAACGGTAGAGGAGGAGGAGACACACACACAGGAGCAAAACCTAATGTCTATTGCAAACCCTAACCATAGAGGGAAGCCATATCCACTCTCTCACAAAGCATAATGCACTAATCCATAATCCACACACACACAATGAGTTGTGTCCACACTCTACTAACCCTAGCTAATGTCCACACACTGTGACCAGCTAGACACGCGGTCATTTATGTCTCACACATGTTCCTACCTAATCTGCCAGCACATAGCATAGCTGGCTCACACTCACATCGAGCTTGAATCTCAACATGAATGGCATCCCACAATTCTTCTACGGTCTCATCATCATTGTGATCAAATTGATGAGAAACATAATGTTGAAGATAATGAATTCATGTGCCCACGCATCCTTATCAAGCTAGGGCATCAATCTCAACCTGAGGAGAAGTCGTAGTTGGCTCAACGTCGACCTCAATAACAATACCCCATAGCTGATGATATCACAGTAAAGTCTTCATCTAAAAATACCAACCAAGGTAGTTGGTCCCATTTAGGATGGATTCCTTGGGAAGTTGGGAAATAGATGAAGATATGATACTCAATGTAGAAGCCATGGAATCCCCAACTTCCCAAGGAATCCATCCTAGATGGGACCAACTACCTTGATTGGTATTTGTAGATGAAGAGATGATATTCAATGTAGAAGACATGGAATCCTCCTCTTGAATCTAGAACAGAAAGGCTGTAAATTTAGGGAAACAAAAACATTTCATGAAAAAAAAAAATCCTTTGCGGAGGGAGGGAGGGCTGGGGAAAAAAAAAGATGGTTGACAGTCTTCCTATAGAGCGTAGCAGTAAGGGCCTGAGAACCACAATGCTCTAATACCATGAGAGAATGGTTGAAGTCACCAAGCGGAAGAAAAGTAGAGACTTGGAGTAGCCAACAACACTCGAGAAAAGTGATGAATAAATTAAAAAAAAACATGTTCTTATATAGAGCATAAATAGCCAAGTCAACTAGTAGTAGAAACCCACCATGACTAGTGAAAAATGCCTATGACTAGGGAAAAGTGCCTAACAAGGTGAGAAAAAATTGCCCACAAGAATGTGTAAAATACATTAATTAAATATGTTGCATGAATGGTGTAATAAATGGAATAAATGTTGGAGATGAACACATTCCACTCTCCCTCTCTCTCTCTTTCTCTACTTCACATAGACATACACACACCTACACACATCTACACACATTCACACATGCACACACCTACACATACACACATCTACACACACCCCATTCTTAATGGAAACCCACATACCTTTCTTGATGGAGATCCACACACCCTAATGATGAAAATGTATCAATAGCAATACAAATAGGGCTGATCTCCATAGCCTTACTTGCATGCTTAAGGTCTTGTCTTGTAATTGTGTCTTTAGTCAGTGCCAATAACATTGTATTTATACTTTACTATGTTGACTTAGGTTAAATATTGATAGTTTAGGGTTCCAATACCAAACTTTTTGAAAAACCCACATTAACAATATATGCCCCTTCTTACCATTTTTGTTTCTATTTTTGCTTTTTATAAGGCTTCAATGCATGATGTGGGGTGTGGATGATTAAGTTTTTTTTGTTGCCTTGTCTTCTTTTTTTTGTATAGCAAGCATTATTAGATAATCTTTGGCACATCCATTAGGGGCTTCCCTTCCTGTGTGGGCACTCCAAAAAGATATGCTTCCACCACTACCCTATCTCCTATTTACACATCCATTGTGGGCTTCCCTTCCTTATTGTTGCAGGCACTTCCAAAAAGGTATGCTTCCACCACTAATGTATCTCCTATTTACATTCTTTAACATGCTCAAGACAAAAGTCAAGGCCACGTGGCCCATGCTCATATACGTTCCCCCTCACACTCACATATAGTCCTGTAGATGTCACAACAATCTTGGAGAGAAATGGATAGTTTGTTGCCCCCCACCTCCATATGGAAACGAGATTCTGGAGTCATCTTACACCCCACTAGGATCTAGTGGTGATGGCACTCCAACCCTAAATACCTATATGGGCTTCTTTATAGTACTCAAATCTCCTCTCTTACACATTTATAATTTACTATTTGTCTTGCATTTTTTAGTTTTCCATGCTGTAGGATCCCCAACAGGCCTCCTCTTCATGAATCCCTATTATGGTAGACCTTGCAGTGCTGCGATTGTATCACATATAGGAGGGGATGGCTCACCTCTTATAAGTCATTGCCACAAGGTAAAATCTTGAGAAGATCACCCATTTGGGTATTTACACCCCACCTATTATGGTAGACCTTGCAGTGCTGCGATTGTATCACATATAGGAGGGGATGGCTCACCTCTTATAAGTCATTGCCACAAGGTAAAATCTTGAGAAGATCACCCATTTGGGTATTTACACCCCACCTAGGTCTTACTATTCCTCACCACACAGTTTGTGCAAGAGTGTTCCACCCACGATGCCACAAACAATAGCGCACACTCTGTAGTCATCGTCCCTAATCCTCCAAGTAATTTTCAATCTCCTTATCACACACACACACACACACACACACACACACACACACACTGTCATAGGAATGTCATGCGTATAACTCCACTCCATGCCATCGACATAGTGGTAGAACCATAGGCTCTAGACACCATCAACATAGTGGTGGCGGGTCTCGTGGTGGTGGTGGTTGTTGCCTCCCATGTTTGGCCATGCTCATGAGCTAGAATCTAATGTCAAGGCCAATGAGGATGACTTTTACCACCGTTTCTCTCACAGTACATAGGGGGCCAAATGGATGCAAAGTATACCCTTGTGGATACCTAGTTGCAGCAATTATATAATAGTGCATACAAAAACTACTTCATCGACTTTTAATGACTAGAGGAAGAGGGACGTCAAGTACATCTACCACACTCTACATGAGTAATTCCCTAATCTAGAGAACCACCATTTCTCACATGATTGGTTCCAAAGCCAAGAGGTTTCACATCATTCGCAAGAATGCAAGGGCACCGAATGCCAAAAATTGTGGCCCTCCATGGGGGTACATGAAAGGTAGTGGTTTAATGTGTTCGAAGTAGTGAGTGCTGTGATCATGCTTCCCTAGTAGGCCAAAGTGCATCAAGTGCAACTCCAACTAGGGACTATGACATTGGGGGTCAAACTAGGAAGGATGTGGGTAGTACTCGTGCGGGCAGTCGCCCACAGTCGCAGTGCGCGGCTAGATATGGGTGCTCTGCCACACGAGAGATGCGTGTGTGTGTAAGGCCATTCTTCGGAATGGTGCTTATCATGGGGCACATGGTCGATAATGCGGCCGAGTTGTGTCCTATGGTAAGTATGGCACGTTGTAATGGTACTAGTCCGTAACGCAGCAAGCATAGTATCATTATGACAATGTCACCTTCCCTTCCCTTTATCAACAAAATGCGGGCATATGGTCGGTAACGCGGCTAATTTATGTCCGTATCCAATTCCTATTCCCATATATTCGGGCGGCACCTTGTTGGTAATGCAGCAAAATGGTGTCATTCACTAGTGCATATGCTTTGATTGCATATTGCAGCATTTGATCGGTAACGCGGTCAAAAAATGTCATAAATTTGTTTGGTTTGCCGGTAACGCGGCCTGTGTTGTTTTTATTGCGTGTGATACATGCGATACTTGGTCGGTAAAGCGGCCTGAGTATCACATGGGTCATAGTTTAAATCATATTGTCTACAAGTCTCATTTCATGAAATAGTAAAATCAAAGTAACAAAGTAATAACCGAAATAACACTAAAAAATAGATGATATTCTCTCTCTCTCTCTCTCTCTCTCTCTCTCTCTCTCTCTCTCTCTCTCCTACCTCTATATTTACTTAGGTGATTATGGCTAAACGTCCATGCAAAGATGACAATGTAAACAAAACAATTCTACACACTATTTTAGTCTATCTTGGAGAATTTACGAAATCATTCAAAATGTCTTCTACTATTCACTCTCTCTCTCTATCTCTCTCTCTCTCTCTATTTTCCTTCTCTTATCTCTGTCTTGACTAGGTGATTATGGTTAGATCTCCATGTATAGATCACACAATGAATATAAAACAATCATATACATTGTTTTGCAGCATTATCTTTAAGAATTTATAAAACCATTTAAAATGTCATCTTTAAATTTTTTTGAAATTATTTAAAATGCCATAAAGGGATTATAAACATTGTTTTGCACTGTCTTTAGGAATTTATGAAACCATTTAGGAAACTACCTTTAAACATTGCTGAAATTATTCAAAATGCCATCTAATATAATCTCTCTTTCCATCTATTTCTCTCCCCCTTCCACTGTCTTGACTTAGGTGATTTTGGCTAAACAGTGAATATAAAACAATTTTAATCTCTCTCTCTCTCTCTCTCATATATTTCTCTTGATCTACTTGATTGGTGGTAGTAGTTTAGTGAATGTACAATAATGGATGCTTCTTTTGTTTGATCAATGATAATTAATGTGACACACTTGTTACGGTTGTTTTACCTATTTTAGTGTAAAGCGTAGATGGATAACATGTTGATGTATTGCTTGATATTGCTTTCACTTGAGCATAGCATTTCTCCAATAGATCATTTCGCATAGCATGATACGAAGGCGGTGAAAACCCTGATCCAAATTCATTGATTTTCTTCCATGCTCTCTTCCAATGCTCACTCTCCACCATCACCATAGCACTCCCTGGAAAGTAGATCGCTTCAGCAACGGCGAGCTGTGCATCATCGAGCAGACCATTACGTAAGCTTTCCTGCAATGAAGTTTGATGCATGGGTATGTTAAAGTGACACTTGCAAGAAGATGCACTGGGTAGATTACTTTCTGGTTGCACATTAAAGTTCGGAGTACAAGCCGGCGATGCTTCCGGAGTTTGATGATTAGAACAACAATGTTCTTCCTGCCTCGATACATTGGTAGTAGATGAGAACAGTTTCCTTGCGTCTTTCTTTGGCATTTTGTCTCTTAAATGTTTGGCCACTCTACAGGTGCAGATCCTCGGCCTGTTTTCTTCACTCCACCTAAAAAGTGTTCTCTTAATTGAGCCGCCCCACCTGATTTTACTACGTGGCATAGCTTACACTCCTAATCTATGAATCGGTCACCGATGTTAATTGCATATTGCCACTCATTTGTAGGTGCCTTTTTTTTCTGCTATTCTGAATTTGGGCTCTATTAGAAGTATCGCTAGGTCCAACGTTTTCTTCCATCTCAAATAACCTATTCAAGCAAGCATACAATAATGAATACACAAATGAAGTAACAACAAAGCCACTCACATATTACAAAACATATATCACCACAGAAACATAGAAGCCTTAAAAAACCAAGTGATTACTGAAAAGCTAAAATGTAGCCAAGCAAAAATCTGAAACTAGTTTGAATCTATTTTGACAAAAATAAAAGATTGTCATATATGTTATTTATTGTTTTTATTTTAAAAGAGAAAGACATCCATGATGATTCATGCTAACTGCTGCAAAGGATGACAGAAAGTTTTTTACCTATAGGAATTTTATTTTTCAACTTACAGAACTGTAGATATTAATTTTTGCTAGACTTTTAGCGTCACGACAAGACAAGATGAATGCATAAATGTGTATTCTAAGATTAAGATACATGTAATTGACAGCATGCATACAATGTACATTGCACCCCCAATAAAGGATGTCTTTCGTACCCAATTAAGGATACTTTAAACAAATCAAAGATCTATGATTGCCCAATACTCTAGTATAGGACAAAAGACCTTCTCTAAGACTCTAACATTGACAAAGTAAATCAAAGATCTATGTTTGCCCAACACTCTAGTATAGGACAATAGACCCTTGTCTAATAAAGACTATATCAAATATCAAGAACCAATACAAGCCCCTAAGGAGAACTCTTGGCTCCATCAAACCATTTATAGAGCAGAATAAGGTAGACTACCTACGCTGCTCGAACGCAAAGTTGAAGTGACTCCAACTTTGTCCCTAAATCTCCGCGAGTATTAGCTATGAACCACACTCTGCCCACAATTCAAAGAATTGAGGACTAGTGGCTCAATAGCCTTAGGAGTGCCAACAAGGAAAGATAATAGCCCCTAAGATAAGGACGTTCTTCCCTAGAGGATGCTCCTAGCCAACCAGGAGCTCTATAAGCACTTCAAGGAAAGATGTGATGCCCTCAAAACAAGGACAATCTTCCCAAAAAGCCGGCTGAAGGGTGTTGGATGCCTTTTATTTATAAGAAATATGCCCACCGAGAAACAAAGAATCCCGACGGGTTTATAGGAATAGTAAGTTTTGGCCGGTAAGAGATCAAGTCTTGTGAATATATGTTGTGATCACATGTTTTAGAATGTTAATAACACGTTTTGTTAACGTGATCACAAATTTGTGAACACGTTTATGAAATCCCTGCTCCCAATGGTATGAGGGATACCTTGGACCATTTCCGCGCTTTGCTAAAACGACATCACCCGGCTACACAAACACGGAATGGAGTTAGTGTCGCAGCCATGAAAAACTTGCACTCTTTCTCTTAGAGATAACAATTTCAATACAATTCATTGAATATACCATCACTTCAAAAAGGAAAAGATACACATTTATTAACACTAATATAAAAAAAACTCTTCTTTAAAAGATAACCAAGCTAACTTGGCCACCATTTCCTTGAGGAGCTTGTAACGGGAGGGTTGGGACCCCATTAGGAGCATCTTCTCTAATCTCATTGTTGCGCACTCCTCTCGAGGCAATATTGTGGTGTTTTCGGGATGGGGCCCCATCTTGGATGTCGCCTTATAGGGCTCCGTGTTGCGGTCGAAATGCTCCAGTCAGATCTCAATTCCGAGATTGTTTGCTCACCGTATGAGTAAAAGACCACATCGCATGAACCCTCTCTAAGGCCAAAACCTCTTGCTAAAGTCCACGCAAATGGGGGGGATTGTGAGATTTCTTTAACAAAAATGTTTTGCTGAAGGGGAGAAGGGTGCAACTGTAAGTCTCTCCACACGGACGGGGGGGAGGGGGGGAGGGGGAGGGGGAGGGGGAGGGGGAGGGGGAGGGGGGAAGAGTTAAGGACATTGCCTTCTAACAAGGGGGGAGTAGAGGAAAGTTGCCTTATCTGAAAAGTGGCAAATGAGGGGGTGTTGAGAGGGGCGGCTGGACTGCAGCAAGTACACACATCGCAAGGGGACAGATGGCGGTTCAGACAGCGACACGGCAGAGTACAGGCTACGCAGAATTGCATGCTGCCCATGGAGCACCCTGGGGGTTTATATAGCTATGGGATATGGGTGTGGGCATTGTGTAAGGCACGGTCGAAAAGGACGGTGTGCCGACAAAGGCTATGGATCAGTGGCCCCTACATGACTATGGGGGAAAGGTATGGTGGCGGTTTACAGGGAAAGGAGTGGTGCGCATGTACCTTATCTGGCTAGGAGGCACTATGGGTGTCCACGTAGCGATGTGTGTGGACCACACAATGGGCGGCCGACCTTTGGTTCTTGTGCAGCCATCGTACGGGCACCCTGGTAAGTGTGTACGGTCTCTTTTTTGGGGCGGGGTCTCCAAATTTGGGACGTCGACCTTGATTTGCATGTCGGACCGCCCGGGGGGACAAATTTTCTTTTTTCTTTGTTCGTGATGTTCCCCTGATCGTTGGGGTGCAGACTGTTTGTCAATCGCCAATCGTGCAGTTATTAAGGTTTAAAGGTCATCGCTTATTAACTAAAAATAACCAAAATTTGTGTATAAACTTGATCCGGTGTCCGTTTTTGGATGCTGTAAAATCCTAAAATTCTTCATTAGTAGCCTTGCTCCCCAAAGACACCAACTACTACAAGATAGTAGCAAACTTCGTGATGCAATCAATGATGTTGCTAGTATTAGAGATCTTTAAGTTTTCTTCCTGTAGCTCTCTCCTGACACATACTAACAATATTATGTAGATCAAGAGTAGAGGGACGAAGTGAAATAGTATCATCGATAGATGAGAAAGTTTCAGGAAATTTGGAGAGGAGACGAGATGAATGAAGTCTTCATTGCAGTAGCCTTGATTCCCGAAAGAGACCAACTGCATCTGGATAGTAACAAACTCCGTCATGGAATCCATGGTGTTGGTAGTATTGGAGATCTTAAGATTTCTTCCTCGTAGCTCTACCTTGAAGCATGCCATGTAGATTGGGAGTAGAGGGAAAAAAAAGTGAAATAGTATCACAAAAAGATGAGAAAGTTTTGGGAAATTCAGTGAGGAGCCGATGAACAAAGCCTTCATCAGTAGCCTTGCTCCCCAAAGAGACTGACTATTCTCCATAGTAACAAACTTTGTGACGGAATACGTGATGGTGGTAGTATCGGAGATCTTTAGGTTGGTAAGCTGATTCTCCAAGGCAATCTTTTGAGTAGAGTTCTCTCTATGATACCTCCTTTGAATGGCATCCCACAATTCTTCTACGGTCTCATCATCATTGTGATCAAATTGATGAGAAACATAATGTTGAAGATAACGAATTCATGTGCCCAATCATCCTTATCAATCTAGGGCATCAATCTCATCCTGAGTTGAAGTCACAGTTGGCTAAACGTCGACCTCAATAACAATACCCCATAGCTGATAATATCACAATAAAGTCTTCATCTAAAAATACCAATCGAGGTAGTTGGTCTCATTTAGGATGGATTCCTTGGGAAGTTGGGGAACAGATGAAGATATGATACTCAATGTAGAAGCCATGGAATCCCCAACTTCCCAAGGAATCCATCCTAGATGGGACCAACTACCTTGATTGGTATTTGTAGATGAAGTCTAGATGATATATTCAATGTAGAAGACATGGAATCCTCCTCTTGAATCTAGAATAGAAAGGCTGTAAATTTAGGGAAACAAAAAATTTTCATTTAAAAAAAAATCCTTTGCAGAGGGAGGGAGGGCTGGGGAAAAAAAAAGATGGTTGATAGTCTTCCTATAGAGCATAGCAGCAGTAAGGGCTTGAGAACCACAATACTCTAATACCATGAGAGAATGGTTGAACTCACCAAGAGGAAGAAAAGGAGAGACTTGGAGTAGCCAACAACACTCGAGAAAAGTGATGAATTAAAAAAAAACATGTTCTTATATAGTTAAATAGCCAAGTCAACTAGTAGTAGAAACCCACCATGACTAGTGAAAAATTCCTATGACTAGGAAAAAGTGCTCAACAATGTGAGAAAAAATTGCCCACAAGAATGAGTAAAATACATCAATTAAATATGTTGCATGAAGGGTGTAATAAATGGAATAAATGTTGGAGATGAACACATTCCACTCTCCCTCTCTCTCTCCTTCTCTACTTCACATAGACATACACACACCTACACACATCTACACACATTCACACATGCACACACCTACACATACACACATCTACACACATTCACACATGCACACACCTACACATACACACATCTACACACACCCCATTCTTAATGGAAACCCACATACCCTTCTTGATGGAGATCCGCACACCCTAATGATGAAAATGTATCAATAGCAATACAAATAGGGCTGATCTCCATAGCCTTACTTGCATGCTTAAGGTCATGTCTTGTAATTGTGTCTCTAGTCAGTGCCAATAACATTGTATTTATACTTTACTATGTTGACTTAGGTTAAATATTGATAGTTTAGGGTTCCAATACAACACTTTTTGAAAAACCCACATTAACAATAAATGCCCCTTCTTACCATTTTTGTTTCTATTTTTACTTTTTTATTATAAGGCTTCAATGCATGATGTGGGGTGTGGATGATTAAGTTTTTTTTGTTGCCTTGTCTTTTTTTTTTGTTTAGGAAGCATTATTAGATAATCTTTGACACATCCATTAGGGGCTTCCCTTCCTGTGTGGGCACTCCAAAAAGATATGCTTCCACCACTACCCTATCTCCTATTTACACATCCATTGTGGGCTTCCCTTCCTTATTGTTGCAGGCACTTCCAAAAAGGTATGCTTCCACCACTAATGTATCTCCTATTTACATTCTTTAACATGATCAAGACAAGAGTCAAGGCCATGTGGCCCATGCTCATATATGCTCCCCCTCACACTCACATATAGTCCTGTAGATGTCATAACAATCTTGGAGAGAAATGGATAGTTTGTTGCCCCCCACCTCCATATGGAAACGAGATTCTGGAGTCATCTTACACCCCACTAGGATCTAGTGGTGATGGAACCCCAACCCTAAATACCTACATGGGCTTCTTTATAGTATTTAAAGCTCCTCTCTTACACATTTATAATTTACTATTTGTCTTGCATTTTTTAGTTTTCCATGTTGTAGGATACCCAATAGGCCTCCTCTTCATGAATCCCTATTATGGTAGACCTTGTAGTGCTGCGATTGTATCACATATAGGAGGGGATGGCTCGCCTCTCATTGCCACAAGGTAAAATCTTGAGAAGATCACCCATTTGGGTATTTACACCCCACCTAGGTCTTACTATTCCTCACCACACAGTTTGTGCAAGAGTGTTCCACCCACGATGCCACAAACAATAGCGCACACTCTGTAGTCGTCGTCCCTAATCCTCCAAGTAATTTTCAATCTCCTTATCATGCACACACACACACACACACACACACACACACACACACATTGTCATAGGAATGTCATGCGTATAACTCCACTCCATGCCATCGACATAGTGGTAGGACCATAGGCTCTAGACACCATCAACATAGTGGTGGCGGGTCTCGTGGTGGTGGTGGTTGTTGCCTCCCATGTTTGGCTATGCTCATGAGCTAGAATCCAATGTCAAGGCCAATGAGGATGACTTTTACCACCGCTTCTCACAGTACATAGGGGGCCATATGGATGCAAAGTATACGCTTGTGGATACCTAGTTGCAGCAATTATATAATAGTGCATACAAAATCTACTTCATCGACTTTTAATGACTAGAGGAAGAGGGACGTCAAGTACATCTACCACACTCTACATGAGTAATTCCCTAGTCTAGAGAACCACCATTTCTCACATGATTGGTTCCAAAGCCATTTTCATAAGATTTCTCGATAGCCAAGAGGTTTCACATCATTCGCAAGAATGCAAGGGCACCAAATGCCAAAAATTGTGGCCCTCCATGGGGGTACATGAAAGGGAGTGGTTTAATGTGTTCCAAGAAGTGAGTGCTACGGTCATGTTTCCCTAGTAGGCGAAAGTGCATCAAGTGCAACTCTAACTAGGGACTATGACATTGGGGTTCAAACCAGGAAGGATGCATGGAAAGATAGATTTGTAAGTACACTCCTCTACAAAAATCATATCTTTCATCTAAAGTTTCTTGTGTCTATTCTATGTAGGAGGAAATTGTGGGTCGTCGGCCACATAAAGAAAAGGTAAATTACTCGTAGGAATCATTGTGAATGCAAGAAAGCTCGCTCCTAGGAAAACATTTTGAGGAAATTGTGGATCCTCGACCATGCAAAGCAAAGGTCAATTACTCATAGGAATCATTGTGACTGTAGGAAAGCCTGCTCCTAGGAGAGCATTCTGAGGAGAATCTAGACATGACAAACCTGGTAAAGAAAAGGGAAGAGAGTGCAATAGGAAAGAAGCTAGTGTGCAATGGTAGAACAACCAAAGAAAGGATACTGAAGTGCCATCTGCTGGAACCAATTACACCTAGAGAAACGGAAGTGTTGCAAGAAAGGAAATGGAAGGAAATCCATAAAGGAAAATTGACAAGGGAAAGTCAAGGAAAGGAAAGGGAGGTGAAAGAGGAAGAAGAAAGCATGTATAGAGGCTAAGGTAGGCTCAGTAACAAGGAGAAAAGAAGCAATTTCGTGAAGGAATACGCCCTATGGGGGAGGATATCATTAAGATGGAACTGAACATCACACTGGACCAAATGTTAAACCTAGCTTCCAGTTATAGGCAAAAGCTGCTTCAGGTCATAGTGCTACCTAATGTGAAGTTGGCACAGATGCCTCTGCAAGAACCGAAAAATCTAACAGCAGCAGAATGTACAAATGTGGAAATAGTCCAAGACTGTGACACATCTATTCTAGAAGTGACCATTAAGATCAGAGGTTAGACAGTGTTGAGGGTCATTCTGGAATCTAGATAGAGGATCAGGAGTGAACATAATATCAGATAACCTAGCCAAAAAGCTAGGTATCATGGACATGCAGCCAAGATGGCTAACCAAAGAAGAGTCCGACTGGTTGGAATAATTAGAGGAGAACAAATAGAAGTGCCATGTTCATACTCCTCAAAATGACTAAGATTGCGGGTGCATATCCCATGCTTTTGGGAAGACCGTGGCTCATAAGTGGAAGGAGAAACCACAACTGTGATACAGACAAGATCATAATCTGGAGTGAGAAAAAGAAGGTCTACATCTTCATCATAGGAAAAGACAAGCTAAATCTAGCCAGCCGACTAATGTATGCAAAGGGCCTAGAAGATGAAGAAGAAGAGTAGATCATAAAATAAAATCCAGATCTGTTGTTACTATTTGAGGTGGATATAGAAAGGTTTGTATAGAGATGCGACCTAGAAGTCATGGTGGCTCACCCTGAAGTGCTATTAAAGGAAGAAAGTGCAAAAGGAGGAGGAGGAGGATACTCAGGACAGTGCGGTAGCATTGTAGGCCGAGCAAGAAAAGGCCATGATGGCTCTCAAGCAGAGGAGAAAGCCCAACTCAAGAAGTGAAACATTAGATTCCAGGAGGATGAGCTTGAAGAAGTGAACCTGGGATGACCAAGAGCCCAAAACAGTCAGAGTCAGTGCCAACTTGAATCAAGAATTCAGAGGAAGCGTCTTGGAACTGCTGAAATCCTACAAAGATGTGTTTGCCTGGAACTACTAACACATGAAGGGGATTGATCTTAGCTTCTAACAACACAAGATTAACTTAAAACAAGATGCAACTCCTATTCGTCGGTAGAGTATATGTAGAATGAATCCCAACTATGCCAAACAAGTGAAGGAGGAGATTGATAAAATGCTAAGAGTAGGGTTCATCTATCTAGTGGGACAGGGTAGAATGGTTTTCACCAACAGTCATCATCATGAAGAAGAGTGGAAAGTTGAAGGTTTGCATCAACTACCTTAAGCTGAATACTTCCACCATATTAGATCCCTTCCCATTACCATTCATAGATTCCTCGTTGGATGCGGTAGTCGAGCATGAGACATACTCCTTCCTGGATGGGTTTAATGGGTACGACTAGGTATGGATGGACCCATGAGGCAATTAAATACGCACAGATTCACAATGATGTTTTGTGTCATTCTTAATCAGGTCTTAGTAAAGAAGGAAAGGAAAGGGGTGGTTCGAGCTTTAAAATAAAGTTCTTTCAGGGTGATAGGGGAAAGGGGGCTATGGTGAGCATAAAAGAGAGGGTGGACGCTAGTTGAAGAAACCATGTTAACTAAAAGAGAAAAACCAAGTGAGAACCCTTAAAAAAGAGTAGTATAAGAAAATAAAATTTATGCTTTCACTGCTTTGAGGTAGGACATAGCAAAGCAGCACATCCTAAACTGGGTACTGGAGTTCCATGGATGCCAAGGAGGGGAAACCCTCTCAAAAGGTGCATACCACCCCAAAAGTTGCCCCTAAGTTCTACAGAGTTCCGAGAGGTAACTACCTATTATACAGATAATACCCATGCTTCCTGCATTAGACAGGCCATGTGGCAGCCATCGATGGAACCACATGATTTGGTCCATCTATATGGTAGGATAGGTGGCCGTAGAGTCACCATCATGGTAAACAATGGGGCCACACATAACTTTCTTAACTATGCATTAGTGAAGAAGTTGCATTTATGTGAAACCAAAAGAAATCATCATAAGTACACTTTTTTATTGGTGAATGTTCATGACAAAATTGTTTGGGACATGGTGATTTTGTGCGTACCTTTTTCTATGCATAACTATGAGACTAGATTGGATTTCTACATCATGAACTTAGCTAGAGCAGATCTGCCCTACCCTGATTCATAGTTACCACAATAATAGCTTAGAGTTTATGCATGAGAGTAGAGTTGTGAGGTTATAGGGTGAGCAAGATATTCGAGCTTCACTCCTTATATCTTCCCTAGAGTTGTGAAGTGCCTTTGATGCCGACTATATCACCGAGGTATATGAAATAAGTTTGAATAATGTTATTTTTGTAGATGAAATAAGAAATAAAGTTAATGTTTTCTTTGTCGAAACTAGAGAAAACTTAATTAGCCTTGGACGAGACCCCTATTTCTTAAACAGTGTCTTGTCATCTTGTGAACAAAAACAACAATCTAAGGCAAAAATCAAGTCAATAAAAACTACTTTATGTTTTTTATTTGCGAGAGTTTAGGGATGCTTTTCCTAAAGATTTCCCATATGGTGTTCCGCCATCGAGAGAAATCGACCATAGCATTGAAGTGCTCCCAAGTGAAAATATGTAGGGAGGAAGAGAGATTAGCTCTTGCAAGCAAACACACACTCCAAAAAAATCCTAGAAGAGAACACACAAGATGAGAGGCTGTTAATTGTTTTTCTTCTTCTTCACAACAAAAAAGTTCTACTAAAAAGATAAGAAAAATACAACATAAGTACTATGTATATGAGGTCCATAATGTGAACACGCTAAGTGAGTAAGCTGGCAAGATAAGTATGCCATAAGGCAATGGTGGACTAGTAGCTGGTGCAGTCTAGCTATAGAATCATTGATGAAGATCTATCATGTTAGCTTCTTACCAAACACGCCAGTGATGTAAGTGGCAAAAACGGTCACCTAGGCATATCATAAGTGTCGGCTCGTGTTGATCTTGACATCTCAACACCCCCCCTCAAGCTCAACTCCATCTCTAGGACTCCAAGCATAGTTTGGAATTTGCAAAGCTTCTCTGCTCCCCAGGGCTTTCATGGAAATGTTCGCCACCTTCCTCTATGCTAACATACATGAGATCAATGCGGACCTCTATGTGTTTAGTCCACGTATGAAAAATCGGGTTCCTCGCCGCCAGCTGTTGCTAAGGTTGTCACAATAGATGATAACCTGTCTGTTAACTTTTTCTTAGCCCCAAATCACCAAGTAGCTTGTGTAACCAAGGTACCTCACATGCTTTCATTGGAGCATGCCTAACTTTGCCTCTGTACTCACAACAAGGCAACTATTGGCTGCATCTTGCTACTCCATGTTATAGCACCACTTCCAAACGAGAACATAAATCCACTGGTAGATCTCCTATCTACAATATTACCAACCCAATCTGCATCAGTGTATCTAAACACCTACAACTCTGTACTAGCCTCATAAAAGAGACCATCGTCTACTATAGACTTCACATAGCACAATGTGCACCTCACACCATCTAAATGTGGCTTCTAAGGAACCTAGATAAATTGAATCTACAATCCAACTGTATAGTTCAAATCTGGCTTGGTGATTGTCATGCACTATAACACATTCGGAGCATAGCAACGTTTTTGGAAGAAAAATATTTGGGGTTTTCAAGATGCTCACTAGTGACCTATTGCTGCTCCATAGCGCTTTTCTCGCTGCTAAGCAGCGCTTGATGCCTAGCAATGAAAAAGCGTTGCTCAACAGCATCTATAGTAGCGAAAAAACTTTGTTTTACTGTAAAAACATCCCACTTTTTCTGTCGCTTCTTTTGTTGCCACATAGTTTTACTGTAAAAACATCCCACTTTTTCTGTCGCTTCTTTTGTTGCCACATAGTTTTATCTTTTGAATACAATAAACTTGTACTCTGAGTTTTTTTTAATAGGTTTTTGCCTTGCCTATCACTTCTACCTCTCCTATCATATCCTCCTCAAGCTCAAGGTATGCATATTGTTTTCATTTATCTCCTATGCAAACAAGCTTTCCATGAAAGCTATCTTTTGAGTATTTCCTTTCTCTTTCTCTCTTTTGAGTATTTCCTTTCTCTTTCTCTCTTTCTCTCTTTTAAGTTTTTCTTTTTTTCTTTTTCTCTTCTTCTTTTTTTCTTTTTTTCTTCTTCTTTTTCCCTAATTAAGAGCTCTCTATTAAAGCTTCATATGGTAAGAAATATTGATTTTTCCTAATACTTTTTTTTCTTGACTTGGTTTAATTTTGTAGGTTTTCAACACATACAAGCCTCACCCAAAAGATCTCTTTCGTATATGTTTCTTCTTTCATGCTTTTAAAAGTTTATAGGGTTTATAAGTTTTAGGGCTTTTAAGACTAGGGTTTGTAAGTTTTAGGGATTTTAAGATTAGGGTTTGTTTATCAATACATTTTTTCCTTATTTTGGTTTGATTTTGTAGATTTTCAACACATACAAGCCTCACAAGGTAAGAGCTCTTGTTCTTGTATGTTTCTTCTCGTATGCTTTTACATGTTATAGGGTTTGTAAGTTTAGGGTTTTAAGATTAGGGTTTGTTTATTTTCCCATACTACATGCTCTATGTATGCTGGTAGCTACCTATGCATGCTGGTACCTTCCTATTCATGCTGGTACCTTCCTATGCATGCCAGTACCTACCTATGCATGCCGGCGGTAGCAACGGGTGGTTGCAAGATGAGGTTATCTAGTTTCATGTCGTGGGCGCCCTTGGCTTTAGCTGAAAAACAGGCATTTTTTCAAGAAGAATAGCCAATCTCTCATAGTTAGCCAAGGAGTTTCACTTCAAGGTCTTCTAATGAAACATCATATGCAAAGTTGGGCACCTAAAACTATAATCTGATCGAATATCCAATAATTGCAAATCCCCTTTTCTTTGGGAACCAAGTTTGTATACAGGCCCTGTCCTAGGTTTAGACAGGTATAGTGAATGTGAGTAAATTGCCTATAACTTTTACATTATTACTCATACGATGTTCCCACTTTGCATATCACAAATACAAATAACATAGAGCTTAACTTGATTTATCGAGTAATTTTTGATGTGTTCTACTATTTTCTATATTATTTAAAAGATATTAGAATTGTTAAAAAACATACTATTTTATCCTCCCACCACATCTACCATTTAAAATGCTCAAATTGTATGGATCTAGTGATGATTAGATTGGGAAAGATTAGTATAATGTGGGTATAAGATAAAATTACAAATCTAACGGTTTGATTTTTGTAGATTTACTTTGGAAAATTTATTATGACTGTTAGAGGCCCATTAAATCAATAGTAATTTAATTCTAGAAAATTAAATATTGAATCTTTCTGTAAGATTCCTCCCCAGCCTTTGAGGTATACAAGAGTAAGAATCTCCCTTTCTGATCTTATAATTATTCCCTCTCTAAAATAAAAGAAAGTTCTGTTTAACAAAGGAAGACCCTTTTCCTAGAATACTTCTCAAGAGTCCCACCTGTTTTAAGGATTCAGAACAATGAGTTCAGAAGTGAGAATCGATGTTTTGGATATCAAGGTTTTGGTCTTCATTCGAGTACGGCCCAAAAGAAGTTCTTTATCTCTTGGGGAGTATATGAAGTTATCCCCCAAATATTGTGAGCCTTATATCTGAATTCAATGAAAGTAGGTGACTTATATCCAAATATTGTGAGCCTTATATCTGAATTCAATGAAAGTAGGTGACTTAGCCTACAAGCTTCTTTTATCTCTTCATCTCAAAATTCTTAATGCCTTCTATAGAAAAATGTGTCAAACCCAAATCATGGAAAGACGGTAAAACTTCAGTGGCAAGTTACCGTTGGCTTCTAAGTTACGCTAGCTCCTTCCTTTATATAAGTCGTAACTTTTACTTGTCGCTCACAGTAATCTTACTTCCATCGATCTCCTTTCTTTCTTAATCTCCTTCATGGCTTGGCAACAAGAACTAGTTTTATCCATAATGATTCCTCACCTTCAAGACGCAAGTGAGTCTGTGAAGAAGGATTTTATAGAACAGTATGAGCGCTCACTTTTCCCTCACTTGGGAACTTCTGTAGCGCAAACCAAATGGCGGACCTATCAAGACATAACTAGGGTAACACCCTGGGGTCAGCAGCACTTCCGTAACAATGTCCGCTTGGCCATGGTTATTGAAGCTTTGGGTTTGGGTCCCCGATACTACTGCGTCATGAGATCAAGACATCCTGGGTTTTCTGAGCGGGTCTTCTTACTGGCGTGTTTTCTTCCTCATGAGAAGATATGCCTTTACCCCGTTTTTGGCTTGCCTCTCAGAGGTCCTTTTGTTAGAACACCTCATACCACTGAGATAGGCGCAGCAATAACCCACAGAATCATTCCCATAGATGAGTTACCTTATACTTGTGCAGCTTGTGAGGACTGCTTTTGTGATCATATGATGGACGGGCTTATGGAAGTGTAAAGAGTTCTTCTATCTTTACTGTATAAGTTCCGAGAATGAATAAAGTTTAAATCTTGTTCTTATTTTGAATCTTGCTCTCTTTAAGACGTTTCTTGGTGGTTAATCTTGATTAAAATTTTTCTCTAAGTCTCATATTCGTGCATCTTGAGAAATTATCCCAGTTTGCGAGATGAGGACATCTCGCATTTTTTAAGTGGGGTAGAATGTAAGATTCCTCCCCCACCCCCTTTTTGATGTCTAGTATCTTTCCCTGTAATCAATCCCTCTTCAGAAATATAAAGACCTTGTTTCTATCTGTTTTAGCCTAGAGAGAGAAAAATATTCTAGAGAGAGAATATTCAGATTTTGAATATTTTTGGATAGAAAAATATCTCTTCTAATTCTGATGAGTTTCCCTGAAACAGAAATTCAAAAAGAATTTTCCAATGTGCAATTGGAATTAATTGAAAATAGGTATAAAGAACCTTAGCCTAAGGGTCTAGATTTTCAGAAATCTTTAGACTATGGTCCAATTAAGGTTCCTATGGACCAATAGCATCAATCCATGTGTAGGGAGGAGATAAATCCAACTTGTAAAAAGAAAACACCCAAAAATGAGTAAATACTCACATAAGATGAAGAGTTGAAAATGTACAAGGTTTATTAGTAAAAAAATTATGAGCAATATTAAAAGTATGACATATGTAAGGAAGAGGAGTTCTTTAAAGGAGGTGCATATTTCACATAAGATGAAGAGTTGAAAATGTACAAGGTTTATTAGTAAAAAATTATGAGCAATATTAAAAGTATGACATATGTAAGGAAGAGGAGTTCTTTAAAGGAGGTGCATATTTCACATAAGATGAAGAGTTGAAAATTTACAAGGTTTATTAGTAAAAAAATTATGAGCAATATTAAAAGTATGACATATGTAAGGAAGAGGAGTTCTTTAAAGGAGGTGCATATTTCACATAAGATGAAGAGTTGAAAATGTACAAGGTTTATTAGTAAAAAATTATGAGCAATATTAAAAGTATGACATATGTAAGGAAGAGGAGTTCTTTAAAGGAGGTGCATATTTCACATAAGATGAAGAGTTGAAAATGTACAAGGTTTATTAGTAAAAAATTATGAGCAATATTAAAAGTATGACATATGTAAGGAAGGGGAGTTCTTTAAAGGAGGTGCATATTTCACATAAGATGAAGAGTTGAAAATGTACAAGGTTTATTAGTAAAAAACTATGAGCAATATTAAAAATATGACATATGTAAGGAAGGGGAGTTCTTTAAAGGAGGTGCATATTTCACATGCTTGAATGAGTTTTAAACTCATAAAAATTGAGATATTTCATCTCTCCTCTCTCCTCATTCAAGTCTAGTTCCAAAAAGTTAGCTTAACTGACCTAAAAATGGTCAAATATTGACCAAACTGATTTAGAAAATTCTAGAATCAGTTTGTTTGGTTAGGAGCTCAATTTTTCCTATAAATAGAAGCCTCCCCCTTGTTGAAAAATATATAGTGTTTATGCATCGTTACTCTACTCCACCTAAGCCAAGAACTGTGAATTCATTTAATAATTCACTAGTTTTTGGAGCTTCCCTCTTTCTTCAATCTCCATTAGTGGCTCCATCAACATACTTAACCAATTGATTGGTTGGGGGCCTCTATCGTGAACAAAGAATCAAGCAATTTGTAAGGTAATTAGTGAATATTGATCTTTTCTATAATTTCTCAATGTTTCTCTCTTCTCAACCCCTCTCAAGCTTGAGAAGCTTAATTGGTATGATTTTTTTAAATGCTATTAAAGTTAATTGGTGAATAGTAGTGAAGAGTTACATAATTTAATAAATGCTATTGAAGTTAATTTTTATTTATGTTTAAATTCTAATGGTTTTTATGTATTTCTCTCTCTCACTCAAGAAATGGTCATACTCATGACCCATTCTCAATCCAAATGAAGCTTTTCATAAAGCTTTTCCTTAATCCAAGATTAAGCTATGCTTGAGGCCAAATTAATGGCTTTTTTCTATGCTTTTAGTTTATGCATATTGATGATCCAATCCATTATAGATTAATGATCCAATTAGAGATCATTTTAATTATTTCCTTAATGATAAGCTTTATCCCTTAGAAAAAATTGAGATTTATCAGTCATAGCAGCGGAGCTATGGCAAAATTTTTATAAAAATTATGCATAAAATAATTTCATTCAAAGCATAAAAAGAGGACTTCCTACCATATTCTAGGAATTATCATCCTAGATTAATTGAAAGAATTTCATTATAATCATGGAGAAATTGAAATTTAATATCATGCATAAAGGATAATTTTTTATATCAAAAGTGTTACTTTTATCATTTTTAATTTTCATGCATAGAAGTATGCATAAAGGAAAATTTTTATATCAAAAGTGTTACTTTTATCATTTTTAATTTTCATGCATAGAAGTATGCATAAAGGATAATTTTTTATATTAAAAGTGTTACTTTTATCATTTTTAATTTTCATGCATAGAAGTATGCATAAAGGAAATTTTTATATCAAAAGTGTTACTTTTATCATTTTTAATTTTCATGCATAGAAGTATGCATAAAAGATAATTTTTTTTAATATTAAAAGTGTTACTTTTATCATTCTTAATTTTCATGCATAGAAGTATGCATAAAGGATAAATTTTTATATCAAAAGTGTTACTTTTATCATTTTTAATTTTCATGCATAGAAGTATGCATAAAGGATAATTTTTTTATATCAAAAGTGTTACTTTTATCATATTGGATTTCATGCATAGAGGTATGCATAAAAGTCGAATATTTTCTTATAAAAGTGTTACTTTTAGCATAATTGAATTTCATGCATAGAGGTATGCATAAAAGATATGGGAAGTGATAAGATATGATAAGATGCATGTGGATGTGGATATGGATGTGTATGTATGAATGCGGATATGGGATGTGGATGTATAAATGAGGATGTGAAAAATGAGATAAGCATGTAGATGTGGATGCATGAATGTGGATGTATGGATGTGAATGAGGATATAGATGTGGATGTATGGATGTGAATATGCATGTAGATATGGATGTATATATGTGAATGGGAATGTGGATGTGGATGTATGTATGCATGTGGATGTGGATATGGATGTGTATGTATGAATGTGGATATGGGATGTGGATGTATAAATGAGGATGTGAAAATGGAGATAAGCATGTAGATGTGGATGCATGAATGTGGATGTATGGATGTGAATGAGGATATAGATGTGGATGTATGGATGTGAATATGCATGTAGATATGGATGTATATATGTGAATGGGAATGTGGATGTGGATGTATGTATGCATGTGGATGTGGATATGGATGTGTATGTATGAATGTGGATATGGGATGTGGATGTATAAATGAGGATGTGAAAATGGAGATAAGCATGTAGATGTGGATGTATGGATGTGAATGTGGATGTGGATGTGGATGTATGAATGTGGATGTATGGATGTGAATGAGGATGTAGATGTGGATGCATGGATGTAAATGTGGATGTGTATGTATGGATGTATGCATGTAGATGTGGATGCATGAATGTGGATGTATGGATGTGAATGAGGATATAGATGTGGATGTATCGATGAGAATGTGCATGTAGATATGGATGTATAGATGTGAATGGGAATGTGGATGTGGATGTATGTATGTATGTGGATGTGGATGTATGAATGAGGACGTGATAATGAATGTATGCATGTGGATGTGGATATAGATGTGTATGTATGAATGCAGATATGGATGTGGATATGGATGTGTATGTATGAATGTGAATATGGGATGTGGATGTATAAATGAGGATGGGAAAATGGAGATAAACATGTAGATGTGGATGTATGGATGTGAATGTGGATGTGGATGTGGATGTATGGATGTGGATATGGATGTGAATATATGATATGTGATGTGAAGGAATCTGAAGTGAAGAGATGGAAAATGATGTGATTGGATGAGTACACATATAAATGAAATGTGGAATAAGTAATGTGGATTGTATGAGGGATAATGTGGAAAAATGAGAGTTAATATAGAAATTGTATTTGTAAACTGTTTGTAAATGCTGTTTGTAAATGGCTGTTTTATGTCAAGAATGCTGGGAAAGCATTTTGACCGTCTTGTGATTAAGGTCGTGGAGACCTAACTGATAAAGTTGCAACTGCTGACGGAGAGTCAATGGAGGACGTCTCGCGTAGCAAGGTCGGCCGAGGTCTTGACCAGCCTCGGTTTGATTAAAATGGTGAGCTTCCGGTACGGTGGATGAGGGACCAAGGAAGCGGCCTATGAGTGAAGCGCTAGGTCACCTGCGAAGGATCCTAGAGGGTGCTGACCATACGGTGCTCGGGCTCTGGGTCGCCCAGGATACCCACGCGTGCGTCGAGGAAGATATTGGAACAAGGAGTAAGAGTTGTTTTCTGGAACCGGGCATGGATCTGGTTGACTGACCTTGCTGGTCCTCAACGGATGAGTCCATGGCTCTTTTATATGGATCTGTTGGTTGATCTTGCTGATCTTCAACGAGAGTCCATCTTGATAAGTGATTATATTGTTGAGTATTATGGGCTAGGAACTATTGAAATGGCCCCTGTGTGGACAGGTGGTGAGCGTTCTAGTTGCCAATGATGCCATAGATACTCTGATGAAGGAATGATGGGAAATTATGAATCAACTGGATAAATTGGGAGATTGTGATCAGTGGTACTATGGTTTCATTAAAGGATTGTTTTAAAGTTAGCTGATGCTAAGAAAAAGGCAATTTTCATATTGGGTGTGTAAGTGGTGTGGCTAGTTTTATGTTTGCATGAAACTCCGGCTAGGGGGCCTTGGAACTCTTTTCCTTGGTACCCGGGACAAAACCTAACCAAATTCCAAATTGGATCCCATCACTACAGTGGTTGGGCGGTTGGCTAACCCATGGGATCGGATGGGGTTAGGCTGGACTGATGGATCCGTAAATCGAGACTCAATTTCTGTTATTACGATAGATAAAGTAAATCCCGGATAGTAATTGTTCTATGGATAGGAATCAACGGCTGTGCCTCCTTGGTGGGGAAAAAAGCGTTGATCCCCATGATCCAAGTGCAAGTTTCTTCCTTGATCTGACCAAGTATCTTTATAGATGCAGTCGGATCTGTTTGATCAGTAAGGGTTTTGACATCGTTAGAGTAAAGAGTTATCCTGGTGGATTCGCCCATGCTTTTCGGATAAGGGAAGTTTTTTCGGGTTCGGTTTTTGAAAAATCGACGGATTAGTCTCTTGTCCGGATATCCGTGGACGAGGCCCCGAGTGTGGGTCCCTGCCCCGCGTATGAAGTGCTACTTCCGCTGCTAGTACCCCGAATCTGTTGCACGGTGGGAACAGGGATCTCACACTTTCAATCTAAAAACTCATGGGATCAATACTCTTGTTGCCATGAATTTATCAAAAAAAAATTGGCTTGATTTGAGTATGGGAAGGTCCATTTTCAATCCTCCCAAGTGAAAATTCCCATATTGTGTCCACTCTCCCCTTTTCAAGTCTAAAACCAATCCTAGTTAGGTTTGGAAATCTAGGCTTGGTAAACTTCACAGCTTAGGTTTCATTCCATGTGTGAGGCTTGGGTAGGCCCAAGCCTCACACATGCATGCCACTTTATGTCCACGTGAGCATCGTGAGGATCCACATAAGCAGCTTGCCACCTCAGCTTGCCACCTCCACCCTCCATGTCAACATGGTCAACCTAGTTGACTCCCCACCTCATCATCCTAGTCATCATTAATGCCACATCATCTTGCCACCTTTGCATGCCACCTCGCACATGGTGACATGGCATGCCACATCATGGAATTGCCACATCAACCATAATAGTGCCACATGTCAAGAGAATGCCACGTGTCATGCACGCTTGTGACACGTGGCATCTCCTTCCCACCTCCCCTCTTTTTTCAAAAACATATTTTTGGAAAAGTTAATTTAGTAATTTAGAGAAATAGAATATAGAAATTTAAATAATAAAATATATGTAACTTATTAAATAAAAGAATTTAAAAACACTAATTTAAAAGGATTATATTTTGGGATTAGATCAATAAAAATATTATTAAAGATCATATTATTAATTTTAGAAAAAATAAATTTTTTATTTTTATATTTCTTGAAAATTTTTTATGTAGAATAAACCTTTGAATAAAATATGAAAAAAAATACTTTATAAAAAAAAGCAGTTATATAATTATAAAATAAAAGATTTCTTTAAAGATATATTTATATATCTGGTAATGATAAATATTTAGACTTGTTAATAAATATTATAAATAATATTAATTTTTAAGTGGATAATAGTTTATCTTTGAATATCTTTATGTTTATCTTAGTTATCCAATCAATCTTAGATAGGAAATCCAGTGAGATTTGAAGTGGATAACCTATTTTTCCTATATAATCACACATCTCTAGTACTATCCCACACTTATCTGTAGTACTATCCCATCATTGAGCCCTTATAATATTTTCTCTCTTAGCTTCCTTGAGAATGGGTTCTCAAAGTCGTAGGAGTCGGAAACGTGATAGGACTAGACTCCCCCCCATCCACCAAGTTCAAGAGGAGGAGAGGAGAAGGGTAGCTCGTGAGAGAAAGAGAGAGTGGAGAGCACGTCAACGTGCAACACCTTCTGTTGGCGATGATCCAAGCCTTGCTCCTCCTCTTCCACTTCCTCTCCCTTCGCCCTCTTCCCCCCCACTACCCCTTAGTTTAGATAATCCACATGAACCCGCCCTTCTTGAGTCCTCTCTTCTACAAGAACCCACCCCCCTCCTTTGGGCGCCCTTCGTGTGGATAGGAAAGAACTATCAAAGTCAGGGGCACATCGTCGTGCCCATGCAATCTTCCAATCCTATTTCAAAGACCTCACGTCTTCATCACAGGCATGTGTGCTTGATGCTTTGATTGATCTGCCCAACATGGCCAACTGCAGGGCGCTTTCCGACATTGGAGGTCGAAGAGAGAGGAGAGCTGGCATGGCGGTGCTACAAAGTGTTCGTCATTCCTATATAGTTAACAAGAAGAGGAACTCTGCGGACGCTTTGGCTGCTCGACGGGCTATTGTGGCAGCCATAAGTAGCTCCCAAATGAAGGGTAAGGTTAGTGCCACATCTCGCATCCTTTCCATAGCACCACATGCACTTAGAGTTGGATCTATTAGGCGACAAAGTTTAGATGCCAATGAGGTTGGTGCTATGTGGGCGAGTAGTGGTCGTGTAGCTAGGCATGATCGCCTACTAGATGAAACCACTAGAACCTTGATAGAAAGTTTTTGGGAGGAGAATTGTCGTGTAGCTAGGCATGATCGCCTACTAGATGAAACCACTAGAACCTTGATAGAAAGTTTTTGGGAGGAGAATTGTCGTGCATCGCCAGTTTTCAAGAAAGCTTTGCGTAAGAGAGTGACAAGAGGAGTGTTCATTGAGCACGGTGCTTGCTTTCTTGAAATGTCCCAAACTGAGTTGTATTCTCAGTTTGTGGCTTCGTATCCAGAGCTTAAAATTGGGCAAAGGTCATTTGAGGGGTGTAAGCCTTGGTTTGTGAGGTACTCACGTCAGCGTGACACATGTTGTTGTCGCTACCATGTTGAGTTCAATCTTTTTTATGATGTGTTCCGTTCTCTTAGTGGGCATAGAGAGTTGCCTCGTAGTCCACGTGATTTCATCCACTCTCTTTTGTGTGCACGCACGGAGGATGCCCAGTTCCACAGGATGCCTTGTGTGGAGAGCAATTGCACATCATGTGGTTCACTTGCACATCTACAGATGGTAGATCTTGATGCAAGTGACCAAGAGATAGTGGCATGGCAACGTTATGAGTATGTGACACACCAGCTCCAGAGTGGTGGACAGTCCAGGAAGTTGCAGCTCGTGGACAAACATACACCACGTTGTCACTTCACAGCCACATTTAGGGAGCAGATCTACCCCTACATACGGCACAGTCATTGTGCCAAGTGGCAGGATCGTCAGTTCCGAGCATGCCTAGCAGAGTTTCCTATTGGTGTGGTCGTCTCTGTGATTGATTTTGCAGAGAGCTACACTTTCACACCTTTTCAGGAGATACAATCTGAGTATTACTTCTCAGAGCAGGTAATGGTTATATTTTGTAATATTTGTTTTATGTTTGAGCTTCATTACTTAATTGATTTTTTGTGTCCTAAACGTATGTATTGCTTCCCTCACCAGGTTGCTATTTTGGTGCACATTAGCTATCGACATGCAGAGGCTCATGTAGATGGGATAGCGAGTACCCCCGAGACCTGTGTCATTATTCGAGAGTATCATTTCTATATCAGTGATGATCGTTCACATGATGCACATTTTGTGCAACACTGTTTTCGTCTCCATGACAATTTTTTAGGAGATTGTGGGATCAGACATGTCCAGCGATGGGTTTGGTCGGATGGTTGTGGCGCACAGTTCAAGTCATCACGTCAATTCTATTGGCTCTACAGGTTGTACTTATGGCTTTCTTACATTTACAATTAAACTACATTCACTAGAACATCTTAAAGAAAACAATAACTAAGACTATCTTTTATGGATTTATAGGTGGCATGTGCAGTCTAGTATCCCAGTGATTTGGTCATTCTTTGAGACTGGTCACGGGAAGGGTGAGCATGATGGTGCAGGCGCGTGTGTGAAACGTGCCTTGAGGCGTCATCAGCTGCGACAGGATGCTCAGCGGTTCAGAGATGCGGGCCACGTAGACGAGTGGTGTTCCCAACATTTGTGTGGGAGTGCAGCATCATCGTACCCCAGACGTGATGCTCGGATTGTCAGGAGATTTTTTTGGCATGTGGATGGTGGCACGATTGACCGCAGAGCCTCCCATGATTGTGACACAGTACCTGGCACCTTGGGCTTACATTCCATCAAGAGCACGTGCATGGCGGCCCCCACGATTTACACACGACGGTTTGCATGCTTCTGTGGAGCATGTATGGATGGCGATTGGTCACATTGTGCCTCGAGAGGATGGGCAGATGCATGGATACAGACATTCCTCTCCCCCGAGCATCCTTCACATCCAGTGGTGTCTGATGAGCACACAGGTCCTGCGTTCATGGTCAGTTATGATGACCTGACAGATTTGCTACAGGCTCGGGGGGTTCACCTTTAAAAAATGTTGCATATCACGTGCGTTCAAGAGGTAATAAAAAACCCCCTCTACTTACATGTCACAGGCTAATAAAATGACCCCTCTTTCTTAAGAAACTTACAACTTTTTTTCAAAATTGGATAAAAAAGCCCCTCCTGTATATGTAAACCTGTAACTTTTTGGAATTTAAATACCCCTCTTAGATGAACTGACGTGCTACACTTACATACTTTTAGGTGAACCCCCCGGGGCTACAGGAGGGTGATGTATTTGCTGTTATTGCCAGTGAGGGAAATAGCGAGGGAGTAGACTACTATCTGATGAGTTGCACTAGGCCAAAGTGCATGCTTGACCAGGATACAGTGGATGATCATGGGTTTTCTTATGACGCCCATAGCATGATTGTGGCAGGCCGGTTCTACCAGCAGATTCGACTTCATCGGGGGAGTCTTGAGTTCCAGCAGTGGAAGTGGGAGTTAGAGGCATTTCAGTTCTCTCATCTAGTGGTTGGTACCAGGCTCACTCTTGTTCGAGTACAGAGCCGAAAACACAGTTCTCACCCTCGTTTTCGGCTTCGAGTGGATGACCATGAGAGCATTCTAGAGTAGTTGAGAGCTAGAGAGGGTGCTGCTGACTAGATCTCTATCTTGATAGTGACTAAACTCAGACTAGCTGGGTTAGCTCACTTACATTGTACTTAGCTTTTTGGGCAGTGACTAACCTCAGACTAGCTAGGGTAGCTCATTTTCATTCTGATGTACTTATTTGATGTTTATATCATTATGAGTTTTCTCATTATTGAGTATCATTACATTTTAGTTGATGCTCTTGATTTTATTATATTTTTTAACACTTTGGCTATCATATTGTTTGTTGAAAATCTCCATGCCATCGTACCCAAACATGCTCGGATGGGGACCAAACTTTGCAAGCATGTGGGGGTGGGTCCCCCCCACATGCTTGCAAAGTTTGGTCCCCATCGGAGCATGTTTGGATTGGCAATTGGCGCCCAGTGCGGGTTTTTCAAGTCTCTTGGTGCTTAAGAGGCCATGGAAAATCCGGGCCTTCCCCATACCATCGTACCCAAACATGCTCCGATGGGGACCAAACTTTGCAAGCATGTGGGGGTGGGTCCCTCCCACATGCTTGCAAAGTTTGGTCCCCATCGGAGCATGTTTGGATTGGCAATTGGCGCCCAGTGCGGGTTTTTCAAGTCTCTTGGTGCTTAAGAGGCCATGGAAAATCCGGGCCTTCCCCATACCATCGTACCCAAACATGCTCCGATGGGGACCAAACTTTGCAAGCATGTGGGGGTGGGTCCCCCCCACATGCTTGCAAAGTTTGGTCCCCATCGGAGCATGTTTGGATTGGCAATTGGCGCCCAGTGCGGGTTTTTCAAGTCTCTTGGTGCTTAAGAGGCCATGGAAAATCCGGGCCTTCCCCATACCATCGTACCCATACATGCTCCGATGGGGACCAAACTTTGCAAGCATGTGGGGGTGGGTCCCCCCCACATGCTTGCAAAGTTTGGTCACAATCAGAGCATGTTTGGATTGGCAATTGGCGCCCAGTGCGGGTTTTTCAAGTCTCTTGGTGCTTAAGAGGCCATGGAAAATCCGGGCCTTCCCCATACCATCGTACCCAAACATGCTCCGATGGGGACCAAACTTTGCAAGCATGTGGGGGTGGGTCCCCCCCACATGCTTGCATAGTTTGGTCCCCATCGGAGCATGTTTGGATTGGCAATTAGCGCCCAGTGCGGGTTTTTCAAGTCTCTTGGTGCTTAAGGGGCCATGGAAAATCCGGGCCTTCCCCATACCATCGTACCCAAACGTGCTCCGATGGGGACCAAACTTTGCAAGCATGTGGGGGGGTGGGTCCCCCCCACATGCTTGCAAAGTTTGGTCCCCATCGGAGCACGTTTGGGTACGATGGTATGGGGAAGGCCCGGGACCCCCCCCACATGCTTGCAAAGTTTGGTCCCCATCGGAGCATGTTTGGGTACGATGGTATGGGGAAGGCCCGGATATTCCATGGCCTCTTAAGCACCAAGAGACTTGAAAAACCCGCACTGGGCGCCAATTGCCAATCCAAACATGCTCTGATTGTGACCAAACTTTGCAAGCATGTGGGGGGGGGCCACCCCCACATGCTTGCAAAGTTTGGTCCCCATTAGAGCATGTTTGGGTACGATGGTATGGGGAAGGCCCGGATTTTCCATGGCCTCTTAAGCACCAAGAGACTTGAAAAACCCGCACTGGGCGCCAATTGCCAATCCAAACATGCTCCGATGGGGACCAAACTATGCAAGCATGTGGGGGGGACCCACCCCCACATGCTTGCAAAGTTTGGTCCCCATCGGAGCATGTTTGGGTACGATGGTATGGGGAAGGCCCGGATTTTCCATGGCCTCTTAAGCACCAAGAGACTTGAAAAACCCGCACTGGGCGCCAATTGCCAATCCAAACATGCTCCGATGGGGAACAAACTTTGCAAGCATGTGGGGGGGGCCCACCCTTACATGCTTGCAAAGTTTGGTCCCCATCGGAGCATGTTTGGGTACGATGGTATGGGGAAGGCCCGGATTTTCCATGGTCTCTTAAGCACCAAGAGACTTGAAAAACCCGCACTGGGCGCCAATTGCCAATCCAAACATGCTCTGATTGTGACCAAACTTTGCAAGCATGTGGGGGGGGGCCCACCCCCACATGCTTGCAAAGTTTGGTCCCCATCGGTTTGGGTACGATGGTATGGGGAAGGCCCGGATTTTCCATGGCCTCTTAAGCACCAAGAGACTTGAAAAACCCGCACTGGGTGCCAATTGCCAATCCAAACATGCTCCGATGGGGACCAAACTTTGTAAGCATGTGGGGGGGGCCCACCCCCACATGCTTGCAAAGTTTGGTCCCCATCGGAGCATGTTTGGGTACGATGGTATGGGGAAGGCCCGGATTTTGCATGGCCTCTTAAGCACCAAGAGACTTGAAAAACCCGCACTGGGCGCCAATTGCCAATCCAAACATGCTCCGATGGGGACCAAACTTTGCAAGCATGTGGGGGGGACCCACCCTCACATGCTTGCAAAGTTTGGTCCCTATCCGAGCATGTTTGGGTACGATGGTATGGGGAAGGCCCGGATATTCCATGGCCTCTTAAGCACCAAGAGACTTGAAAAACCCGCACTGGGCGCCAATTGCCAATCCAAACATGCTCTGATTGTGACCAAACTTTGCAAGCATGTGGGGGGGGGCCACCCCCACATGCTTGCAAAGTTTGGTCCCCATTAGAGCATGTTTGGGTACGATGGTATGGGGAAGGCCCGGATTTTGCATGGCCTCTTAAGCACCAAGAGACTTGAAAAACCCGCACTGGGCGCCAATTGCCAATCCAAACATGCTCCGATGGGGACCAAACTATGCAAGCATGTGGGGGGGACCCACCCCCACATTCTTGCAAAGTTTGGTCCCCATCGGAGCATGTTTGGGTACGATGGTATGGGGAAGGCCCGGATTTTCCATGGCCTCTTAAGCACCAAGAGACTTGAAAAACCCGCACTGGGCGCCAATTGCCAATCCAAACATGCTCCGATGGGGAACAAACTTTGCAAGCATGTGGGGGGGGCCCACCCTTACATGCTTGCAAAGTTTGGTCCCCATCGGAGCATGTTTGGGTACGATGGTATGGGGAAGGCCCGGATTTTCCATGGTCTCTTAAGCACCAAGAGACTTGAAAAACCCGCACTGGGCGCCAATTGCCAATCCAAACATGCTCTGATTGTGACCAAACTTTGCAAGCATGTGGGGGGGGGGCCCACCCCCACATGCTTGCAAAGTTTGGTCCCCATCGGTTTGGGTACGATGGTATGGGGAAGGCCCGGATTTTCCATGGCCTCTTAAGCACCAAGAGACTTGAAAAACCCGCACTGGGTGCCAATTGCCAATCCAAACATGCTCCGATGGGGACCAAACTTTGTAAGCATGTGGGGGGGGCCCACCCCCACATGCTTGCAAAGTTTGGTCCCCATCGGAGCATGTTTGGGTACGATGGTATGGGGAAGGCCCGGATTTTGCATGGCCTCTTAAGCACCAAGAGACTTGAAAAACCCGCACTGGGCGCCAATTGCCAATCCAAACATGCTCTGATGGGGACCAAACTTTGCAAGCATGTGGGGGGGACCCACCCTCACATGCTTGCAAAGTTTGGTCCCTATCCGAGCATGTTTGGGTACGATGGTATGGGGAAGGCCCGGATTTTCCATGGCCTCTTAAGCACCAAGAGACTTGAAAAACCCGCACTGGGCGCCAATTGCCAATCCAAACATGCTCTGATTGTGACCAAACTTTGCAAGCATGTGGGGGGGACCCACCCCCACATGCTTGCAAAGTTTGGTCCCCATCGGAGCATGTTTGGGTACGATGGTATGGGGAAGGCCCGGATTTTCCATGGCCTCTTAAGCACCAAGAGACTTGAAAAACCCGCACTGGGCGCCAATTGCCAATCCAAACATGCTCTGATTGTGACCAAACTTTGCAAGCATGTGGGGGGGCCCACCCCCACATGCTTGCAAAGTTTGGTCCCCATCGGAGCATGTTTGGGTACGATGGCATGGAGATTTTCAACAAACAATATGATAGCCAAAGTGTTAAGAAATATAATAAAATCAAGAACATCAACTAAAATGTAATGATACTCAATAATGAGAAAACTCATAATGATATAAACATCAAATAAGTACATCAGAATGAAAATGAGCTACCCCAGCTAGCCTGAGGTTAGTCACTGTCCAAAAATCTAAGTACAATGTAAGTGAGCTAACCCAGCTAGTCTGAGTTTAGTCACTATCAACAGCAACCCAATCAAAATCGTCATCTCTAACTGCCGGTCGACGTGCGCGTCGAGGCTGCTGTGCACGTCGAGGAGGCTGTGCCTCCTGCGGGGGTCGTCGAATGTCTGCGGGGAGGTCTGCCTCAAAGGAAGGATCGTGAGCTGGTGCCGGTATACTCGGGAGCTCACGAGTCCCAAAAGCTGCTATGGCCCTCTCTCTCTCTCTACGTCGTGCTAATGCAAGACGCCTCTGTCTGTAAACCCAAAATCTATAATCTGCAATGGTGCGTGTCTGCCACTCTGCTCGTGTAAGCTCCTCTGCTCTGTAAGGACACGCTGCTCATGAGAAGCAGCACTGCTGCCAGCACCATCACCTGCTGTGCCACTAGGGTCAGCACCACCCACGCGCTCAAATGCTGTCACCTGGCTCTCATGTAGGACTCTCTGGTAAGCGTCGAACTCATGTGAGCTCCACTCTATCTCAGGAGGCACCTCAGGCTCCTGGGCTCTATCGTCGAAGGCGTCGAGTCCCAAGTCCATAGCTGATGTAAAGTCGACAGGCCTACCAGTCCTGGCATCTACTCGTACAAGGCCTGGGTGAAGATCATCGATGCCCAATACCCTGTACGTCGCTAAGTCGACGCGTGCACGGCAGGATGGGCATGCTGAGAACCGGACGAGCTCCTGGGTGATGCAAGACAAGTGGAAAATATGTCCACATCCTAGGGCATATCCTCCTGTACTATCAATGTCCTCGATACATAAACAGCAGCACACATCATGTAGGAAGGGAGGTGCATCCTGAGGGAGAGGTCGTCGAAAAACCTCTGTTTGACAGGCCGTGGATATAACGGTAGGTAAGGCACTGTCACGTCCGATGATCTACGATACTCTCGAACATGCAGCATCAGCTGCTCTGCCCTGTGTTGGGCAATCTGCTCCATAATCTGAAGGTAGCATCCAATGCATGCCGGCAACTTCCTACGCATACTGATAGCTTCCTATGTATGTCAGTAGCAACCTACACATGTCGGTAGTATAACCAATGCATGCTAGTAGCTTTCTATGCATGCCAATAGTTTCCAACACATGCTGGTAGCTTCCAAAGCATGCTGGTAACATTCTATGAAAGCCAGTAGCAACCTATGGAAGCCGGTAGCAACCAATGCATGTTGGTAGATTCTTATGGAGGCTGGTAGCTTCCTACGCATGCTTGTAGCAACCTATGGAAGCTGATAGCAGACCAATGCATTACCGATAGCTTCCTATTCATGCCAGTAGCTTCCTACGCATGCTGGTAGCAACGTATGAAAGCCAGTAGCAACCTATGCATACCGGTAGTAACCTATGGAAGCCAATAGCAACCAATGCATGCTGGTAGCTTCCAACGCATGCCGGTAGCTTCCAATGCATGGAAGACGGTAGCAAGAAATGCATGTTGGCAGCTTCCTATACATGCCGGTAGATTCCTACACATGCCGGTAGCTTCCTATGCATGCCGGTAGCTTCCTATGCATGTCGGTAGATTCCTACACATGCCGGTAGCAACCAATGCATGCCGGTAGCTTCCAAAGCATGCCAGTAGCTTCCTACACATGCTGGTAGCTCTATGGAAGCCGGTAGCAATCGATGCATGGTGGTAGCAACCTATGGAATCCGATAGCAACCAATGCATGCCAGTAGCTTCCTACGCATGCCGGTATCTTCCTATACATGTCGGTAGTAACCTATGTATGCCGGTAGCAACCTATGGAAGCTGGTAGCAACCTATGGATGCCGGTAGCAACCTATGTATGCCAGTAGCAACCTATGGAAGCGAGTAGCAACCAATGCATGCAGATAGCAACCTATGCATGCCGGTAGCAACCAATGCATGCTTGTAGCAAACAACGCATGCTAGTAGCAAACAACGCATGCTAGTAGCTTTTTATGCATGCTGGTAGCTTCCTATACATAAGAGTTTTAAGTATTTATGTTTTTTCTTGGATAGATGGCAAATAACTTGAGGCGTGATATTACACATGAAGGAGGAGTCGATATCCCAACAATATTTGTAAGTATATATTAGCCTCAAATTGTATCTTATCTTTTAATTAAATAAGGTTATCTTAAATAAAAACTTTCTAAAATGTTCATTTGTTTGTATGCTTATAGATTGAGGCAGTGGACCGCCCCCCTACGCAAGATGAACATGATTTTGCATTATAATGGGGTTCACAAGCTCTATTTTTGATAGGGTGCAAGATGAAGGATACATTGTTATTATTGGAGGAGATGCTTGGTAAGCATGGCAAGTAAGTACATTCCTAAACCCCAAACCTCTTGGTTTTTGCCAAAACTGATTCTCACTTGTGTTAGTTTTATTGTGTTTTAAGATCATTTTGTGTTAGTTTTAACTAGAAATGGTGGTGAAAATGTCCAATGCCGGTAGCAATGGAACTGTGAGAAGCGAAGAGGTTGGAACTACAAGAAACAATACCAATCGCACAAGGTGGTTGCAAGATGAGGTTATCTAGTTTCATGTAGTGGGCGCCCTTGGCTTTAGCTGGAAAACCAGCATTTTTTCAAGAAGAATAGCCAATCTCTCCTAGTTAGCCAAGGAGTTTCACTTCAAGGTCTTCTAATGAAACATCATATGCAAAATTGGGCACCTAAAACTATAATATAATTGCAAATCCCCTTTTCTTTGGGAACCAAGTTTGTATATAGGCCCTGTCGTAGGTTTAGACAGGTACAGTGAATGTGAGTAAATTGCCTATAACTTTTACATTATTACTCATATGATATTCCCACTTTGCATATCACAAATACAAATAACATAGAGCTTAACTTGATTTATCGAGTAATTTTTGATGTGTTCTACTATTTTCTATATTATTTAAAAGGTATTAGAATTATTAAAAAACATACTATTTTATCCTCCCACCACATCTACCATTTAAAATGCTCAAATTGTATGGATCTAGTGATAATTAGATTGGAAAAATTAGTATAATGTGGGTATAAGGTAAAATTACAAATCTAACGGTTGGATTTTTGTAGATTTACTTTGGAAAATTTGTTATGACTGGTAGAGGCCCATTAAATCAATTGTAATTTAATTCTAGAAAATTAAATATTGAATCTTTCAATCTAAAAACTCTAGGGATCAATACTCTTGTTGCCATGAATTTATTTAAAAAAATGGCTTAATTTGAGTATGGAAAGGTCCATTTTCAATTCTCCTAAGTGAAAATTCCCATATTGTGTCCACTTTCCCCTTTTCAAGTCTAAAACCAATCCTAGTTAGGTTTGGAAATCTAGGCTTGGTAAACTTCAAAGCTTAGGTTTCATTCCATGTGTGAGGCTTGGGTAGGCACAAATCTTACATATGCATGCCACTTTTTGTCCACATGAGCTTTGAGAGAATCCACATAAGCAGCTTGCCACCTCCACCCTCCATGTCAACACCTCCATGTCAACATGGTCAACCTAGTTGACTCCCCACCTCATCATCCTAGTCATCATTAATGCCACATCTTCTTGCCACCTCGCACTTGCCACCTCGCACTTGGTGACATGGCATGCCACATCATGGAATTGCCATATCAACCATAATAGTGCCACATGTCAAGAGAATGCCACGTGTCATGCACGCATGTGACACGTGGCACCTTCTTCCCACCTCCCCTTTTTTTCAAAAACATATTTTTGAAAAAGTTAATTTAGTAATTTAGAGAAATAGAATATAGAATTTTAAATAATAAAATATATATAACTTATTAAATAAAAGAATTTAAAATCACTAATTTTAAAGGATTATATTTTGGGATTAGATCAATAATATTATTATTAAAGTTCATATTATTTAATTTAAAAAAATAAAATTTTTAATTTAATATTTCTTAAAATTTTTTTATGTAGAATAAACCTTTGAATAAAATTTGAAAAAAATACTTTATTAAAAACCTTTGAATAAAATTTGAAAAAAATACTTTATTAAAAACCTTTGAATAAAATTTTTTATGTAGAATAAACCTTTGAATAAAATTTAAAAAAAAATACTTTATTAAAAAAAGCACTTATATAATTATAAAATAAAAGATAAATTTAAATATATATTTATATATCTAGTAATGATAAATATTTAGACTTGTTAATAAATATTATTAATAATATTGATTTTTAAGTGGATAATAGTTTATATTTAATTATCTTTATGTTTATCTTAATTATCCAATCAATCTTAGATAGGAAATCCAATGAGATTTGAAGTGGATAACCTATTTTTCCTATATAATCACACATCTCTAGTACTATCCCACACTTATCTCTAGTACTATCCCATCATTGAGCCTTTATAATATTTTCTCTCTTAGCTTCCTTGAGAATGGGTTCTCAAAGTCGTAGGAGTCGGAAACATGATAGGACTAGACTTCCCCCCGTCCACCAAGTTCAAGAGGAGGAGAGGAGAAGGGTAGCTCGTGAGAGAAAGAGAGAGTGGAGAGCACGTCAACGAGCAACACCTCCTCTTCCCCCCCACAACTACCCCTTAGTTTAGATAATCCACATGAACGCGCCCTTCCTGAGTCCCCTTCTCTTCTACAAGAACCCACCCCCCTCCTTTGGGCGCCCTTCGTGTGGATAGGAAAGAACTATCAAAGTCACGTCATGCCCATGCAATCTTCCATTCCTATTTCAAAGACCTCACGCCTTCATCACAGGCCTGTGTGCTTGATGCTTTGATTAATCTGCCCATCATGGCCAACTGCAGGGGCGCTTTCCGACATTGGAGGTTGAAGAGAGAGGAGAGCTGGCATGGCGGTGCTACAAAGTGTTCGTCATTCCTATACAGTTAACAAGAAGAGAAACTCTGCGAACGCTTTGGCTGCTCGACGGGCTATTGTGGCAGCCATAAGTAGCTCCCAAATGAAGGGTAAGGTTAGTGCCACATCTCATATCCTTTCCATAGCACCACATGCACTTAGAGTTGGGTCTATTAGACGACAAAGTTTAGATGCCAATGAGGTTGGTGCTTTGTGGGCGAGTAGTGGTCGTGTAGCTAGGCATGATCGCCTACTAGATGAAACCACTAGAACCTTGATAGAAAGTCTTTGGGAGGAGAATTGTCGTGCCTCGCCAGTTTTCAAGAAAGCTTTGCGTAAGAGAGTGACAAGAGGAGTGTTCATTGAGCACGGTGCTTGCTTTCTTGAAATGACCCAAACTGAGTTGTATTCTCAGTTTGTGGCTTTGTATCCAGAGCTTAAAAATTGGGCAAAGGTCATTTGAGGGTGTAAGCCTTGGTTTCTGAGGTACTCACGTCAGCGTGACACATGTTATTATCGCTACCATGTTGAGTTTAAACTTTTTTATGATGTGTTCCGTTCTCTTAGTGGGCATAGAGAGTTGCCTCGTAGTCCTCGTGATTTCATCCACTCTCTTTTGTGTGCACGCACGGAGGATGCCCAAATCCATAGGATGCCTTGTGTGGAGAGCAATTGCACATCGTGTGATTCACTTGCACATCTACAGATGATGCAAGTGACCAAGAGATAGTGGCATGGCAACGTTATGAGTATGTGACACACCAGCTCTAGAGTGGTGACAGTCCAGGAAGTTGCAGCTCGTGGACAAACATACACCACGTTGTCACTTCACAGCCACATTCAGGGAGCAGATCTACCCCTATATACGGCACAGTCATTGTGCCAAAGTGGCAGGATCGTCAGTTCCGAGCATGCCTGGCAGAGTTTCCTATTGGTGTGGTCATCTCTGTGATTGATTTTGCAGAGAACTACACCTTCACACCTTTTTTAGGAGATACAATCTGAGTATAACTTCTCAGAGCAGGTAATGGTTATATTTCATAATATTTGTTTTGTGTTTGAACTACATTACTTATTTGAATTTTTGTGTCCTAAACGTCTATATTTCTTAACTCACCAGGTTGGTATTATGGTCCACATTAGCTCTTTACATGCAGAGGCTCATGTAGATGGGATAGAGAGTACCCCCGAGACCCGTGTCATTATTTGAGAGTATCGTTCACATGATGCACATTTTGTGCAACACTGTTTTCGTCTCCATGACGATTTTTTAGGAGATTGTAGGATCATACGTGGCCAGCGATGGGTTTGGTCGGATGGTTGTGGTGCACAGTTCAAGTCATCATCATCACAACAATTCTATTGGCTCTACAGGTAGTACTTATGGTTCTCTTACATTTGCAAAATTAAACTAAATTCAATAGAACATCTTAAAGAAAACAATAACTAAGACTATCTTTTATGGATTTATAGGTGGCATGTGCAGTCTAGTATCCCAGTGATTTGGTCATTCTTTGAGACTGATCACGGGAAGGGAGAGCATGATGGTGCGGGCACATGTGTGAAACGTGCCCTGAGGTGTCATCAGCTGCGACAAGATGCTCAGCGGTTCAGAGATGCAGGCCACGTAGTCGAGTGGTGCTCCCAACATTTGTGTGGGAGTGCAGCATCATCGTATCCCAAACGTGATGCTCAGATTGTCACAGGAGATTTTTTTGGCATGTGGATGGTGGCATGATTGACCGTAGAGCCTCCCATGATTGTGACACAGTACCTGGCACCTTGGGCTTACATTCCATCAGGAGCATGTGCATGGCGGCCCCCGCGATTTACATACGACGGTTTGCATGCTTCTGTGGAGCATGTATGGATGGCGATTGGTCACATTGTGCCTCGAGAGGATGGGCAGATGCATGGATACAGACATTCCTCTCCCCCGAGTATCCTTCACATCCCAGTGTTGTCTGATGAGCACACAGCTCCTGCGTTCATGGTCAGTTATGATGGCCTAACAGAGGGTGATGTATTTGCTGTTATTGCCAGTGAGGGAAATAGCGAGGGAGTAGACTACTATCTGATGAGTTGCACTAGGCCAAAGTGCATCCTTGACTAGGATACAGTGGATAATCATGGGTTTTCTTATGACGCCCATAGCATGATTGTGGCAGGCCGGTTCTACCAGCAGATTTGACTTCATCGGGGGAGTCTTGAGTTCCAGCAGTGGAAGTGGGAGCTAGAGGCATTTCAGTTCTCTCATTTAGTGGTTGCTACCAGGCTCACTCTTGATCGAGTAGTACAGAATCGAAAACACAGTTCTCACCCTCATTTTCGGCTTTGAGTGGATGACCATGAGAGCATTCTAGAGCAGTTGAGAGCTAGAGAGGGTGCTGCTGACTAGATCTCTATCTTGATAGTGACTAAACTGGGTTAGCTCGCTTACATTGTACTTAGATTTTTTGGGAGTGACTAATCTCAGAATAGCTGGGTTAGCTCGCTTACATTGTACTTAGATTTTTTGGGAGTGACTAATCTCAGAATAGCTGGGGTGGCTCATTTTCAAAATACCTTGATCTTTTGAGTTAGTGGCTAAACCCAGAGTGGCTGTGTTAGCTCACATTCTGATGTACTTAGTTAATGTTTATATCATTATGAGTTTTCTCATTATTGAGGATCATTGCATTTTAGTTTGTTCATGGTTTTCTGATTTTTCTACACTTTGGCTATCATATCGTTTGTTGTTGAAAATCACCATCACCATGTCCCCCCCCACACACATGCTTGCAAAGTTTGGTTCCCATCGGAGCATGTTTGGGTACGATGGTATGGGGAAGGCCCGAATTTTCCATGGCCTCTTAAGCACCAAGAGACTTGAAAAATCCACACTGGGCGCTAATTACCAATCCAAACATGCCCCGATTATGACCAAACTTTGCATGCATGTGGGGATGGGTCCCCCCCATATGCTTGCAAAGTTTGGTCCCCATCGGGACATGTTTGGGTATGATGGTACGGGGAAGGCCCGGATTTTCCATGGCGTCTTAAGCACCAAGAGACTTGAAGAATCCGCACTGGGTGCTAATTACCAATCCAAACATGCTCTGATTGTGACCAAACTTTGCAAGCATGTGGGGGTGGGTCCCCCTCACACGCTTGCAAAGTTTGGTCCCCATTAGAGCATGTTTGGGTACGATGGTATGGGGAAGGCCCGGATTTTCCATGGCCTCTTAAGCACTAAGAGACTTGAAAAATCCGCATTGGGCGCTAATTACCAATCCAAACATGCTTAGATTGTGACCAAACTTTGCAAGCATGTGGGGGTGGCTCCCCCCCACATGCTTGCAAAGTTTGGTCCCCATCGGAGTATGTTTAGGTATGATGGTATGGGGAAGGCCCGGATTTTCCATGGCCTCTTAAGCACCAAGAGATTTGAAAAATCCGCACTGGGCGCTAATTACCAATCCAAACATGCTCAGATTGTGACCAAACTTTGCAAGCATGTGGGGGTGGGTCCTTGACACATGCTTGGTTTGCAAAGTTTGGTCCCCATCTCGGCGCATGTTTGGGTACGATGGTATGGGGAAGGGCCAGATTTTCCATGGCCTGTTAAGCACCAAGAGACTTGAAAAATCCACACTAGGCGCTTATCACCAATCCAAACATGCTCCAATTGTGACCAAACTTTGCAAGCATGTGGGAGTGGGTCCCTCCCACATGCTTGCAAAGTTTGGTCCCCATCGGGGCACGTTTGGGTACGATGGTATGGGGAAGGCCCGGATTTTCCATGGCCTCTTAAGCACCAAGAGACTTGAAAAATCCGCACTAAATGCTAATTACCAATCCAAACATGTTCGGATTGTGACCAAACTTTGCAAGCATGTGGGGGTGGGTCCCCCCCACATGCTTACAAAGTTTGGTCCCCATCCGGGCATGTTTGGGTACGACCGTATGGGGAAGGTCCGGATTTTCCATGGCCTCTTTAGCACCAAGAGACTTGAAAAATCTGCATTGGGCACAATCCAAACATGCTCTGATTGTGACCAAACTTTGCAAGCATGTGGGGGGTGGGTCCCCCCCACATGCTTGCAAAGTTTGGTCCCAATCGAAGCATGTTTGGGTACGATGGTATGGGTAAGGCCCGGATTTTCCATGGCCTCTTAAGCACCAAGAGACTTGAAAAATCTGCACTGGGTGCTTATTACCAATCCAAACATGCTCGGATTATGACCAAACTTTGCAAGCACGTGGGGGTGGGTCTCCCCCACATGCTTGCAAAGTTTGGTCCCCATCGGAGCATGTCCATGGCCTTAGCACTAAGAGACTTGAAAAATCCGCACTGTGTGCTAATTACCAATCCAAACATAGTATGATTGTGACCAAACTTTGCAAGCATGTGGGGGTGGGTCCATATGCAAGCCCATCGGAGCATATTTGGGTACGATGATATGGGGAAGGCCTGGATTTTCCATGGCCTCTTAAGCACCAAGAGACTTGAAAAATCCGCACTGGGCACTTGCATGCATGTGGGGGTGGAGTCTCCCCACATGCTTGTAAAGTTTGGTTCCCATCGATGGCATGGAGATTTTCAACAAACACTATGATAGCCAAAGTGTTAAAAAATTTAATAAAATCAAGAACATCAACTAAAATGTAATGATACTCAATAATGAAAAAACTCATAATGATATAAACATCAAATAAGTACATCAGAATGAAAATGAGCTACCCAACTAGTCTGAGGTTAGTCACTACCCATAAATCTAAGTACAATAATGTAAGTGAGCTAACCCAGCTAGTCTGAGTTTAGTCACTATTAATGGCAACTCAATCAAAATCGTCATCTCTAACCGGTCGACGTGCGCGTCAAGGCTGCTGTGCACGTCGAGGAGGTTGTGCCGACTGCGGGGGTTGTCGAATGTCTGCGGGGAGGTCTGCCTCAAAGGCACGATCGTGAGCTAGTGCCGATGTACTCGGGAGCTCACGAGTCCCAAAAGCTGCTATAGTCCTCTCTCTCTCTCTCTCTCTACGTCGTGCTAATGCAAGACATCTGTCTATAAACCCAAAATCTATAATCTGCAATGGTACGTGTCTGCCACTCTGCTCGTGTAAGCTCCTCTGCTATAAGGACACGCTGCTCATCATGAGAAGCAGCGCTGCTGCTAGCACCATCACCCGAGGTGCCACTAGGACCAGTACCACCCACACGCTCATATGCTGTGATATGGCTCTCCTGTAGGACTCTCTGGTATGCATCAAACTCATGTGAGCTCCACTCAATCTCTGGAGGCACCTTAGGCTCCTGATCTCTATCATCGAAGGTGTCGAGTCCAAGTCAATAGAGCTGACGTAAAATCAATAGGCCTGCCAGTCAGCATCTACTTGAACAACGCCTGGGTGAAGATCATCAATGCCCAAAACTCTGTATGTCGCTAGGTCAACGCGTGCACAGCAAGAGGGACATGCTGAGAACCGTACTAGCTCCTAGGTGATGCAAGACAAATGGAAAAAATGTCCACATCCTAGGGCATATCCACCAGTAGTGTCAATGTCCTCAATACATAAAGCGCAGCACGCATCACGTAGGAAGGGTGGTGCATCCTGAGGGAGAGGTCGTAGAAAAACCTCTGTAAATAACAGGCCGTGGATATAAAGGTAGGTAAGGCACTGTCACGTCCGAGGATCTGCAAAACTCTCGAACATGTAGTATCAACTGCTCTGCCCTATGCTGGGCAATCTGCTCCATAATCTGGTGATGCTATGCCTCAGCTCTAGAGCTCTCTACCTCGGTCCGAGCCTACGCAAAAAAGTAAAGCATAAAAATAATTGATTAGTCTCTCTCATTAGATATTACTTAAAGAAATTTATAACTTAGGACCTTAATTATAACTCTTTTATGTGCAAGAGAAACCTACCTGCTGGATGTCGGACTCTCTCAGATGCTGTGCCTCTGGAGTAGCTGCCTCTGCCATTGTAATGCAGCTCTAAGGCGGTCAATCTCCGCTCTCGCCTCTACCAACTCCTGAGTGAGTCTCTCAGTGGTAGGTGTGGGACCCTACGTGACACAATCAACCATGCTGCTCATGTAAAAATATAGAAAAGTACATATAAACATGTAAATAAATGACTAAAAAAACTTATGAAGTAATAAATATGTAAATACCTCGACATCTGTTGTCAGTATCGATCGTGAGAACAGGCTAGCCTCGGCCAGCACCACCACCCGGCCGCGATGGCTAGTGTAATCCACCTCCTCCCCTAAGACAAACTCCGCATATAATTGCTTTGCGAAGTATATGGGAATCTGGCAGTTGTTCGGCATCCTCCCATATGCGGCAACATATCGACTATAGATATGCGCCGCCATACGAGGATGCGAACACCGCGAAACAGTAAGGGGCTTGCCCGCCCCAGGCCTCATCCCATGACTATCGAGGAAAAGATCTAAGTAGGCTCCATCCCTAATCGGACCAAGATCACAGACTTGACGATATGTCAGGCCATGTGACACTAGAGCAGTGCGATGGTGGGCTATCCACTCATCTACATAAACAATATCGTGAAGGCTACGAAGGGACGAAAGCATCACCTCCAAGTCTGCCACCATGATATGTAATGTAGACGGTGTGTCTCTACCACTCCTACGGATAGCCGCTAACTCCCAGTCTATCTCTGCGAAGATGAGGTCCACAATAGACGAGCGGCCCTCCTCGTGGCCCTGCTCGTGTGACTCCATGCTAAAACCTAAGCCTAACACAAAGCTCCAATGTGAAGGGTCTAATGCTTAGTGTTGATAGTAGCCGTTTTTTCGACTATCCACATTGCCACACGGAGCTACCTCGGCCAAGGAAAATCACATAAACTCTTTGTCATAAATACCTTTTCACTGTAAATAGGCATGTGTGCGTTAGGGACTTTACCCATATCTTCTATATATTTTTTATATTATTTAAAAAAAGTTTTTGCTAGCTACTCATAAAAAATAAATAAAATTATTATGGCCCATTTTGTATAAATATTTCATTTCATATAAGGGCTTAAATATGGGGGTCTCTATTTTCTCAAATATGTAAATACTTCATTAGGTGTGTGTATTACAAAACCTAAGTATATTTTATTTATTATTATTATTATTTTTTCTTCATAATACTTTTGGACCATCATTGTACATATGCTTCAACGTCACCATGCATAAGTAAATCCTATGCCCTCACATTTCTACCCACACCCTGTAGAAAGCCTACTACCCAAATCACTTTTTCCCTTAGACTATTTCATCTTTTATTCTCTCATCTACCCTAAAATAATGAGGGTCTCCCTCCCTTTTGACTTCCATAGTTTAGTATTTTTGTATATATTTTTTACTATTTTATATATTTTTATTAAATACTTTTTCATATATAAATTATTTTTGTATATTTTTATTCATAATTAGATCTGTTTGTTTTTTTTATTTTCCTATCATAATAACCATATTGTCATGATATGTTGACTAGTTAAAGTACTAGCTTGATTTTTTTCTTATTATATCTTTATAAAATGGAAAAAATCTCCTCCATGCAAGTGTCCACATATACTTGAGTCTCTAAGGTCAGGGTATGATGTATTGGGGGGCTCACTCTTGGAGCTATCAAGAAATTCCACCAATGGGGACCCACACAAAGATTTTGAAAATTCAAAAAATACATGATTCTGCTGAATTTTTTGCGCCTGCCTCCACTCCGAATTTGGGCTGGTCATTAAAAGACAAAAGTTTTCTCGGGAGCTCAGAAATATTCTCAACTTTTTTGAGAATTTTTGGAGATAATGGCGGTGAGATATGATTTTTTTATTGGACCCTAGTCTGCCCACTTTTTGGCAAGGTACACCTAGTCTCTTCTCACCTCCCTTACACATTCATCACCTACACACTTACTCATTCCTTTCTCACTCCATCAAACCTATGAACTTCATGTCCTCTCTCACCCTCTCCAGCTTTTCCCTCTCCTTCCATCTCCATTTGCTCTCATATCTACTCTACACCCATACCTCATCTCCATTTCTCTCCCTACTACTCCCATATTACTAAATTATTTTCCCAATCTCAAAAAATACATAAAAGTTCAGCATGAATGTATCATATTAACCTCTGCAAATATGGGGTTCCCATCTACAAAAACCCCCATGTTCTTCACCTCAATCAACTTTTGTGGCGAGAAGGAGACCGGCGGTTAACTTAAAGATCTACACATGGGTGAATCCAAGCTTCTTCGAGCTTTCAACCACACAAAGGATCTTTCCAAATCTTTACTCCTCTCACTCAATCTCTCAGCCCTTCTCACCCATTTGTACATTGTACTACTAACCTTTTATAGTGATTACTAACTACTAATAACCACTAACATATGTAAATAAGCACCCACTCTACTACTTTTTGAGTAGGCATTACTATAAGTTGTTTGGTCAACCTCTACATCACACTCTCCTCTCATCTTCAATAATTCTCTCACCTTGAGCCCACATCCATGTGACTCAAGGGATAAGAAGAGGCCCACTCTCATTCCAAAATAAAAATCCATAATCTATGATTTCTCATAATAAAATTGGTTAGGCTTAATCCTAATTGGGGCTTCTCAAACCTATAAATAGAGCCCCTCCATTCCTTGTGAGAAAAAGGGGATTACGCACATTGTACACCACTCCCAACTCTAGTGTGTAAGGAGATAGTGAATTTGTGAGCTCTGTCTATACATCAATACCTTTGATTGCATAGAGAAGCTTGAAGCTAGTTATGTCATTGTGAGGACTTGAGTGATGCCATACTCCCTATCATAATTGTATCTTGCCTTTGTTGCATAAATAAGATTAGTAGTTTGGGTGCAATTATGTACAAAATCTTGGACTCCTACATCTCCAAAGTTGATTTAGCAAAGCGGTCCGATGTTTGATTTAAGGTAAATTCGCTCCTTGTATTTTGTGGTGTGATTTTATGCTTGGCGGCTTGAGGGCCTATTTTTGATTTGTTGCCTTTCAATCCATGGTAAGAGGGTTGTATGGTGAGAGGGCTCCCTTAACCTTAAGACCATGTGTATACCGACAACAAAATCAAGCTTATATTGTCTCTCTAAGTTCTTCTCCAAGTTTGGTGTGTATCTATTTGTGTTATGCTAGTCTCCTCCACACACAATACCATATGTTATAAGTGTTTGTTGAGGGTGTGTGTGAGAGGGCTCCCTTAACCTTAAGACCATGTGTATACCGACAACAAAATCAAGCTTATATTGTCTCTCTAAGTTCTTCTCCAAGTTTGGTGTGTATCTATTTGTGTTATGCTAGTCTCCTCCACACACAATACCATATGTTATAAGTGTTTGTTGAGGGTGTGTGTGCCTTTTTAGCTTGTATTAATTGGCTACAAGGAAAGATCTTTGGTGTCCTAGTTCACACACATAACTAGGTGGTGTCCCTTTCTTGTTGAGTGTGTCGTTTTGGGGTTCTTATGTTTGTGTTACGTTGTGTCCCAAGCCCATTGAGCAACACGGGAGCCTTGATGGCCGCTCTTCTTGTTGCTTGCCCCGGACTGCCTCAATTTTGGTGCCCCCTCTGAGGACGAGCAGTTTTTGAATGGGTATTTAATGTACATCAATCTCTTTAACACAAATTTCCTTGTGTGCTTGTTGGGTATCATATTTTAAGAAGGAAAGTTGGTACTTTTGTGTGATCTTTCATGAATAATCCACCTCCTCCTAATCCTCTTGGGATTCAATTCAACCAGTTTCATTGGGTGTGCTCCATTAGAGTGAATGTTTGCATTGATAGAAAAATTTTCTACCAACAACCCATGGTTCTTCTTTTTGGTCCAGAAAGACTAAGAGAGATTTTAGCATCACCTAATCTTGTCATACTTCCCATTGTAGATTACACCATTTCCTTTGATGTGCATATTTTCATCTTGTTTTAGCTTAGTTTTATGAATCAAGAAGACTTATACCATAGGCCAATCTCTTATGCTAGGCAAGAAATACACATAGTTGTTTGGTAGTAAGTTGCAATTTCAGCGTGTCATTCGTTGTATGTTTGGACCTAGAGAAGTAGCAGCCATTAATGCCTCAGTTAATCCATTTATTTTGCCTTTGATTCGTTTTATGACATAAGCTTTGACGTCTACATTTTCATTCTACTTTGAAAAAAAAAAGAAATAAAAAAAAGAGTGAGAGAGAAAGAGAGTGAAGGAAGACCTTTGTGCAATCATATTTGTGCTTCTTCTTCTTAAGCATGGATACCACTAGGCAAATGAGTTGCTACCCCTTATTCTTTGGAGAGCCCGGTGAGGATGCCGAGTTGTTCTTATCAAACTTTAGAATGGCACTCCACATAAAGAGGGTGGTAGGAGACCAAGAATGCTTAGACATGTTTGAGTTGGTCCTACGAAGAGATGCTTCCACTTGGTTTCAATCTCTACCTGCACCTGCACAAGTAGATTACAAGGGGTCATACAACTTTTTAGAGACAATTACTTCACTCATTTGGACACACAAAAGCTATGGCAAGAAATAGTTGCTCATAAGCAAAAGGATCTAGAGGACTACTTGAGTTATAAGCAAGAATTCTTACATCTTTGGACTCTTTGGTTGCGTAGTCTTCCTAACCCTGGAGATGGTGCAGAATTCTTGAAGAAGGAGAGATTTATTGCAGGGATGTACCCATCACTAAAATTGCAAGTAGAGTCAGGAGATCCCACAACATTTGATGTTGCTGAGGCTAGGGCTACCAAGAAACTCCGAAAGATGAGGTGTATGCTAGCAGGGGGGGCTTTATCTTTGATGATTCAAAGCCTAGGGAAGAGGTATAGTCTTGCACTCATAGAGAATTACCTGAGGTCACAGTCGAGGTGATAGAAAGCCTAGGGAAAAGGTATAGTCTTGCACTCATAGAGAATTACCTGAGGTCACAGTCGAGGTGATAGAAAAGTTAAATGAGTCTTTAAATAACTTGTCTATCCACTTTGCACAAGCTATGGAACACAAGGGCCAAGCCAAAAGGGTTGAAGAATGAGAGCCACGACCTAGGTGACTCTTGCAATGTTGGAATTGCGAAGAGTTAGGGCATGGGATGTATAACTGTCCTTGGCCTCATGGGGAGCCAGGGAAGCCTAACATGAAATATCCAGTGATGAATGCAGGTGAAGGCACTAGTCAACAACAACCGATGATTTTGCAAAGGCCCAATGCAACAAGACCACCTCCACGAGGAGTGGAAGGAATGCTGCCCTTGCCGGACCCAAATGTACATGTGGTAGAGGCAACAAAGGCCAAGGAGGTAGACATTGAAGCAAATGGTGTCAAATGAAGGCGTGGAAAAGAGAAGGAAAAGGAGGATGTGGCATCACAAAGTGACCATGGACGAGGAAAGAAATTGAAGGAAAACAAGGAAGTCAAGAGGAGACGATCGTATAAACCTCCAAGATTTTCCCCTTGGACATGGCATGGCTCCATACAACCTTTTGGAAGACATGAGAGGTAAGAGTCCTGATATCTCGTGGCCTCAATTTCTAGCCTTATGTCCACAAGTTAGGAGAGAATTAACAAAGTCCGTGAGCACTAGGAGAAAAACAAAAGAGAATGTGCTTGTTGTAAAAATTTCACAAGCCGAGATGGATGAGGACATTACACCTATATTAGATTGCTACATCAAGGGAAGGCTAGTTAAAAGGGTCTAGTAGATGGGGGTGCACAAATTTGCATCATGACAGAGGACCTTATGCAAAGACTAGGCATGCATATTCATGAAACACCTATATTAGATTGCTACATCAAGGGAAGGCTAGTTAAAAGGGTCTAGTAGATGGGGGTGCACAAATTTGCATCATGAGACAGAGGACCTTATGCAAAGACTAGGCATGCATATTCATGAAACACCTGAAATTAAGGTGAAAATGGCAAACAATAGCAAAGCAAAGTGGCTTGGGATTTGTAAGAATGTTTCTGTGGAAGTTTTTGGCATTAAGAAGGTTGTTGATTTTTATGTTATGTCTACCAAGGGAAGTGGTTATCCATTTATCCTAGGTAGACCATGGCTAATGAGAATGTGAGCTTTGCAGGATTCGGAAGTTTTTGGCATTAAGAAGGTTGTTGATTTTTATGTTATGTCTACCAAGGGAAGTGGTCATCCATTTATCCTAGGTAGACCATGGCTAATGAGAATGTGAGCTTTGCAGGATTGGAAAAATGGAAAGTTAATTTGCAGGAATGAAAATCGTAAGAAGATTATCTTTGACATGAAGGCGCAACGATGAGAGGAGATAAATGAAGAATCTTCTCAAGGTGAAACAGAGGAGGATTGGACAGATGACACCTCAGAGGAAGAAAGCAGTAGTAACACTATGGAAGAGGAGTCTTCCATTGAAGTCATGGGGGTAAGATTCAGAGCAAAAGACAAAGAGACACCCTCTCAAGGTTTGGAGGAGGTAGGCTCTCAAGAAGACCAAATTGTGCATGATGAAGAAATGTTTGATGCTATGCTCTCAAAAAAGCTTACATCGGAGGAAGGAGAGAAGTTTAAATTTGTACTAAGGAAATTTCCCAGGTTTTTTGCTAAAGATTACACAGATGTGCGTGGCATAGAGGCCATTCAACACAAGATCGAGCTAAAGATAGAAGCCAAACCTAAGGCACAAAAGCAACGAAGACTAGGAGTCATCAAGGAGCAATCACTACTCAAAGAGGTGAGGAAGCTTCTAGCAGCGGGGTTTATATATCCTGTAGAAAATTTAGAGTGGGTCTCTCCCGTCGTGGTAACTCCCAAGAAGAACGGCAAATGGAGGGTGTGTGTGGACTATCGTCCACTAACGAGGCGACAAAAAGGGACCACTTTCCTCTCCCATTTCAAGATGTGATCCTCAATGAGGTAGCAGGTCATGAGAAGTATACGATATGTGATGGCTACTCGGGTTACTTTCAAATTAGGGAGGATCAATTGAAAACAACGTTCATCACTCCTTGGGGTTGTTATGCTTTTAGAGTCATGCCATTTGGTTTGACCAATGCTCCAGCAACATTTCAACATTTCATGAACATGGTGTTTCAAGCATTCTTTGGGAAATCCATTAGAGCGTTCATAGATGATTTTTGCATCTATAGCTCTAAGTCATTGCATGTGCAGAGGGTGGAAGAAGGCTTGAAGAAACTCTACGACATGGGGGGCCACCAACTCAATCCCGACAAATGTCATATTGGTGAGGATGAAGTAATCTTGCTTGGTCATAAGGTTTCTTCCAAAGGCATTGAGGTGGATCCTACAAAGGCAAAGGCTCTTATCGACCTACCATCTCCAAAGAGTCTCAAGGAGGCCATCTCATTCATTCAAAAGGTGAAGTACATGTCACGCTTCATTCACTTAGGCTCAGAGTTACTTCACCCCTTGCAAAAATTGACTCAACAAGTAGAGTTTGCATGGTCTAATGAGCTTGAGGAGTACTTTTGTAACATTAAAGTCATTTTATCAGAGCTACCAACACTCATGCCTCCTTGTTGGGAGTACACTTTCTTTGTTAGCTCTAGTGTTGGAAAGGAAACAGTGGGTGCAGTTTTGTTACAGCAAGATCCCCACAGTTTTGTTACATTGGGTGCAGTTTTGTTACAGCAAGATCCCCACAGTACTAGGATGTGGCCCATCTACTTTGTTAGTAGGGTCATGAATGTCTTGGAGAAAGGCTACACGGAAGCGAAACTCATGATGCTTACTCTCATCTTTGCGGCAGTGAGAAAATTTAGATCCTACTTGTCACCAAAACCTTTTGTAATTCTCACTCTACAGAAAATTTGTTTCCTTGGGTGTCTTCTCAAATGACTATCAGCGCTAGAATCACAAAGTGGGTTATCGAATTGCAATAATTCCAATACTCTTTCAAGGTAGAAGATAGTGTGCATGCACAATTGGCAGGGATTCTCACTTATAGAGTGCATGAAAAGGAGATTAAGGTGTCTAAAGTAAAGACCCTACCATTGCCACCACCCAAAACTATACCTAATGCATTCACCTTGTTCTTTGATGGAGCTTTTAGAAAAGCCACAGGTAAAGCAGGGGGAGGGCTGGTGCTGCTCAAACCAAATGGAGAGGTGGTTTATGAAGGAGAAGGTCAACTTGCCAAGTTCTACTAGCAACAATGAAGCAGAATACGACATACTACTTCATGGCTTGAAGATGTGCATCAATCAAGGGATACAACGTCTCCTGGTAAAAGGGGATGCACTTCTTATTGTAAGGCAAATTTTAGGCATTTGGGCATGCAAGAATGAAAGATTAAGGCAAAAGGTTCATGCTATCCATAGGTTGTTTAATCAATTTGAGGAGGTGCAATTGTATCATATTCCTAGGAAACAAAATGAGGATGCTGATCTACTTGCACAACAAGCTGTTGCATTTGTTAAGAAGGAAATGCAAGTAGTCTTGGATGCAGTGATGGCTATTAAGCAACCACGGTACCAAGGAATGGAGACACTGGCTCCCATAGTGAGCTACATCTTGGAAGGTGAATTCCCACAAGACTTCACAAGGGCACAAAAGAGGAGGCTCATGAAGAGGGCAAGTTCTTCCTTGTTCTTGCCCTCTACCAAAAAGGAAAAGATCAAGTGTGCAGAGAAGAGTACCAACAAATAAGGAGATTCCAGCCATTTTAGAAGGTTTGCATGAAGAAGCATGTGGTGGCCATTTTTCTCAAGAACTAACTGTGAAAAAGATTTTGCTTGCTGGGTATGTTTGGCCAAGCTTACATGTGGATGTCCAACATTGGTGTAGGAGCTGTCACATAACTGCCAAGTCAATGGTAATAAGAGGTTGCTACATGGTCCATGCCAATTAGTCATTGCAAGGGGTCCATTTGAAAAATGGAGCATTGATGCTATGGGTCCACTACCTAGAACTAAAAATGGAAAATTGTACATCTTAGTGTCCATAGACTACATGACTAGGTGGATGGATGCTCAAAGTGTGGCAAGGGTGAATGAAAAGATTGTAAGCAGATTTGTTTACACTCATATATGTTGCAGATTTGGCACACCCTTGGAGATTGTTTCTGACAATGGTCTAGGTTTTAGAAAAGGTTTGCTCTGGGAACACTCACGGGAACATGGATTATGGAAGGAGGTTGGAAGCAATTAATGCGAGAGAGCGGGATTGTAGCCATGGAAACATAAAGACGGACATAATTTTTCCATATTTTTGTGCCGAAGTGCAATGTAAATTGTTTTAGGCCAATGTGGGTTCTAAATCAGAGTTCTAAGTGTATTAAGCAAGGCTCACTTATGGGGTTGTCCGCCCATGTGTGAAAGAGGCCTAGGGTTAGGGCTTTTTGCATCTCTATAAAAGAGATGTTAGCTAAAGAAAGAGTACGTTTTTGGGCCATTCTCATAAGCTATTGAGTGAAGCTCTTGAGCTCTCAAGCTATGGCAACTCTCTAACTCTCTCTCTATTGTACTCCTAGTGAGCATCAAACTCCAATGAGTATAGCTCCACTTCAGTCTCTTAATTTGTTTTAGCATCATTGAAGTAGATCAATCTATGATTAGTTGAATGCTTCTTTCTTTCTCTTGTGTATGCATGCTTGTAGTGTGTGTGTGTGTAGTCTCCATTGATGCAAGCTCTTGCCCACTTCATTGGCAATGAGTTATTCATGGATAGACTCTCTCTATGAGCTTGTGGGTTTGTGAATGTTACATTCTATGCTTGATTAAGCTTGTGGGTCAGTAGATGCACGCTTATGGGTTTACTGGCATTAGGGAAAGCTAAGATTTAATCAATGTTTGAATGGGATTAAGAGATTGCCATGCATTGCTTGTTCTCTTGATTAGTGTAGTGGATTTAAGGGATTGAGAGATTGATTGAGGTGTTGAATGGTTGAATTGTCAAGTGGTGGTTCGTGTATGTGAGCTCTCCCTCAAGGAATAAGCCTTCATGCACTAATCGGGTCGAGTCCTCGGATTGACATTGTGTTTCTTAACACATTTGTTGATCGGTAGTACTCTATGAGCACTATATTGCACGGTAGAGAGAACCACTCTACAATGGCGCCGCTGTCGGGGAAAGAGTGCCTACATTAGTTGAGCACCATACACACACTACCACTCCTTGTTAAGCTCCAATCGGTTGCAAAACTGTTGGATAGGAGAGCAAGCTTTAGGACTAATTTTGGTAACTATTTAAGACTAATCTGTTGTTAAATTCTCTTTATTTGTCTTGTAATTTGAGTGCGATTGGCTAGCTATGCTTCTCCCTTGAGGTCAGGACAAGGATTCAACACACGGGAAGGATTGAAGGTAGGCACTAAACCTGCCAATTTCAATTTGTATGCGAAAGAGAGAGGCCTGTTTTTGCATTTTTGTCATTCTGTTTGAGGATAATTTTTGCTGTCTGAGGTTAATTTTTACAGTTTCAATTTTTTGCATGTTTGTTTTATTTTTTGTTCTTAGCTTAGTTTAGTTTTTTGCATCTTTAATTTTGTGCATTTTAGTTCTCTGTTAAACCTGCATTTTAGTTCTCTGTTAAACCTGCACCTATAGAGAAACTGAAATCTGTACACACACATGAAGACTGAACATTTCGAATTCGCTCTGCAGAGCTGCACATGCATTGAATTTGCTACAAATCTCACAACTACACACGCAAAAAAAGAAAAAAATAATAATAATAAAAGAAGGTGGCTGTGCATGAACAATGCACCGTGCGGAGAGACCCACACACCGCATCATAAAGACCGCCACCGCATCGGATAAGGGGGTGCAAAAAAAAAACATTTTCTGCCCGGCCGCAAAAAAAAAATCATTTTTTGCCGCAAAAAATTGGGAGGTTATCCAACTTTTCGAGAGGAGTTAGAAAACACCCATCCTCCTTGAAATTTCGGTCCCGGACCCAATTTCCCATAGTGAGTCAGTATGGAAAACTGGTAAATTTTAGGCGATTTTTGATCCTGAAAAATACGCTATTTTTTGGCCTAATGTGTTCGAGGGGGTTCAAAATGGTTTCTGGCAAAGTTTGAGCCAACTTGAAAATTTTTGGATTTTTTTGAAAAAAAAAAACCTTAAAATTTGACCTTATGCACTTGCAGTCGGGACGTCATATAGACACTGCCATAGGGTCTAGGGCACCTTCTAGAGTACCTACGCAAGAAAGTGGAACCCAATCGATAGGAAATTTGGCAGATATTGCTGAAACCTTTTTCGAATCCCAATCTGATACCCTTTCTAGGACAACTAGCTCATTGTCTATGGACAATCTAGGGCCGTCAAATAGTCATCCCTTAGCCCTAAATAGGACACCCACAAGATCTTTTAATCCATTTGAGGCCGACATCATGGGGTTACCACTCAATGTGAGACTTCAATATGTCTACATCTTTAGGGATCCACAACAGTGGTATCTCATTAAGATTGCAAACTTTTTCTCAGAACTTGATAGAGCACCTCTAGTCAATGACCAGGTTAACATGTACATGGGTGGAGATGGTGTTTGCTTACGAAGTCACCTATCATCCAGAGAATGTAGACAAATTAGGGGGGCTCTCTAAGAGTGAGTTCTTAGACTTATCAAAGCCTTCGAGAGCAAGGGAGTCTAGAGATGATTGGCTCATTGAGTCGGACATGCCTGGACCATCCAATGCCCAATCCTCAAAGCCATCCATAGATGATTTACTCTTTGTAGATCTAAATTTGGAAAGGGACAGGAAAGGCAAGAGCAAAATGGATCAGGAGGCTGAGAACCAATGGGAGTTTGTACGACAAATTCCAATGACAAAGGTCTTTCAGGATGACCCACTTCTCAAGAGGTCTATAAGGACTCTTTAGAAGGATATTATGCCACAACTAGATTGCCAGAGCTAGAGTCGAGAAGCTTGCAGGATACAAGAACCGAATCGTTGGCCAATGGATACCGAACCTTAGATTGGAAGGAGATTCGTGAGCTCACGTGGAGAGGACAACCATTATTCATGGAAGTGTTCTCAACTAATACAGCTAAACTAGGAGAGACAGCCTTTCTTGGAGAAACTGTTGCTCCTCCCCTCCTGCAAGAGTTCACTAGAGAGGGACCCTCGACATCAAAGTGGACCACTACAAGTAGCCCAACTATAGCACCAAGATATTATCCTACACCAAAACTGTGACCACAGATCACACCACAATAACGTTTCTCTCACTATGACAATCGTAGGGTAGGGGAGCCAACTCGGCCTCCCATAAATACACCTCCTAAAATGCGGGTAACAAGATCTTTGGAGGGGGTTGATGAGGCAGGTAATAGGGGACCCACACCAATTTGGGATGCATATGAACCACCTTACCAAAGAGAGGAACCACTGAGAGTGAGAGGCCATAGGCCCGATGATGAGTATTCAAGACGAGTAAGGCCATCAACTCTTCAGAAACTGGTAAAGAAGTACGAAGGGTCGGGGGATCCATATGACCATGTAGCAGCATTTAGGCAAGCAGTTCGAGCTGAGCAAGTGACTGACAAGCATACACAAATTGAAGGATTTGGGCTCACTCTTGAGGGAAAGGCCCTTGCTTGGTTTCAGGCACTAGAGGCTTTAGACAAATCTTCTTTACAAGTTTTGGAAGAGAGATTCATTGCTGCTTTTTCCTTGATGGGGATTCAGCATGACATAGTAGCAAACACCTACTCTTTCAAGCAAGGCGAGACTGAGAGTGTTAGGGTCTGTGTAAATAGGATGAAGCAGTACATTAATCGTTGCCCAGAAGATGAGAAGCCCACCCAAAGTTGATTAATTTCTCTCTTCTTAAAAGGACTCAAAAATTCAACACTGCACACACATCTCTATGCAAAGAAGCATTGTGCGCTTTTGCCGCACATGTCGTAGCTGGGGACTTGCCGAACACCGTATGCGAGCCACGAAGGGCTGCAAGCATACAACCAGAAAAGCAAGCTCAAACAGAATGCAAAGGTGTGTCACTCACCGCTCTAACCGCCATCGCCATGAAGGATTCCCGCGTCGCAACAGTGAAGGAGGAGCCGCTGTCGCCGCTCTACCGCCTCGCCTGCCGCCGTGCTGCTACACAGTGCTCGATCGCTCTCTCACTCACTCTCTCTCTCTCTCTCTCTCTCACACACACATGCAAGAGAAGGAAACCAAGGAGATAAGGCAAGATCACTCTTGTATTCAACACATGAGAATGAGAGTTTTAGGGTTACATTTGACTCTTATAGGTGACTTAGCCGTTCACACATGGGCGCATACATAGCTGGCCGATCCTAACCCTTATCCTACTGATATTCAAGGTGCGCCTCTCATCCATCGGCGATCACCCAATCCCTTTATCCTTTACCTATGGTGCTGGCAAGCCCGGCCCATGACTCAAAATACTAAAATGAATTACCAAGCTTAATAAATAAACAGATGACCACAATGTGTCTACTCTAAGAACAAGTTAATACCACGAGCCTAGGGACACAAGAAACATCAGAGTTATAGGAGCCTTTTGCCTCTCTTTTTTTTCTTTATGCACGTGACAATTTTTACACACAATGGCGACCTCCCTAAGGCAAAACTAACATCGATCCTGGTACCATGTTTAACACAAAGCATTATCCAGGAATCTATTAGTTCAACTTAGGCAAGGCTACCCCCTACCAACCAAGGCATCGGTCTGGAGTAGAATACTCCTCGCCTACCAAGTGTCAATAAGGCGATAGGCCAACATTAGAGCACATAATAGACTTGCATTGCCATTTATTGTAGGGTTTTTTTTATAAAAAAAAGTATTTTTTTGATCTTCGCTCCTGAACTATAATGTGTTCTTACATCCCAATGACCAAGGGGTAAAAGCTATGTCCTAGAGGTCAACACACACATGGCCAGGTGTCAAACATTAAGATGGTTTGACCCTAGACCTAAGACAATGGTATTCCAAGGTTAACGAAAGACTTCATGCATTCTCAAGAATATATCCCAATAATGTTAAGCTCATTAATGATTTACACTAGCACGTCAAGCAACTTCAAAAACTAAGTAGTATTTTGACAATTTCCATGTGGTCATGCATTATAGTTCATGCAATTAATCGAACAGTAAAAAATTAAAGAGAGTGGGCATGGAAGAATTACACCTGAAATTGGAGATCTCCTTGATTTGACGAGACAGCTTGCAATTTGATGTAGATATATTTTGATGAACGTTGCGGTAGTCTCAGGACTTGGAAGCAAACCCACCTCAAACTTTTTAACCTGTACAATCAACTAACAAGCACTATACCTCAAGAGGTACATCAGTGTGAAAAATTAAAGACGCGTTTAAGGACTCCAGACTAGAAACAACTTGAAAACACTAACCTACCTACCAGTCACCACACTACTACCGGTAAGAGGATGTTGTAGAGTCCTGGTGCTAGCCCTAAGGCTAAGCCTCTATCCGCATCATCCAAATAAACAAAGTCAGCCTCAGTAGTGCCATGAGTTTCATCCATTCATCGTCTCGTCAGATATATCGTTTTTCATTTTCCCATCCACACATAAACTCATCAAGAATGTAACCATGCGAGGATAGTCATCTTGTGGGAAAGGAAAGCATTGGACTATCAGGGATATGTCCTCTACGGGGAGTAGGGGTTTCATGGTCAATAGGTGAATTAGCCATTCTAATTCCTCAACATTTTCCTCTCTAGCTAGTACATCTGTATGATCCCATTCAGTTTCAATTACAGGATAGCACATGTGAAATATCTGAGAAAGGTACAGATGATACCTCTCACCAAAGGTGGATGAAGTGTGTGATGCTCTTGCATTTGCCATATCTGCAAACATAGATATAGCAGCAGTAGGTTTATGACAGGTCAATCTAGTTCCTGATTGTATATGGATATTTCTCCTCTTTTTGTGCTCTTGCTCTTTTTACTATTTTTTGTTTTTCTTTGCTTTTCTTTTCTATGTATGAAGCTATATATATACATCCCCTTGAATTTGGCAATTATATGGTCAGGAGAGAAGGTTAGGGAGGAAGCAATAGAATGTCGAGCTTGAGTACATGCTCCCCCTTTCCTTGGGTAGATCATATTTTCTGCAATGATGTTGCAGCCTCTTGGAACCAATTTGTCCAGATAGCTTTTTATGACCCTTGTGGCCGCATCCAGTTGTTGCAGAGATGGTAGTGTACGCTCCCATTGAAGAATGGAGGAAATGGTTTTCGACGATACTTTTACAAAGGGAGACATAGACTCATTGGTCTCTTGTTGGGTGTTGACAAGAGTAGGTGTAGAGCATGAAGAAACTTCTATTTCAACGTGTGCTTGGCATGAGGAGCTAGAAGCTTCATGTGGCTCCCCCCTTCCTGAGCTAGGTGGTATTGATCGATATCGCTTGGGAATCCAAACTAACTCTGGAAGAAGTGGTGCAGAGCACTCTGTTACCTTTCCCTTACCACGGTCTTGAATTGTCGTTGGGGTGGCAACATTTGGTTTGCAAGGTTTTACAATTGATGTAGAGGGATTCAGCTTATGTTTAGGGACCCAAATCTGGTCATTCCCCTCGTAGTACCCTTGGGCTACTAATAATTTTTTTGGGATCCATCGTGATGTTACATTGCCCTTTCTCGGGTGGGTAGCTGCTTTCCTTCTATGAGGCTTCTTGTCTGAACGAGATTGAGCGGGGGAAGTAGCTGTAACGAAGCTTTTGGGACCCATTTGTATATACTCTTTGGCATAGTAAGCAGAGCCTTATAGACCACACTGCCTGTTTCCACTCTTGGCGTTGAAGGGTTAGAGGGGTGGCAAACAACCCAAGATGGTTTTGCCACCATTGGACTTTGTGATTTTTCATTATCTAGCATTTGAGTTGATGACTTAGGTGCGGGATTTTGAGCGGTCAGACTGAGTGTTGGTTCTTGCGTTGTGACTCGTCTGGTTGCCCAATCGATATTGCACTTGGTGGCCAACATCCATTTGTTTACAGTCCCTTCCATGGTACCAGCACAGGCATAACCAAAAAGCTTTAAATTATGGTCCCCTTGTCATAGGCAACCGGAGTGTGCAGAATTCCTGAGACAGGGGTTTTCTTCTTGTTGATACCTTTAATTTGGATAGCACTCTTAGATAAAGGTGGTTTTCCAAGTTGACACCACACGCCATATGATAGCAAATTATGTTGAGCTCCTGTATCCAATAATGCATTATACAGCATCTCCCCATCGTAAGGACTCTATAACTCAATTGGGTATCTTAGAGGTGGGTCAGATTCCAATGAATCCTCCTCTGCCTCCTCGAAAAATACTTACGTAATTCCCCAGTTGGCTTCTTGTTGTCGCCTAGCACGCTGTTGATGTTCTTTAGCTTCAACTCTCGCTTGTATCTTCTTAAGCTCCGCTTGTTCTATAGCTACCTTCTTTTGATGGATTGCATGTAACTCCTCTTGGCTCAGGGGGTCATAGTATCTTTTGAATTTACTCCCATTAAGGAACCCAATGGTTTCAACTCCATCGAGAGTCTCCACTTTGATGGTACCTTGCGGGGTAATTTCACATACTCTATACGGGCCCTTACCAGCATATTTGAGCTTCTTCTTTTCGTTACGCACTCCATACATCAGGACTTTATCCCCAACCTTGATGTCCTTGTCCTTTAGGTGGTGATCAAATCATTTTTTCCTTCTATCCTTCTCCACAAGGGCATTGTACACAACTAATTGTCTTTCTTCGTTTAGTCGCTCAAGGATATACAGTCGCTCTACTAAGGGATTACCATCCCAACCCTTCTCCACAAGGGCATTGTACACAGCTAATTGTCTTTCTTCGTTTAGTCGCTCAAGGATATACAGTCGCTCTACTAAGGGATTACCATCCCAACCCTCTTGAGTAGCAACACGAAGACTAGGAATGACAAATTCCCACGGCATGACTGCTTCTTGGCCATATACCATTTTAAATGGTGTGCAATTAATAGCCACTTTGTACGCAGTACAATAGGCCCATAAAGCTGTCGTCGTAAGCTTTAGATCCCAATCCGTCCGATAAGCTTCAACTGTCTTTCTCAAAATAGAGATTAAAGTCTTGTTGGTACTGTTGAAAGAACGGTAGAGGAGGAGGAGACACACACACAGGAGCAAACCCTAATGTCTATTGCAAACCCTAACCATAGAGGGAAGCCATGTCCACTCTCACACAAAGCATAATGCACTAATCCATAATCCACACAACACACAATGAGTTGTGTCCACACTCTACTAACCCTAGCTAATGTCCACACACTATGACCAGCTGGACACGCGGTCATTTATGTCTCACACATGTTCCTACCTAATCTGCCAGCACATAGCATAGCTGGCTCACACTGACATATCGAGCTTGAATCTCAACAGCCCCTCTCAAGCTCATGATGTACTGCCGATGAAGATATAGATGAGCTTGGGATATCAAGACTCTCAACACTCCCCCTCAAGCTCATCCCATGTACTCCCAACAAAGTCCGGAAGTACTCAAACTTCTCCCTGCTAAGTGGCTTCGTGAAGATATCAGCCACCTGCTCATCAGTCTTCACATAGTGAAGATCAACTGTACCATCCAGCACCTTTTCTCTGACAAAGTGATAATGGACCTCTATGTGTTTGGTCCTCGCATGAAACACTGGATTCTTTGCCAGCTGTATACTGCTCATGTTGTCACAATGTATGACAACTTTCCCATCAAGAGGCTCACATAAATCTGCCAAGAGACTCTTTAACCAAACAGCCTCGCAAGTAGCAATGGCTGCACCCCTGTACTCAGCCTCTGTACTGGATAAAGCAACTGTAGGTTGCTTTTTGCTACTCCAACTCACCACAGCACTTCCAAGTGTAAAAGCATATCCACTAGTAGACCTCCTGTCATATGCGCTACCTGCCCAATCAGCATCTGTGTAGCCATGAATGTCCAAGCTTTTACCACTCTCATAAAATAGACCATAATGTGCTGTGGTCTTCACATATCTCATGATGCGTCTCACGGCATCCAAATGTGGTTTCCTGGGGCTCTGCATAAACTGACTGACTAGCCCCACTGCATAACTCAAATCTGGGCGTGTGATAGTCATGTATATGAGACTACCAACCATCTTCCTGTACATGGAAGGATCATCCAATTCCTCGCCATAATCAGCCCACAACTTCATATTTTGCTCCAACGGCGTACTCATAGGTTTACATCCTGTCATGCCATACTTTGCCAACATATCCAAGGCATATTGGCGCTGTACTAACCAAGTACCTGCATGATCTTTCACCACTTCAATGCCAAGGAAGTATCTCAACTCACCAAGATCTTTCATGTCAAATTTCCCACTTAAAGCTTGCTTGACATGCATCACATCTGCACCATGATCACCTGTGATAATCAAGTCATCCACATAGATGACTAGTAAAACAATCCCATGCTGTGTCTTCTTCACATACAGTGAAGAGTCTGCTATAGAAATCTGGAAACCAAGTGAGATAAGATATCTACTCATCTTATCACTCCAGGCACGTGGTGCTTGCTTTAGACCATACAATGCCTTTTTCAACCTGCATACGTGAGTAGGATATCTAGGGTGTACATACCCTTCTGGCTGTGCCATGTATACTTCCTCTTGTAGATCTCCATTCAGAAATGCATCCTTAACATCCATCTGATGCATTTCCCAGCCATTAGCTGCAGCCATAGCAATGACTGCTCTCACTGTGCCCATCTTAGCCACTGGGCTAAATGTCTCATCATAATCCAATCCATGGGTCTGTGCATATCCCTTTGCTACCAATCTTGCTTTATGTCTTTCAATAGAACCATCAGATTTGCACTTCACTTTGTAGACCCATTTACATCCAATAACATTCTTGTCCTTTGGTAGGGCAACCAAATCCCATGTATCATTATGGACCAATGCATCCATCTCTATGTCCATTGCTTTCTCCCATACATGCTCTCCAATAGCCTCTGTGTAGCATGTAGGTTCCACATGCTTTACCATAGATGTCATGTATGCATAGTGCATAGCAAAATCTCTATATGTCAATCTGTCAAAACAGGATATCTGACCCTCTGGGATCTCCGCAATGCATGCGGGTCACTCTGTACACCTGTGACTCTAGCATGTGGTGGCACATATCTGTCATGTCTAGCACCAGGTGTGCGTAAAACAGGTATGCCAAGCTCCTCATCCAAACTTTCAGAACTGGATGACTCATATCCTGTGATTCCAATCCCTTCGACTTTCTTCTTTCCTTTGTCCATAGCACTACTCCCAGTGCTCACGCTCTCATGCCTCAAACGTCCTGACCATGGACGTACACTGCTACTCTCAGCTTCTGCTGTGGCTGCTGGCCCAGACATAGTAGTAGAACTAGAACTTGCTTGTGATGGCAAGTTCACATGTACATCAGCCTCAAGTGACTCAATAACACCCTCATCTTTTTCTTTATACCAACTAGCAAGCTCATCAAACACCACATCACGTGAGATGACCACTTGTCTAGTTTGTGGATTATAACACTTGTAGGCCTTTCGATCCTGTGCATATCCAACAAATATACATTTCTCTGTCTTAGGATCCAACTTTCTTCTCCTTTCATCAGGCACATGCACATAAGCTATACATCCAAAAACTTTAAGATGTCCAATGTCTGGCCTGTAACCTGTGAGCCGCATCTCTGGTGTGCTTCCATGAATGGCTGCTGTAGGTGTTTTGTTCAATATATAAACTGCAGTAGCACATGCTTCTGCCCAATAGTAATCTGGCATGCTCTTTTTATTAAGCATTGCCCTTGCCACTTCACATATAACTCTATTCTTTCTCTCAGCCACACCATTCTGCTGAGGTGTATACCTGCATGTCAACTGTCTTCTTATTCCATGCTTCCTCAAGAAATGCTCAAAAGCTTTTGAGGTGTATTCACCACCTCCATCTGTCCTCAGACATTTAATCCAACAGCCATACTGCTTTTCTGCAAAAGCTTTGAAATCCATGAATTTTTCCAATACTTCACTCTTCTCCCTGAGAAAGTATATCCATGTCATCCTGCTAAAGTCATCAATGAATGTAACATAGTATAAGCTGCTTTTGATAGATGAGTTTTGTGCAGGACCCCATACATCACTGTGCACAATCTCAAGTGGCCTGTTACTCATATTTCCTTCTCTAGGAAACCTCAATCTTGCCTGCTTCCCAAACTGACAGGCTTCACAAACATGCATATGTCCATCATATTTGAACCTAGGCAATCCATTCACAATGCCTCTTGTTTGCATGTTCTTTAATCTCTGTATATTGACATGGCCAATCCTCTTGTGCCACATATCAATATCCTGTACCACATTCCTGCTCTTTGAGAACATGGCTGATTTTAGCTCAGGAATTCCAGCATCCAGCTTAAACAGTCTTCCTTCTTTCTTGCCTTTAGCAATCACTCTACATCCATGTTTGAAGTCTTCAACAAAGCATCCATGCTCGTTGAATCTAACCTGTAATCCCTGTTCCACCATTTGACCAACTGAGGCCAAGCTTTTAGTGATTGAAGGCACATACAGCACATCTGACATAGACTTTGTCTGACCATTATGCATGACCAGTGGTACACTTCCAACATGTGTAATGACATGCTGGGTATCATCACCTGTTTCCACATAGCCTTTGACATCCATTGGCTTCATGTGCTCAAACCATTCACCATGGCATGTCATATGATTTGATGCTCCTGAGTCCATATACCATGTATCATCATTCTCAGCATTTGTTGTCATAGAACCCACAACATGCTTCATGGCAAACAAATGATTTGCAGCTCCATCATTGCTACTTGATGCATAGTTGCCACCATGTTGTGCATAGTTTCCACCATAATGACCACCACGCTGTGCTCTTCCCCCTCTCAAATCATTCTGTTTGCGAAAGCAATCTCTCGCCATATGACCGTATTTGCCACAATAATGGCATTCCACATCTTGCATAGAATTTTGTTGGCCTTGCCAACGTCCTCGACCACGGGGGGTACCTCTACCTCGCTGAGGTGCATAACCACGACCACCTCGAGCACCATAAGAAGGCTGAAAATTCTGTTGTGGAGGTCTATCCTGCCATCCACGACCATTACCACCATGTCCACATGATGCAAATCTCCCCCTGCCTCTATAACCTCTCTGCGAGTAAAATGCCTGATTTCTGCCATCATCATGGCTAGTAGATGCATCTTGAAATGAATCATTGAGCTTGATTTCCTCAACCAACAAGAGGGAAACCAACTCATCGAAGTCAGGTAGACCTGTACTCCTCACTGAGATAGATGTATCAAAGGATTTGTATTCCTTGCCAAGACCACGCAAGGTAATATCCACCAAATCATCATCAGGCATGGGGGCATTTATTGTGGCCAATGCATCTGCAAACGTCTTGATTTCTTGCACATAATCATGTATGCTCCTTTTATTCCTTTTCACATTGTGTATCTGCTGTCGCAATTGAGACTTGCGAGCACTCGTATCTGTATCAAACATTTTGACCAAAGTATCCCATGCATCTTTGGGATTCTCAGCATCCTGTATGTGTATGAGCATAGCATCAGATATACATATAGACAAATAATGCAGCACTTTGAATGCTCTCTCTGACCACCACTGCTTATGAGCAATAAGCTGCTGCTGTGTAGGTTGCCGAGGTAGCTCAGGCTCTGGCTCAGCACCTGTAATGAGATTCGAGAATCCTTTCCCTTTCAAGAAACTCTTTATCCTGTACTTCCATGCCTGGAAGTTCTTCCTATCCAGCTTCTCACCAACAATCTGAATTGGATTGTCCGACATGTTCGCTCAATGCATACACCTTCCGCACACTTCAAATCTGTAAGTGAGCCTTCCTCAGCTCAACCACACTCCAATGAATGTTGCAGATACTCCAAGATAGCCAACAAACTCCAAATTTGATGTAGAAAATCAACCTGTAAATCATCTGAGATGAATTGACTCACGCAGTGCGGAGTACCCTGTATTGACACGCCTTCCAAGGCTCCAAATCGCAATGTAATGGTGCAATCAAGTATAGGCAACTTGCATTGACACCTAATGAACCTCAATGTTGAGTATCAACTCCATCTGACATGTGTAATTATCAATTTTTGAAAACCCCTTTTTCTGTTTTTGAAAAAAACCAGAAAAACCAGAAAAACCAGTAATGATTTGGCTCTAATTCCTTCAATATTTCACCAAATTGAGCAACCAGGCATTCATTGGCTTAGCAATAGTGTCCATCAACTCCATGTAAGAGGAATTTGTCCAATTGTAAAACACCAAAGATTAATTGCTCGATTAAAATGCTCTGTTTCTCTGCAACCAGTGGACAGCCTGTTTTAATCAGCTCATTCCCAGCTCAATTAAGCATCATTGGCCAAACAAATCACATAGCCCTCTTCTCCAAGATGTAAAGCATCTAATTTCTAAGAGAATTGTGGAAGATATCAAGCACCAAGTGAGAATTTGATCTCCTCGTGGTGAAAAAACCAGAATTCTGCACTGTTTCCCCTGTATGGGCTGCGCCGCCTGCTGTAGAGGTGTTTGGGAGTGATTGAAGTGATAATTGAAGTTGTATTTGGGTGCCCAACACACTTGGGTATGTGTGCAACCCACCAATGCTTTGATTTTCACCAAAAATAGGCTCCAAATGCATCAATTTTGGGCTTCCTCTTCTCTGTTTTGTGAGAGCTCAAAAAACCAGTAATTTCTCTCAATTAAATGCATGTAAATTGCTCCAAAAATCACAGTAGGGCTTGCATAAGAGTTGCCAATACGTCTCTCATTGTCAGATACATGTTTGCTTTGCCAGAATCACACATATTTCCACCATACATCAATGTTGTCAAGCTTTAATGGAAAGCTTCAAAAACCAGAATTTTGCTTTGCTTTGATTTGCTCTAAAATGCTTTGCTTTTGCCTGTTTCACCTGCAATCCGCTCAAGGATGTTTAGAAGACCTTACCCGGTAGGCCAAGCTTTCAGATCTGATAGTATTTGGTGTGCTCCAAGCTTCACAGCTCCAATGGCAGCTTCACAGCTTCTTTTCACAGCTTCTTCTTCCCTCTTCACTCACTCACTCATAAACCCTAATAAACAGCACAAGGCTCTGATACCATGTTGAAAGAATGGTAGAGGAGGAGGAGACACACACAACACAGGAGCAAACCCTAATGTCTATTGCAAACCCTAACCATAGAGGGAAGCCATGTCCACTCTCACACAAAGCATAATGCACTAATCCATAATCCACACAACACACAATCAGTTGTGTCCACACTCTACTAACCCTAGCTAATGTCCACACACTATGACCAGCTGGACACGCGGTCATTTATGTCTCACACATGTTCCTACCTAATCTGCCAGCACATAGCATAGCTGGCTCACACTGACATATCGAGCTTGAATCTCAACAGGTACTCTCGGCTTGGCCATTCGCTTCTTGCGGATAGTAAGGAGTAGATTTATGATGGGATATCATGAAATTTGCTGTGAGCTCCTTAATCACGTCATTTATAAAATGCTTACCATTGTCGCTCACAAGTTCAAAAGGACAACCGAAGCATGTGATTATATTTTCAAAGAGGAACTTGGCTGTTGTCCTCGCATTTGCCTTACGTGTCGCTTTCGCTTCAGCCCATTTGGTCATATAGTCAATGGCCACAATAATATAGCGAGATTATGTGTTGCAGGCCGCTGGGCTAATTGGACCTACAAAGTCTAAACCCCACTTTTCAAATGGTTGGTTTACTTTGATCGGATGTAGGGGCATCTGATCTTTCCGCTCGGGTTTCTTGTATCATTGGCATTCATCTCGCAACCCTTCACAAAGAGTGATGTATCTTGGAACATAGTGGGCCACCAATACCCTGATTCTAAGATCTTTCACGCAGTTAAGTCTCCTGAGAAGTGACCACCAGCTATGCCTATATGTGCCTCCTGCAAAATGTATAGATACTCATCTTCTCGGGCACAACGCCTAAGAACGTCATCCTTTTCTCTTTTATAAAGAGTCCCGGCTATCAGGCAATAGGATTCGCATTCTTTGATCAGCTTTCGAGCTAGATCTTTACAAAGCTCCTTGGAGCCATTAACCAAAAAGTTAACAATCTTCTCACTCCATTCAGGCATTGTCTCCACCATGAACAGGGAAGTGTTAGGTAAGTCATCATCAACTCCCGTAGGAGCTTCACCATTAGGTATGCGAGACAAATGATCAGCCATAACATGTTTTTTGCCAAGTCTCACAACAACAATGAAATCAAACTCAAGAATAATTAATAGCCATCGTGTGATTCTTCCTGTGGAGCATGGTTTGTTTACCAGATACAACAATGCTTGATGATCCACATAGAAAACAAACTTAGTGGCAAGAAGGTAATCACAAAATTTCCTTACTGCATATATCATTGCCAACCCTTCTCGCTCCGTAGTGGTGTAGTTCATCTCTGCATCATTCAACTGGCTCTGGCAAAGCTAATGGGGTAGTCTAGTTTGTGTTCTCCAGGTTGAGTTAACACACACCCAATAGCAAAATTTGATGCATCAATATACACATGGAAGATTAAATCCCAGTTAGGCATTCTCATTATTCTATTCTTCGCCAAGGCCTTCTTTAATAGCTCATAGGCATGGTCACATTCTTCGGTCCAAATAAACTCGATGAGAAGCTTATACAATGGTCGAGCTATCTCGGCGAAGAATAGAATAAACCTTCGATAATAACCAACATGGCCCATAAAGCATTGGACTCCCTTATAGTTGGTTGGTGGGGGCAATTCCAGAATGACCTTGATTTTACTCTCTCCCATTTTTGGACACTATATGCCCTAGAATGACTCCATGTTTAACCCAAAATTAGCATTTGAAAGGGTTCAATGAGATGCGATATAAACTACACCTTTCAAATATTTTTTTTAAACACATCAAAATGCTCATCCCAAGAGGAATGAACACAAAGATCATCTAAGACGGTTTCACAAAAGTCCCTTAGATATTCCTTAAAGGCTATGTTTATCAATCGTTCGAATGTTGCAGGTGCATTGGTCAAGCCAAAGGCCATGACACGAAAGGCAAACACTCCAAACTCCGTGATAAATGCTGTTTTAGCTTGGTCCTCGACTGCAATTGTGATCTGATTGTAACCCGAGTACCCATCTAAAAAGCTATATGCCTCCTTGCCTGCCACTCTTTCAAGCACATGTTCAGAATATGGCAAGGGGTAATGATCCCTTCTAGTGGCTGCATTAACCTTTTTGAGATCAACGCACACTCTGAGTTTCCCATTCTTTTTTGGTACGATGACTATCAAAGAAACCCATTCTGAGTGCTCAATAGGGTATATGAATCCACATTTTACAAGCTTTTCAATTTCCTCTTGTACAATCTTTGCGTACTTAGGATTCATTGGGTAGGGACGTTGCTGGACTGGTTTAGCAGTGCTAATCATTGGAATCGTGTGTTGCACCACCGAGGGTGGAACACCCTTCATATCATGATATGTCCAAGCAAATATGTCTTTGAATTCCTTAAGAAGCTTCTTGAGTGTAGCTTCCTCTGTCTGGGTGAGGTCTTGAGCAATAAAAACTAGTTTAGACTCCTCACCTGGATCTGCTAAGTCTATCTCCTTAACTACCCGCCGCCGCAGGGCCATCGTAGACACCGCTACTCCCATTGGTAAGCATTCATTGGGCTTTTATGTAGACCACTTTACGTTCCCCTGTGGTAAACGATTTGAAATGCTCGGGTGTGGGGTGTAAGTCTACTGGTTCTTGTTGTGCCATGTTTTTTTCTTTTAATTCCGCCTCCTTTTGTTGCTGAGCTAACTCTTGGTTTTGTCGCCTTCTCACAGTACGACTTAGTTTCGGTTTCTCTTCGATTTCTAATTGGGCGACGTCATGAGGTTGTGGAATACACCACATGACACTTTGGAGGTATTGTCCCCAATTATTTGCTAACTTCTGATGAGCGTCAATGGCTCCTACATAACTAAGCCATTCTGGAGTGGATCTCTCTTTGTTTATTGCAGTTCTTACATTAGCTCGATAGCGTTGGCGCTTATGTCTCATTTTCTTCTTACCAAGTTTTTGATTTTTGTTTCTATCAGATTCAGACTCACTTGGTCGATCTTCACTTGTGTCCCCCTCACTTTCGGATGAACTGCAGGAGGTCACCGTCCTAGGCCTTGAGCACCTTGCTTCCACACTTGGGTGAATATTTGATTCATCCCCCCCATCAGGAATCAAGGGTTAGTGTCTTCTTGAGATTCAGATGACTCAGAGTTGCATTGCTCAGGGTTAGTGTCTTCTTGAGATTCAGATGACTCAGAGTTGCATTGGTCAGAGTCCTCGCTACTGTCAATGTCAAGGGAGTTTGCCACTTTCTCGCCCATCAGGAATCAAGTGCATAACACCTATCATGTTTATTGGCACTAACGGTGGCATATCTTGCCCCTCATGTGTTACCCAACTTGTGCCTCTATTTTCCCATGTGTCTATGGTTGCCGCTAGGTGTACCCAATCTACGTTATTCAACTCAGTCATACTCGGTGTAGGACATCCATATAAGGAGAATCTTTCCCATCATCAGTCTCTTTTTTGCATGTATAGCAATACCTTAATGGGGCGGAGTGAACAGTGGTATCCGATCGATTATCGATGATAACCTTGCTCCCTAAATGATGCACACGACCATTCTCAAGATCAACTCAAATGACAGAGTCCTGGAATTGTAGGTAGACATGGTTTTTCGACTAGTCATGTACCATTTGTGCTTCCCTCTCATGAAAGGACATCCTAAGATCATTTGATATGACATAGGATGCTTGGAGAAATCCATTACAATGAAGGTATGTTTTACCTTGTATCCCAGAACCTTGATCTTAAGGTCCCTTAACATTCCAATATTTTAAGCAATAGTTCCATTTACCATCTTAACCACTATGTTTGTGACTTCAAGGTGAGGTCTCCCCATAGATTCCCAACACTTTTTAGTCACAATGCTCACTCCAGCACTACCATCAAGGATTCCCTTTAGATTTAATCCCTTGGTAGTAATGAGAGGGTTGCATTAGATTCGTCCCCTTCAAAGTACTGTCCCAACTTGTTAACAGGTATTTCCACGACCAAGTTTTCATCTAGGTTGGGTTGTAGATCCCAATGTTCCTTCTCATCTTGAAGCGTGTTGGGTCTATCCATATTTGCAAATTGTGGTAGCCCCGCCTTTAGTTCTCCATTGAGAAATGCCCGAAGAGCTAAGAATAGCTTAGGATCTCCATATAATTTGGATATGATCGTGGTTCTAATCTCAGAGGACATGAAATCCATTAGCTTGGACACATTCAACGGTACTTTTCGAGATATCGCCCCTTGACTAGGGACTGGTGAAGATGGAATTACTTCCTCTTCGATGGGGTCAGGCATTCCTTCACTAAACATTCTTTCCAGAGCAAGAAGGGTGTCTGTCCACTTCCTGATGTCCTATCCTCACTTTCTTCCCGAATGATACTAGGTATAGCTAACGGTTTATGGCTCCTGTGAGGCTGAACTTGTGTAGGAAACACTGTGTCTAGAATTTTGATTGTTCTAGGGTCTGCTGGCTCCAATTCTCTTTGTGTTTCTTCCACCAAACCCCTTAAGTGTTGCACTTGTTCAATCTCCTCAACTGGGTTTGGGTAAGTTCCAATCTTTTTTGTGAGTGTCTTTGGCCCACATGGCTTGTCTTGGGGAGTCTCAGTCAGTTTGGGTGGTCGAGAGGAAATTAACTGACTTGGTTGTGGGGCCGAGGAAGTTTCCTTCTGTTTCCCCTTATTTATGTATTCGCTTGATTCTCCTTCATTGAGCTCCCGAGTGGGTTCCTCCCTTAAGGTAGTGTCTTTGGTCCCCATGGTTTCTATTGAATCAGAATCATCTTCACGATCATTCATATACATAGGGTCGTCTCTTGTTCCTATGTTCGTCTTTGAACTATGCTTGGAGCTTGTGGCATTAAGGGATCTCTTCCATCGCGTTTTCTTTTTCTTTGCTCGAGCAATTGATAAGGTTTTGCCCTCTTGTGGCAAGAGCAGCCGCTTGATATACAGGCTTGACTTGCCCGAAATGATCCTCCGTGTAGTACTAGGGAATCATTTCAAACGTATCAATCCCATATGGAGCAGTGGGGTCTATCTCGTCTTCATAATCCCCACACGCACTATGTGACTCACAACCCATCTGGTTTATAGGGGTAATCCTTGGATGCAGAGGTTGTGGTCCTAGCACTGGCGGTGGTAACAGCACAAACTGGACTACATTCGGGCTCCTTGGAATTATGTGATGTGACGGTTGCTCAACAAGTGGTGCAAGCATGCCGCGGGTACTTGAGGTGTGTTTGACCAGGCTAGGGGTGCCTGATTTGCTAACATACGCTTAAATACTAGGCAATCCTTAGATTGATGGCCATACTTACTACATGCATTGCAATTCCCATTGAATTTGACTCTGAATGTGGGACATTAACCTGTGCTATGTGGTCCTAAGCAAACCGAACACCATTGTTGCTCTCTCCTTGGGTACATATGGCTATTCTGAGGAGCTCGATTACCCCTAAAGTATTCTTGGAGAGCCTTAGCAAGGTCGATCACAGACATTTCAGATATCTTGGGCTCCTTGGCAATAGGTTTCACCGTCATTGGCTCGTGCCCAGATACTTGTGAACTAACGGATTTTGTCTCCGAAGACACCTTTTTACCTGTAAAATCATCAAGTTGTCTTCTAACTGGATTGCATTGGTAGTGACTGCTTCCCACATTGTAAGACCTCTAATGACTAGGCCATTGTATATGTCCTCGTGGTGCAACCCTCGGATGAATCTATCAAGCAGTTGGTTGTTATTGAAGCACTCATCGGGAGTGCAGTAAGAATTTAGATGCTTCAATCGACTAATAAAGTCTCTCACTGACTCCCCTTCCTCGCGTTCAGCTTTTTGGAGTTGAGATGCTACTCCCCAAAGCACACCCTCACGTATGTATTCCTTCAAGAACATGTTGAGATATTCAAGCTCGATGTTAGTGTGAGCCAGCTATGCTATGTGCTGGCAGATTAGGTAGGAACATGTGTGAGACATAAATGACCGCGTGTCCAGCTGGTCATAGTGTGTGGACATTAGCTAGGGTTAGTTTAGTGTGGACACAACTCATTTGTGTGTTGTGTGGATTATGGATTAGTGCATTATGCTTTGTGTGAGAGTGGACATGGCTTCCCTCTATGGTTAGGGTTTGCAATATACATTAGGGTTTGCTCCTGTGTGTGTGTCTCCTCCTCCTCTACCGTTCTTTCAACATGGTATCAGAGCCTTGTGCTGTTTATTAGGGTTTATGAGTGAGTGAGTGAAGAGGGAGAAGAAGAAGCTGTGAAAAGAAGCTGTGAAGCTGCCATTGGAGCTGTGAAGCTTGGAGCACACCAAATACTATCAGATCTGAAAGCTTGGCCTACCGGGTAAGGTCTTCTAAACATCCTTGAGCGGATTGCAGGTGAAACAGGCAAAAGCAAAGCATTTTAGAGCAAATCAAAGCAAAGCAAAATTCTGGTTTTTGAAGCTTTCCATTAAAGCTTGAGAAACATTGATGTATGGTGGAAATATGTGTGATTCTGGCAAAGCAAACATGTATCTGACAATGAGGGATGTATTGGCAACTTCTATGCAAGCCCTACTGTGATTATGGAGCAATTTACATGCATTTAATTGAGTGGAAAACTCTGGTTTTTGAGCTCTCACAAAACAGTGAAAAAGAAGCTCAAATTTGAAGCATTTGGAGTGAGGTTTTTGCAAAAATCCAACCATTGGTGGGTTGCACATATACCCAAGTGTGTTGGGCACTCAATTAGCTCATCATTGGACATTATAAACACTCCCAAAGACCCTGAATGCAGGCGGCGCAGCCCATACAGACAAAACAGGACAATTTTCTGGTTTTTTCACCACGAGGAGATCAAATTCTCACTAGTTGCTTGATATCTTCCACAATCTTCTTAGCAATTGGATGCTTTACATCTTGGAGAAGAGGGCTATGTGATTTGTTTGACAAATGATGCTTAATTGAGCTGGGAATGAGCTGATTAAAACAGGCTGTCCACTGGTTGTAGAGAAACAGAGCATTTTAATCGAGCAATTAATCTTTGGTGTTTTACAATTGGACAAATTCCTCTTACATGGAGTTGAAGGACACTATTGCTAAGCCAATGAATGCCTGGTTGCTCAATTTGGTGGAATATTGAAGGAATTAGAGCCAAATCATTACTGGTTTTTCTGGTTTTTCTGGTTTTTTTCAAAAACAGAGAAAGGGGTTTTCAAAAATTGATGATTACACATGTCAGATGGAGTTGATACTCAACATTGAGGTTCATTAGGTGTCAATGCAAGTTGCCTAGACTTGATTGCACCATTACATTGCGATTTGGAGCCTTGGAAGGCGTGTCAGTTGAGGGTATTCCGCACTGCGTGAGGCAGTTCATCTCAGATGATTACAGGTTGATTTTCTACATCAAATTTGGAGTTTGTTGGCTATCTTGGAGTATCTGGAACATTAATTGGAGTGTGGTTGAGCTGAGGAAGGCTCACTTACAGATTTGAAGTGTACGGAAGGTGTATGCATTGAGCGAACATGTCTGACAATCCAGTTCAGATTGTTGGTGAGAAGCTGGATAGGAAGAACTTCCAGGCATGGAAGTACAGGATAAAGAGTTTCTTGAAAGGGAAAGGATTTTGGAATCTCATTACAGGTGCTGAGCCAGAGCCTGAGCTACCTCGGCAACCTACACAGCAGCAGCTTATTGCTCATAAGCAGTGGTCAGAGAGAGCATTCAAAGTGCTGCATTATTTGTCTATATGTATATCTGATGCTATGCTCATACACATTCAGGATGCTGAGAATCCCAAAGATGCATGGGATACTTTGGTCAAAATGTTTGATACAGATACGAGTGCTCGCAAGTCTCAATTGCGACAGCAGATACACAATGTGAAAAGGAATAAAAGGAGCATACATGATTATGTGCAAGAAATCAAGAAGTTTGCAGATGCATTGGCCACAATAAATGCCCCCATGCCTGATGATGATTTGGTGGATATTACCTTGCGTGGTCTTGGCAAGGAATACAAATCCTTTGATACATCTATCTCAGTGAGGAGTACAGGTCTACCCGACTTCGATGAGTTGGTTTCCCTCTTGTTGGTTGAGGAAATCAAGCTCAGTGATTCATTTCTGGATGCATCTACTAGCCATGATGATGGCAGAAATCAGGCATTTTACTCGCAGAGAGGTTTTAGAGGCAGGGGGAGATTTGCATCACGTGGACGTGGTGGTAATGGTCGTGGATGGCAGGATAGACCTCCACAACAGAATTTTCAGCCTTCTTATGGTGCTCGAGGTGGTCGTGGTTATGCACCTCAGCGAGGCAGAGGTACCCCCCGTGGTCGAGGACGTTGGCAAGGCCAACAAAATTCTATGCAAGATGTGGAATGCCATTATTGTGGCAAATATGGTCATATGGCGAGAGATTGCTTTCGCAAACAGAATGATTTGAGAGGGGGAAGAGCACAGCGTGGTGGTCATTATGGTGGAAACTATGCACAACATGGTGGCAACTATGCATCAAGTAGCAATGATGGAGCTGCAAATCATTTGTTTGCCATGAAGCATGTTGTGGGTTCTATGACAACAAATGCTCAGAATGATGATACATGGTATATGGACTCAGGAGCATCAAATCATATGACATGCCATGGTGAATGGTTTGAGCACATGAAGCCAATGGATGTCAAAGGTTATGTGGAAACAGGTGATGATACCCAGCATGTCATTACACATGTTGGAAGTGTACCATTGTTCATGCATAATGGTCAGACAAAGTCTATGTCAGATGTGCTGTATGTGCCTTCAATCACTAAAAGCTTGGCCTCAGTTGGTCAAATGGTGGAACAGGGATTACAGGTTAGATTCAACGAGCATGGATGCTTTGTTGAAGACTTTAAACATGGATTAGAGTGATTGCTAAAGGCAAGAAAGAAGGAAGACTGTTTAAGCTGGATGCTGGAATTCCTGAGCTAAAATCAGCCATGTTCTCAAAGAGCAGGAATGTGGTACAGGATATTGATATGTGGCACAAGAGGATTGGCCATGTAAATATACAGAGATTAAAGAACATGCAAACAAGAGGCATTGTGAATGGATTGCCTAGGTTCAAATATGATGGCCATATGCATGTTTGTGAAGCCTGTCAGTTTGGGAAGCAGGCAAGATTGAGATTTCCTAGAGAAGGAAATATGAGTAACAGGCCACTTGAGATTATACACAGTGATGTATGGGGTCCTGCACAAAACCCATCGATCAAAGGGAGCTTATACTATGTTACATTCATTGATGACTTTAGCAGGATGACATGGATATATTTTCTCAGGGAGAAGAGTGAAGTATTGGAAAAATTCATGGATTTCAAAGCTTTTGCAGAAAAGCAGTATGGCTGTTGGATCAAATGTCTAAGGACAGATGGAGGTGGTGAATACACCTCAAAGGCTTTTGAGCATTTTCTGAGGAAGCATGGTATAAGAAGACAGTTGACATGCAGGTATACACCTCAGCAAAATGGTGTGGCTGAGAGAAAGAACAGAGTTATATGTGAAGTGGCAAGGGCAATGCTTAATGAAAAGAGCATGCCAGATTATTATTGGGCAGAAGCTTGTGCTACTGCAGTATACATATTGAACAAAACACCTACAGCAGCCATTCATGGAAGCACGCCTGAGATGCGGCTCACAGGTTACAGGCCAGATATTGGACATTTGAAAGTTTTTGGATGTGTAGCATATGTTCATGTGCCTGATGAAAGAAGAAGGAAGTTGGATCCTAAAGCTGAGAAATGTGTATTTGTGGGATATGCACAGGATCGAAAGGCCTACAAGTGTTATAATCCACAAACTAGACAAGTGGTCATCTCACGTGATGTGGTGTTTGATGAGCTTGCTAGTTGGTATAAGGCAAAAGATGAGGGTGTTATTGAGACACTTGAGGCTGATGTACATGTGAACTTGCCATCACAAGCAAGTTCAAGTTCTACTACTATGTCTGGGCCAGCAGCAGAAGCTGAGAGTAGCAGTGTTCGTCCATGGTCAGGACGTCTGAGGCATGAGAGTGTAAGCACTGGGAGTAGTGCTTTGGACAAAGGCAAAAAGAAAGTTGAAGGGATTGGAATCACAGGATATGAGTCATCCAGTTCTGAAAGTTTGGATGAGGAGCTTGGCATACCTGTTTTACGCACACCTGGTGCGAGGCAGGACAGATATGTGCCACCACATGCTAGAGTCACAGGTGTACAGAGTGACCCGCATGCATTGCGGAGATCCCAGAGGGTCAGATATCCTATTGACAGGTTGACATACAGAGATTTTGCTATGCACTATGCATACATGACATCTATGGTAAAGCATGTGGAACCTACATGCTACACAGAGGCTATTGGAGAGCATGTATGGGAGAAAGCAATGGACATAGAGATGGACGCATTAGTCCATAATGATACATGGGATTTGGTTGCCCTACCAAAGGACAAGAATGTTATTGGATGTAAATGGGTCTACAAAGTGAAGTGCAAATCTGATGGTTCTATTGAAAGACATAAGGCAAGATTGGTAGCAAAGGGATATGCACAGACTCATGGATTGGATTATGATGAGACGTTTAGCCCAGTGGCTAAGATGGGCACAGTGAGAGCAGTCATTGCTATGGCTGCAGCTAATGGCTGGGAAATGCATCAGATGGATGTAAAGAATGCATTTCTTAATGGAGATCTACAAGAGGAAGTATACATGGCACAGCCCCCAAGCTCATCTACATCTTCATCGGCAGTACATCATGAGCTTGAGAGGGGCTGTTGAGATATTCAAGCTCGATGTTAGTGTGAGCCAGCTATGCTATGTGCTGGCAGATTAGATAGGAACATGTGTGAGACATAAATGACCGCGTGTCCAGCTGGTCATAGTGTGTGGACATTAGCTAGGGTTAGTTTAGTGTGGACACAACTCATTTGTGTGTTGTGTGGATTATGGATTAGTGCATTATGCTTTGTGTGAGAGTGGACATGGCTTCCCTCTATGGTTAGGGTTTGCAATATACATTAGGGTTTGCTCCTGTGTGTGTGTCTCCTCCTCCTCTACCGTTCTTTCAACAGAACAATCTCTTGAGAGTGGGGTAGTGAGTACGCTCTTCAACCCTTAAGGTTCGATACCAATCTCTGGCTTTTTCACTCAAGGTTAAGCCTAAGGCTTTACACTTATGTAGCTCGTTGTGCTCTTCCAAGGAATTACACACGTGTTCAAAAACTTCAATGTGCTTCCTGACATCTTCATTACTATTGAAGTTTTGAGTGAGCTTGGCCACTTGTACAGCCTTGCTTCTAGGTTCTCTCAGGCATGCCCCGCATGTTTTCCGCAATAGATCGTCCGATCGTCTGAGCAAACGCTGCGAGATCACCCAGGTGAGAAGGCATAGCTGGTGGAGGCACTTGATAGCCTGGTTGATAGGAGTTGGCGTTGGTCTTGGTATGTAGGCAGCTGACGTAGGATATGATATGTGACTAGGCCTAGCCCCTCTTGGGTAAGGGTTGTGATAAGGCGGTCATGGAGCATACGCCATTGGCATACTAAGAGGCGTAGGAGCTACATGAGCATGAGTAGCAATAGGTACATAAGGCCAATAGGCACTGGCACGCACTGTTGTAGGTACTATTCCACTAGGTAGTGGCGTCGTACTAACTACAGTGGCGGTATAACAGGTGCACTTTCCGCTATGCTCATCATTGGGGTAGGCATTGTGGATTCCCTAATGGAAAGTTTGAGCCAAGGTTGGAAAGCTAAAGTTATTGCTCGTGGGCTCAACCTGCATTGGAACTCCAGGCAAAACAACATACGAAGGGTCTATGGGACTCACCGAGGGAGTCTCCAATTGTGATAGGGTTGGTTGTTTGGCCTTGCCTGTATCCAAAAACCTCATAGGGCCAGTGGAAACTAGGTTCACTCCCCTATTTTTCCTCTCAATTTGGATAATTCTATGAATAACCTCACATATCATTTGTTGTTGCTCCTCTAGATTAGTGGCGCTAGATATAGATCGTATGACTTCTAACCAACCTACATGGTATGTGTAACCCGTGTATAGGTCAATTAGAGTCTCTATGTGTAGATCATATTCCCAATTTTCATTGAGAAATATCCCATCCAGACTTGGTGTGCCAAACGGTTCTCTTGAAGTGGACGCAATGTCACTTCTTATGGATTGACTTCTAAGGACCTGTCCTTTAGGAAGTGCGTCGGAAGGTGGTAGCTCAATAGGGCCTTCATTAAACGAAGTTGGTAGAATATCCACATGGACACTCTTTGGGAGGGTAGGGTCTACATGAGATGTGAATGGCGAATCCACTACCCCTCCTTCTTCATTTACTTCGCTTGTTGCATGCTCAGAGCGTGTACCTCTACTAAAGGTCTCTATGACGACTAAACATGCTAGATCTGGGTTGTGGGGCCCAAACTGGCATGTTTTGGCTTGTCTCCTCAGGGTTCTTGGTAAGGTGCCCTTCCATGGCTTTTGAATCAGAAGAGAGTCACTATTCACTATTCGTGGATCTTGGGTTGCACTTCCTTGGGTTCTAGCGAAAGGCCAAGATGCTAACATGGAGGGATGGTGTGAGCCTGTGTAAACTAAAACACTTTCTAGTGGCTCAGACTCTAGCACCCGACAGAGCGTAGATGCATGTGACGTGGGTACCCTACGTGCGTTGGTAAGTACCAATAAAGCCCACACAAGTGGTTTCTTGGGTATTTCGCAACCCATTTTTACTTGTTTTTAGATTGTTTTTAACCCGTTTTTGACCCCCTTACTTACAGTTGAACTTGGACTAGGGCGTGTGATAGCTCAAAATATTTGCTTGTGGAGGAAAGGGTGAAGGCTTTATCCCACATGCTCACTTCACTCCTTGGAGAGTGGGCTACATATAGGGCTCAACTCCCCATAAACTCTCACTCCTTGGGGAGTGGGCTACATATAGGGCTCAACTCCCCATAAGCTCTCACTCCTTGGGGAGTGGGCTACATATAGGGCTCAACTCCCCAAAAGCTCTCACTTGAAAGAAAGCTATGGAGGCTCACTCTCCTATATATATATCTCAAAAGACCGAGACTGAGGCTGGGGTCTCAATTGGGGGTTTTTCTTTTCAAAATATTTTTCTCCAAATAAAAAATCTTTCCTCTCCACACGTTTGTTTTTTTTTAAAGATTTATTTGTTTATATTTTTTCAAGATTTTTTTTCCTTTTTTTTCGTTTGGGGGTAAGTTTTCGACTTTGCCTTCGACTTTGCCGCCCGCAGTGCAGTTCGCACACAGCGCAGGCGGAGTTCAGAAATCCCCTCGCCAAACAGCGCAGAAAACCAGAAAACCAGAGCGCGGTACAAGACGATAACCAGGGAAACCAGAATTGCAGAAACAAATTACAGAACCCGGAAAACATCAACAACACACACACACACAGTCGCCTTTCCTACAGTGTAAATTTCACTTCACGCAATAGATCGAATTGCAAACTGGAGCTTGGTGCAGGGCATTTCCCCGACAGCGGCGCCAAAAATGTGCATTTTTGCCGCACAGGTCGTAGCTGGGGACTTGCCGAACACCGTATGCGAGCCACGAAGGGCTGCAAGCATACAACCAGAAAAGCAAGCTCAAACAGAATGCAAAGGTGTCACTCACCGCTCTAACCGCCGCCGCTGTGAAGGATTCCCGCGTCGCAGCAGTGAAGGAGGAGCCGTCGTCGCCACTCTACCACCTCGCCCGCCGCTGTGCCGCTACATAGTGCTCGATCTCTCTCTCACTCACTCTCTCTCTCTCTCTCTCTCTCTCTCTCTCACGTAGGAGAAGGAAACCAAGGAGATAAGGCAAGAGCACTCTTGTATTCAACACATGAGAATGAGAGTTCTAGGTTTACATTTGACTCTTATAGGTGACTTAGCCGTTCACACATGGGCGCCCATACATAGCCGGACGATCCTAACCCTTATTCTGCTGATATTCAAGGTGTGCCTCTCATCGGCGATCACCCAATCCCTTTATCCTTTACCTATGGTGGTGCCAACAAGCCCGACCCATGACTCAAAATACTAAAATGAATTACATGACGTAAAACATAGTATGTCTCAATGTCCATCACATAGGGTAACAAGTATACAAATTTCAATGAGTGTTTCCATGATGCTATGGATTTCACAGATAACTTCAAGTTCCAAGATGGTATTGGCCCTGAGGTGCAACCTAGAGATCAGTGAGGTGATGACCAAAGTTCAAGGTCTAGCGCACTAGTAAATCCATACCAGATAGCTAACGTAGTACTAAGGAGATTGGGACAAACCTATCCCCCACCCATGCAGCCACAACAACAGCAGCAGCGAATAAGGAGTGGACTACCTATGGGTCCTCATCTTTATGGAGCATGTGGCGGTAAACATAAAACCAAAGAATGTAGTACCTTTTCTCCTCTAGTCACAAACCAACCCATAAAGAAGTGGTGCTAAGCCTGTGCCTGGAATTATACCCACACCACACAGGAATGTACTCGCATTGCAAGAATGAGACAGGAGCGTGAGAAGCAAAGGGATGCAGTGGCTCCACAAATGCATCAACAGTATACTAATTTTGAACGTAAGCCACCGATGGCACAAGAGCAAGCATGACCTATACTTGGAGCTCAACCTCCTTCTCCTCGGACTGCTCTTGTGAGGTTTGTTGACTATGACAATTCAAATATGTGTAGAGACTTGGTAAACCCAGGCTATGTGGAGGAGGAATATACATCATATTCATCCAAGGAAAATCTCTTTGAAAGTCCCGCATATCCAAGCCAAGCACTGGAGGCCAGGGGAACAAAATTCTTTGATGTTGCTAGGCGGCTACCAACCTAGGACTCCAGGCCCCTCAGGTCAATGGTAACAGCAAAGGAAAGTAGAAGCCAAACTAGTGGGTCCCTGTTATGAGTGCAGAGAAGCCCATTGGGCTCGTGACTGTCCACATCGCCAAAGGCAAGCAGCTCGATCCAATACAATAGTACCACAGTTTCCACCAATTGAAAGATATTGTCTAGGGTGTTGTGTAGAACACTTTTCAAAGGATTGCTGAAACCACATGAGGAAGGCACCTCTCAACCAAAGGTCTCACTCAACTTTGTAGAGGCAGTTCCATCGCCACCTTCATCAGAGAATGAGGATGTCGTGCCACTTAGAGTCATGACTAGATCACAGACACGAAATGCTGAAATGCAAACTGATGAGACACCTCGAACTAGGGATGCAAAGGAAAATCTAGTGGACAAGACCCTACATTCCAATACAAAAAAGACCACTAGGAGGAAAAAGAACCACAACAAGCAAACTAAGAGTGCATCCACTAGTTCTCAAGAAGTCTCTAAACAAAACATGAAGGATCAAGCTTTTACATCCCAAGAAGTGCATGAGGAGCATCAACCTCAACCTGGGCCTAATGCTAAACAAGATGAGGCTAGTACAACCGAGGATAGTTCTGGGGGTTCTGTTTTTGTGGATAAGGTGAACGAGACTCTAGATGCCATCCTTGATGCTCATAGAAGTCGCATTGCAGCTTTATCTGAGCTACCCAAGAAGCTTCAAGAATACCCAAACCCTCGTGAGGAGAAGATCAATCTGGCCCCCATTGGTGGAATTTCTTGATAGCTCCAAGAGTGAGCCCCCCAATACATCATACCCTAACCTTAGAGACTCAAGTGTATGTGGACACTTGCATGGAGGAGATTTTTTGCATTTTATAAAGATATAATAAAAAAAACAAGCTAGTACTTTAACTAGTCAACATATCATAACAATATGGTTATTATGATAGAAAAATAAAAAAACAAAGAGATCTAATTGTGAATAAAAATATATAAAAATAATTAATATATGAAAAAGTATTTAATGAAAATATATAAAATAGTAAAAAATATATACAAAAATACTAAACTATGGAAGTCAAAAGGGAGGGAGACCCTCATTATTTTAGGGTAGATGAGAGAATAAAAGATGAAATAGTCTAAGGGAAAAAGTAATTTGGGTAGTAGGCTTTCTACAGGGTGTGGGTAGAAATGTGAGGGCATAGGATTTACTTATGCATGGTGAAGTTGAAGCATATATACAATGATGGTCCAAATGTATTATGAAGAAAATAATAATAATAATAATAATAAATAAAATATACTTAGGTTTTGTAATACACACACCTAATGAAGTATTTACATATTTGAGAAAATAGAGACTCCCATATTTAGGCCCTTATATGAAATGAAATATTTACACAAAATGGGCCGTAATAATTTTATTTATTTTTTATGATAGCTAGCAAAAACTTTTTTTTTAAATAATTTAAAAAATATATAAAAGATATGGGTAAAGTCCCTAACGTACACACACCTATTTACAGTGAAAAGGTATTTATGACAAAGAGTTTATGTGATTTTCCTTGGCCGAGGTAGCTCCCTGTGGTGGCAATGTGGATAGTCAAAAAAACGGCTATCAGCACTAAGCATTAGCCCCTTCACGTTGGACCTTTGTGTTAGGCTTAGGTTTTAGCATGGAGTCACATGAGCAGGGCCATGAGGGGGCCGCTCGTCTATTGTGGAACTCATCGCAGAGATAGACCGCAAGTTAGCGGCTATCCGTAGGAGTGCTAGAGACACACCGTCTAGATTACATATCGTGGCAGACTTGGAGGTGATGCTTTCGTCCCTTCGTAGCCTTTACGATATTGTTTATGTAGATGAGTGGATAGCCCACCATCGGACTGCTCCTGTGTCACATGGCCTGACATATCATCAAGTCTGTGATCTTGGTCTGATTAGGGATGGAGCCTACTTAGATCTTTTCCTCGATAGTCGTGGGATGAGGCCTGGGGCGGGCAAGCCCCTTACTATTTGGTGGTGTTCGCATCCTCGTATGGCGGCCGCATATTTATAGTCGATATGTTGTCGCATATGGCAGGATGCCGAATAACTGCCAGATTTCCATATACTTTGCAAAGCAATTATATGCAGAGTTTGTCTTAGGGGAGGAGGTGGATTACACTAGCCCATCGGCCGGGTGGTGGTGCTGGCCGAGGCCCTCTCCAGGACCAGGGTAGGCGGCCTCCACCAGCCCTTCGTGTAGCTCCTACAGATCCTTCATTTGTGCCTATGTCGACAAGAGAGGCTCTTGGCACCCAGGTTGATATCGACATACGGAGTACCATGGAGAGCATCGAGCACATGGTGCACCTGTTCTCACGATTGATACTGATGAGGAGCGACAGATGTCGAGGTATTTACATATTTATTACTTCATAAGTTTTTTTAGTCATTTATTTACATGTTTATATGTACTTTTCTATATTTTTACATAAGCGGCATGGTTGATTGTGTCACGTAGGGTCCCACACCTACCATTGAGAGACTCACTCAGGAGTTGGTAGAGGCGAGAGTGGAGATTGACTGCCTTAGAGTTGCATTACAGACGGCATAGGCAGCTACTCCAAAGGCACAGCATCTGAGAGAGTTCGACATCCAGCAGAGGTAGGTTTCTCTTGCACATAAAAGAGTTATAATTAAGGTCCTAAGTTATAAATTTCTTTAAGTAATACCTAATGAGAGAGACTAATCAATTATTTTTATGCTTTACTTTTTTGCGTAGGCTCGGACCAAGGTAGAGAGCTCTAGAGCTGATTCACAGCATCACCAAATTATGGAGCGGATTGCCCAGCATAGGGCAGAGCAGTTGATACTGCATGTTCGAGAGTTTTGCAGATCCTCAGACGTGACAGTGCCTTACCTACCTTTATAACCATGGCCTGTTATTACAGAGGTTTTTCTACGACCTCTCCCTTAGGATGCACCACCCTTCCTACGTGATGCGTGTTGCACTTTATGTATCGAGGACATTAACACTACTGGTGGATATGCCCTGGAATGTGGACATTTTTTCCATTTGTCTTGCATCACCCAGGAGCTAGTACGGTTCTAAGCATGTTCCTCTTGATGTGCACCCGTTGACCTAGCGACATACAGATTTTTGGGCATTGATGATCTTCACCCAGACCTTGTTCGAGTAGATGCTAGGATTGACAGGCCTATTGATTTTACGTCAGCTACTATTGACTTGGACTCGACGCCTTCGATGATAGAGATCAAGAGCCTGAGGTGCCTCCAGAGATTTAGTGGAGCTCACATGAGTTTGATGCATACCAGAGAGAGTCCTACATGAGAGCCAAATCATAGCATATGAGCGTGTGGGTGGTGCTGGTCCTCGGGTGATGGTGCTAGCAGCAGTGCTGCTTCTCATGAGCAGCGTGTCCTTACAACAGAGGAGCTTACATGAGCATACACGAGCATAGTGGCAGACACGTACCATTACAGATTATAGATTTTGGGTTTATAGACAGAGATGTCTTGCATTAGCATGACGTAGAGAGAGAGAGAGAGAGAGAGAGAGAGGGCTATAGCAGCTTTTGGGACTCGTGAGCTCCCGAGTACACCGGCACTAGCTCACGATCTTGCCTTAGAGGCAGACCTCCCCGCAGACATTCGACGACTCCCGCAGCTGGAACAACCTCCTCGACGTGCACAGCAGCCTCGACGTGCACATCGACCGGCAGTTAGAGATGACGATTTTGATTGGGTTACCGTTGATAGTGACTAAACTCAGACTAGCTGGGTCAGCTCACTTACATTATTGTACTTAGATTTATGGGCAGTGACTAACCTCAGACTAGTTGGGTAGCTCATTTTCATTCTGATGTAATTATTTGATGTTTATATCATTATGAGTTTTTTCATTATTGAGTATCATTACATTTTAGTTGATGTTCTTGATTTTATTACATTTTTTAACACTTTGTAGATGATTTTATTACATTACGTTGGGTAGCTCATTTTTCATCCTTACAACAGAGGAGCTTACATGAGCATACACGAGCATAGTGGCAGACACGTACCATTACAGATTATAGATTTTGGGTTTATAGACAGAGACGTCTTGCATTAGCATGACGTAGAGAGAGAGAGAGAGAGGGCTATAGCAGCTTTTGGGACTCGTGAGCTCCCGAGTACACCGGCACGTACCCGCGATGAGCTGTTGAAAATCTCCATGCCATCGTACCCAAACATGCCCCGATGGGAACCAAACTTTGCAAGCATGTGGGGGGACTCCACCCCCACATGCATGCAAGTGCCTAGTGCGGATGTTTCAAGTCTCTTGGTGCTTAAGAGGCCATGGAAAATCCGGGCCTTCTCCATACCATCGTACCCAAACATGCTCCGATGGGAACCAAACTTTGCAAGCATGTGGGGGGGACCCACCCCCACATGCTTGCAAAGTTTGGTCACAATCGGAGTATGTTTGGATTGGTAATTAGTACCTAGTGCAGATTTTTCAAGTCTCTTGGTGCTTAAGAGGCCATGGAAAATCCATGCCTTCCCCATACCATTGTACCCAAACATGCTTCGATGGGGACCAAGCTTTACAAGCATGTGGGGGGGACCCACCTCCACATGCTTGCAAAGTTTGGTCACAATCCGAGCATGTTTGGATTGGTAATAAGTGCCCAGTGCGGATTTTTCAAGTCTCTTGGTGCTTAAGAGGCCATGGAAAATCCGGGCCTTACCCATACCATCGTACCCAAACATGCTCCGATTGGGACCACACTTTGTAAGCATGTGGGGGGGACCCACCCCACATGCTTGCAAAGTTTGGTCACAATTCGAGCATGTTTGGATTGGTAATTAGCGTCCAATGCGGATTTTTCAAGTCTCTTGGTGCTTAAGAGGCCATGGAAAGTCCGGGCCTTCCCCATACCATCATACCCAAACATGCCCCGATGGGCACTTTGCAAGCATGTGGGGGGGACCCACCCCCACATGCTTGCAAAGTTTGATCACAATCCGAGTATGTTTGGATTGGTAATTAGCACCCAGTGCGGATTTTTCAAGTCTCTTGGTGCTTAAGAGGCCATGGAAAATCCGGGCCTTCCCCATACCATCATACCCAAACATGTCCCAATGGGGACCAAACTTTGCAAGCATGTGGGAGGGACCCACCCCCACATTCTTGCAAAGTTTGGTCACAATCGGAGCATGTTTGGATCGGTAATAAGCGCCCACTGCAGATTTTTCAAGTCTCTTGGTACTTAAGAGGCCATGGAAAATCCAGGCCTTCCCCATACCATCGTACCCAAACATGCACCGATGGGGACCAAACTTTACAAACCAAGCATGTGGGGAGGACCCACTCCCACATGCTTGCAAAGTTCGGTCACAATCCGAGCGTGTTTGGATTGGTAATTAGCGCCCAGTGCGGATTTTTCAAGTCTCTTGGTGCTTAAGAGGCCATGGAAAATCCGGGCCTTCTCCATACCATCATATCTAAACATGCTCTGATGGGGACCAAACTTTGCAAGCATAAGGGGGGGAGCCACCCCCACATGCTTGCAAAGTTTGATCACAATCGAAGCATGTTTGGATTGGTAATTAGCACCCAGTGTGGATTTTTCAAGTCTCTTGGTGCTTAAGAGGCCATGGAAAATCCGGGCCTTCCCCATACCATCATACCCATACATGCTCTGATGGGGACCAAACCTTGCAAGCATGTGGGGGGGGACCCACCCCCCACATGCTTGCAAAGTTTGGTCCCCATCGGAGCCCAGTGCGGATTTTTCAAGTCTCTTGGTGCTTAGGACGCCATGGAAAATCCGGGCCTTCCCCATACCATCGTACCCAAACATGCCCCGATGGGGACCAAACTTTGCAAACATGTGGGGGGGACCCACCCCCACATGCTTGCAAAGTGTGGTCACAATCGGGACATGTTTGGATTGGTAATTAGCGCCCAGTGCGGATTTTTCAAGTCTCTTGGTGCTTAAGAGGCCATGGAAAATCCGGGCCTTCCCCATACCATCGTACCCAAACATGCTCCGATGGAGACCAAACTTTGCAAGCATGTGGGGGAGACATGGTGATGGTGATTCTCAACAAACGATATGATAGCCAAAGTGTAAAAAAATCAGAAAACCATGAACATCAACTAAAATGCAATGATCCTCAATAATGAGAAAACTTATAATGATATAAACATCAACTAAGTACATTAGAATGTGAGCTAACATAGCCACTCTGGGTTTAGCCACACTAACTCAAAAGATCAAGGTATTTTGAAAATGAGCTACCCCAGCTATTTTGAGATTAGTCACTCCCAAAAAATCTAAGTACAATGTAAGCGAGCTAATCCAGCTAGTCTGAGTTTAGTCACTATCAAGATAGAGATCTAGTCAGCAGCACCCTCTCTAGCTCTCAACTACTCTAGAATGCTCTCATGGCCATCCACTCAAAGCCAAAAATGAGGGTGAGAACTATGTTTTCGGCTCTGTACTCGATCAAGAGTGAGCCTGGTAGCAACCACTAGATGAGAGAACTGAAATGCCTCTAACTCCCACTTCCACTGCTAGAACTCAAGACCGATGAAGTCGAATCTGCTGGTAGAACCGGCCTGCCACAATCATGCTATGGGCGTCATAAGAAAACCCATGATCATCCACTGTATCCTGGTCAAGGATGCACTTTGGCCTAGTGCAACTCATCAGATAGTAGTCTACTCCCTCACTATTTCCCTCACTGGCAATAATAGCAAATACATCACCCTCTTGTAGCAAATATGTCAGGTCATCATAACTGACCATGAACGCAGGACCTGTGTGCTCATCAGACAACACTGGATGTGAAGGATACTCGGGGGAGAGGAATGTATGTATCCATGCATCTGCCCATCCTCTCGAGGCACAATGTGACCAATCGCCATCCATACATGCTCCACAGAAGCATGCAAACCGTCATGTGTAAATCGCGGGGGCCGCCATGCACGTGCTCCTGATGGAATGTAAGCCCAAGGTGCCAGGTACTGTGTCACAATCATGGGAGGCTCTACGGTCAATTATGCCACCATCCACATGGCAAAAAAATCTCCTGTGACAATCCGAGCATCACGTTTGGGATACGATGATGCTGCACTCCCACACAAATGTTGGGAGCACCACTCGACTACGTGGCCCGCATCTCTGAACCGCTAAGCATCTTGTCGCAGCTGATGATGCCTTAGGGCACGTTTCACACACGTGCCCGCACCATCATGCTCTCCCTTCCCGTGACCAGTCTCAAAGAATGACCAAATCACTGGGATACTAATCACTAGGATACTAGACTACACATGCCACCTATAAATCCATAAATGATAGTCTTAGTTATTGTTTTCTTTAAGATGTTCTAGTGAATTTAGTTTAATTGCAAATGTAAGAGAACCATAAGTACTACGTGTAGAGCCAATAGAATTGTCGTGATGATGACTTGAACTGTGTGCCACAACCATCCGACCAAACCCATCGCTGGCCACGTATGATCCCACAATCTCCTAAAAAATTGTCATGGAGACAAAAATAGTGTTGCACAAAATGTGCATCATGTGAACGATCATCACTGATATAGAAATGATACTCTCGAATAATGACACGGGTCTTGGGGGTACTCGCTATCCCATCCCATCTACATGAGCCTTTGCATGTAAATAGCTAATGTGGACCATAATAACAACCTAGTGAGGTAAGCAATACAGACGTTTAGGACACAAAAAATCAAATAAGTAATGTAGCTCAATCACAAAACAAATATTATGAAATATAACCATTACCTGCTCTGAGAAGTTATACTCAGATTGTATCTCCTAAAAAAGGTGTGAAGGTGTAGTTCTCTACAAAATCAATCACAGAGATGACCACACCAATAGAAAACTCTGCCAGGCATGCTCGGAACTGACGATCCTGCCACTTGGCACAAAGACTATGCCGTATATAGGGGTAGATCTACTCCCTGAATGTGGCTGTGAAGTGACAACGTGGTGTATGTTTGTCCACGAGCTGCAACTTCCTGGACTGCCCACCACCACTCTGGAGCTGGTGTGTCACATACTCATAACATTGCCATGCCACTATCTCTTGGTCACTTGCATCAAGATCTACCATTTGTAGATGTGCAAGTGAATCACATGGTGTATGTTTGTCCACGAGCTGCAACTTCCTGGACTGCCCACCACCACTCTGGAGCTGGTGTGTCACATACTCATAACATTGCCATGCCACTATCTCTTGGTCACTTGCATCAAGATCTACCATTTGTAGATGTGCAATTGCTCTCCACACAAGGCATCCTATGCATCTGGGCATCCTCCGTGCGTGCACACAAAAGAGAGTGGATGAAATCACGAGGACTACGAGGCAACTCTCTATGCCCACGAAGAGAACGGAACACATCATAAAAAAGTGTGAACTCAACATGGTAGCGACAACAACATTTTTCACGCTGACGTGAGTACCTCACAAACCAAGGCTTACACCCCTTAAATGACCTTTGCCCAATTTTTAAGCTCTGGATACGAAGCCACAAACTGAGAATATGTAAGATCCCTGTTCCCACCGAGCAATGGATTCTGGGTACTGGCAGCGGAAGTAGCACTTCTTGCGCGGGACAGGGGTCCCACATTCGGGGCCTCGCCCATGGATATCCGGACAAGAGACTAATCCGTCGGTTGTTCCAAAACCGAACCCGGAAAAACTTCCTTTACCCGGAAAGCACGGGCGATTCCACCAGGATAACTTTTTACTCTAACGTAGGCAAGACCATTACTGATCAAGCTGATCCGATTGCATCTATAAAGATACTCGGTTAGATCAATGAAGAAACTTGCACTTGGATCATTGGGATCAACGCTTTTTTCCCCATTCAAGAGGCATAGCCGTTGATTCCTATCCATAGAACAATTTCTATCCGGGATTTACTTTATCTATCGTAATAACATAAATTTAGTCTCGATTTACGGATCCATCAGTCCAGCCTAAATCCCATGGGCCAACCACTGTAGTCATGGGATCCAATTAGGAATTTGGTTAGGTTTTGTCCCGAGTTCCAGGGAAAAGATTTCCAAGGCCCCCTAGTCGGAAGTTCATGCAAACATAAAACTAGTCACACCACTTACACACCTAATATGAAATTGCCTTTTTCTCAACATCAGCTAACTTTAAAACAATCTTTTAATGAAACCATAGTATCACTGATCACAATCTTCCAATTTATCCGATTGATTCAATTTCCCATCATTCCTTCATCGGAGTATCTATGGCATCATTGGCAACTAGAACGCTCACCACCTGTCCACTCAGGGGCCTTTTCAATAGTTCCTAGCCCATAATACTCGACAATATAATCACTTATCAAGATGGACTCTTGTTGAAGATCAGCAAGATCAACCAGCAGATCCATATAAAAGAGCCATGGACTCATCCGTTGAGGACCAGCAAGGTCAGTCAACCAGATCCATGCCCGATTTCAGAAAACAACTCTTACTCCTTGTTTCAATATCTTCCTCGACGCACGCGTGGGTATCATGGGCGACCCAGAGCCCGAGCACCGTATGGTCAGCACCCTCTAGGATCCTTCGCAGGTGACCCAGCGCTTCACTCATAGGTCGCTTCCTTGGCCCCTCATCCACCGTACCGGAAGCTCACCATTTTAATCGAACCGAGGCTGGTCAAGACCTCGGCCGACCTTGCTTCGCGAGACGTCATCCATTGACTCTCCGTCAGGAGTTGCAACTTTATCAGTTAGGTCACCATGACCTTAATCCATAAGACAGTCAAAATGCTTCCCTAGCATTCTTGACATAAAACAGTCATTTACAAACAGTCACAAAATACAGTTTCTATATCGAACTCCGTCTTTCCACATTATCCCTCCTCAATCCACATCACTTATTCCACATTTCCTTCATATGTACTCATTCTCATCCATTCATTCATATCAATGACACATTATTTCCTATACACATTCACCTTCATTATTCTTCATACACATCTATGCATACATCCATTTTCACATCCTTACTCATACATCCACATCCACATACATACATCCATACATACACATCCACATGCATACATCCACATCTACATGCATACATCCATATATACACATCCATATATATACATCCACATCCTCATTTGTACATCTACATCTACATGCACATTCATGCATCTTCAGCCATACATCCACATTTACATGCACATTCACATCCATACTCTACATACATACATCTATTTTTTTGCTTCCCATTCATATAGCCCCATACACATTCACATCCATACTCTACATACATACATCTATTTTTTTGCTTCCCATTCATATAGCCCCATACACCTTCACATCTATTCTTTTACATCACATCCATTCTCGCTTTATGACAACCTATATACATCTTATCTCATCACATACACTTCTTATCTCATCCCATACACATCTTATCACATCTTAACTCATCTTATCACATCCTAACTCATCTCATATACATCTTATCTCATCTTATCACATCTCATACACCTCTTATCACATCTCATACACTTCTTATCACATCTTAACTCATCTTATCACATCTCATACAACTCTTATCACATCTCATACACCTCTTATCACATCTTAACTCATCCTATCACATCCTAACTTATCTCATATGCATCTTATCTCATCTTATCACATCTCATACACCTCTAATCACATCTCATACACTTCTTATCACATCCTAACTTATCTCATATGCATCTTATCACATCTCATACACCTCTAATCACATCTCATACACTTCTTATCACATCCTAACTCATCTTATCACATCCTAACTTATCTCATATGCATCTTATCTCATCTTATCACATCTCATACACCTCTTATCACATCTCATACACTTCTTATCACATCCTAACTCCTCTTATCACATCCTAACTTATCCTTTATGCATACCTCTTTCAATTGTGATAAAAGTAACACTTTTACAATAAAATAATTATTTTTTTGTAATATTTTTACAATAAAATAATAATATATTTATTTTTTTCATTTCTATGCACGAAATTCAATATGATGAAAATAACATTTTTATAATAAAATAATAATTTTTTTTCTTTACAGTTTTATAATAAAATAATAAAATATTCATCTTTTATGCATACCTCTATGCATGAATTTCAATTATGCTAAAAGTAACACTTTTATAATAAAATATTAATGTTTTATGCATACCTCTATGCATGAAATTCAATTGTGATAAAAGTAATACTTTTATAATAAAATATTCATCTTTTATGCATACCTCTATGCATAAAATTCAATTATGCTAAAAGTAACACTTTTGATATAAATTTTATCCATTATGCATACTTCTATGCATGAAAATAAAAATGATAAAAGTAACACTTTTGATATAAAAATTTATCCATTATGCATACTTCTATACATGAAAATAAAAATGATAAAAGTAACACTTTTGATATAAAAATTTATCCATTATGCATACTTCTATGCATAAAATAAAAATGATAAAAGTAATACTTTTGATATAAAAATTTATCTTTTATGCATAATATAAAAATTCAATTTTTTCATAATTACAATGAAATTCTTTCTATTAATTTAGGATGATAATTCTTAGAATATGGTAGGAAGTCCTCTTTTCATGCTTTGAATGAAATTATTTTATGTGTAAATTTTTTTAAAATTTTGCCATAGCTCCGCTACTATGATTGATAAATCTCAATTATTTTAAAAGATAAGGCTTATCTTTAAGGGAATGATTAGAATGATCCCTAATTGGATCATTAACTCTTAATGGATTGAATCAAAAATAATCATGGAATACATAAACTAAAAGCATAGATTAAAAAAACTATTAATTTATTCTTAAGCATAGATTAATCTTGGATTAAGAAAAAGCTTTATGAAAAGCTTCATTTGGATTGAGATGGGTCATGAGTATGACCATTCCTTAAGTGAGAGAGAGAAATTACATAAAACCCATTAGAATTAAACATAAATAAAAATTTATGTAATTCTTTACTATCATTAATCAATTAACTTCAATAGCATTAATCAAATTATTAACTTTAATAGCATTCAAAAACCATACCAATTAAGCTTCTCAAGCTTGAGAGGGGTTGAGAAGTGAGAAACATTGAGAAATTATAGAAAAGATCAAATTTCACCATATTACCTTACAAATTGCTTGATTCTTTGTTCACAGTAGAGGCCCCCAACCAATCAATTGGTTTAGTATGTTGATGGAGCCACCAATGGGGATTGAAGAAAGAGAGAAGTGTCAAAAACTAGTGAATTATTAAAGAATTCACAGCTCTTGGCTTAGGTGGAGTAGAGTAACAATGCATAAGACACTATATATTTTCAACAAGGGGAGGCTTCTATTTATAGGAAAAATTGAGCTCCTAACCAAACAAACTGATTCTAGAATTTTCCAAGTCAGTTTGGTCACTTTTTGACCATTTTTAGGTCAGTTAAGCTAACTTTTTAGAACTAGACTTGAATGAGGAGAGAGGAGAGATGAAATATCTCAATTTTTATGAGTTTAAAACTCATTCAAGCATGTGAAATATGCACCTCCTTTAAATAACTCCCCTTCCTTACATATGTGTCAAAATGAAATCATTATACCCAAAATATCTCATATTTTTAATATTGCTCATAGTTTTTTACTAATAAACCTTGTACATTTTCAACTCTTCATCTTGTGTGAGCATTTACTCATTTTTGGATACCCAAAATATCTCATATTTTTAATATTGCTCATAGTTTTTTACTAATAAACCTTGTACATTTTCAACTCTTCATCTTATGTGAAATTTGCACCTCCTTTAAAGAACTCCCCTTCCTGACATATGTGTCAAAATGGAATCATTATACCCAAAATATCTCATTTTTGGATACCCAAAATATCTCATATTTTTAATATTGCCCATAGTTTTTTACTAATAAACCTTGTACATTTTCAACTCTTCATCTTATGTGAGCATTTACTCATTTTTGGGTATCTTCTTTTACAAATTGGATTTATCTTCTCCCTACACAAGGATTGATGCTATTGGCCCATAGGAACCTTAATTGGACCATAATCCAAAAGTTTCTGAAAATCTACACCCTTAGGCTAAGGTCCTTTATACGCCAATTTTCCAAAGTAAATCTACAAAAATCCAACCGTTAGATTTATAATTTTACCTTATACCCACATTATACTAATCTTTCCCAATCTAATCATCACTAGATCTATACAATTTAAGCATTTTAAATGGTAGATGTGATGGGAGGATAAAATAGTATGTTTTTTAACAATTCTAATACCTTTTAAATAATATAGAAAATAGTAGAATACATCAAAAATTACTCGATAAATCAAGTTAAGCTCTATGTTTTTTGTATTTGTGATATGAAAAGTGGGAACATCATATGAGTAATAATGTAAAAGTTATAGGCAATTTACTCACATTCACTGTACCTGTCTAAACCTACGAGACAGGGCTTATATACAAACTTGGTTCCCAAAGAAAAGGGAATTTGCAATTATTGGATATTCGATTAGATTATAGTTTTAGGTGCCCAATTTTGCATATGATGTTTCATTAGAAGACCTTAAAGTGAAACTCCTTGTCTAACTAGGAGAGATTGGCTATTCTTCTTGAAAAAATGCCGGTTTTCTAGCTAAAGCCAAGGGCGCCCACTACATGAAACTAGATAACCTCATCTTGCAACCACCCTGTGCGGTTGGTATTGTTTCTTGTAGTTCCAACCTCTTCGCTTCTCACATTTCCATTGCTACCGGCATTGGACATTTTCACCACCATTTCTAGTTAAAACTAACACAAAATGATCTTAAAACACAATAAAACTAACACAAGTGAGAATCAGTTTTGGCAAAAACAAAGAGGTTTGGGGTTTAGGAATGTACTTACTTGCCATGCTTACCAAGCATCTCCTCCAGTAATAACAATGTATCCTTCATCTTGCACCCTATCAAATAGAGCTTGCAAACCCCATTATAATGCAAAATCATATTCATCTTGCATAGGGGGCGGTCCACTGCTTCAATCTATAGGCATACAAACAAATGAACATTTTAGAAAGTTTTTATTTAAGATAACCTTATTTAATTAAAAGATAAGATACAATTTGAGGCTAATATATACTTACAAATATTGTTGGGATATCGACTCCTCCTTCATATGTAATATCATGCCTCAAGTTATTTGCCATCTATCCAAGAAAAAACATAAATACTTAAAACTCTTCTGTATAGGAAGCTACCGGCATGCATAAGAAGCTACTAGCATGCGTTGTTTGCTACAAGCATGCGTTGGTTGCTACCAGCATGCATAGGTTGCTATCTGCATGCATTGGTTGCTACTCGCTTCCATAGATTGCTACCGGCATACATAGGTTGCTACCGGCATCCATAGGTTGCTACCAGCTTCCATAGGTTGCTACCGGCATACATAGGTTACTACCGACATGTATAGGAAGATACCGGCATGCGTAGGAAGCTACCGGATTCCATAGGTTGCTACCACCATGCATCGGTTGCTACTGGCTTCCGTAGATTGCTACTAGCATGCGTTAGAAGCTATTGGCCTGCTTTGGAAGCTACCGGCATGCATTGGTTGCTACCGGCATGTGTAGGAATCTACCGACATGCATAGGAATCTACCGACATGCATAGGAAGCTACTGACATGCATAGGAAGCTACCGGCATGCGTAGGAAGCTACCGGCATGTGTAGGAAGCTACTGGCATGCTTTGGAAGCTGGGTGGTTGCAAGATGAGGGTACTCACTTTCGTTCACTCTCTCTAAAATTGGGACATCCATGCATCTCGGGCGGAGTGCCTCGATCGTGATAGTGCCGTAAATTAAAACACGACACGTGCCTCCCAAGCCTAAATCGACATATCTCGATCGAGATGCCAACTAATGCCACGCTAGCAGGTCCGGTTTCCAGGCGTCATCCATGTCACCATTACATGTCACCGCCACCACATTATCTCGATCGAGATATCTATGCCACTCGGATCCACATCAGGGCCACGCTGTATCCCCCTAGGCATATTTGACTATCGTCCACGTATCTCGAACGAGAAATTAACATCAAATCGCGACCATTCATTGTTCGAGGTAATGGGATATAATCTCCACCGTCCCCGTATCTCGATCGAGATACTAAGATCAAATCTCCACCGTCCAAATAGCTCGTTCGAGATACAGAGATACAATCTCCACCGTCCAAATATCTCGTTCGAGATACGTACATGCAATATCCACCGTCCAAATATCTCGTTCGAGATACATTAACGCAATCTCTACCATCCATTCAGGTATGTTGGAAGATGCGATCTCAACCGTTTAAATATCTCGATCGAGGTATGTTGAAATTTGAGCATAATGATGGGCTATGGTGGATCAAACACTAGAATCAACATCATTAACAAAGTGATTAGCAAGTGATTAAGATGTAATTAGTGAATAATTAGTAAATAGATTAATATAGGCATGGATACTCAAAAACCAGCAAATTCTCATTAGGGCTATGCCTCAATTTATAGAGTTTACATCAAGCATCTAATCCCATTGATTTCTCCATGATTCACTCCCAGAATATCTCCACCTTTTGCCTGATTCTCTCCACCTCTTCTCTTTTCCCTGAATATCTCCCAGAATATCTCCACACTCCTAAATTTCCTCATGCTACCCATTATTCTCTCCCAGAATATCTCCACACTCCTAAATTCCCTCATGCTACCCATTATTCTCTCCCAGTAGATTCTTCTCACCTTTTCACAGGTTCTTTCACAATTACATCTCTTCTTTTACAGCCTCTATCCAAGAGCTTGTTCCCACACACACCCTATTCACTTGTATATTTCAACACCTCCCCTCAAGTGAATAATCCTAGCACACCTAGACCCTATACCAAGTTTGCCTCCCCTTACTTGTTGACAGTCCGCGACCACTGTCTACTCCTCCCCTCAAGTTATCTCAGCACACCTGGACCCTGTATCAAGTTTCTTTCTTACTTGACAGTCCGCGACCAGTGCCTCAAGTCCCTAAACTCCATAGTCCTTGACACTCTCTCTCTCTATGTGTCCAAGGCTACTATAAGTGCCCGCGACCTTGACTAAAGTGCTCACACATTCATCTACCACGTGGCCTACATCATCGGTGGCTCAGAGGTGGTTTTACTTTATTGGGGCAGGTTACATTGGGTTGTGGGGTCTCTCTCTCTTTCTCTCTCAGAGATTTTCACATGGCTCCTCACTCTTTGGAGCCTCACATCTTCTCTTGTCTTCAGTCTTCTTCTCGTGGGGCAGCATCTCTCCATGCGTCCGTCTCTTCTTCCAGTCTTCTCGGGGTAGCTTCTCTTCTTGTGGCAGCTTCTCTTCTCATGTCCATGTCTTCCTTCAGCTTTTCTTCTCAGTGTGGATCCTCTTCTTGGAAAGAGATATTCTTCTTCTTTCATGGCTGGGGCCATGAGCTCGTCCGTCAGGTCATTTTGCTCCATGTGAGCAACATGTTTCAATGTTTTGCTGACAATTACTTTGGGCTTTTTATGTTTATCTTGTATCATTGTGCAATGCAAACCCAAATTTATGCGAGAGATCTTACCTCTTGCCTTAATCTGGACAAGGGCAGTGTCTGTTCCCATTTTTACACTGATGCAATGTGCCCAATACATAATGCGTATAGCATTCATTCTCATGCACATTCTAAATGCAACTCTGGCTGTGAATAATCTTGAATTTGAGTGAGATTTACAGACATTAACCAAGGGTTAAATGCAAAATGATGATTTTCACAATTTTATCAGCACAATTTTACCACTTAATCAAGGGTAACCAATTTGTACGGGATGGTTGGAGTATCAAACCAACTCCGATTTGCAATCTGAAGTTATAGGGATCTGTATCAAATACCTAATGGTTAATTTGAACCCTCAATTGTACCAAAGTACAGTGATTAGCATTGATTAATCACTGATTAGCAAATTAATGCTCTGGTTTGTGTGCAGAAAACAGAGTATGCGGGGAGCCCAGATCTGGTGCCTTCCACTTCAAATGAGCTCAAATGCTTTCAAAGGCATCAATAGCAATGAGTCTAGTAGAGGATTAAGCCAAGCAACACAAGATTTGACCAAATATTGAAAGCTTAATCTCTGTTTTACCAAAGTCACCTGCAGATTTGATGAAGAGCTTGGATCTCAATGTAGACTTGATGAAACTCAATTCTGTCTTCACCAGCTTGTAGAGCATTCTTGATTACCCCTTGGGCTAAGAGGAATTAGAGACCTTTGATCTGTGGAAGTAGAAATCACCAAATCATCTCAGAAAAACGTAGCTTTTTAATCAGCGAAAATCGGGAGCTTCCGTGGTGGGTGGTTTGCGCTTCTGATTCGATGGGCTGGAGCTCCTATGGGTTAGCTAGCTTGTGTTAGAAGCTTATGCCCCAATTCTTTGTGTGCAAGGTGCTAGAGATCCTCCACTGGCTGGGGGTGAAGGGGAGAAGTGAAAACTCACTAAAAAATTGATTTTTTGCTAATATCTACTAATCCTAATTAATTCACTAATGGGCTCATAAATCTGGTTGATTCTAGGCATGGCTCTGATACCATGTTGAAATTTGAGCATAATGATGGGCTATGGTGGATCAAACACTAGAATCAACATCATTAACAAAGTGATTAGTAAATGATTAAGACATAATTAGTAAATAATTAGCAAATAGATTAATGTAGGCATGGATACTCAAAAACCAGTAAATTCTCATTAGGGCTATGCCTCAATTTATAGAGTTTACATCAAGCATCTAATCCCATTGATTTCTCCATGATTCACTCCCAGAATATCTCCACCTTTTGCCTGATTCTCTCCACCTCTTCTCTTTTCCCTGAATATCTCCCAGAATATCTCCACACTCCTAAATTCCCTCATGCTACCCATTATTCTCTCCCAGTAGATTCTTCTCACCTTTTCACAGGTTCTTTCACAATTACATCTCTTCTTTTACAGCCTCTATCCAAGAGCTTGTTCCCACACACACCCTATTCACTTGTATATTTCAACAAGGTATATAATGAATCTTTACCGTCGACATACCTTGGTCGTGGTAATGACTTTAAATTGTAGCCGTCCATGTACCTCGAACGAGATAGTAAGTGTGTATCTTGGCCGTATGTTGCACTAACCCTAATATCCCAGGGCGTTAATCTTGCAAACCCTAAATTGCATGATGCTACCGAACCTCGATCGAGGTTATAAAACCGAAAAACTTTTTTTTTGCCTCATTGTCACAAGTCGTTTTCACTCTCCTTGCTCTCTTGATTTGGATTAGCATTAGTGAGCCCATTAGCATTGTTTTATAGCTTCATTAGTGCTACTTAGCACTAAGCATTAGACCCTTCACATTAGACCCTTCACATTGGACCCTTCACATTAGACCCTTCACATTAGACCCTTCACATTAGACCTTTGTGTTTGGCTTAGGTTTTAGCATGGAGGGCCACGAGGAGGGCCGCTCATCTATTGCGGACCTCATCGTGGAGATAGACCGCGAATTAGCGGCTATCGGTAGGAGTGCTAGTAGAGACACACCGTCTACATTACATATCGTGGGGCAGACTTGGAGGCGATGCTTTCGTCCCTTCGTAGCCTTCACGATATTATTTATGTAGATGAGTGGATAGCCCACCATCGCACTGCTCCTGTGTCACATGGCCTGACATATCGTCAAGTCTGTGATCTTGCTCCGATTAGGGATGGAGCCTACCTAGATCTTTTCCTCGATAGTCGTGGGATGAGGCCTGGGGCGGGCAAGCCCCTTACTATTTCACGGTGCTCGCATCCTTGTATGGCGGCACATATCTATAGTCGATATGTTGCCGCATATGGGAGGATGCCGAACAACCGCCAGATTCCCATATACTTCGCAAAGCAATTATATGTGGAGTTTGTCTTAGGGGAGGAGGTGGATTACACCAGCCCCACCATCGGTCGGGTGGTGGTGCTGGCCGAGGCCATCTCTAGAGCTCTCCCCCACATGCTTGCAAAGTTTGGTCCCCATCGGAGCATGGAGATTTTCAACAAACAATATGATAGCCAAAGTGTTAAAAAATATAATAAAATCAAGAACATCAACTAAAATCTAATGATACTCAATAATGAGAAAACTCATAATGATATAAACATCAAATAAGTTCATCAGAATGAAAAAGAGCTACCCCAGCTAGTCTGAGGTTAGTCACTGCCCAAAAATCTAAGTACAATGTAAGTGAGCTAACCCAGCTAGTCTGAGTCTAGTCACTATCGAGATAGAGATCTAGTCAGCAGCACCCTCTCTAGCTCTCAACTGCTCTAGAATTCTCTCATGGTCATCCACTCGAAGCCGAAAACGAGGGTGAGAACTATGTTTTCGGCTTTGTACTCGAACAAGAGCGAGCCTGGTAGCAACCACTAGATGAGAGAACTGAAATGCCTCTAACTCCCACTTCCACTGCTGGAACTCAAGACTCCGATGAAGTCGAATCTGCTGGTAAAACCGGCCTGCCACAATCATGCTATGGGCGTCATAAGAAAACCCATGATCATCCACTGTATCCTGGTCAAGGATGCACTTTGGCCTAGTGCAACTCATCAGATAGTAGTCTTCTCCCTCGCTATTTCCCTCACTGGCAATAACAGCAAATACATCACCCTCCTGTAGCAAATCTGTCAGGTCATCATAACTGACCATGAATGTAGGACCTGTGTGCTCATCAGACGATGTGAAGGATGCTTGGGGGAGAGGAATGTCTGTATCCATGCATCTACCCATCCTCTCGAGGCACAATGTGACCAATCCCCATCCATACATGCTCCACAGAAGCATGCAAACCGTCGTGTGTAAATCGTGGGGGCCGCCATGCACGTGCTCTTGATGGAATGTAAGCCCAAGGTGCCAGGTACTGTGTCACAATCATGGGAGGCTCTACGGGTCAATCATGCCACCATCCACATGCCAAAAAAATCTCCTGACAATCCGAGCATCACATTTGGGGTACGATGATGCTGCACTCCCACACAAATGTTGGGAGCACCACTCGACTACGTGGCCCACATCTCTGAACTGCTGAGCATCTTGCCGCAGCAGCTGATGACGCCTCAAGGCATGTTTCACACACGTGCCCGCACCATCATGCTCTCCCTTCCCGCCGTGACCAGTCTCAAAGACTACACATGCCACCTATAAATCCATAAAAGATAATCTTAGTTATTGTTTTCTTTAAGATGTTCTAGTGAATTTAGTTTAATTGTAAATGTAAGAAAACCATAAGTACTACCTGTAGAGCCCCCAATAGAATTATCGTGATGACTTGAACTGTGTGCCACAACCATCCGACCAAACCCATCACACTGGACATGTCTGATCCCACAATCTCCTAAAAAATCGTCATGGAGACGAAAACAGTGTTGCACAAAATGTGCATCATGTGAACGATCATCACTGATATAGAAATGATACTCTCGAATAATGATACGGGTCTCGAGGGTACTCACTATCCCATTTACATAAGCCTCTGCATGTCGATAGCTAATGTGGATCATAATAGCAACTTGGTGAGGTAAGCAATACATACGTTTAGGACACAAAAAATCAAATAAGTAATGTAGCTCAAACATAAAACAAATATTACAAAATATAACCATTACCTGCTCTGAGAAGTAATACTCAGATTGTATCTCCTAAAAAGATGTGAAAGTGTAGTTCTCTGCAAAATCAATCACAGAGACGACCACACCAATAGGAAACTCTGCTAGGCATGCTCGGAACTGACGATCCTGCCACTTGGCACAATGATTGTGCCGTATGTAGGGGTAGATCTGCTCCCTAAATGTGGCTATGAAGTGACAACGTGGTGTATGTTTATCCACGAGCTGCAACTTCCTGGACTGTCCACCACTCTGGAGCTGGTGTGTCACATACTCATAACGTTGCCATGCCACTATCTCTTGGTCACTTGCATCAAGATCTACCATCTGTAGATGTGCAAAGTGAACCACATGATGTGCAATTGCTCTCCACACAAGGCATCCTATGGAACTGGGCATCCTCCGTGCATGCACACAAAAGAGAGTGGATGAAATCACATGGACTACGAGGCAACTCTCTATGCCCACTAAGAGAACGGAACACATCATAAAAAAGTTTGAACTCAACATGGTAGCGACAACAACATGTGTCATGCTAACGTGAGTACCTCACAAACCAAGGCTTACACCCCTCAAATGACCTTTGCCCAATTTTAAGCTCTGGTGGATACGAAGCCACAAACTCAGAATACAACTCAGTTTGGGTCATTTCAAGAAAGCAAGCACCGTGCTTAATGAACACTCCTCTTGTCACTCTCTTACGCAAAGCTTTCTTGAAAACTGGCGAGGCACGATAATTCTCCTCCCAAAAACTTTCTATCAAGGTTCTAGTGGTTTCATCTAGTAGGCGATCATGCCTAGCTACACGACCACTACTCGCCCACAAAGCACCAACCTCATTGGCATCTAAACTTTCTATCAAGGTTCTAGTGGTTTCATCTAGTAGGCGATCATGCCTAGCTACACGACCACTACTCGCCCACAAAGCACCAACCTCATTGGCATCTAAACTTTGTCGCCTAATAGACCCAACTCTAAGTGCGTGTGGTGCTATGGAAAGGATGCAAGATGTGGCACTAACCTTACCCTTCATTTGGGAGCTACTTATGGCTACCACAATAGCCCGTCGAGCAGTCAAAGCGTCCGCAGAGTTCCTCTTCTTGTGTTAACTATATAGGAATGACGAACACTTTGTAGCACCGCCATGCCAGCTCTCCTCTCTCTTCGACCTCCAATGTCGAAAAGTGCCCTGCAGTTGGCCATGTTGGGCAGATCAATCAAAGCATCAAGCACACATGCATGTGATGAAGGCGTGAGGTCTTTGAAATAGGAATGGAAGATTGCATGGGCACGACGATGTGCCCCTGACTTTGATAGTTCTTTCCTATCCACACGAAGGGCGCCAAAGGAGGGGGGGTGGGTTCTTGTAGAAGAGAGGACTCAAGAAGGGCGGGTTCATGTGGATTATCTAAACTAAGGGGTAGTGGGGGGGAAGACGGCGAAGGGAGAGGAAGTGAAAGAGGAGGAGCAAGGCTTGGATCATCGCCAGACGGAAGGTGTTGCTCGTTGACGTGCTCTCCACTCTCTCTTTCTCTCACGAGCTACCCTTCTCCTCTCCTCCTCTTGAACTTGGTGGATGGGGGGGAGTCTAGTCCTATCACGTTTCTGACTCCTATGAGACTTTGAGAACCCATTCTCAAGGAAGCTAAGAGAGAAAATATTATAAAGGCTCAATGATGGATAGTACTAGAGATAAGTGTGGGATAGTACTAGAGATGTGTGATTATATAGGAAAAATAAGTTATCCACTTCAAATCTCATTGGATTTCCTATCTAAGATTGATTGGATAACTAAGATAAACATAAAGATAATTAAAGATAAACTATTATCCACTTAAAAATTAATATTATTTATAATATTTATTAACAAGTCTAAATATTTATCATTACTAGATATATAAATATATCTTTAAAGATATCTTTTATTTTATAATTATATAACTGCTTTTTTTAATAAAGTATTTTTTTTAAATTTTATTCAAAGGTTTATTCTACATAAAAAAATTTCAAGAAATATTAAATAAAAAAAGTTATTTTTTTTAAATTAATAATATGATCTTTAATAATATTATTATTGATCTAGTCCCAAAATATAATCCTTTAAAATTAGTGATTTTAAATTCTTTTATTTAATAAGTTACATATATTTTATTATTTAAATTTCTATATTCTATTTCTCTAAATTACTAAATTAACTTTTTCAAAAATATGTTTTTGAAAAAAGAGGGGAGATGGGAAGGAGATGCCATGTGTCACAAGCGTGCATGACACGTGGCATTCTCTTAACATGTGGCACTATTATGGTTGATGTGGCAATTCCATGATGTGGCATGCCATGTCACCAAGTGCGAGGTGGCATGCAAAGGTGGCAAGATGATGTGGCATTAATGATGACTAGGATGATGAGGTGGGGAGTCAACTAGGTTGACCATGTTAACATGGAGGGTGGAGGTGGCAAGCTGCTTATGTGGATCCTCTCGATGCCCATGTGGACATAAAGTGGAAGATTTGTGCCTACCCAAGCCTCACACATGGAATGAAACCTAAGTTGTGAAGTTTACCAAGCCTAGATTTCCAAACCTAACTAGGATTGGTTTTAGACTTGAAAAGGGGAGAGTGGACACAATATGGGAATTTTCACTTGGGAGGATTGAAAATGGACCTTCCCATACTTAAATCAAGCCAAATTTTTTTAAATAAATTCATGGCAACAAGAGTATTGATCCCTTGAGTTTTTAGATTGAAAGATTCAATATTTAATTTTCTAGAATTAAATTACTATTGATTTAATGGGCCTCTAACAGTCATAATAAATTTTCCAAAGTAAATCTACAAAAATCCAACCGTTAGATTTGTAATTTTACCTTATACCCACATTATACTAATCTTTCCCAATCTAATCATCACTAGATCCATACAATTTGAGCATTTTAAATGGTAGATGTGGTGGGAGGATAAAATAGTATGTTTTTTAACAATTCTAATACATTTTAAATAATATAGAAAATAGTAAAACACATCAAAAATTACTCGATAAATCAAGTTAAGCTCTATGTTATTTGTATTTGTGATATGCAAAGTGGAACCATCATATGAGTAATAATGTAAAAGTTATAGGCAATTTACTCATATTCACTATACTTGTCAAAACCTAGGACAGGGCCTGTATACAAACTTGGTTCCCAAAGAAAAGGGGATTTGCAGTTATTGGATATTCGATCAGATTATAGTTTTAGGTGCCCAACTTTGCATTTGATGTTTCATTAGAAGATCTTGAAGTGAAACTCCTTGGCTAACTATGAGAGATTGGCTATTCTTCTTGAAAAAATGTCTGTTTTCTAGCTAAAGCCAAGGGCGCCCACTACATGAAACTAGATAACCTCATCTTGCAACCACCCAGCTACCGGCATGCATTGGTTGAAAGTAGCTTATTGCCCAGGGGTGTGAGTTTGAACGCTATTGTACAAAACACATGCAAGGTGTCTGCCTCAATGGCATAATTTCAATACCGACATGTGTAGGAATCTACCGACATGCATAGGAAGCTACCGACATGCATAGGAATCTACCGGCATGTATAGGAAGCTGCCAGCATGCATTTCTTGCTACCGTCTTCCATGCATTGGAAGCTACCTGCATGCGTTTGGAAGCTACCGGCATGCATTGGTTGCTATTGGCTTCCATAGGTTACTACCGGTATGCATAGGTTGCTACTGGCTTTCATACGTTGCTACCGGCATGCGTAGGAAGCTACTGGCATGAATAGGAAGATATCGGCAATGCATTGGTCTGCTATCAGCTTCCATAGGTTGCTACAAGCATGCGTAGGAAGCTACCAGCCTGCATAGGAATCTACCAACATGCATTGGTTGCTACCGGCTTCCATAGGTTGCTACCGGCTTTCATAGAATGTTACCAGCATGCTTTGCAAGCTACCAGCATGCGTTGGAAACTATCGGCATGCATAGGAAGCTACTAGCATGCATTGGTTGTACTACCGACATGCGTAGGTTGCTACCAACATGCATAGGAAGCTATCAGTATGCGTAGGAAGCTGTCAGCATGCATTGGATGCTACTAGCATGCATTGGTTGCTACCGGCATGCATAGGTAGGTACCGGCATGCATAGGAAGGTACCAGCATGCATAGGTAGCTACCAACATACATAGAGCATGTAGTATGGGAAAATAAACAAACCCTAATCTTAAAACCCTATAACATGTAAAAGCATAAGAGAAGAAATATACAAGAAAGAGAGCTCTTACCTTGTGAGGCTTGTATGTGTTGAAAATCTACAAAATCAAACCAAAATAAGGAAAAAATGTATTAATAACAAACCCTAATCTTAAAATCCCTAAAACTTACAAACCCTAGTCTTAAAAGCCCTAAAACTTATAAACCCTATAAACTTTTAAAAGCATGAAAGAAGAAACATATACGAAAGAGATCTCTTGGTGAGGCTTGTATGTGTTGAAAACCTACAAAATTAAACCAAGTCAAGAAAAAAAGTATTAGAAAAAATCAATATTTCTTACCATATGAAGCTTTAATAGAGAGCTCTTAATTAGGGAAAAAGAAGAAGAGAAAAAGAAGAAAAGAAAAACTTAAAAGAGAGAAAGACAAAGGAAATACTCAAAAGATAGCTTTCATGGAAATCTTGTTTGCATAGGAGATAAATGAAAACAATATGCATACCTTGAGCTTGAGGAGGATACGATAGGAGAGCTAGAAGTGATAGGCAAGGCAAAAACCTATTAAAAAAAACTCAGAGTACAAGTTTATTGTATTCAAAAGATAAAACTATGCGGCAACAAAAGAAGCGACAGAAAAAGTGGGATGTTTTTACAGTAAAACAAAGTTTTTTCGCTACTACAGATGCTGTTGAGCAACGCTTTTTCATTGCTAGGCAGCAAAAAAGAGCTGCTGGGAAGTGATATTCAAGCGCTACTTAGCAGCGAGAAAAGCACTACGGAGCAGTAATAGGTCACTGGTGAGCATCTTGAAAACCCCCAATATTTTTCTTCCAAAAACGTTGCTATGCTCCAAATGTGTTATAGTGCATGACAATCACTAGGCCAGATTTGAACTATACAGTTGGATTGCAGATTCAGTTTATCTAGGTTCCTTAGAAGCCACATTTAGACGGTGTGAGGTGCACATTGCGCTATGTGAAGTCTATAGTAGACTATGGTCTCTTTCATGAGGCTAGTACAGAGTTGTAGGTGTTTGGATACACTGATACAGATTGGGCTGGTAATATCGTAGATAGGAGATCTACCAGTGGATTTATGTTCTCGTTTAGAAGTGGTGCTGTAACATGGAGCAGCAAGATGCAGCCAATAGTTGCCTTGTTGAGTACAGAAGCAAAGTTAGGCATGCTCCAATGAAAGCATGTGAGGTACCTTGGTTACACAAGCTACTTGGTGATTTGGGGCTAAGAAGAAGTTAACAGATAGGTTATCATCTATTGTGACAACCTTAGCAGCTGGCGAGGAACCCGATTTTTCATACGTGGACTAAACACATAGAGGTCCACATTGATCTCATGTATGTTAGCATAGAGGAGTAGGTGGCTAACATTTCCATGAAAGCCCTGGGAGAGCAGAGAAGCTTTGCAAATTTCAAACTATGGAGTCCTGGAGATGGAGTTGAGCTTGAGGGGGAGTGTTGAGATGTCAAGATCCACACGAGCTGACACTTATGATATGCCTCGGTGACCGTTTTTGCCACTTACATCACTGGCGTGTTTGGTAAGAAGCTGACATGATAGATCTTCATCAATGATTCTACAGCTAGACTGCACCAGCTACTAGTCCACCATTGCCTTATGGCATACTTATCTTGCCAGCTCACTCACTTAGCGTGTTCACATTATGGACCTCATATACATAGTACTTATGTTGTATTTCCCTTATCTTTTTAGTAGAACTTTTTTGTTGTGAAGAAGAAGAAAAACAATTAACAGCCTCTCATCTTGTGTGTTCTCTTCTAGGATTTTTTTGAGTGCGTGTTTGCTTGCAAGAGCTAATCTCTCTTCCTCCGTACATATTTTCACTAGGGAGCACTTCAATGCTATGGTCAATTTCTCTCGATGGTGGAACACCATATGGGAAATCTTTAGGAAAAGCATCCCTAAACTCTTGCAAATAAAAAACATAAAGTAGATTTTATTGACTTGGTTTTTGGCTTAGATTGTTGTTTTTGTTCACAAGATGACAAGACACTGTTTAAGAAATAGGGGTCTCGTCCAAGGCTAATTAAGTTTTCTCTAGTTTCAACAAAGAAAACATTAACTTTATTTCTTATTTCATCTACAAAAATAACATTATTCAAACTTATTTCATATACCTCGGTGATATAGTCGGCATCAAAGGCACTTCACAACTCTAGGGAAGATATAAGGAGTGAAGCTCGAATCTCTTGCTCACCCTATAACCTCACAACTCTAGTACTCTCATGCATAAACTCCAGGCTATTATTGTGGTAACTATGAATCAGGGTAGGGCCACTCCCTGCCTATATATATAGATCTGCTCTAGCTAAGTGCATGATGTAGAAATCCAATCTAGCCTCAAGGTACGCACAAAACCACCGTGTCCCAAACAATTTTGTGATGAACATTCACCAATAAAAAGTGTACTTATGATGATTTCTTTTGGTTTCACATAAACGCGACTTCTTAACTAATGCATAGTTAAGAAAGTTATGTGTGGCCCCATTGTGATGGTGACTCTACGGCCACCTATCCTACCATATAGATGGACCAAATCATGTGGTTCCATCGATGGCTGCCACATGGCTTGTCTAATGCAAGAAGCATGGCTTGTCTAATGCAGGAAGCATGGGTATTATCTGTATAATAGATAGTTACCTCTCGGAACTCTGTAGAACTTAGTGGCAACTTTTGGATTGTATGCATCTTTTGAGAGGGTTTCCCCTCCTTCTTGGCGTCCATGGAACTCCCAGTACCCAGTTTAGGACGTGCTGCTTTGCTATGTCCTACCTCAAAGCAGTGAAAGCATAAATTTTATTTTCTTATACTGCTCTTTTTTAAGGGTTCTCACTTGGTTTTTCTCTTTTAGTTAACATGGTTTCTTCAACCAGTGTCCACCCTCCCTTTTATGCTCACCATAGCCCCCTTTCCCCCTATCACCCTGAAAGAACTTTATTTTAAAGCTCGAACCACCCCTTTCCTTTCCTTCTTTACTAAGACCTGATTAAGAATGACACAAAACATCATTGTGAATCTGTGCGTATTTAATTGCCTCATTGAGATCTTTGGGTTCCTTGCGCTCCATCATAAATCTGTGCGTATTTAATAGCCCCATTGAGATCTTTTGGCTCCTTGAGCTCCACAAAAGCCTCATAGTTCAGGTGTAATCTGTGCATATTTAATAGCCCCATTGAGATCTTTTGGCTCCTTGAGCTCCACAAAAGCCTCATAGTTCAGGTGTAATCTGTGCGTATTTAATAGCCCCATTGAGATCTTTTGGCTCCTTGAGCTCCACAAAAGCCTCATAGTTCAGGTGTAATCTCCTCGTGAACTCATGCAAAGTCTAGAATTCATCGATCTCTTTTAATTTAAGCACAATAGTTGGAGATGTACTGGGTGAGAGAAATGCTATGCATCGAGCATTTATCCCACTCACTCCAGTATCTTTGTAACTCATTCATGGATGGAAAATACTTTCAAAAAAATGTTTTGAAATCCACCCAGGTGTGTGAGGATGTCTGGCTTGTCCGGCCAAACTCATCCACCATTTGTATGCTTCTCCTATCATCAATGACAGGAGATTGGCCTCTACGGGCCTTATATCCCCAGGTGTCTGCCTAAGTTTATGAATATCCAACCATTTTTATACAAAGATATTCACCAAATCCTTGTTGCGCTCTTTCTCCTCTCTCCCAAAGTCTCTCCTAAAGCTCGACAGCTTGAGATCCTTGAGAAAATTAACAGCCGCCGTTACTTGGCAGGCTACCTGCGCTAGCCTCTACATCCCTTGGAGAAGGGAATCTCACCCTCCTCTACGCTAGTCATTGTGTAATTGCACTCCGTGATGGAGTGGTCGAAATAGCTTGTAAACGCCAGTGGATGCTCCTCAACATAGTCAAAACTCAGGTAGGTCTCTTTTAAGTTCTTTAGTTTTAGAAAACAGCTGTGAGATGGACTCTCTCAAGATATCTATATCATACTCATATCGGTCCATGGTATGAGTGTGGAGGAGAGCATCGTCTCCATACTACTCCTCGTCCAGGAGGCCATGCTCCAAGTGGTCATAAGTGCAGCCTGTGAAAGGTTGGAAATAGAGGATACCACACGAGAAAAACCTCTAAACCCCGTGTGGGTGGACTACCCCCACTTCTTATATATATATATATATATATATATATATATAATGCTTTTTATAAATACATAGAAAATAATATTCAATAAAAATAAATAAATAAAAAGATGTAGGGTAAAACTGGAACTAGCTACCAAAATATCCTCGAGTTGTGCCGAGGTGGAGTGCGTTGCGGAAAACAAATCCGACGATGAAGTCTGGCAACAGAGGGAGATATTCCACTGCTGCGCCGACCCCACTTTTGCTTGTGCTGCAACCACCAGTGACTGTAGTTTTCTATTTTGACCTCATGGTGGATGGTTCTGCCACAGCCACGACTCTACGGGTTGAGAGAGAGAGAGAGAGAGAGAGAGAGAGAGAGAGAGTTTGAGAGAGCTTTCCTCTCCATGCATCGGCGGCTTCTGGTTGCCTTTTCTTGATCACGTGCACTGTGAACTTGTTATGTGTGACCCGTGCGCTATTGCCCGAAAAATGTTGGCGGGCCTGCTGCGCTCGGCCTATTGTGTGACATTTGGCACCGTTTGTTGTTGCCCACTGTTGTAACAGTGTTGTTGCGTGCTGTCGGTGCTATGCGAATGGCTGTTTGCGGAGAGAGGGAAAGAGTGTTTACGAATGGCAAACAGTGCTGCCATCTGTTGCCAGTTGTGTTGCTGGCGGCTTTGTTATGGTGCTTGGGCACATGGCACTTGATCCCTGCGCTCACGCATCTCCTTCTTTTTACACTTGGGTGCGGGCCGAACTGGAGAAGTCGTGGTTGCTCTGCTCTCCGCGCAACCAAAACCTCGTCATTGACAAGTCCTCTTGAAAATAATCATAAATCATCAACGAAGGATAACACCGATGATTAATTTTAAGTGTGGCAGGCACTAGAGATGCTGAGAAGCAAAAACCCAAACTGATCGGAATCCGGACAGTGGATTCAAAATTTGGACGTCGGGCGAAATTTGCCGACGACGGATTCTACATGGTTTGGAATCCACCAATTCGAAATCTGACGGCGGAATTCGAGCGGTTCAGAATTCGGCAGCAGTTCAAAATCCGAAAGTGGAATACGGATGTTTCGAATCCAGATGTTTTGAATTCCGACAGTTCGGAATCCAACGACGGAATTCGACGGTGGAATCCAAATGTTCAGAACCCATTAAACCCATCCAGGAAGGAGTATATCTCATGCTCGACTACCGCATCCAACAAAGAATCTATGAATGGTAATGAGAAGGGATCTAGTATGGTGGAAGTATTCAACTTAAGGTAGTTGATGCAAACCTTCAACTTTCCACTCTGCTTCATGATGAGAGCATGATGATGACTGTTGGTGAAAACCATTCTACCCTGTCCCACTAGATAGATGAACCCTTCTCTTAGCATTTTATCAATCTCCTCCTTCACTTGTTTGGCATGGTTGGGATTCATTCTATATATGCTCTACCGAATAGGAGTTGCATCTTGTTTTAAGTTATTCTTGTGTTGTTAGAAGCTAGGATCAATCCCCTTCATGTGTTAATAGTTCCAGGCAAACACATCTTTGTAGGATTTCAGCAGTTCCAAGAGGCTTCCTCTGAATTCTTGATTCAGGTTTGCATTGACTCTGACTGTTTTGGGCTCTTGGTCATCCCAGGTTCACTTCTTCAAGCTCATCCTCCTGGAATCCAATGTTTCACTTCCTGAGTTGGGCTTTCTCCTCTGCTTGGGAGCCATCATGGCCTTTTCTTGCTCGGCCTACAATGCTACCACACTGTCCTGAGAATCCTCCTCCTCCTTTTGCACTTTCTTCCTTTAATAGCACTTCAGGGTGAGCCACCATGACTTGTAGGTCGCATCTCTATACAAACATTTCTATATCCACCTCAAATAGTAACAGCATATCTGGATTTTATTTTATGATCTACTCTTCTTCTTCATCTTCTACCCCTTCCAAGTAGTTTAGGCCCTTTGCATACATTAGTCGGCAGGCTAGATTTAGCTTATCTTTTCCTATGACGAAGATGTAGACCTTCTTTTTCTATGACGAAGATGTAGACCTTCTTTTTCTCACTCTGGATTGTGATCTTGTCTGTATCACAGTTGTGCTTTCTCCTTCCACTTATGAGCCACGGTCTTCCCAAAAGCATGGGATATGCACCCGTAATCTTAGTCATTTTGAGGAGTATGAACACGGCACTTCTATTTGTTCTCCTCTAATTATTCCAACCAGTCGGACTCTTCTTTGGTTAGCCATGTTGGTTGCATGTCCATGATACCTAGCTTTCTGGTTGGGTTATCTGATATTATGTTCACTCCTGATCCTCTATCTAGATTCCAGAATGACCCTCGACACTGTCTAACCTATGATCTTAATGGTCACTTCTAGAATAGATGTGTCACAGTCTTGGACTATTTCCACATTTGTACATTCTGCTGATGTTAGAATTTTTCGGTTCTTGCAGAGGCATCTTTGCCAACTTCACATTAGGCAGCACAATGACCTGAAGCAACTTTTGCCTATAACTAGGAACTAGGTTTAACATTTGGTCCAGTGTGATGTTCACTTCCATCTTACTGATATCCTCCCCCATAGGGCGTATTCCTTCACGAAAATGCTTCTTTTCTCCTTGTTAGTGGGCCTACCTTAGCCTCTATACATTCTTTCTTCTTCCTCTTTCACCTCCTTTTCCTTTCCTTGACTTTCCCTTGTCAGTTTTCCTTTATGGATTTCCTTCCATTTCCTTTCTTGCAACACTTCTGTTTCTCTAGGTGTAATTGGTTCCAGATGGCACTTTAGTATCCTTTCTTTGGTTGTTCTACCACTGCACACTAGCTTCTTTCCTATTGCACTCTCTTCCCTTTTCTTTACCAGGTTTGTCATGTCTAGATTCTCCTTAGAATGCTCTCCTAGGAGCAGGCTTTCCTACAGTCACAATGATTCCTATGAGTAATTGACCTTTGCTTTGCATGGTCGAGGACCCACAATTTCCTCAAAATGTTTTCCTAGGAGCGAGCTTTCCTGCATTCACAATGATTCCTACGAGTAATTTACCTTTTCTTTATGTGGCCGACGACCCACAATTTCCTCCTACGTAGAATAGACACAAGAAACTTTAGATAAAAGATATGATTTTTGTAGAGGAGTGTACTTACAAATTCTATCTTTCCATGCATCCTTCCTGGTTTGACCCCCAATTTCCTCAAAATGTTTTCCTAGGAGCGAGCTTTCCTGCATTCACAATGATTCCTACGAGTAATTTACCTTTTCTTTATGTGGCCGACGACCCACAATTTCCTCCTACATAGAATAGACACAAGAAACTTTACATAAAAGATATGATTTTTGTAGAGGAGTGTACTTACAAATCTATCTTTCCATGCATCCTTCCTGGTTTCACCCCCAATGTCATAGTCCCTAGGTTAGAGTTGCACTTGATACACTTTGGCCTACTAGGAAAACATGATCATAGCACTCACTACTAGGAAAACATGATCATAGCACTCACTAGGAAAACATGATCATAGCACTCACTACTTGGAACACATTAAACCACTCCCTTTCATGTACCCCCATGGAGGGCCACAATTTTTGGCATTTGGTGCCCTTGCATTCTTGCGAATGATGTGAAACCTCTTGGCTGTTGAGAAATCTTATGAAAATGGCTTTGGAACCAATCATGTGAGAAATGGTGGTTCTCTAGATTAGGGAATTACTCATGTAGTGTGGTAGATGTACTTGACGTCCCTCTTCCTCTAGTCATTAAAAGTCGATGAAGTAGTTTTTGTATGCACTATTATATAATTGCTGCAACTAGGTATCCACAAGGGTATACTTTGCATCCATTTGGCCCCTTATGTACTGTGAGAAACGGTGGTAAAAGTCATCCTCATTGGCCTTGACATTGGATTCTAGCTCATGAGCATGGCCAAACATGGGAGGCAACAGCCACCACCACCACGAGACCCGCCACCACTATGTTGATGGTGTCTAGAGCCTATGGTCCTACCACTATGTCGATGGCATGGAGTGGAGTTATACGCATGACATTCCTATGAGACAGTGTGTGTGTGTGTGTGTGTGTGTGTGTGTGTGATAAGGAGATTGAAAATTACTTGGAGGATTAGGGATGACGACTACAGAGTGTGCGCTATTGTTTGTGGCATCGTGGGTGTGGAACACTCTTGCACAAACTGTGGTGGTGAGGAATAGTAAGACCTAGGTGGGGTGTAAATACCCAAATGGGTGATCTTCTCAAGATTTTACCTTGTGGAAATGATTTATGAGAGGTGAGCCATCCCCTCCTATATGTGATACAATCGTAGCACTGCAAGGTCTACCATAATAGGGATTCATAAAGAGGAGGCCTGTTGGGGATCCTACAACATGGAAAACTAAAAAATGCAAGACAAATAGTAAATTATAAATGTGTAAGAGAGGAGCTTTAAGTACTATAAAGAAGCCCATATAGGTATTTAGGGTTGGGGTGCCATCACCACTAGATCCAGAGATGACTCTAGAATCTCGTTTCCATATGGAGGTGGGGGGCAACAAACTATCCATTTCTCTCCAAGATTGTTGTGACATCTATAGGACTATATGTGAGTGTGAGGGGGAGCGTATATGAGCATGTGCCATGTGGCCTTGACTCTTGTCTTGAGCATGTTAAAGAATGTAAATAGGAGATACATTAGTGGTGGAAGCATACCTTTTTGTAAGTGCCTGCAACAATAAGGAAGGGAAGCTCACAATGGATGTGTAAATAGGAGATAGGGTAGTGGTGGAAGCCTATCTTTTTGGAGTGCCCACACGGGAAGGGAAGCCCCTAATGGATGTGCCAAAGATTATCTAATAATGCTTGCTACACAAAAAAAAAGACAAGGCAACAAAAAAAACTTAATCATCCACACCCCACATCATGCATTAAAGCCTTATGATAATTAAAAAGCAAAAATAGAAACAAAAATGGTAAGAAGGGGCATATATTGTTAATGTGGGTTTTGTTGAGATATTCAAGCTCGATGTCAGTGTGAGCCAGCTATGCTATGTGCTGGCAGATTAGGTAGGAACATGTGTGAGACATAAATGACCGCGTGTCCAGCTGGTCATAGTGTGTGGACATTAGCTAGGGTTAGTAGAGTGTGGACACAACTCATTGTGTGTTGTGTGGATTATGGATTAGTGCATTATGCTTTGTGTGAGAGTGGACATGGCTTCCCTCTATGGTTAGGGTTTGCAATAGACATTAGGGTTTGCTCCTGTGTGTGTGTCTCCTCCTCCTCTACCGTTCTTTCAACATGGTATCAGAGCCTTGTGCTGTTTATTAGGGTTTATGAGTGAGTGAGTGAAGAGGGAAGAAGAAGCTGTGAAGCTGCCATTGGTGCTGTGAAGCTTGGAGCACACCAAATATTATCAGATCTGAAAGCTTGGCCTACCGGGTAAGTTCTTCTAAACATCCTTGAGCGGATTGCAGGTGAAACAGGAAAAAGCAAAGCATTTTAGAGCAAATCAAAGCAAGGCAAAATTCTGGTTTTTGAAGCTTTCCATTAAAGCTTGACAACATTGATGTATGGTGGAAATATGTATGATTCTGGCAAAGCAAACATGTATTTGACAAAGAGGGATGTATTGGCAACCCATGTGCAAGCCTTGAACAAAATTTGGAGCAATTTACATGCATTTAATTGAGAGAAATTACTGGTTTTTTGAGCTCTCACAAAACAGAGAGAAGAAAGTCCAAAATTGATGCATTTGGAGCCTATTTTTGGTGAAAATCAAAGCATTGGTGGGTTGCACACATACCCAAGTGTGTTGGGCACCCAAATATAACTTCATTTGTCACTCCAATCACTCCCAAACACCTCTACAGCAGGCGGCGCAGCCCATACAAAGGAAACAGGGCAGAATTCTGGTTTTTTCACCACGAGGAGGTCGATTACTCACTTGTTGCTTGATATCTTCCAGAAATCTCTTAGCAATTGGATGCTTTACATCTTGAAGAAGAGAGCTATGTGATTTGTTTGGCCAATGATGCTTAATTGAGCTGGGAATGAGCTGATTAAAACAGGCTGTCTACTGGTTGCAGAGAAACAGAGCATTTTAATCGAGCAATTAATCTTTGGTGTTTTACAATTGGACAAATTCCTCTTACATGGAGTTGAAGGACACTATTTCTAAGCCAATGAATGCCTGGTTGCTCAATTTGGTGAAATATTGAAGGAATTAGAGCCAAATCATTACTGTTTTTTTTGGTTTTTCTGGTTTTTTCAAAAACAAAAAAAGGGGTTTTCAAAAATTGATGATTACACATGTCAGATGGAGTTGATACTCAACATTGAGGTTCATTAGGTGTCAATGCAAGTTGCCTAGACTTGATTGCACCATTACATTGCGATTTGGAGCCTTGGAAGGTGTGTCAATACAGGGTATTCCGCACTGCGTGAGTCAGTTCATCTCAGATGATTACAGGTTGATTTTCTACATCAAATTTGGAGTTTGTTGGCTATCTTGGAGTATCTGGAACATTAATTGGAGTGTGGTTGAGCTGAGGAAGGCTCACTTACAGATTTGAAGTGTGCGGAAGGTGTATGCATTGAGCGAACATGTCTGACAATCCAGTTCAGATTGTTGGTGAGAAGCTGGATAGGAAGAACTTCCAGGCATGGAAGTACAGGATAAAGAGTTTCTTGAAAGGAAAAGGATTTTGGAATCTCATTACAGGTGCTGAGCCTGAGCCTGAGCTACCTCGGCAACCTACACAGCAGCAGCTTATTGCTCATAAGCAGTGGTCAGAGAGAGCATTCAAAGTGCTGCATTATTTGTCTATATGTATATCTGATGCTATGCTCATACACATTCAGGATGCTGAGAATCCCAAAGATGCATGGGATACTTTGGTCAAGATGTTTGATACAGATACGAGTGCTCGCCGCAAGTCTCAATTGCGACAGCAGATACACAATGTGAAAAGGAATAAAAGGAGTATACATGATTATGTGCAAGAAATCAAGAAGTTTGCAGATGCATTGGCCACAATAAATGCCCCCATGCCTGATGATGATTTGGTGGATATTACTTTGCGTGGTCTTGGCAAGGAATACAAATCCTTTGATACATCTATCTCAGTGAGGAGTACAGGTCTACCCGACTTCGATGAGTTGGTTTCCCTCTTGTTGGTTGAGGAAATCAAACTCAATGATTCATTTCAGGATGCATCTACTAGCCATGATGATGGCAAAAATCAGGCATTTTACTCGCAGAGAGGTTTTAGAGGCAGGGGGAGATTTGCATCACGTGGACGTGGTGGTAATGGTCGTGGATGGCAGGATAGACCTCCACAACAGAATTTTCAGCCTTCTTATGGTGCTCGAGGTGGTCGTGGTTATGCACCTCAGCGAGGCAGAGGTACCCCCCGTGGTAGAGGACGTTGGCAAGGCCAACAAAATTCTATGCAAGATGTGGAATGCCATTATTGTGGCAAATACGGTCATATGGCGAGAGATTGCTTTCGCAAACAGAATGATTTGAGAGGGGGAAGAGCACAGCGTGGTGGTCATTATGGTGGAAACTATGCACAACATGGTGGCAACTATGCATCAAGTAGCAATGATGGAGCTGCAAATCATTTGTTTGCCATGAAGCATGTTGTGGGTTCTATGACAACAAATGCTGAGAATGATGATACATGGTATATGGACTCAGGAGCATCAAATCATATGACATGCCATGGTGAATGGTTTGAGCACATGAAGCCAATGGATGTCAAAGGTTATGTGGAAACAGGTGATGATACCCAGCATGTCATTACACATGTTGGAAGTGTACCATTGGTCATGCATAATGGTCAGACAAAGTCTATGTCAGATGTGCTGTATGTGCCTTCAATCACTAAAAGCTTGGCCTCAGTTGGTCAAATGGTGGAACAGGGATTACAGGTTAGATTCAACGAGCATGGATGCTTTGTTGAAGACTTTAAACATGGATGTAGAGTGATTGCTAAAGGCAAGAAAGAAGGAAGACTGTTTAAGCTGGATGCTGGAATTCCTGAGCTAAAATCAGCCATGTTCTCAAAGAGCAGGAATGTGGTACAGGATATTGATATGTGGCACAAGAGGATTGGCCATGTAAATATACAGAGATTAAAGAACATGCAAACAAGAGGCATTGTCAATGGTTTGCCTAGGTTCAAATATGATGGACATATGCATGTTTGTGAAGCCTGTCAGTTTGGGAAGCAGGCAAGATTGAGGTTTCCTAGAGAAGGAAATATGAGTAACAGGCCACTTGAGATCGTGCACAGTGATGTATGGGGTCCTGCACAAAACCCGTCTATCAAAGGCAGCTTATACTATGTTACATTCATTGATGACTTTAGCAGGATGACATGGATATACTTTCTCAGGGAGAAGAGTGAAGTATTGGAAAAATTCATGGATTTCAAAGCTTTTGCAGAAAAGCAGTATGGCTGTTGGATTAAATGTCTGAGGACAGATGGAGGTGGTGAATACACCTCAAAAGCTTTTGAGCACTTCTTGAGGAAGCATGGAATAAGGAGACAATTGACTTGCAGGTATACATCTCAGCAAAATGGTGTGGCTGAGAGAAAGAATAGAGTTATATGTGAAGTGGCAAGGGCAATGCTTAATGAAAAGAGCATGCCAGATTATAATTGGGCAGAAGCTTGTGCTACTGCAGTATACATATTGAACAAAACACCTACAGCAGCCATTCATGGAAGCACGCCAGAGATGCGGCTCACAGGTTACAGGCCAGACATTGGGCATCTTAAAGTTTTTGGATGTATAGCTTATGTTCATGTGCCTGATGAAAGGAGAAGGAAGTTGGATCCTAAGGCAGAGAAATGTATATTTGTTGGATATGCACAGGATCGAAAGGCCTACAAGTGTTATAATCCACAAACTAGACAAGTGGTCATCTCACGTGATGTGGTGTTTGATGAGCTTGCTAGTTGGTATAAGGCAAAAGATGAGGGTGTTATTGAGACACTTGAGGCTGATGTACATGTGAACTTGCCATCACAAGCAAGTTCAAGTTCTACTACTATGTCTGGGCCAGCAGAGCAGCACAGCAGAAGCTGAGAGTAGCAGTGTTCGTCCATGGTCAGGACGTTTGAGGCATGAGAGTGTAAGCACTGGGAGTAGTGCTATGGACAAAGGAAAGAAGAAAGTCGAAGGGATTGGAATCACAGGATATGAGTCATCCAGTTCTGAAAGTTTGGATGAGGAGCTTGGCATACCTGTTTTACGCACACCTGGTGCTAGACAGGACAGATATGTGCCACCACATGCTAGAGTCACAGGTGTACAGAGTGACCCGCATGCATTGTGGAGATCCCAAAGGGTCAGATATCCTGTTGACAGGTTGACATACAGAGATTTTGCTATGCACTATGCATACATGACATCTATGGTAAAGCATGTGGAACCTACATGCTACACAGAGGCTATTGGAGAGCATGTATGGGAGAAAGCAATGGACATAGAGATGGATGCATTGGTCCATAATGATACATGGGATTTGGTTACCCTACCAAAGGACAAGAATGTTATTGGATGTAAATGGGTCTACAAAGTGAAGTGCAAATCTGATGGTTCTATTGAAAGACATAAGGCAAGATTGGTAGCAAAGGGATATGCACAGACTCATGGATTGGATTATGATGAGACGTTTAGCCCAGTGGCTAAGATGGGCACAGTGAGAGCAGTCATTGCTATGGCTGCAGCTAATGGCTGGGAAATGCATCAGATGGATGTAAAGAATGCATTTCTTAATGGAGATCTACAAGAGGAAGTATACATGGCACAGCCAGAAGGGTATGTACACCCTAGATATCCCACTCACGTATGCAGGTTGAAAAAGGCATTATATGGTCTAAAGCAAGCACCACGTGCCTGGAGTGATAAGATGAGTAGATATCTTATCTCACTTGGTTTCTAGATTTCTACAGCAGATTCTTCACTGTATGTGAAGAAGACACAGCATGGGATTGTTTTACTAGTCATCTATGTGGATGACTTGATTATTACAGGTGATTATGGTGCAGATGTGATGCATGTCAAGCAAGCTTTAAGTGGGAAATTTGACATGAAAGATCTTGGTGAGTTGAGATACTTCCTTGGCATTGAAGTGGTGAAAGATCATGCAGGTACTTGGTTAGTACAGCGCCAATATGCCTTGGATATGTTGGCAAAGTATGGCATGACAGGGTGTAAACCTATGAGTACACCATTGGAGCAAAATATGAAGTTGAGGGCTGATTATGGCGAGGAATTGGATGATCCTTCCATGTACAGGAAGATGGTTGGTAGTCTCATATACATGACTATCACACGCCCAGATTTGAGTTATGCAGTGGGGCTAGTCAGTCAGTTTATGCAGAGCCCCAGGAAGCCACATTTGGATGCAGTGAGACGCATCATGAGATATGTGAAGACCACAGCACATTATGGTCTATTTTATGAGAGTGGTAAAAGCTTGGACATTCATGGCTACACAGATGCTGATTGGGCAGGTAGCGCATATGACAGGAGGTCTACTAGTGGATATGCTTTTACACTTGGAAGTGCTGTGGTGAGTTGGAGTAGCAAAAAGCAACCTACAGTTGCTTTATCCAGTACAGAGGCTAAGTACAGAGGTGCAGCCATTGCTACTTGTGAGGCTATATGGTTAAAGAGTCTCTTGGCAGATTTATGTGAGCCTCTTCATGGGAAAGTTGTCATACATTGTGACAACATGAGCATTTGGCAAAGAATCCAGTGTTTCATGCGAGGACCAAACACATAGAGGTCCATTATCACTTTGTCAGAGAAAAGGTGCTGGATGGTACAGTTGATCTTCACTATGTGAAGACTGATGAGCAGGTGGCTGATATCTTCACGAAGCCACTTAGCAGGGAGAAGTTTGAGTACTTCCGGACTATGTTGGGAGTACATGCGATGAGCTTGAGGGGGAGTGTTGAGAGTCTTGATATCCCAAGCTCATCTGCATCTTCATCGGCAGTACATCATGAGCTTGAGAGGGGCTGTTGAGATATTCAAGCTCGATGTCAGTGTGAGCCAGCTATGCTATGTGCTGGCAGATTAGGAAGGAACATGTGTGAGACATAAATGACCGCGTGTCCAGCTGGTCATAGTGTGTGGACATTAGCTAGGGTTAGTAGAGTGTGGACACAACTCATTGTGTGTTGTGTGGATTATGGATTAGTGCATTATGCTTTGTGTGAGAGTGGACATGGCTTCCCTCTATGGTTAGGGTTTGCAATAGACATTAGGGTTTGCTCCTGTGTGTGTGTCTCCTCCTCCTCTACCGTTCTTTCAATACGTTTTTCATCAAAAAGTCTGGTATTGGAAACCTAAACTATCAATATTTAACCTATATCAACATAGTAAAGTATAAATACAATGTTATTGGCACTGACTAGAGACACAATTACAAGACATGACCTTAAGCATGCAAGTAAGGCTATGGAGATCAGGCCTATTTGTATTGCTATTGATACATTTTCATCATTAGGGTGTGTGGTCTCCATCAAGAAGGGTATGTGGGTCTCCATTAAGAATGGGGTGTGTGTAGATGTGTGTATGTGTAGGTGTGTGCATGTGTGAATGTGTGTAGATGTGTGTAGGTGTGTGTATGTCTATGTGAAGTAGAGAAGGAGAGAGAGAGAGGGAGAGTGGAATGTGTTCATCTCCAACATTTATCCCATTTATTACACCATTCATGCAACATATGGTATGGATATGTGTTGGTATTAGTGGTGGTAGATGCCATAATTCATGGATCATTTCCTCGGTAATGAGGACCTACTTAGTTGACCCATTAGTCTTGGTGACTGTGCCCCTCTTGGTGGTTCTATCATATGTCTTTAGGAACTCCGCACATAATGTTGTGTTGATGGTGCGGGGAAGGATCTCTGCCATATTCGTATTGGGTTTATGAACAGGTTTCCCAGTCGTAATAGCACTAGGTACTTTGTAAATAACGAGCTTGAATATGCCTCCATCATTTGTACCTAACAAAAGTGCAAGAAAAAGAATTTTCAAAAAAGACAGACCTCATCAAAAATTATTTGGCATTCAATTTACACATGTCAACAATTGATTCTTGATTGATTTGTAATTATAGCACTTGAAACTTTTATCCCTTTTTAACAGATGAGACACTAGCAGTTTTGTTTTTCCCTCGAATTTGGGGCGTTCTTTTTGTTTTTAAGTGTGTGAAGCTCCCAAAAAAACAAATAAGGTTCCAACGATGAAGCTTAATAAATTAATAAAGCATCAAATTCAAGGCTAAGTATAGGATGAATGGATCAAAATGATGATTTAATTGTAAGCATCTCTTGCAGACAGCATGTGAGATACACCAAGACCCTCCAAAGCCCAAACTTCCATCTCACATAAGATGAAGAGTTGACCAAGTACTGGGTTTATTAGTAAAAAATTAAGGTTTATTAGTAAAAATTTCAAAATTTGACACCTTAGTAAGGAGGGAAAGGGCTCATGAAGGAGGTGCCTTTTTTCATCATTACCTTGCATTTTTAATTCAAAAAATTTGAGGAGGACCGTCCACTCTATCATCAGCCGAGGAAATAGTCCACACCATGAGCCCAACCCACCAATCAGATTTCCTCTCCAAGAGGAGGAGTTTTCAGAGGATGACGACTCTCACACATCACAACAACCTAATGCTGCACCACAAGGAAAGCCACTTCCAAGAGGAGGAGTTTTCGGAGGATGATGACTCTCACACATCACAACAACCTAATGCTGCACCACAAGGAAAGCCACTTCCAAAGTGGCTTTCCTTGTGATGTAGAAGAGAAGCCTTGATGAAGACTCTCAACATCACAACAGCCTACTATCGCACCACAAGGAAAGCCACTTCCATCACAATAGCTGGCTGCTACACCACAAGGAAACCCAATTCCAAAGTGGGCACACCTACTCTTTGATGAACGTAATCCAGTACCTGAGAAGCTAGAATCTTCAACAGATGGACCATGTAGATTAAGGAGAATAGAGGAGCATATGATCTCATTGTCCATATGTCCTTGATGGCTGAGATAATGGGAACAATGAAGGATCTCATTGTCCATATGTCCTTGATGGCTGAGATAATGGGAACAATGAAGGATCTAGCCACCTTGGAGGAATCCTTTAGCAAATCCATAGTGGAAAGCCACTATGTAGTTTGCGTATGACAGCGTCATAATAAAGAACATTACATTGGGCACAAATTCTCATGTTTTCACATCAACATCACGTAGACAAAGATGAGCCTTTATTGCTCAAGATTTGTGAGACCATAATTGAACTACAATGACTCCTGTATCCTCCTTTGATCAGAAGGGTAAGAGAGAGAGAACATGAAGAGCAAGAGAGGTGCAAGAGATAACATGGACAAGAGATAGAGAACATGAAGAGAGAGAGGATGCTATCTCCCTTATAACATCATAGGAACAATCCAAAGACAACGAGATTGATGAAGGAAGAGTGAAAATGAGTTGGAAAGGAAAGACAATGATAGACTACTAATGAAATAGAGGAGGGGAGAGGGTTTAGGTTGACAGAGACAATGAGGGGGGAAGGAGGAGAGCAAGGAAAGGAAAGACAGTGATAGACTACTAATGAAATAGAGGAGGGGAGAGGGTTAAGGTTGACAGAGACAAGGAGGGAGGAAGGGGGAGAGAGGTAGACAAGAGACAAGCGAGAGAGAAAGAGATGGCAAGGGAGAGACAGAGAAAAGAGAGAGGTAAGGGAGAGTGAGACAAAAGAGAAGAGATACAAGCGAGAGAGAGAGAGAGAGAGAGAGAGAGAGGGAGAGAGAGAGAGGGAGGGAGAGGGAGAGGGAGAGGGAGAGGGAGAGGGAGAGGGAGAGAGGGGGGAGATTGAGACAAGGGGGGGCGAGAGAGAGAGAGAGAGAGAGAGAGAGAGAGAGAGAGAGAGATAACGTAGAGTGAGATATGAGAGAAGACAGACAAGGGAGAGAGAGCGAGAGAGCGAGAGAGAGAGAGAGAGAGAGAGAGAGAGAGAGAGAGAGATGGTAGAAGAGAGAGAAGAGAGACAAAAATATGAAGATTGTTAAAATGAGTGATGCTAGAGTGCCAAGTCACCTAGGCAAGTTATCCCACATGAGGTATCATAGCTTTGTTGTACTTTCCTCATATAAAAGGAGGACATTTGAAGCATTGGAATACAAGCACAACAACTCAAGTCTTTTTATGAGTACAAGTTTCCATCTTGTAACCTAACTGAACTTGAGTCTAAACTTAATTAGCACACACTCATCACCATGAGTATTGTTCATTTTTATCTACGTTAGATTAGTGTTGTCATTAGTGTAGGATTAGATCAGGATTAGGATCTAATTAGATAGTTGATTGTCATTAGGGAGCTTGATCCATGAATTTCATCATGGTATCAGAGCCTAGGTCTAGCTCTCCATTAGCTTAGTTTTAGCCTTCTCAGCTTGATTTCAATCTTAATAACCCTAATTATTCTCATTAAGCTACTAATCCATATCTTATCTCTTCTTCACTATTTGTGGCCAAGATTTGAGATGATCATTCTACTCACTTAAGGCATCATTGGGAGAGATATTTTAGGCATATGTTGGCCTCATATTGCTCTCCAATCTCACCATTGCAATTAGGCGAAGAAGCACGCTGTTTTGCTACCTGCAAATCGTGCGAATAAGCGCGTTGACTGGTCTTTTGAAGCATTCATACCATGTACGTCGAATTAGGCCAAGCTCTTTTTGCTACCTGTGAATAAGCGCGTTGACTGGTCTTTTTGAAGCATTCATACCATGTACGTTGAATTAGGCCAAGCCCTTTTAGGCATGTGTTCTACTTACCTAAAGGCCTCGAGAGCTCAAATCTTGGCTAAAGGCTTAGTCTATGCACCGGGAGCATCTATTTCAGCAGGAGACAAAAATAGGCAAAAATCAACCTTTTTGGGCATCTTTGAGCTAAGTTTTTTACATGAGCCTTTGACCCTCATCAAGGGCAAGAAGTTCATCAAGAAAGCCACATCAAAATGCTTTCTCAATTTTGCCCTCCAAAGTCTGTTGTTGTTAATCACTATGATTAGCACTTAATCACTGGTATTAGCAAGCAATTAGAAAAATTAAGCTGAATCAAAATCAGAATTGGAAAATTAGAGCACTATTCCACAGAGTGGGAAACATCCTCTTGCATCAAATTTCATTGCATCCTCTTGCATTACTCAATTGAAGAGAATTTGTTTCATTATTATCCTTAAACTGGGACTAGACACTGGCCGTGAATCATTATCACGTGCAAAGACCTTCACACTACAAATTATCACGTGCAAAGACCTTCACACTACAAATTTGTATGATAGTAGAGACACTGCTAAACAAAGCAACATAAAAGCTTGTTTTTAGTAAGACCTTCTCAGTATATGGAGCGTGTTGAAGTTGTTTCAAGATTTAATGGTTATGGTTTTTCTACATGGCAAAGCAAGACCATGTACTTGCTTATGCATAAGGGGCTTTGGCACCTTATTGAGGATGAAGAAGTTGAGGTTGAGCCACTTCCGAACAACAAAGCATTGGGCCTCATTGAGATGATGTGATTAGTCACATTGCTAGCATGAAGGATGCCAAGTTGGCATGGCAGGAACTTAACAAGATTTTCGGCACCGACTCAAAGAGCTCAAAGATCAACCTTCTCATGGAGTTTTACAAGCTTGACAAGAAGGAGACCGAAACCATGGCACAACACATCAGTAAATTCAAAGGTATCAAACAACAACTTAGTGCATTAAAGAAAGTCATTGAGAAAGATGAATCTATTGCTGTATTGCTAAAAAGTGTTGACAAAGAACCTTCTGAATCAATTGTTGCTACACTTAAAAATGTGCCCAACACTAAACTTCCGGACGTAGAATCGTCTCTACTTGAACAAGAATCCAAATTCAAAGATAAAGAATCATTCAAATCACATTGAAGTGAGCAAGCACTCTATACAAAGGGTGGGATATTCCAAAGGAAAAATCAATCAACATCTCAACTCTCAAGATGCTATCACTCTGGAAAACTTGGTCATACTACCAAGAATGAATATGACAGCAATAAAGATAAACCAAAGCTTGTTTGTGACTATTGTGGAAAAATTGGTCACCCACAAGAAGATTGCTATCAAAAAAAAGAAGCAGGCAAAGTACATCGAGGCCAAAGCTATCCCAGCTTGAAGATGTGCTTTTCTAGAAAAAGAACCATTGTAATTTTCACCCCTCTTGTCTCTACAAAAAGTGTGATGTAATCAGCCTCTAAGGCCATATAATACACTCAAGTTGAAATTCATAGCCAAAGTAGCTATAATACCAAAGTAGCCTAGCACAAGGGGAGAGAGAGGAAGAGTGAAAGCCTAAAAATTATACCCAATCTAGCATCAAGTGGGGGGTGTTGAAATGAGTGATGCTAGAGTGCCAAGTCACCTAGCCAAGTTATCCCACATGAGCTATCATAGCTTTGTTGTACTTTCCTCATATAAAAGGAGGACATTTGAAGCATTGGAATACAAGCATAACACCTCAAGTCTTTTTATGAGTACAAGTTTCCATCTTATAACCTAACTGAACTTGAGTCTAAACTTAATTAGCACACACTCATCACCATGAGTATTGTTTATTTTTATCCACCTTAGATTAGTGTTATCATTAGTGTAAGATTAGATCAGGATTAATATCTAATTAGATAGTTGATTGTCATTAGGGAGCCTAATCCATGAATTTCATCAAAGATGGTAGTAGAGAGAGATGAGGGTGGGAAAGAGATGGTACGAGAGAGAGAGAGAGAGAGAGAGAGATAGAGATGGGAGAGAGAAGAGAGGTATGGTTGGAGAGAGATAAATGAGGGAGAGATGTGAGATGGTTGGAGAGGGAGAGGAGAGGGAGAGGAGAGGGAGAAAACTGAGTGTGCTAAAAGACAGAGAGAGAAGAGAGAGGAAAAGAGATGGTCACCTTACATCTCCCTCTCCTAGCATTTGCTAGATCATGAAAGTAGCCTTTTCAGATTCTTCTTGTATGAGCAACACCCACAATGCCATTTGGTCAAAGGGGAAGGCACCTTACATCTCCCTCTCCTAGCATTTGCTCTCCTCTTTCTTCATTGTAGTGTACTTCATATAATGCTATTTGGTCAAAGGGGAGTCATTACCGCATTGACTCAAGGAGAAATACCCAAGATTGTGGGGTCATGGGGGGGACTTTCGTGGATGATGAGCATTGTTGTGGTGTTATCACATACATCCTTAAATTTGGATTCCGAACCTTTGAATTCTTTGCTTTTGATGTCAAGTAGTTCTCACAGAGCCCATAGGTAGAGTTCCTAATGCAATATTAAGGATACATCCAAGTGGGCTTAAGCAAATAGACTCTACGAGGCTTTGGTGATCCAATAACAACACTCTAGTCTTGCCCATGCATTGTGAAACAGGTAAACTTCTAAACATATGTATATGTGAGTTTCAATATAATATAATTTAACTTCATTCGCTTGGGCCTTAAGAAAAGTCTTTTGATCTTGGAAGGTTGTGTTCCAAATCAATGAACTGAGATGGTGGTATGTAGTGCAAGCTACTTCCCGTGTGAAAAGGCCATTTTCCAAGATCTTGACGTAGAAGTTATGGAGGAGGTGGAGGCAGTGGGGGCGGATGCACATGATGGAGTTAATGCAAATGAGGTGGTGGCCATGGAGGATACAAATGAGGGCAATAATGCAAATGAGGAGGAAAACCATGAGGAGGAGGATCTTGACATCCATGATGATCATGGTGATGGTTCACATAATCGAAATTCAACCTTCTTTTTGATCTTCGTTCCATGGGTCTGTCTTGAGGGGGACGAAGAGACTTGTCAAGACCTAGTAGAGGATAGGATTAGCATTAGGGGAAGCTTGAGGTCTATAGGGGCCCTTTAAGATGCCATGTGATTAAAAGGTTATTAAGGAAAAGGGCCAATCATGTGATGCCATGTATACAAAAATGTTGGGTGATTAAAGGTGGTCAAAAGATTCTCTAGAAGATGCCTTTTTGTACTTTTCATTCTCAAAAAGTGGGGGGAAAGTTTTTGAAATTTCGGACATCCATAACTTCTACATATGAGCTCAAAATTTGTCGGAGATTAGAGATCCAGAATCTACTCGCTGAGCTCTTTCCATAGATATGTCACATGATATGGTTTTGCCCACTCAATTTTAAATTCAATTTTGGCGGGAAACTTTGAAATTCAAACTTCTAGCCATTTGAAGAATAAGAAGGTATCTAAAGTCAATGAAACTTAACATTTTAACAAAAAGTCATTAAAATCATAATATGGCAGCTTAAAGGGCCCCTATAGACCTCAACCTTTCCCTAATGGCGTGTAATCGTTTATAAATTAGGTGTCTTTGTGAGAGAAATGTGATATTTTGCTCTTTCCCATCTACTACACATGACAAATTCAATGACCCATCATAATTTAGATATTGTCAAGTACTATTATCCATAGTAAGTCCGAGGCTGATTCTAGCGCACGATCCCAAGTGTAGCATGGCCACATGTGTGATCACACACACGGCCCCAGTGGTTGTGTGTCATCGTGCATCTGGCCGTGTGTTTGGCCGCGTGTGTGGCTGTGGATCTGGCCGCGTGTGTGGCTATGCAACATATTCTTCTCTGCCACATCAATGCTCGTGCTATCTCTGTAATGTGCCTATTTTTTCGCTCAGCAACCCCATTTTGCGCAGAGTGTATCTACATGTAAATTGTCTCTGAATGCCATTCTTTCACAAGAACTCAAAGAACTCATTGGAGAAGTATTCTCCCCCTCCATCTAACCTTAGGCACTTCACATGCCTTCTTGTCTATTTTTCAACCACCATAACTCTGAAATTTTAAAAATGAGTGAGCTTTTAACTCTTCTCCTTCATGAATTCCACCCACACTTTCCTCGTGTGGTCATCAATGAATGTTACGTAGTACCTTCATCCACCAATAAACATAGTCTTTTCTGCAGGACCCAATACATCTGAATGCACAACATCTAGTACATTCCTGCTCACATTTCTGTCATGTGGAAATACATGTTTTGTTTGCTTTCCAAGTTGACATGCTTCACAAACTTTATGCATACCTTTAACTTTAAACTTAGGCAGCACTGTCACAATTTTTTTAGTCTGCATAGACTTCATTCTTTGCACATTTACATGCCCAATTCTCTTATGCTAAATGTCTATATATTGGCAATCAATCCAAAACTATTTACAAACATTGCAGCACTCACTTCAGGCATATTTACATTCAATGTAAACATTCTGCCCACTCTGTTTCCTTTTGCAACCAACCTGCATTTATGTTTAAAATCTTCTACATAGCAGCCACATCATGGTTGAACTAGACCTGCAGACCCTGCTCAATCATCTGGCCAATAAAAACCAAATTCTTTGGAATACTCGAAACATGAAGTACATCTGCAAGGTACTTCACCTTACCATCTTACATAGACAATGGGACATCTCCAACATGGGCAATCAGATGAGCAGTGTCATCCTATTTTGATAAAACCTGGTCAAGACAGGTCATTTTCTTGAACCACTCACCATGACTTATGTGGTTCGAAGCACCTGAATTAACATACCATACATCATCTGTACATGCTGCTACATCATTTCCAGACATAGAATTAACCACATATTGCATAACAAACAATCTCTCATTATCTCTGCTAGAGGATGCATAGTTGTTTCACTACACTTTTTCATTTCGCATGTCACTCTGTTTCTTAGAGAAATCTACCTACTGATTTCAATCTTATAACCCTAATTATTCTCATTAAGCTACTAATCCATATTTTATCTCTTCTTCACTATTTGTGGCCAAGATTTGAGATGATCATTCTACTCACTTAAGGCATCATTGGGAGAGATATTTTAGGCATATGTTGGCCTCATATTGCTCTCCAATCTCACCATTGCAATTAGGCGAAGAAGCACACTGTTTTGCTACCTGCAAATCGTGCGAATAAGCGCGTTGATGACTGGTCTTTTGAAGCATTCATACCATGTACGTCGAATTAGGCCAAGCCCTATTAGCCATGTGTTCTACTTACCTAAAGGCCTAGAGAGCTCAAATCTTGTGGCTAAAGGCTTAGTCTATGCTCCGGAGCATCTATTTTAGCAGGTGACAAAAATAGGCAAAAATCAACCTTTTTGGGCATCTTTGAGCTGAGTTTTCACACTGTTCCACATCTGTCCATATTACTTAATCCATATCCAATTCATATGTATTCCTATTCTCATCCAATCACATTATTTTTCATCTCATCACATCTTTCCTTATTTGTCCTCATCACATCTCATCCACTCGCATCTACCCATATTCACATCCCATCACACCTCATTCATTTACATCACATATCATTCATTCACATTTATCTCAATTTACATCACATCTCATCACATTCATTTCACATCTCATCACATTCATCACATCTCATCACATTCATTTCATTCACGACATGAAAATGTGCTTGGCCATGAAATAGCAGGTTTAGATCTCCCGCCGTGAAATAGCAGACTACTGTTATTTCATGACTTGAGATCTATTGGTGGTGTGGGTAGTAGTTATTGTGATTTTTAAGTAGTCGAGAATAGGTTAGAAAATCGAGTGCAGGACATTATAGGATGCAAAAGCGGAGAAACGATCAAACAAAAAGGAAGAGATTCAATGGCAAAGCATGAAGAGAATCGATAAACATTTAGCAGGCTTGCAAGCATGATTGATGAATCTTTAACATGTGAGAAACATAATGAGAATCAATTTTCAAAATTGGGATATTTTTGGATAAATAAATTCTTCAAATATCAAAAAAATATTTTCATGAAACAAAATATCAGATTTGGTGATGCCATGTGTATGCATGCTAGTGTTTTTGATATTGGTGTTTGATTGCCTCACCTAACATGTTGACTTGTTGATTATAGGTGATGAGTACGAGGATGCCGAATGAGGGCATATACTTGTGCGAGGGTCACGGAATGAGGTGTCGCCACACAGGCATGAGTGTGCAAGGCTCACCGACGAATGAGGTGTCACATGGGTTTTGTCAGTGCAATACATATAAGTCAATATTAGATAAAATAGGAAAAATCCATCAAAATGGGAATGTATTTAAGAAATTTGTTTTGGCCATAACTTGAACATGCAAACTCCAAATTTGTCGGACAAAGTAGATCTAGATTCTACTTTTCAAGCTCTTTCCAATGATATGTCACATGAATATGTTTTGACAAACTTTTGGATGAGTTAACCATACCCCCACTTTTTTCATGGGAATGGGATTTTTCCCACTTTATCTAATATTGACTTATATGTCTTTCGCCAGAATCACACGTATTTCCACCATACATCAATGTTCCCAAGCTTTAATGGAAAGCTTCAAAAACCAGAATTTTTCTTTGCTTTGATTTGCTTTGTTTTGCTTTGTTTTTGCCTGTATCATCTGCAATCCGCTCAAGGATGTTTAGAAGACCTTACCCGGTAGGCCAAGCTCTCAGATCTGATAGTATTTGGTGTGCTCCAAGCTTCACAGCTCCAATGGCAAGCTTCACAGCTTCTTCTCCCTCTTTACTCACTCACTCATAAACCCTAATTACCCTCTTCATCTTGGTGGCCAAACTTTCTCTTGTGGGCTTCACTTCTCTCTAAAGAATGAAGCCAAAAACCAAGGGTAAGCCTAAATCAATGGTGTTTTTCTATCTTTTTCAATGGTAATCTTCTTCCCAACCTCTCTAATGCTTGGGAAGCATTTTAATCAATGTTGTTTTTCCTAAAACCAAGCTTCTAGTGATTCATATTGTTTAAATGGATTAATGCTAATATTTTATGCTTAAATATAATGTTTTTGATTAGTAAATCTCTCTTTTAGAAAGATTAAGCCTTTGACCCTCATCATCAAGAGCAAGAAGTTCATCGAGAAAGCCCCATCAAAACGCTTTCTCAATTTTGCCCTCCAAAGTCTGTTGTTGTTAATTACTATGATTAGCACTCGTATTAGCAAAGCAATTAGAAAAATTAAGCTGAATCAAAATCAGAATTGGAAAATTAGAGTACTATTCCACAGAGTGGGAAACATCCTCTTGCATCAAATTTCACTGCATCCTCTTGCATTACTCATCAAAGAGAATTTGTTTCATTATCCTTGTACTGGGACTAGACACTGGCCGTGAATCATTATCATATGCAAAGACCTTCACACTACAAATTTGTATGATATTAGACACTACTAACAAAGCAACACTTCTCAGTATGGAGCGTGTTGAAGTTGTTTCAAGATTTAATGGTTATGGTTTTTTTACATGGCAAAGCAAGACCATGTACTTGCTTATGCATAAGGGGATTTGGCACCTTATTGAGGATGAAGAAGTTGAGGTTGAGCCACTTCAAGACAACAAAGCATTGGGCCTCATTGCTCAAAATCTTGATGATGATGTGATTAGTCACATTGCTAGCATGAAGGATGCCAAGTTGGCATGGCAGGAACTCAACAAGATTTTTGGAAATGACTCAAAGAGCTCAAAGATCAACCTTCTCATGGAGTTTTACAAGCACGACAAGAAGGAGACCGAAACCATGGCACAACACATCAGTAAATTCAAAGGTATCAAACAACAACTTAGTGCATTAAAGAAAGTCATTGAGGAAGATGAATCTACTGCTGTATTGCTAAAAAGTGTGACAAAGAACCTTATGAATCAATTGTTGCTACACTTAAAAATGTGCCCAACACTAAATTTCCAGACGTAGAATCGTCTCTACTTGAACAAGAATCCAAATTCAAAGATAAAGAATCATTCAAATCACATTCAAGTGAGCAAGCACTCTATACAAAGGGTGGGAATTCCAAAGGAAAAATCAATCAACATCTCAACTTCCAAGATGCTATCACTCTGGAAAACTTGGTCATACTACCAAGAATGAATATGACAGCAATAAAGATAAACCAAAGCTTGTTTGTGACTATTGTGGAAAAATTGGTCACCTAGAAGAAGATTGCTATCAAAAAAAGAAGCAGGCAAAGTACATCGAGGCCAAAGCTATCCCAGCTTGAAGATGTGCTTTTCTAGAAAAAGAACCATTGTAATTTTCACCCCTCTTGTCTCTACAAAAAGTGTGATGTAATCAGCCTCTAAGGCCATATAATACACTCAAGTTGAAATTCATAGCCAAAGTAGCTATAATACCAAAGTAGCCTAGCACAAGGGGAGAGAGAGGAAGAGTGAAAGCCTAAAAATTATACCCAATCTAGCATCAAGTGGGGGGTGTTGAAATGAGTGATGCTAGAGTGCCAAGTCACCTAGCCAAGTTATCCCACATGAGCTATCATAGCTTTGTCGTACTTTCCTCATATAAAAGGAGGACATTTGAAGCATTGGAATACAAGCATAACATCTCAAGTCTTTTTATGAGTACAAGTTTCCATCTTATAACCTAACTGAACTTGAGTCTAAACTTAATTAGCACACACTCATCACCATGAGTATTGTTTATTTTTATCCACCTTAGATTAGTGTTATCATTAGTGTAGGATTAGATCAAGATTAGGATCTAATTAGATAGTTGACTGTCATTATGGAGCTTAATCCATGAATTTCATCAAAGATGGTAGTAGAGAGAGATGAGGGTGGGAAAGAGATGGTACGAGAGAGATGGAGAGAGAGAGAGAGAGAGAGAGAGAGAGAGAGAGAGAGAGGTATGGTTGGAGAGAGATAAATGAGGGAGAGATGTGAGATGGTTGGAGAGGGAGAGGAGAGGGAGAGAACAAAGTGTGCTAGAAGACAGAGAGAGAGAGAGAGAGATGGGAGAGAGAAGAGAGGTATGGTTGGAGAGAGATAAATGAGGGAGAGATGTGAGATGGTTGGAGAGGGAGAGAACAAAGTGTGCTAGAAGATAGAGAGAGAAGAGAGAGGAAAAGAGATGGTCACCTTACATCTCCCTCTCCTAGCATTTGCTAGATCATGAAAGTAGCCTTTTCAGATTCTTCTTGTATGAGCAACACCCACAATGCCATTTGGTCAAAGGGGAAGGCACCTTACATCTCCCTCTCCTAGCATTTGCTCTCCTATTTTTTTATTGTAGTGTACTTCATATAATGCTATTTGGTCAAAGGGGAGTCATTACTGCATTGACTCAAGGAGAAATACCCAAGATTGTGGGGTCATGGGGGGGACTTTCGTTGGATGATGAGCATTGTTGTGGTGTTATCACATACATCCTTATATTTGGATTCCGAACTTTTGAGTTCTTTGCTTTTGATGTCAAGTAGTTCTCACAGAGCCCATAGGTAGAGTTCCTAATGAAATAATAAGGAAACATCCAAGTGAGCTTAAGCAAATAGACTCTACGAGGCTTTGGTGATCCAATAACAACACTCTAGTCTCGCCCATGCATTGTGAAACAGGTAAACTTCTAAACATATGTATATGTGAGTTTCAATATAATATAATTTAACTTCATTTGCTTGGGCCTTAAGAAAAGTCTTTAGATCTTGGAAGGTTGTGTTCCAAATCAATGAACTGAGATGGTGGTATGTAGTGCAAGTTACTTCCTATGTGAAAAGGCCATTTTCCAAGATCTCGACATCGAATTTATGGAGGAGGTGGAGGCAGTGGTGGATGCACATGATGGAGCTAATGCAAATGAGGTGGTGGCCATGGAGGATACAAATGAGGGCAATAATGCAAATGAGGAGGAAGACCACGAGGAGGAGGATCTTGACATCGATGATGATCATGGTGATGGTTCACATAATCGATTCAAGCTTCTTAATGATCTTCGTTCAATGGGTCTGTCTTGAGGGGGATGAAGAGACTTGTCAAGACCTAGTAGAGGATAGGATTAGCGTGTAGTCGTTTATAAATTAGGTGTCTTTATGAGAGAAATGTGATATTTTGCTCTTTCCCATCTACTACACATGACAAATCCAATGACCCATCATAATTTAGATATTGTCAAGTACTATTATCCATAGGAAGTCGGTAGCGCACGATCCCAAGTTCAGCATGGCCACATGTGTGATCACACACATGGCCCCAGCGGTTGTGTATCATCGTGTATCTAGCCATGTGTTTGGCCGCGTGTGTGGCTGTGCATCTGGGCGCGTATGTGTGGCTGTGCATCTGGGCGCGTATGTGTGGCTGTGCATCTGGGCGCGTATGTGTGGCCTGCCTCATTCTCTTATAGCGTGCGCCATGGAGTGTTAAAAGACTTTGAGAAAGAATCAATGGTCCTTTTTTTATTCGCCTTTCAAAAGTTTTGGCTTGAACTTGGCCAAGATCTCCAGCTTGGATAAGATCAATAATAGAGTCACTGCATGAAGTAACCCACTAAGTGCTTGATCTCATTTTGACATACGGTGCCCCCCCAAACCCTAACCCACTAAGTGACTACTTTTAAAGATGGTCATACGAATGTTTTGATGAAAATGACCATCAACAATCCCGATTGGAGATAATGAGTGGCATAGTTGAATGGTGAGAGAGAAGAGAGGAGGAAAAGAATGAGGTGGTCTACATTGCTTTTTCTTTTTGCGACATTTGTAGTGTGTGTGTGTGTGTGTTTTTCCTTGGTTATGGGGGTTGGTGATGTGTGGTGGTGGCATGCATTCTAGTACAATTGTATTGCATGGCTTTTTAAAAAAGCATGTGGCCTCTTCAGGGTCGTATCAACTTGGTAAACATGGCTACATCTCAGTTGAACTTCATGTTATTTGGGGGGTTATGCTTTGGATACATTGTCCACCACCAATGCTCAAGATGCAGCTTACAATGGAGATGTCTCCTTTCTATTAGCACCGTCAAATAATTCTCCGCCCTTTACAAATTCCAGTCCTTGTATAGTGGGTTTTGGTTTCGCCAATGACAGGGAAAAGATCTTGGTCATCATCACGGCGCGTTTAAAGTGCAAACCTCTAAAGTCTGCACGGCCATAGCCACTACTGACAACTAAGCTACTTACGCAGTAGCCATTACACACCCACCTTTATAAGAAAAGAAAAAAAAGAGAAAAAGAAAAAAAACTCAAACTCTTGCAAGAAGAAACTCTGTGACTTCTGTTGACAATTAATGCAGACTTTATTTTAAATGAACATGATTATATTTTTCTTTTTCTTTTTTTTTTAAAGGTTAAAACAGCTGAATATATTAAAAAAAGGAAAGGTTACAAGTTCCCATGAGGAAGGTCCATGGGTAGACGCCTCGGACTGTTAGACCTTGCAGGTGAAGGGAAGAACTTCATAACTACTTGCATCTGGAAACAGAGCTGAGCCAGTAAAACAAAACTTGCACCAGAGTTTGATGAACCGGTAAAAGAAGCTCGACAATATGAACATCCTGAAAAACTGAGATAGACTGGCTTTTATTCACTAAGGGGGGCTGATACAACTTTCTGAACAGCAGACTGAGCCCTGGAGGGAATAAGACACTCCTCATAAACTTTTCGACGCCTAGATGTAGTAGTCGGAATGTTGCAGCCTTCTTTGGCATTCGTGAGCCAGCCCTTTTGAAGCATGCTTTCCTTTCTTTTGCAATGCGCGAAAACGTGAAATTGTCTCCATTTCCTCCATGGTAGGTCCTGCCACCACAACGATCAACCTCCATAGGAGACCCTCTAGGTTGCAGCTACTGTACAAGCTTGAGAGTGCTGTCAAGAAAAAGAAAAAAGTGTTGATTAGTCTTAGTAGCGAAAAGAGCTTCATTACGTTGGTTCCAAACATGCCATAAGAGAAGAAATCTGACGGAATGCCAAGTAAAGGGGTCAAGAGTGTGACATTCTCCGAGGAGGACTTCTTTCCAACTGAGAGGGGTGTTCCTGATTTGCCTAAAAGCTTTGTTAAGAACACTTAAGAATTGACTCGTGTCGGAGCAGGAAAAGAACAGATGGGGGACAGTTTCCAACTTGGTTTTGCAGCGGGGACAGAGACCATTTCCATGTCCAATTTTCATAGCCTTGTCGAGGGTCCAGGTCGCTTTATGAATGACCAGCCAGGCCAAGAGGGCATGTTTCCTTTCTTGAGCGAAGGCCCAAATAAGCTTGAAGCGGAAGGCCCATTGATGCTTATTCCAACCCAATGACCATCTATTGTTAAGTTTGAGAACAAGTTTGCCTGAATGAAAACCATTAGGCAACTTGCCGAGGTTTCTGGACCACCCCCACAAGATGGCTTTAGAAAAGTTTTTGCAGTCACAAATAGGCGGGGGAATGAAAACACTCAGAGAATTACACCTCTGCATGACAAGCTCAATGCCACCCCCGGGGCAGGCTGAATTTGTTATTGATTTGATCCCTGGTTAACATTCCGGAAGAATCACATAAGTCGCCCCACACCTTAATCCCAGCTTTGAAACAAGAAAGGCTGATCTGGACCAGATCATCGGAGATCGGAGCTACAAGATGGCCAAACCAAACCGAGTCAGCAGCATAGGCATACCTCCCTCTCTTAGAGTAAGTTTGGAAACAAAAGATTTTTTTATATTTCATCCAAGACTCCCACATCCTGCAGCAGCAGAGTTTGTTACCTATTGGGGAGAGATCGGCCTTCGAAAACAGAACTTCATTAATCGAGAACCCCTTCCATGATCTCTTGCCTTTGAGCCAAATTTTTCCAACATCTCTTTTGATCAAGTCAGCCCACACATCATTGGAAAATATGGCCCTATGCACCCACTTAGCCGCGAGCTTTTCAGCCACCAGCAACCCAATATCAATGATGCCAAGACCCCCTTGCTCTTTATAAGCAACAAAACTTGAAAGCAACTTTGCTGATCCTCCTCCTGTCAAGGGAACCTCCCCACAGATAATTAGCCAAGATGGAGTTTAGGGATTGAAGTTGGGTCTCTGACGGCTTCCAGCAGGCCAGGAAGTAGACGACGGAGGGGATGATAAAGTGATTGAGGACAAAGGCTCTGGAGGCAACCCTGTGTTAATGTGGCTCCATTTCTTGACCTGCAGCTTAAGTTTATTGAGCACATAGTCCCACCTTTGTTTAGCCGAGATGTTAAAGGCCATCGGGATACCAAGCAGTCTGAACACGACACCCTCGGGGATAATCTTACAGCCAGCGGCAAGAATCGAAGGAGGGGGCCCTCCTTCTAACACTCTGAAGCTGGTCTTGGAGTGGTTTATTTGGGAACCACTGGCCAGGCAAAAGGTTTCAAGGCAGGACATGAAGTGGGTAGCCGTCTGCACTTCATTCCGAAGCAGCACATTAGTGTCATCAGCAAAAAGTTGAAGGCATAGAGAGTTAGACCTGTTGGGAATCTCGATACCCTTAATGTTGTTGCTGGCTATTTCCTTGTTAACCAACCAACCAAGAGCATCAGCAACAATGGCAAAAAGAAGGGGGGAGAGGGGACAGCCTTGCCTAATAGATTTCCTAAGAGGAAAGGCATCAGTGAGAGACCCATTGACAGCAACCTTGGAAGACGCATTACCAAGCAAAGTTTGGACATACTTAATGAACTTCCTGTTGAGGCCAATATCCTGAAGGGATTGGAAAAGGAAAGACCAATCAATTCTATCATAGGCTTTATCAAAATCTATTTTGAGGAAGATGTAATTCTGTCCAGAGTTTTCCGCATGCTCCATGCCCTCCCAAAGGCTAATAATAGCATCACGAATATATCTACCCCTGATGAAACCCTTTTGTTCTTTGAGGATCCATTCGTCCATATAGGGGTTGATTCTACTAGTGAGAATATGAGCATAGACTTTGTAGAGGGAGGTGAGACATGTTATGGGTCTCCAGTTTCCAAGATCTTCTTTCTCATCTTTTTTGTGGATCAGTTTGATGATCCCCATATTGGTCCTTTCAGCCAGACCACCTTTCTTCATGGCTTCCCTCCAGATGTTTAGGATGTGAGGGGTCAGCTCATCTTTAAAAGCAAGAAAGAATTCATTAGGAATCCCATCTTCCCCCGGAGATTTCCTCTTTTTGAGATGAGAGATAGCCTCCTTGACCTCCTTCTCAGAGAACGGAGCGTCAAGCTTAAGAGCTAAAGCTGGGTTGACGACCTTTTTCCTAATGAGAGCAATCTTGGCTCTAGCAGCAGTAACTTCTTGAGAGGGAGGCTGAGCTGTGGAGAACAAGTTAGAAAAGTGCTCCTTGATGACCTGCAAGTTTTCGACATCATCTGCGGAAGAACCATTGGGCTTCTTGACCATAGGAATAAGATCCCTAACTTTTTTCCTTTTGAGGAGGGCAAACATCTTAGGGTGAGGTGTGTCTATTTTCCCAGCCCACACCTCTTTGTACCACAATCTAGTGGCCTTAGCTGCCAACAACTCCTCTAGTCTGAGTTGATTCTTAAGATCGATCGTGGATTGATCTAAAACCCCTTTATTAGAAAGATATAAGTCCTGGATCTGTTTCCTGATCTGGACTCTCCGATTCAACCGAATCGAATGAGCTTTACGCTTATGATCCTTGCAAATAGAATGAACCTTACTGACGAGACATTCCCATCCCTTGGAGGGGGAGGAGAAAAGACTGAAGGCCTCAGTTAATGGAGCCTTTAATCATTTGCTGGATACACGAAAGACGAAAGAGAGAAGGGTCCAGGTGAGGCCACCCCGCCCTCCCTTTGGCCTGGCCAATAGACAGCTTGCAAATTAGAGGGAGGTGATCAGAGATGGTCAGGGAGGAATCCGTCGTGCAGTTGATCTTTAAGCACATATCAGACAGGCTACCAGAGGCATACAGTCTGTCCAATCTCGCAGCTCTGTGGTGGAAGGAACCTTTTTGATTGTTAGACCAGGAGAAACCAGTTTTAGTAGAAAGGTCCGAAAGATCTTTATCAACTTTGAGTAACTCCCATTGAACCTTTTCCTGCCCATTAATGGTTCTACCCAGAAACCTATTTCTGTCTCCCTGGGATTCAAACTTTTCCTTCTTTTGCAAAACGAAACCTCAAAAGATACATGTCTCTCGCATGAACGACACGTAAGAGCCGTTGGCCCAGGTGTCGTTCATGCCCTCTGAGCTGCTCTGCATGCTCCAGCTCCAGTCGAGGTTTTCCATCAGGTTCTGTCTGCTACGCTCTTCCTTTTCTGTACCCGCTCCCCCCGAGAGGGGGGAACTCTGCACTAAGATGTCGCTTCAAGATGTTGTTCGAGCCGGTGCTGCTTCGTCCTCTAAGTCATTACACGAAGGTGCTAGCCCCTCGTCGCTTGTCCTCCATCAGGCGCCTGTGAAGCTCCTCGGTGGCTCGCTCTCCGTGAGCAGAGCATCTGCTCCGCCTCTCCATCAGTTACACGGTGTGGAAGGCCGTCTTGATTCTGAAGGTGCTGCTGAGCCTCATCAGGCTGTCGCCTCTCAGGGGCATCGTGGCCCTGCTGCTGTCAACGGCCATCTCGGTGGCTCACTCTCCGTGAACAGAGCATCTGCTCCGCCTCTCCATCAGTTACACGGTGTGGGAGGCCGTCTTGGTTCTGAAGGTTCTGTTGACCCTCATCATGCTGTCGCCTCTCAGGGGCATCGTGGCCCTGTTGTCAACGGCCAGCCTGCATCCTTTGCTGACGCTGTCCGACTCCCTGCAGAGCAGCCACACGGTCGATCTCAGGTCTTGGTCAGGCTTCGACTCCCCACAGGTTTGATCGTCTGATTAATTTGTCGCAGAACCCGACATTTGAAGAAAAAATTGGTGAGTTTGATGTTGATTCAGATGGCGCTGTAATTTGTGATAATGATGAGTTAGAAGCATGGCAGGACCATCTGTCTTCCCATGCTTTGATTGGTCTTTGTCATGGGGCCAGACCCCCTGTAGACACTTTGAAATTCTGGATTAAATCAAATTGGGAACAGAAAGGAATTAAGGTAGCTTCTGTGCAGCATCTTCCTAACTCGTATTATATGTTCATCTTTGAGGATATTTTAAGTGCGTCTTCTGTTATAAACAGCGGGCAGTGGATTATAAGAAACACGCCCCTTTCGTTCTTCCGATGGTATGACTCCTTTGATCCCAAAGGCCCCAAACCCACCAAAATCCCCATTTGGGTTGAATTGACTGATATGCCCACTAAGTTTTCCATATGGGCTAAGAGGATTGGGGGTGCGGTAGGGAAAGTGCTAGGTCAAAAACCGTTTCAAGTTGTCAATCCCCAATGGGTGCATCAAATTCTTATTGAAGTAGATACCGCCAAGCCCCTTAAGGAGAAAGTCCCCTTGAAAAATAGTGAGGGCCAGATAATTTATGAGCAAACCTTGACCTATAAGAACCTCCCGTACGCTTGTTTCAACTGCAATAAGCAAGGTCATTTGATTAGGGAATGCCCTGAGCTCCAGCAGAAGCAGCCAGCCGTTAGTGACAAAAACCAGGCCAAAGACGAGGCCTTTGTTCTGCCCCAGAAAAAACATGTTTCCAAGGCTAAAAACAACAAAGCTAATTGGCACATCCCAGCTAACAGATATGCCCCCCTCCTAGTAGAGGTTCAAGATGGTCTTAGCATTCAGTTTCAGGCCAAAGAGGCCCCGATTTCAGCCCCTATAGGTGCTGAAAGACCACCCCTCCCCGGGAAGGGCCCCTAACAAGGACCGAGTGATTTTCAGCCAAGATCTTGATTCCCCGATGGAATCAGACGAGGATTTCATTGATAAAACCCAACGTATTGATGAAGCTTTCAAAGCTCAACTTGATGAAGAAGATGCTTCTATGATGAAGAGGATGTCCCTCTCACCTATGAAACATCACGAGGAGAGTGACTTCTCTCCCCTTCTCTTGGGTTCAAAAATGAAGAGGAAAAAGGATAAAAGTCAAGAAGCCCTCAGAACCTCCGTGTCCGCGGCGGGTAAACCTTCCAAAACCATTAAAAAATGATGTCTAGTCAATTGCTATCCTTCAACTGTAAAGGGCTTACCAACCCGGAAAGGGCTGTAGCCATCAATATTTGGTTAAAGGACTTAGCCTTTGATTTCGACCTTCTTTGTCTTCAAGAGCTTAAAATAGGGGGTCCTCAGCTGCATATGAACGTTCAAAGAATCTCCAACAATGCTCGGTGGTTTTTTACCAACCATCACTCTGGGAGAGGTGGGGCAGCTATAGGCATTCACACGAAGTAGGAACATACTATTTTAGATGCTTGGTCTGATGTCAATCACTGTTGGACCGCGGTAAGACTGGCAATCCTTTCAACTGCACTCTTGTTTCCGTTTATGCCCCGTGCTTGGCTAACTTAAGGGCGTTAACCTGGCAGTCTATCATTGAGATTGAGGGTCCCATGCTTCTTGTTGATGATTATATTTTTCAACAACGGGATCTCGATGGGGCCTCTCCCTTGACGACGAGAGGCCGGTGGTGGCCAGCAGGCGATGGCGACGTCCAAAATAATCCACAGTTATGGAAGGATTAAGGCAGGCGTCAAGGAACGCCTTTTGAATGCGCGCGCGCTTAGTCGCCAACAAAAGTAATCAAGTACACAGTCATGAGAAAATAATCTGAGGAGGAGGAAGATCTTGCAGGTTGGATCCCACGACGTCCAATAGTGCTGAGCGGGGACCCCCAGCTGGACACAACTTACGCGTCGATATTCTTGCGATCAGCGGCAGCAGCTATAAAATGCAGGTGGTGCGCAAGAAGGAGTGCATCATCTCAGCTATCATCAATATATCATTCACATGGCCAGAAAGCAAGCGTTGCTTCTGCTCCTCATGGTGGGGACGTCCCTACTTCTGAGTGAGGCCGCCCGGGAGGAGCCCGTAGACAAGCCAGACGAGACGGGAGCTGGCTACTACGCTGGTGGTGGTGGTGGCCACAGTAAGTCGGGATCCGAAGGGGGAGGATACGACCATGGCGGAGGGTACGGGGGTGGCGGCGCTGGCCAGGGTGGCAGTGGCTATGGCAGTGGTGGAGGCGGCTACGGCTCTGGCGGTAGTGGCTACGGCCAGGGTGGCAGCGGCTATGGCAGTGGTGGAGGCGGCTACGGCTCTGGCGGTAGTGGCTACGGCCAGGGTGGCTCCGGCTACGGTGGTGGTGACAAGGGAGGCGGCTACGGCAGCGGCGGTAGTGGCTATGGCCAGGGTGGCTCTGGATACGGTGGTGGCGACAAGGGAGGCGGCTACGGCGGGGGCGGCTCTGGCTACGGCGGGGGCGGCTCTGGATACGGTGGTGGCGGAAACGGAGGCGGCCACGGCAACGGTGGCAGTGGCTACGGCACTGGGGGCAGTGGCTACGGTGGGGGCGGTTCCGGCTATGGGGGTGGCGATAAGGGAGGCGGCTACGGCGACGGGGGCAGTGGCTACGGCGGGGGCGGATCCGGCTACGGGGGTGGCGATAAGGGAGGCGGCTACGGCGGGGGCGGCTCCGGCTACGGAGGTGGCGACAAGGGAGGCGGCTACGGCGACAGCGATGGTAATGGTAATGGCGGATCCGGCTATGGTGGTGGCGACCAGGGAGGCGGCTACAACAACGGAGGTCATGGCTACGGTGGTGGCAGCGATAAAGGAGGTGGCTACGGTAGTGGCGGCAAGGGATACGGTGGCTACGGGCACGGAGGTGGTGGGGGTTGGAAAGGAGCTGCCTCTGAAACGGAAGTCGGCCATTGAAGCAAGGTAACGCCGAGGCCCTACGTACGGTGCAAGTACTACGATGCAATGCATATACGTCCCAGCTCAGCTCTTTATGAAATAAGAATTTGTCATCGTTTTCAAGCTGCCTACGTTATTAACATGCTCATATAAAAAGCGTTGTTATTACGTTCTATTAACACCATAGATAAAAGTAGACTACTACGCTCATTAGTTTGAGTCTCACTGCTCAAAAAAAAAAAAAGAGAGGTAGTTTTTGTTTTTTTTCCAACCCAAAGGCAAAGTTTACCCTTGAACTTAAAAATCAGTAGAAATCATACAAATATCGAGATTTATGAATAAATTCGTCGTGATTTTTGAGTTTTAGTCGAAAAAATTACACTGCAAATTGGGTTATGTGAGCACTGGTTTGAGTCTAAGCAACACTAGGTAAACTAAATTCTAATATTTTAAGGAAATCAATAATAGGAAGAGAGAGATAGAAAGAGAAAAATAATAATTTCATGGCTTTCAAAATGAGAGAAAATACAATCTACTTGTCCATGTTAAGAATGTGTCATTATTAATGTTAATGCCACTTTTTGAAATATTGTTACTTTTGCGCTATTATGTCCAAGTCCCAGGGGGGTTCGAAATTATGTAACTTTTGTGTTGAAATACATATAACATTAGCAATGGAGAGGTAATTTCAAAATCCTTTATTGTATGTTTTAAAAGGTTGGTACCCTTCTTGTAGATGTGATGCCGATAAAAAGTATTGTATGTTTCAAAAGATCGGTACCCTTCTTGTAGATGTGATGCTAATAAAAAGTATCTCTTATGAATTTTTCTTTATGGGTTTCAAACCCCTTATATGAATGGACAATTTTTTGAGACCAAGAATTAAAAATAGTCCTATTGCTAAAACCTTGTGCTATTCTACCATTTTTTTAAATTCGAGATCTATGCATTGTTTACATTTTTCTAAAGATGAACCCTTGGAGATCTATGCGTTGTTTACATTTTGTGAACATTTCTTTATAGCGGTAGCTGTCGCAATTATAACACATGAACCGGCTCAAGATAAAGAGCACTCTATGTAATCAGAATTGTCATCATTTTGCAAGCTTCCATTTGGCTGGTCATACTTTCGCACGTGTTTTCGCATATAAAAGGTGGTTACATTACTAACATGAGACGAAAGTAATGGCATTAAACTTCAATGTTCTTTCATCCCTAGAAATAAATGAACCTAAAGTAGGTGGTGAGGTTGAGGCCCCAAGTGGGAATAGTAGCTAGGCTACCGAGTTTGAGCCAAGTGGGCTGCTCCATGACCTTTGGGATCCTTGTTTGCGATGACGATGATCTTATGTATGGTGCGTGAATTTGTGCTTGACCTTGCTTTCCGACTGTATCGTGTTGTTGTGGATCATGTGGCCATCGACCTCCCAAAGCAGCTCCGCGCGCCAAGTGGGGAGAAGTTGATGGTAATGGCATACCCCAAGAGCTTGGTTGGAAGAAGGCAGGAAAACAATTGGCAAGATTTTGGCTAGCTACAGAGGAAACAGTGGGAAATGAGAGGGGCCCTTTGCTTTTATAGTATTTTACTTAGGAACGTGCATACGCAGTGGGTACACACATTCGCACGCCAATCTCAAGAACGTGCATATGCAAAATGACATACATATGTTTGGAGCTCCATACATACATGCTGAGGTGTGAAGATGCGTGCCAGATGGAAACGTACATGTGCCAGATGGAAACGTACATGTGCAGATGGAAACGTGCATGTATAGATGGAAATATACGTGTGCAGATGTGAACATGCATGTATAGATGGAAATACACGTGTGCAGATGTGAACATGCATGCATGCGCATCTTGTACCTTTTTTGTTGTGGTTGTATTCTAATCACTGGCTCGGTGATGGGATGTAGCATGGGCCAAGTTTTCACCCACCATGGTCCCCCATCCTGAGATAAAGGAGATGGCTATGGTAGCGGAGGTTGGAAAGGAGTTGCCTCTGAAACGAAGTCCATGGAAGTCAGCCATTGAAGCAAGATAACGCCCCTGTGTATGGTAGAGTTAGGCATGTTGCATGGACAGTGCAAGTGCTATGATGCAATGCATATATAAGAGATCTTTATGGAATAAGAGTTTGTCATCGTTTTCAAGCTTCCATTGTTTGCGCCTATGTTATTAACACGCTCATATAAAAAGTGTTGTTACGTTATTAACACGAGATAAAAGTAGACTTAAAGTACTGGCACTCACTTAAATGCTCTTTCATGTAGTAGTTTGAGTCAGTGCTCCAAAAAAAAAAGTTTTTTTTTCCAACCTTAAAATTAAAGGCAATGTTTAGGCTTAAACTTTAAAAACATTAGAAATCATACAAATATAGTAAAATGTATAAATTTCGTCCCTTAAAAGTCTAATTGGGATTTCTAAATTTTAGCCGAAAAATTTATACTACAAACTAGGTTATGTGAGCACTGGTTTGAGTCTACGCAACCCTAACTAAAGTAAGTTCTAATATTTTAGGAAAATTGATATATATATATATATATATATAAATGAATGGACAATTTTTTGAGACCAAGAATTAAAAATAGTCCTATTGTTAAAACCTTGTGCTATTCTACCATTTTTTAAAATTCGAGATCTATGCGCTGTTTACATTTTTCTAAAGATGAACCCTTGGAGATCTATGCGTTGTTTACATTTTGTGAACATTTCTTTATAGTGGTAGCTGTTGCAATTATAACACATGAACCAGCTCAAGATAAAGAGCACTCTATGTAATCAAAATTGTCATCATTTTGCAAGCTTCCATTTGGCTGGTCATACTTTCGCACGTGTTTTCGCATATAAAAGGTGGTTACATTACTAACATGAGATAAAAGTAATGGCATTAAACTTCAATGCTCTTTCATCCCTAGAAATAAATGAACCTAAAGTAGGTGGTGAGGTTGAGGCCCCAAGTGGGAATAGTAGCTAGGCTACCGAGTCCGCCGAGCCAAGTGGGCTGCTCCATGACCTCTGGGATCCTTGTTTGCGACGACGACGATCTTATGTATGGTACGTGAATTTGTGCTCGACCTTCCTTTTCGACTGGATCGTGTTGTTGTGGATCATGTGGCCATCGACCTCCCAAAGCAGCTCCGCGCGCCAAGTAGGGAGAAGTTGATGGTAATGGCATACCCCAAGAGCTTGGTTGGAAGAAGGCATGAAAACAATTGGCAAGATTTTGGCTAGCTACAGAGGAGTGGGAAATGAGAGGTGACCAATTCCAGTTCCTAAATACAAAGAATTGACTACCGTTGAACTAAACTAGTTTTCATTTGACCGAACTCACCAAGAATCTAGTTAGACAATCAGTCAAATGATAGGTAGATTACCCTGATGAGAGATCAAGGATCCTCATTATTATGAAACTGGGAATTATGGAAAAAGGGGTTTTATGAAACCAATCTCAAACTGGGAATTTTACTTGCATTAGAACAGCTGTTTTTTATTTAAAGGATTGTTTTACGCCAGAATGTTGGAGGAAGCATTTGGCATGTGTTTTACTAACAGGAGGTTCGTTGTGTAATAGCTGGCAGGGAGTCGTCGAGGGGAGTCGTCGCTCACGACAAAGCCTGCCGAGGTCTTGACCAGCCTCGGTACGGTTAAGGTGGTGTGCTTTCGGTACGATGGGCGAGGACCGACGAAGCGGTCCCTAAGTGAAGTGCTAGGACCCCTAAGGAGGATCTTAGAGGGTTTTGACCAGGTGATGCATGGGCTCGTGGTTGTTATGCGTGCATCGAGGAAGATTCGGATGGACTAAAGGGAAAGATTTTTGTGAATCAAATTTTGATACTGGATCTCATTGGTTGGCCCAGCTGGTCTTTGAAGATGGAGAGTCCATAGGACACATTTTGTAATACAATGGACTCGGAACTTTGGAGGATGATGATCAGTAATATTATGATTTTCATTGAAGGATTGTTTTAAAGCCAGCCGAATCTGTTATAAATGGCAGTTTCATATTGGGTGTGTACATGGTATGCCTACCTTAATTTTTGCATGAATCGCTGGCGGCTAGGGGGCCTGGGAACTCTTTTCCTCGGTACCCAGGCAAAACATAACCAAATCTTTAAAAAGGAATCCCACCAATACAATGATTGGGTGGTTGGCTAATCCATGGGCCAGTTGTAGGATTCCCTGCGAAACAACTAAGATGCGATTAGTTATGTTAGTTAGATTAAGTCCTGAGAAGACCTTGTTCTGTGGGAACGGATCAACGATGGCTGTGCCTTGTTAAAGAAGGAAAAAAGCGATGATTCTATGGACCAAGTGCAAGTCTCTTCTTCATGTGACTTCAAGTTCGGTTAGATCAGTTTAAAATAGTGATGACTTTGACTCGTTAGGATAATTTTCCCGTTAGAAGATTTTCCCCATGGTGGAATCGCTCGTGCCTTCCACGCGAGGGCAGTTTTTTCCGGCTTGGTTTCGGAGGAATTGCCGGGCTAGTCTCTCGTCCGGACATCCGCAGGTGAGGCCCCGAGTGTGGATCCCTGCCCTACGTTGTCATGCCATGGCACGTCTATGGTGTGAAACCATGCATGTGAGGCCATTAAATGCAAATCCAGATGCATGGGATTAAGTGCCACATTGTACATGATGTATATATGCCTTTACGCGTAACAGGGCTTTTTTTTTGTTCATGCCTGTGTACATATGGGATGCGTGATTTGCGAATAAACTTTGCCCTGAATGCCTTGGCAAATGTACAAAGTGGGTGGTTTTATGGTTTTTTTTTACGAGCTAATGGTGATGCCAGCACGTGAAAGTGTTACGGGAACTCCGAATGTGATGATGGTTGGTCAGTTTGAGCGGATTCTGGATGCAGAGATGGCACTCCATTTCTAGCATGAATGTGGAGATGGTTGCCAAATGCATGGCACCGACTGTGATGGTCTTGTTTGGTAAGTAATGATGTAGCTGACGAAGGCAGTGGGCAGCTCTTGTACTGGAAGCGTGGGTGCCGTTTGTCCAGGAAAAATACAAGGAAGAGGAGGAGCCATTGTATTGTGTGGCCATCATTTTGGAGCTTTAAAAAATAAAAATAAAAATATATGATACAAGTGGCCAATAATATTGGAGCTACGTGGAGGCCTTATACGCTACCAGCTCAACTTCTAGAAGGTGGTGGAGCAAACGCAAAGGAGAGAGAGCGAAAGAAGTGACCGCCTCTCTGAAAAAGGGTGCCTGGCGCGGGTAAGCGAAGAGAGCTGGCTGGAGCAGGTCTCTGGGGGGGGACTGAAAAAAAAAAGAGGTGGCCGCCTAGAGAACAAGGCCCGGTTCTCCAGATAAGAGAAGGGTGGAAGCAGGTTTCCGCCAACGACGCGAGGAGGCCTGGCGGATGTTGTTGCTACAGAGAAACGCTACAGAGGCTGGCGAGCAGTAGCTGGAGAGCTGCTAGAAATCGTGAAGAGACAGTGTGAAGAGAGCGCAGCCGTCGCCGCAGCCAAGGTGCTTTTGTTTTTTGTGTGGCTAGGCGCAGCTATATACCGCCTAGTGAGTAAAGGAAGCAGAGGCTGGCGTAGAGGCATAGCAGCCGGGCGGTTATTGTTGGTGGCAGCTAGAGACAGCGTGGAACAATCGGCTTTGGGTGAAGTTGTCGCCTCATGTATCAAGGGCTGGCGGGTGAAAGTGGCCAGGCGTGAAGAGAGCTGGCCGTCGTGTGTACAAGGAAGAGAAGGCTGGTGCAGAGCAGTAGTAGCTGAAGGCACTGGGAGCCGCCTGTGCGAGTGTGGAGTCGGGGTGTAGATGAGTGAGGGAGATCGCTTGCAGAAAAGAGGCTCATGAGTCTGCAGAGGCGAGAGAGAGTGAAGCCCCGGGTTCTGCAGACAGGCAAAGAAGTAAAGAAGTGTTGCCGCCTTGTATATAAAGAGGGCTGGCGGGTGCTTGTGCAGAGACAGACGGGAGGAGAGGGGGTTGCCGGTGATAGCGACCAAAAGGAGTTGTTTTTTTTTGCTTGTGTATGGTTGGCCATGAGTCTTGGATGTATATGCCATGAGTTGATTTTCTAGAGTGCAAAAACCTATGAGATGTTTTTCTGGGGTTTGATGTTTTGAGTTTTATGATAGCTTCTGCTGGTGGTGCCCCTTGAAGAGATATATATTCTGTTTCCTTTCTAGGATTTGAAACGACTCTCACAGCTAGAAGTCTCGCACTTGCCCAGCAATACCGCCCACGTCACGACAGCATTGGTGAACCCGACGTGAAAGTGCTGGGGTGAGAGTTAGTGGGGTGAAATACACAGTGCAAGCTATGGCTGAGAATCCTGAGGGACAAGGGATTCATTTTGACCCTGGGGTTATGCAAATGTTTCAGATGTTTACTATGTATATGCAACAGCAGCAAGCGGCTGAGAGGGGGCAAATTTCCATGACTAAAGCATTGCAGTCAATCGTGAAAAAGGTGGATCAATTTGATGGTAAAGACATCACAAAGTACCTGCGCAATTACACAAAGGAAATGGAGCTAAACAGGGTGACTGAGGAGGATATGGTTTGAAGCTTTGAGCTGGTATGTGTTCCCAAAATAAGAAAGCGCATAAGAGGATTACAGGTAGCACATGGTGGCAGAAATTGGGAGGAGTTCAATCTTGCTTTGAAAGGATGATTATTTCATGGAGGATTTCGAGCGGGTGACCAAGCGAACTTTCTTGGAGTGGGTTACAAAACCCAAAATTGGAATTTCTACCACAGAGTTGCTAAGAGAGTTTGAGAAGCGCTATGCCCAGCTGTCAAGGATAGAGCGCACAACCTTAGACAGGGAAAAAACAAAGCTCTTCTTACAAGCAGCTGGGAAAGATCTCCAAGAAAAACTAGAAATTCTCCTTGAGGATAAGGATACGGAGCAGGGGTTAAAGAATGATTGGAATGATGTCGAGGATGCAGTCACCATGCTAGCAAAGCGACAACGAAGGAGGGATAAAATGGTGATGAGCTTGGCAACTCCTATAACTGTTACCCCTGAGAATCTACCAAAACCTGCTGCTGCAATCTCAAAGGTAGAAGGGCCGATGGATGAGCTTATTAAGGGCATACGAGACCTAAAGTTGAAGATGTCCAAGATTGAGGAAAAAGGGCTACCATTAGGGCAGGCTTCTATGCAAAAACCTCAAAGCAAGGAAGGGTTTACATTCAGATGTATATGGTGTGATGACCCAGAACATGCGAAAAAAGACTGTGCCAGCTATAAGGAAGCCCTCAGAAACCAACTTGTATTTTTCAAAGATGGAAAAATCCACCTTACAGAGACTGGTCTTCCGTTAAACACAAACTTTGAAAAAGGAGGGATGAAAAAACTGGTTGAAGATATGGGTGCCAGCCATGCCATCTTTATGGTTGAGGCAGCAACCTATGGGTTAAAGGCCAGTCAATCAAAGCAGGAATCTGAGAAGTATGAAGACTATGAGAATGAAGATTTTTGGCCATCAACAATGGAGCTAATTGCGTCAAAGAAGGTGTCTAAGCAGGCTTTGCATGAGGCAGGAGACTGTATACGTCTTGAGAGTGGCTGGGAAGAACCTGTGGATTCTCTATCTGTTCATGCCTATATTGCAAAATGCCAGAATAATGAGGCACAGGTTGAGGAAAAGCGTAAGAGGGAAAATGAGGAAGGAGGGCCATCAAAAAGGGTCACCCGTGGTAGTGGAAAGAAGGACCCTGGGCCATCACATGTGCCTCCGTCGTAAAACCAGCCTCCACAGGAAGTATCAATGGAAGAAGCGCCAGCAAAGATGAAGCATGAGAAGGAGAAGGGTAAAGGGAAAAGTCCGCTCTACAAGCTCCAATCCGATATTGAAGCCGCAACGGACCTAGAAGAGAGGATTCTAAATAGTAGGGTGGAATTTACACTAGTAGGGGAAGTCGCAACGGCGGACCTAGAAGAGAGGATTCTAAATAGTAGGGTGGAATTTACACTAGGGTGGAATTTACACTTGGGGATTGCAAAGAAAGAATTCCATGATGAGATAATTGATATTATACGAAGGAAAAGGCAGTCCATAATTGAATCTATTCCATCACAGGGGGAGATAAGCGCTTTCAAGACTCATGGAGTACAGGTACAACAAAAGGAAGAGAGAGAGAATGTGGTGGAATGTACAAGTGTGCTTTGTGGATGAGGGTGATGAAAAAGAAGTTCTTGCAAAAAGTCATTACTCCAGGAACCATTGGGCAAGGGCCACCACAAAAACCCTTGTCAAGATAGGAGACTTGGAAGAGCCGTATGTCGCTCTAATTGACCATGGGTCTGAAATAAATCTTATGGCTAAAAACCTCTACAACAAATGTAAGTGGCCAATGGATGTAGATCACGGGTGGATGATTAAGGCGGCTAATAACTCATCTGGAGAGCTCTATGCAACCTGTCCAAATGTAAGGGTAACTATAGGGGATGTGAAAGATGACCAGAACTTCTTCGTCCACAGGAGATGTCATCGTATCCCCTTATCCTTGGGCAACCCTATATTACAGCTGTGAAGATGGAGACAAAAGTCTTGGATGATGGCTCGGCGTATGCAAGAATAAGGAGCAAAGATGGCAAGAAAGCTGTTGAGTTCTTTGACAGTTAGCATCAACCATGAAAGGAACCGCGAGTCTCTTCGAGAACAGTCACTCCCAAAGATAAACACAGAATTCATGAACTACAGGGAGATGAGGGATTTTGGCCAGGTGCCATTGTAAAGCGGGATTGCAATGGTACAAGGGGCAATGAGTTCTCGCAGGACTCAATCAATGTAAATAACTTTTCAGCAAACTTTCAGAGATTCTCTAGCTATGGGTCAATAGTCTTTGTAAAAAGCAAGGATTTGAAGCGCGGTATACGTCGATATGTACAAAATGTACAAAAAAGTCTTGAGCAGTGTGGTCTTTTGGAGAAAAATGAGTTTATTTCAGGTGTGCTTGACGAGGTGTCATTTGTGGATACTATGGGTGAGCTTTTTGCCATGGAAAGCGCATGCTTATAGGGTGGGAATGAGATGGTAAAAGTGTCATCTATGGGGATGTATGATATAATCCGAGAATTTGACGGAATGGAATGTAAAAACATGTATTGTGAGATGGATGCTCATGTTGATACAAAGTATAAAACGGTTGCAAAGAAGGTGAAACCAGTTGCCTTGCCCCTGCCATCAGAAAGCAAGGAGAAGATAGATGAAGCCTCTATGCAACCGAATCTCAAAGATCCGAAGAAAATTGGGCATAAGTTTACACAGGAAACCCTAAAAGAGCTGAAGATCGGTGACAAGGATTACCTGTTACCAGTTGAAAAGGAATGCTTTGAGGAGATGCTTGTAAAACATGGGAAGGCCTTTGCTTTTCAGCCGCATGAGATAGGCTATGTTGATCCAAGCGTAATAGCACCAATGGTGATCTTCACTGTTCCACATGTGCCCTGGAACCTGCACGGCCGATTCCAGTACCAAAAGCTCTCTTGCCAAAGCTAATGGAATTACTAAAAGAAAAGATCAGGATGGGAATTTTGGAGCCATCATGCGCTCCATACTCCAACAGATGGTTTACCATGCCAAAGAAAAATGGAGCATTGCGGTTCACTCAAGACATGCAACCTGTAAACAAGGTCACAATCAGGAATGTGGGAGCAGGTCCGATTGTGGACGAGTTTGCATAAGCATTTGCAGGGAAAGCTATATACTTTATGGGTGATCTGTATTCGGGATATGATCAGTTCCAACCGGATATACAAAGCAGGGACATGACCACAATGAAAACTCCTTTGGGGTTTGGTAAGGATGTGCACCTTACCACAGGGAGCCACCAACTCAGTGGCGCATATGATGAATGGAATGAATAAAGTCTTACAAGACTTCATACCACAAATAACTATGCCTTTTCTGGATGATGTGCCCATAAAAGGCTGTGATGAAAAAGATAAAGATGGGGATTTGGATTCGAAAGGGTGCCGCAAGTTTGTGGCAAATCATATAAAAGATTGTGATAAAATTCTATCCAGGCTTGAAGAGGTGAATCTTACTTTGTCTGGATTGAAATCAGTGTTTGGGGTTGGTGAAGTACTAATCGTGGGGCATCTTTGTAGTACTAATGGGTGCAGACCTTGTCCAGCCAAGATAGATGCGATACAAAGAATGAAAGAGATATGCATTAATGTTTCACAGGTGAGGAGATTTCTTAGTGCATGTGTCTTTTATGTTATATGGATCCCACATTATGCACATGTAGCAGATCCTCTCTACCAACTTTTGAGGAAAAATCAGAGATTTTTATGGAGTGCTGCACATATTAAAGCTATGCGGAAGCTGAAATGTCTGCTCCAATCATCACCTACTCTAAGGAAGGTAGATTATGAGTGTGGCAGGCCTGTGATTGTAACAGTTGATACTAGTCCTATTGGGATAGGATGGGTAGTAGGGCAAGATGATGAGGATGATCACACATATGTAATCAGGTTTGGAACAAAGGTACTGAGCATTCGCCAGCGAAATTATCCGCAGATCAAGAGGGAGTTATTGGGAGTATTCACTACTCTAAAATGTGAAAAAGAATATCTTATTGGAGCATCTGTGCTTGTGGAAACTGACTGCTTGCCACTCCTTGGGATGATTGCAAGCTGCACCACTCCAGATATCGCTATGCTCAAGTGGATTGCCTATATCAAGTCACTAAATCTTGAGTTTAAGCATATTGCAGGGAAGGACAACCCAGCAGATATGCTATCAAGAGCCAGGTATAAAGATGAAGAAGGGATGATTAGTGACATTGATGATGTAGGCACAAAGTTCTATACTACTACACATGCAAAAGGGGACCATGCTTGCTTATCAAATGCACTTGAGTCTTTTACTGAGGAAATGTATGGAGATTGGTTGCTTATTGGCCAATACTTGAGTACCTTGACAAGGCAGGAAAATTGGTCTGACTTAGAATTCAAGAGGATCCGCAGAAAGGCATATGGGTATTTTCTAAAGAATGGGTATTTTCTAAAGAATGGGTACCTGTGGAAGCATCCTAGGTAGAGGAATGCTATGCCACAGAGAGTTATATGTGATAAAGAGACTCAAGGGAAGCTCATGAAAGAATTCCATGAGAGTCTCTGGGCTGGACATCGAAGTGTGTGGGCCACCTTTACCAAAATAAAGGAAAGATATTGGTGGAAAGGAATGTACAAGGATGTAATGTGAAAACATGCGTGGTATGTCAACCAAATGTACTCGAATGTGCGACATCGTGATGGCCTGCAACCAACCTACCCACCTGCCATGCACTACAAATGGGTAGTGGATCTAGTTACAATGCCCTTGGGAATCTGGCAGATGCGGTACGTAGTACTTGCAAGAGAAGACCTGACAAATCAGGTGGAAGGGCGTGCTCGTAGAACAAAGAGCATGGAAACAGTATGCAAATTTCTCTTGGAAGATGTGATTTGCCAGTATGGTTGTGTTGGGAAAATAACAGCTGACATGCTGAAGAAGCAAGGGAATTCTTTTCTAGAATTGGCATCCAATTGGCCCTAACATGTGCTTACAACCCTGAGGTCAATGGTAAAATCGAGCGAGGACATCCTCCAATCATTAAAGCTTTGGCTAAGGCATGCAGAGGAAGAATGTGGGAGTGGCCAAGGCTGGTACCATATGCTTTATGGGCTGACCGTACAACTCATAGCTCAGTGATGACAGGATACATGCCTGCAAAATTAATGTATGGTCAGAAGCCGGTAATGCCAGTTGAAGAAGTCGTCCCAACTTGGAATGTACTACCCTGGGTGGAAGAATTGAACAGGGAAGACCTCCTTGCATTGCAAATGAGGCAGTTGAAGAGAAGGCCTGAAGATTTAGAGCTTGCTAAAGCTCATTTGAAAGATGCAAGGTTGAAAAATAAAGAAAGATTTGATAGAAGACACAGACTCCGGCCAAAACCCATTGAAGAAGGTGATTGGGTCCTAATGTATGATAGTAGTCTTGACAACCAGTTCACTGTGCAAAGGAAGTTTGCAAAAAGATGGTTTGTTCCTTACATTGTCAAGCATGTGCATGGAAATGCCACGTATACCCTGTGTGAGCTTGATGGAACAAAGATAAAGAATCTTGTAGCAGGCAAAAGGATCAAGATGTTTAAAAGAAGGAGACTCAAGACAGTGATCCTTTTGATTCGCATGGAAATGCCACGTATACCCTATGTGAGCTTGATGGAACAGAGATAAAGAATCTTGTAGCAGGCAAAAGGATCAAGATGTTTAAAAGAAGGCATGACAATGATCCTTTTGATTTGCAGGAGACTCAAGATGAGAGGCTTGTTGATAGTGATAGCATGGATATGGTTGAAGAGGAAGAGGATGATCTTCCTGGTAATGTAGAAGATGAAGACAACATCCAGATATATGTGGATCTTAATGATGACTTGGCACATACCGGAGGATGTGAAGGTTTCGAAGGGGTGGATGTCGTGCCATGGCACGTCTATGGTGTGAAACCATGCATGTGAGGCCATTAAATGCAAATCCAGATGCATGGGATTAAGTGCCACAGTGTACATGATGTATATATGCCTTTACGCATAACAGGGCTTTTTTTTGTTCATGCTTGTGTACATATGGGATGCGTGATTTGCGAATAAACTTTGCCCTGAAAATGTACAAAGTGGGTGGTTTTATGGTTTTTTTTTTACGAGCTGATGGTGATGTCTGCACGTGAAAGTGTTACGGGAACTCCGAATGTGATGATGGTTGGTCAGTCTGAGTGGATTCTGGATGCAAAGATGGCACTCCATTTCTAGCATGAATGTGGAGATGGTTGCCAAATGCATGGCACCGACTGTGATGGTCTTGTTTGGTAAGTAATGATGTAGCTGACGAAGGCAGTGGGCAGCTCTTGTACTGGAAGCATGGGCGCCGTTTGTCCAGGAAAAATACAAGGAAGAGGAGGAGCCATTGTATTGTGTGGCCATCATTTTGGAGCTTTAAAAAATAAAAATAAAAATATATGATACAAGTGGCCAATAATATTGGAGCTACGTGGAGGCCTTATACGCTACCAGCTCAACTTCTAGAAGGTGGTGGAGCAAACGCAAAGGAGAGAGAGCGAAAGAAGTGAACGCCTCTCTGAAAAAGGGCGCCTGGCTGGTAAGCGAAGAGAGCTGGCTGGAGCAGGTCTCTGGGGGGGACTGAAAAAAAAAGAGCTGGCCGCCTAGAGAACAAGGCCCGGTTCTGCAGCAGATAAGAGAAGGGTGGAAGCACGTTTCCGCCAACGACGTGAGGAGGCCTGGCGGATGTTGTTGCTGTAGTGAAATGCTGCAGAGGCTAGCGAGCAGTATAGCTGGAGAGCTGCTGGAAATCATGAAGAGACAATGTGAAGGGCGCGCAGCCGCAGCCAAGGTGCTTTTGTTTTTTGTGTGGCTAGGCGCAGCTATATACCGCATGGCGACTCGAGTAAAGGAAGCAAAGGCTGGCGTAGAGGCACAGCCGGGCGGGTATTGTTGGCAGGCAAAGACAGCGTGGAACAGTCGGCTTTGGGTGAAGTTGCCGCCTCATGTATCAAGGGCTGGCGGGTGAAAGTGGCCACAGGCGTGAAGAGAGCGGCCGCCGTGTGTACAAGGAAGAGAAGGCTGGCGCCGCGCAGAGCAGCAGTAGCTGAAGGCACTGGGAGCTGCCTGTGCGAGTGTGGAGTCGGGGTGTAGATGAACGAGGGAGATTGCTTTGCAGAAAAGAGGCTCGTGAGTCTGCAGAGGCGAGAGAGAGTGAAGCCCCGGGTTTTGCAGACAGGCAAAGAAGTAAAGAAGTGTTGCCGCCTTGTATATAAAGAGGGCTGGCGAGCGCTTGTGCAGAGACAGACGGGAGGAGAGGGGGTTGCCAGTGATAGCGACCAAAAGGAGTTGTTTTTTTTTGCTTGTGTATGGTTGGCCATGAGTCTTGGATGTATATGCCATGAGTTGATTTTCTGGAGTGCAAAAACCTATGAGATGTTTTTTTGGGGTTTGATGTTTTGAGTTTTATGACAACTTCTGCTGGTGGTGCCCCTTGAAGAGATATATATTCTGTTTCCTTGCTGGGATTTGAAACGACTCTCACAGCCAAAAGTCTCGCACTTGCCCAGCAATACCACCCACGTCACGACAATGTGTGGGAGGCCGACACTGCTTCTGCAGCCCCCGGAGGACGATCTCACATATTGCCGGGAGCTAGGAACTATTGAAAAGGCCTCTAAGTGAATAGGTGGGGAGCGTTTTGGTTGCCAATGATGCCATAGGTATACCGATGAAGGAACGATTGGAAATTAGAATTCAACCAGATATTTTGGAGGATTATGATCAGTGATACTATGGTTTCATTAAAAGATTGTTTTAAAGACAACTGAATCTGTGTAACATGCAATTTCATACTGGGTGTGTAAGTGGTGTGACTATCTTAAAGTTTGCTTGAAGCGCCGGCTAGTAGGGGGCCTGGGAACTCTTTTCCCTAGTACGCGGGGCAAAACATAACCAAATTCCTAAATGGATCCTATCACTACTACAGTGGTTGGGTGATTGGCTAACCCATGGGATTGGATGGGGTTAGGCTGGAGTGACGAATCCCTATATTGAGACTCAATTCTGCTAAGTTACGATAGTTGAAGTAAATCTCGGATAACCCTTGTTCTATGGAAAAGAATCAATGGCTGTGCCTCTTGATGAGAAAAAAAGCATTGGACTCTAGTCTTTTCCTTGATCTAACCATGAGACGGTTCAGTCGAATCAGTTTGGTTAGTGATGACCTTGACTAGGTTAGAATAAAATTATCCGAGAGGAATCGCCTATGTCTGCTGGGCGAGGGAAGTTTTTTCGGGTTCGGTTTTGGAAGGATATCCGTGGGCGAGGCCCCGAGTGAGAGGCTCTACCTTGCGCAAGAAGTGCTACTTCCGCTACTAGCACCCCCGGAATTCGTTGCACGGAGGGGGCATGGATCTTTCAATTGTAGTGAAGAAAGCCTTTCATAGGGACCTCACGCAATCCAAAAGGGTCAAGGAAGATGAAATGATAGAGATGAGTCTAGGAACAGATACTGACTTGAAGATGGTCAAAGTGAGTGCCAAGGTGGACGCTTCATTTCAGGAAGAAGTTTGAGTGTTGCTTTCACATCCTTCAAGGATGTTTTTGCATGGAGCTACACCAAAATGAAAGGGATTTACCCTCGATTCCACCAACATCGGATCAACCTAAGGGAAGATGCAGTCCCTATCTGGCAATAGAGGTACCAGATGAATCCCAACTATGCCAAAAGGGTCAAGGAGGAACTACATAAATTGTTGCACGTCAGATTCATATATATATGATTGATTGGGCGACATGGTTGTCCCCCATCATGATTGTTCCCCAAGAAATATCAAAAGTTGAGGGTTTATGTGGATTACAGAAAGCTAAATGCCACTACAATCTAAGATCCATTCCCTTTTTCATTCCACATATTCTCTGCGTTGTAGCTGGCCATGAAATGTACTCCTTCTTGGATGGATTCACTAGCTACAACCAAGTCTAAATGGCAGCAAAAGATTGAGAGATGATGGCATTTATCATTGAATGGGGAGCCTTTACATCCAATGTCATGACCTTTGGACTCAAGAATGCTCTTGCCACATTCCAGCAGATGGTTCATGAGATTATTGCCGAATTGTTGACCATCTTCATGTGAGTGTTCATTGATGATTTCAATGTCTTTGGTAAATTATCTGAACATTTGACACACTTAATGTAAGATTCCTCCCTCCAGCTTTTGAGGTGTAAAGGTGTAAGAACCTCCCTTTCTGTTCTTGTAATTATTCCCCTCTCTGAAATAACAAAAATATCTTGTTTTACCCTATTTTGGCCTAGAGAGAAAAAATGTCTAGAGAGAGGTAATCCAAAATTGAAATATCTGGATATAAAAATCCTCCTAGTGTCTGAAATGGTTTCCCCTGAAACAGAAGTTCAAAATAAATTCTCCAAAGTGCATTAGGAATCAATTAAAAATGATTTAAAAGACCTTAGCCTAAGGGTCAAGATTTTTTGAAAACTTTGGATTATGGGTCTAGTCAAGGTTCCTATGGGCCAATAAGATTTATCCAAGTGTTGGGATAAGATAAATCCAATGAATAGAAGGAATACCCAAAAATGAGTAAATGCTCACATAAGATGAAGAGTTGACTAAGTACAAGGTTTATTAGTTAAAAATTATGAGATATTACTAAAAAAATGAGATATTTTAGAGGAATGATGAATTTTTGACACCTTGGTAAGGAAGGGGAGACCTTTAATGTAGGTGCCTATTTCACACATGTGGATGAGTTTTTAATTCAAAAATATTAAGATATTTTTATCTCTTCTCTCTCTTGAATCAAACTAGATCAAAATGGGAGCTAAACTGGTCCAAATCTTATCTAAACTGAACCTGGAAAATTCTAGAAGTTAGTTGGACTCAGTTTGTGGCCTCCCTCACCTATAAATAGACCCTCATTTTTTTGTATTCTCATCTTTGAGCTAGACCATGCCAGTATTATATTAAAATAAATATATTTTCTATTATCCCTTAAGAATCCTCTACTTTTGGAGAGATTGGAGCTTCTCTCTCTCTTCAAAAATCCTTGGAGATTTCCTCTCAACACGGTAAACCAATTGATTGGTTGGGAGCTTCCTTCTAAGATAAAGAAGCAAGAAAAATCAAGAGGTAACATGTAATTTCATGGTTTTCTGTAATATTCTAATTGATTTCACTTCTCAACCCCTCTCAAGTTTGAGAAATTTCAAATGAATTGTTTTTCAATGCAAATTAAGCTCTCTATATAAGAATTCTAATGATTAATCACAGAAAGTTAGTTTTTATGCTTAATCAGGATGCTTTTTATGTATATCTTTCTCTCCCCAAAAGAATAGTCATTCCTATGACTAAATCTTATTCAAATGGATTCTTCTCATTGATAAATTCTCAATTCAAAAATCAAACTCTATGCTAGTTAAGCTAGAGGTTATGAAAATGGCTTTTTATGCTTTTATGCTAATAAAATTATAGTAAACTTATAATTTAATTCCATAAATTGGATTTAGGTCTATCATAATTGAATTATAAAGTCTCATTCTTTAGGTCCAAGAGAGTCGAGAGTCGAGAGTCGAGAGGAGCTAGCATGTCTTCAATAAGTTTTATCTTTTATTCAAAAAGAGCATCGTTTGTGTATTCTAAAAGTATTATTTTCATTCTAGGCATAGAAAAATGCATAGTAGAAATATTTTTATTATAAAAGTATTATTTCCATTAAAATTAAATTCTATGCATAGAAAGATGCATACTGATTAATTTTTTTATTATAAAAGAGTGATTTTCATTAGATTTAAATTCTATGCATATAAAGATGCATATTGGTTTTTTTTAAATTATAAAAGAGTGATTTTCATTAGATTTAAATTCTATGCAAAGAAAGATGCATATTGGTTATTTTTTTATTATAAAAGAGTGATTTTCATTAGATTTAAATTCTATGCATAGAAAGATGTACATTGATTTTTTTTAATTGTAAAAGAGTGATTTTCATTAGATTTAAATTCTATGCATTGAAAGATGCATATTGATTATTCTTGTATTATAAAAGAGTGATTTTCATTAGATTTAAATTCTATGCATAGAAAGATGCATATTGATTTTTTTTAATTATAAAAGAGTGATTTTCATTAGATTTAAATTCTATGCATAGAAAGATGTATTGATTATTATTTTTATTATAAAAATGATTTTTATTAGATTTAAGTTCTATGCATAGAAAGATGTATATTGATTATTTTTTTATTATAAAAGAGTGATTTTCATTAGATTTAAATTCTATGCATAGAAAGATGCATATTGATTATTTTTTAATTATAAAAGAGTGATTTTCATTAGATAGAAAGATGCATATTGATTATTTTTTATTATTATAAAAGAGTGATTTTCATTAGATTTAAATTCTATGCATAGAAAGATGCATATTGATTTTTTTTTATATAAAAGAGTGATTTTCATTAGATTTAAATTCTATATATAGAAAGATGTATATTGGATAATTTTTTTATTATAAAAGTGTTACTTTCATCAATATTGATTTTTATGCATAAATAGATGCATAAAAGCATTTTCTTATTATAAAAGTGTTACTTTCACCAATATTGATTTTTATGCATAAATAGATGTATAAAAGAATATTTTTTTATTATTATAAAAGTGTTACTTTCACCAATATTGATTTTTATGCATAAAATGATGCATAAAAGAATTTTTATTATAAAAGTGTTACTTTCATCAATATTGATTTTAATGCATAAAAGAAATTTTTTTATTATAAAAGTGTCAAATATTGATTTTTATGCATAAAAGAAATTTTGTTATTGCAAAAGTTTTGCTTTCACCAATGATGATTTTTATGCATAAAATGATGCATAAAAGAATTTTTTTATTATAAAAGTGTTACTTTCATCAAAATTGATTTTTTTAATACATAAAAGAATTTTTCTTTTATATAAAAGTGTTATTTCCATAGAAGTTGGATTTTATGCGCATAAATAGATACATACAGATTTTTTATATCAAAATAAGAGTTCTCTTTAATCCTATGTTTAAATCCCATGAATATTGGAAAATAATGAATAAGTAAATACTCAGTGAAGGAAAATTATACCGTTTCATATTCTCTAGGATGGTAATGAGAAAATTCAAAAAAACTATCGAAAGTCAGAAATTTAGATAAATGATTAGTTTATTTCTCATAGGAATACGTGTTTAGTTTTGAATTCAGTTAAGAAAAATACTCAATGAATGAAATTCAGTAAAGTAGTAATTGAAATATTACCCTTCAAGAAAGATAGTTCATCGAGAACCTCTCCAGACTCGAACCCTGAATCAGACTATGACCACGACTTAATCTCCTTCGTCAGTTTCAAGAACAGACGAGGAGACTAGTTCAGGAAAATTCAATCAAATCACTCACCGAATCTGAAACTAAGTTGAGACCTTTGAATTTGATGTGAGGATCAAGAATTCAAAATTTGAGGAATTCTGCTTAGGAATCCAGACCTGTGATCTAGAAGTCTAGGAATACGGAATTAAGATATACTCATTGTATTCAAAAGAAAATCAAAACTGAAAACTTGCATAGAAACCCTGTTTTCTTAAAGGACTGTCTTACGCCAGAATGCTGGAGGGAGCATTTGGTATATGTGTTTTCTAAGGAAAGTTCGGTTGTTGCAAACAACTGGCGGGGAGTGTTCAAAGGATGGCTCACGCAAAAAAAACCTGCCCAGGCCTTGATCAGCCTGGGTGGTGTAAAATGGTGTGCTTCCAGTACGATGGGCGAGAGCCGACAAAGCGGTCTCCCTGAGTGAAGTGCTAGGACACCTAAGGAGGTACCTAGAGGGTTCTGAGCAGGCCATGCATGGGCTCGCGGTGCTGAGGACACCCATGCATATGTCGTGGAAGATATATATATGTATGATGACAAGAAAATTATTGTAATCTGTTTACTGGATCTCGTTGCTAACCTCCTGGTCTCAACGGAGAGTCCAGAGTGATACTGTTTTGTGAGAAACAAGGATTGAATGGAAATTTTGAGTTATGATATTTAACACCATATTAGATAATTTGGGAAAAATCCCATTCCCATTTGAAAAATGGGAGCATGGTGAACTTGTCCAAAAGTTTGTCAAAACCCCCTCATGTGACATATCATCGGCGGAAAGATCTTGAAGAGTAGAATCTAAATCTATGATCTCCGACAAATTTGGAGTTAATATGTTTAAGATATATCCAAAACTATATGGACTAATTGATTCCCAAAATGTGAGATTTTTCCCAAATTACCTAATATTGACATATTTGTAACGAATAATTGTTTGTCAATGGATTGTTTTAAAAATTAAAGTTTAAAGAGGAGTGTGTGCGTATCTGTATTCTAAAGAAAACGTTAAGAAAGACATTCAATTATGGGTGGGTGAGTACTTGTCTGGTTCTACCAATTCAAGTGATTGGGCGGTGGCTAACCCATGGGCCGGATGGGGTTAGGATGGAACCAGTAGAGTTTAAATAGTAAAATTGATCAATAGGAATACGCTTAGAACTCGAATAGTTAAATAATAACTTGAAGACTTCTCAACAGATCAACGGCTATGCCTAATTCAATTAGGAAAAAGGCGTTGATTCCTTCAAGTTAAGTCTGTAATAGTTTCCCTTCTATTTGGTTCATTCAGATGAAGGTTAGTTCAGTATCTTGACCTCGTTAGAAAAATTCATTAAGAAATTCAAAATGGTGGAATCATCCCCGCCGTTTTTCGGGCATGGGAAATTTTCCCGGTTTTGGTTTTTGGAATAACCACCAGCTTAGTCTCGTGCCCGGACATTCGAGGGCAAGGCCCCGAGTGGGAAACCCTGCCCGCGCAAAAGGGAGCTGCTTCCGCTCTGCCATCACAATCGGGAATCCGCCGGTGCACGGAGGGGGTAGTGGGATCTCACAGTTGGTATGAGAGCGCTATTGTAAATTTACGTAACAGCATTAGAAATTGCTTAAAATTTTAAAGTAAATCTGGGAAATAATGTTTTCGCTTGTTAAATTTATGTTGAAACAACTTCAAAAATTAAAAACTCATAAATTGAATTGCAAATTTATAGATGGATACCTCGAATCTATCTGGCATTCCTAAACTCTCCCAGAGTCAGGATATGGAGGGCCACGAGGAGAAAGATTGCCCTAAAAGTAATGCAAAATTAATAGGGGACAAAAGGAAGCAAATTGTAGATAAGGGTCCAAGTACTTCAGCAAATTTAGTGGAAGTAGTCCCTATAGTAGGTGCTAGGAAAGAATCGGCAGACAGAAAATCTAGAAAGGTGACATTTTCTCATAATCATCCAATGGTGGGAGTTGTCACTAGATCCCAGGGGAAAGTGCAAAGGACTGCGGAAAGCTTGCCGAAATCAACCCAATTAGAAGGAGAAAAGGCCCTCACTTCCAACTTGGTGTAACACCTTTCCCTGATAGATTAAAAGTACCACGTGCTAAGAAGGTCGAGATAGGTGCTAAAGTTGATCCAAAACCTCAATTTGATTTATGGGATTTATTGGAACGGTGTGAGGTGTCTATTAGTCTACCTACATTAGCGGAGATCTCTCCAATATGTCGAAAGCAGATGTATCAACGACTTGCATGTCGACGTTCGCGGGTGAGAAAAGAAGTGACCCCTAAAGAACCTTTGGAAACAGGAGTGCAAGCAATTGATATGTTTATGGATTCTGAGGTTCCGACTATTACGGTAGAAATTGGACATCATCAGGTCATGGGGGTACAGCTAGATGGAGGAGCTACGGTGAATCTCATGACTGAACACACGATGGAAGAGTTGGGCCTAAAGGGTTTAGAGCCCACAAATATCATGTTGCGAGTAGCAGATCAACGTCGAGTGAAACTATTAGGTCTGCTTCAAGGAGTAAAGACTATAATAGCTAGATTGGAGTTTTGCGTTACCTATCTAGTAGTGCGACCGCATTCCTATGGTGCAGCATTTCCAATCTTGGTAGGACGACCTTGGTTAGTACAAGCTCAATGTGTTCCAAATTGGCATAAAGGGATAATAACCATAGGTCCACGCACGGATAGAGTTCAATTGAGGGTTGTGTCTAAAGAATTCTTGAGGGAGTTCACTAAACCACCTTCTACAACCGAAGAACGGGATATGGAAGTGATACATCTGTTGGTGAGGAAGTAGTCCAAGAACGCTTTGCATTAAATAAAGATAAGTATACTCGTTTTCTTCAAAATGGGTATCAAATGCAAATGGTTGATACGGATGAGCCTATAATGCAAAAGAGAGAGTGCTCTTTGCTTTGGATGCCGGTATGGGAGAATATCGAGTGCATTTTTCTTCGGAGAATGACTCTGACAATGACATTACCGATTGGTTGTCATCACTAGAGGAGTGTGTAGTGGATTGCTTTTGCATGGATACAATCAAGCAGAGGAGAGCAGACGATGGGGATAAAGCAAGGCACCAAGAGCTATATGCCCTTATTGAGAAATTGCAAGAGCAGTTAGAGCTAGAACGAGTTTTTTCTAGTGAGTCGATGGACGCATTATTAAAGAAGGTGAAGCTGCTAGAGGAAGATAAGGGACAAGCTCAAATAAAAATTAGACATTTGCAAGATTTGACCTTGCAACTTGAAGAGTGCCGTCATGAAGAAGAAACTTCTTGGGAAGCCTTACTTCGAGAAAAAGATCGTGAGATTGGTCGTTGTCGACAAGAACTCAAATATAATGCGAGGTATACTCGAAAGTTGCTCAGAGAATGTGAGAGATATAAGCAAAAAGATAACAAGAGCGAGGATGGCTCGTCGTTGCAAAAGATGAGTAGAAGGAAAAATAAGTCATTTTCCAGAGAGTTCTTGAAAGCACAATACAATGAAACAATAGGAGGTGATGGAGGAGAGTTCAATGATTGGACTGATTTCAAGATGATTGAGGTAGTGAGGGATGCTTTTATGGTCCAAATTGAGGAGCCTATCAATGTGATGAAGAGGAAATAGACCCTTTAATGGTGATACCTTATACCTATGAAAGTCTTGTAAGTGCTCATTCTTTGCACGAAGAGGAGGAGGAGTGTAACACCAAGCAAAAGTTTCTAGAAAATGTTTGTTTCAAAGTGAGAGACCATCCACCTATACAAGCTAGATCTCATCGACGATCAGCCTCCTTTGTTTCTGATGCATTAGAAATTACTCAGCACTGGGAAGTTGAAGAGGGAAAATGCTTTACATTGGGGAGTCAATTGCAAGAACGAACCTTAACTAGATTGAGAGAGCTTCTACAAACATACAAACATGTCTTTGCTTGGTCCTATAAAGACTGACAAGGAGTGAAGCCTGAGATATGCCAGCATTACATTGATTTAGAGCCAAACGCTAGGCCGGTATGCCAACGTCAAAGGAGCACAAACCCTGTCTATGTAGAGCTTGTGAAAGCAGAAATAACAAAGCTGTTAGATGCGGGCTTCATTTATCCTGTGGCATACAGTGAGTGGGTTTCCCCAATTGTAATTGTTCCAAAGAAAAATCGTAAGATTAGAATTTGTGTGGATTATCGAAAGCTAAATGATAAGACTAAGAAGGATCACTTTCCATTTCCTTTCACTGATCAAGTTCTAGACCAAGTAGCAAGGCATAAATTGTATTCCTTCTTAGATGGTTTTAGCGGTTATAATCAAATACAAATCCACCCAAATGATCAACCAAAAACCACTTTTACAACAGAATGGGGAACTTATGCTTATCGAGTGATGCCATTTGGATTATGTAATGCTCCATCTACTTTCCAACGGGTGATGATGGCTTCATTTCAAGAGTTTTTACAAAAGTGGATGGAAATCTTTTTGGACGATTTTTCAGTTCAAGGGGATGAGGAGGATATGCCTGAGAAGTTGGTTGTCTTTGATCGTTGTCAGCAAACCGGTATTTCCTTGAATCCGGAGAAATGTGTTTTTGGCATTAAGAAAGGAATAGGTCACGTGATTTCATCTGAGGGCATTACTGTGGATGATAGTAAAATCAATAAGATACGTGATCTACCTGCTCCTACAACCATGAAGCAATTACGAGGGTTTTTGGGACATGCTAATTATTATCGCCGATTCATATTGAATTTTGCTTTGGTGGTAAACCCTTTAACTACTCTTCTTCGGAAGGATGTAACCTTTGAATGGTCACAAGATTGTCAGGAGGCTTTTGATACGAGATCAAAGATCGATTGATAAAAGCACCAATTTTGATACCCCCAGATTGGTCTAAACCTTTTCATATTCATGCAAACGCTTCACACACAACTGTAGGAGCAGTTCTTTGTCAAGCAGACGATAAGAAGGTAGACCATCCGCCGATTTATTATGCGAGTCGCAATTTGACAGAGACAGAGAGAAATTACACTACAACGGAGAAGGAATGTTTATCCATGGTATTTGCCGTGAATAAATATCGACATTATTTATTGGGCAAGTTTTTTACAATTTATGTGGATCATCAAGCACTAAGATACCTTTTGAACAAGACAGATCTTGCGGGGCGAGTAATTCGATGGATGTTACTTTTTCAAGAGTTTGTTTTTGAGGTGGTTACTCGTCCTGGAAAATCTCATGTATTGGCGGATCATCTTTCTCGGCTTTTGACTGAGGATATTGACGAGGGAGTGGATGATGAATTGCCTGATGCGGCATTATTTTTGACCGATTGTACACTTCCTTGGTTTGCGGATATTGCAAATTTCTTGAGCACTGCTCATTATCCAGGAGGCGCTAGCAAGTATGAAAAAAAGAAAATTTTATTGCAATCTCGCCACTACACCCTCTTTGGTGGTTATTTGTATCGTTATTTTCCTAGGGAGGGGGTGTATCATCGTTGTGTGCGAGAGAATGAGATACCTTCTATCTTACGTGCACTTCATGATGAGCCATGTGGAGGTCATTTTGCAGGGGAATTAACCGCTCGCAAAGTATTGCTAGCAGGGTATTGGTGGCCAACTGTTTATAAAGACTCTTTTGAGCATTGTAAATGTTGTGATAAGTGTCAACGGGTTGGTCGACCCACACCACAATTTACGGCCCCTTTAAATCCAATCTTGGCTTTAAAACCTTTTGAGAAATGGGGAATTGATTTTGTGGGTCCGATTGATCCACCCACTCGTTATCGATCCAATCGATTGTGTGCACGGATTATGTGACCAAGTGGGTTGAAGCTAAACCTTTGAAAACGGATAGAGCATTGGATGTCGCCAAATTTTTATATGAAAATATCATTACTCGTTTTGGTTGTCCATTGGAGTTGGTGAGTGATCGTGGTTCTCATTTTTTAAATGAGACCATTACGGAATTAACGGAACTTTACAAAATCAAGCATCGGAAATCCACTCCGTATTATCCTCGAGCTAATGGTCAAGTGGAGGTGACCAATCGAATACTGGGAACGATTTTAACCAAGACAGTATCAAAAAATCGACGTGATTGGGATGAGCGATTGTTTGAGGCTTTGTGGGCATACCGTACCACATTTAAGGTTACGACTCAAAATACACCTTTCACTCTAGTGTATGGTACAGAAGCAATTTTCCCAATAGAGAAGGAAATACCCACATTACGTGTTGCCTTGGAATCTCGACTAGGTGAGAAGGAATCTTTAGAGGCTCGATTACTGGCCTTGGTGAGGTTGGATGAGATACGTTTAAAGGCTCTGCAAAATGTTGAGGCGATGCAACATAGACGAAAGGCTTGGCATGATCATCACATAAGATGAGGGAGTTTCAAAAGAATGATCAGGTTTTAGTCTATGACAATCGATATTATAAGTTTCCTGGCAAATTACAAATGAGGTGGTTAGGCCCTTTCAAGGTGTTAGAGGCCTTTAATAATGGTTCTTTGATTGTCCAAGACCCTGATGCTGTAATAGCTCCTTTTCGTTGTTAGGTATTTTTTTGGTAATATTTTCTTGGCATATGTACACACCCATGCACGGCATTTACAAATATTTGTGTGCATTATTCTTGTGTTTGTGTTTCAGGAGGAGGAAGAGAAAGAAAGAAGAAGAAGAACAGAGTTCAGGAGAATAGTGAGTAGAGAGAGAGAAGAAAGAAAGAAAGAGTTTTGAAGTGTGAAAGAGAGAGAGTGAAGAGTGGAGTGAAGTGAAGATTAGCCAAATGTTGAATGCAGTGATGCTGTTGCAGATTGACTGAAACGTGGAAGTGTTTGAAATATTGGTTCTTTTTCATTAAATTCTTGGAAACAATTTACACAAAACCATTTTGACATTAAATTTCTTTATTCAGTTTAGAATGGTGAAGTTGTGTCTTGATGATCTGCTGGGTCATAGTAGTTTGTTCTTTTCCATTTGTGTGTCTGTGTGGGTGTGTGTAAATGAAACATTGTAAATTATTTCATACAAAAAGATGTCTTTTCGGTGTGTGTTTCTAGGATTTAGGCTGTGTGTGGTTGTTATTTAGGACGCATTCACGTTTTAGTGGATATTTAGTGCGTTGGACTAGAGAGTAGGAAGGCCAGTCACCTGCACAGATCCCAACGTGGTCCCTTCAAGGGTGAAGGAGGGAAGTAGTTAGGTGAATTAGTGGAAAAGTTGATTGAGGCAATGGAGGAATACTTTGATGTAACTGACTACAATGAGAGAAGCAAGATGGCTCTCGCCAGGTTAAAGATTGTGGAAACGGCCAGGGTCGCTTTGGAGGAATCACTACGAGACTAACCGCCATCTCAACCAAAATACCCAGACCTAGACCGATCTTAAAGCTTACCTCAGAAAGAGGTTTTGTCCTTTGGGATTCCTTGAAACTAAAATGAATGAGTTCTTGGAACTAAAGCAGGATAGCCAGACAATTAAAGAGTACCATCAAGCTTTTGCCCTTCTCCTCAAATATTCCCCGCCGCAATTGGATGAAGAGTAGCTGATGGCCAAATTCATTCGAGGAATGAACGAGCCATTGGACACCTTAGTAAAGAATGCCAAACCTGTCTCAATGGCCGAAGCAGTAAGAATGGCAAAATACTTTGCCAAAGCCTTTGTTGTTAAGGTTTTGCCAAAGCCTGCACCCTCTAACTTTAAAAGATTCCAAACCCCAGGAAGTACTTCAAACTTTCCTCCCCCAAAGAGGCAGCAAGGCCCAATTCAGAATAAGGATACTAGGAGATTTAGAAGTGAAGGAAGACCCTTCCCACAGAACACTTTCTCAGGAGCCCCACCTCTTTCAAGAATTCAGAGGGATGAGCTCAGAAGTGAGAACCGGTGTTTTGGATGCCAGGGTTTTGGTCACCAGCTGAAAGACTGCCCGACTCCTGCCATGTCAAGGGGACAGGGAAGTCAAGGACTGAGAGTGCAGAGACCAGCCCCTTCTTATCAGTCAAATCAAGGCCCATCTCGTCAAAATCAGGGCAATCCCAGGAGGACTCCATCTCAGCCTTTGTCCAGAGTAGCCTCAGAACGCCTTCCCAGAACTGCGGCAACCAAAGAGAAAGACTTCCACCTCAGACTGCAGTAGCCAGAGCAGTCACAATAGCAGAAGTAGTGGAGAAGAAAGAGGACAGATTTATGTAGCAATTGAAAACCAAGGGCCAAATTGCCAATTCTCCATCATCCATACTCCAGCTGAGAATCAAGGTAAGCCTTTTAAGCTTTTGACTAATTCAGGCAGTACTCATTCTTTCATTTTCCCTGGATGCTTACGTAAGCTAGTCTTAGATCAGAAATCAGGGAAACCTATGCAAGTTGAATTGGTCAGTGTGGTGGGAAGATTCTTTTCACTCACCTTGAGACACATCATATTCAGTTCAATCTAGATGGGAATTTAACTGACTGTCAGTTCAGAGTTATACCTTTGGGAGTTTTCAACGAGATCCTTGGAATGGATTGGCTCCATAAAAATCAAGCTGACATTCACTGTCATAATGGAACCATTTCCTTCCATGACCTTCATGGAAATAAAGTTCAAGGAACTGGAATTTCAGGATCCCCAAGTTTGCAATTAGTAAAGGCTTCTAAGTTACTAAAAGGACTTAGAAAGAAGCAGCTCATTTATGTTGTCAAAATGAATCCAGTAGAGACACAAAGTTAAAAGCTAAAGAATCTGAATGGCTAAATGAATATGATGATTTATTCCCAGTAGAATTATCAGAGATGCCTCCAATTTGGGAAGTAGATCATGTGATAGAATTGACCTCGGGAGTAGCCCTGCGCACATACAAAATGCCAGTTCTTGAAGCCATCAAACTCAAGGAACAGCTTAGATAGCTATTAAAGCAAGGATTTATAAGACCCAGTGTTTTACCTTGGGGTGCGCCAGTTCTCTTTCAGAAACAGAAAGACGAAACGCTAAGACTCTGTGTGGACTACAGAGGTCTCAATGAGCGAGACAGTTAAGAATAAGTATCCTATCCCCAAAATTGATGAGCTTCTAGACAAGCTAAGTGGAACCGAGATCTTCATTGAGATAGATCTCAAATCAGGGTATTATCAGATCAGGATTAATGAGCAAGATATCCCAAAGAGAGCCATCAATAATCAGTATGGGCATTATGAATTCACTATCATGCCGTTTGGATTAACAAATTTCCCAGCTACATTCAATTGCTTAATGCAGGACATTCTCAGAGAATACTTGGATGATTTTGTTCTTTTTTTCTTTGATGATATTTTGATTTACTCAAAGAATGCAACTGACCATGCAACTCATGTCAGAAAAGTTCTTGAGATTCTAAGGAAGCACCAACTCTTTGCAAAAAAGAGCAAATGCACTTTCTCTGTTGACCATGTTGAATACTTGGGCTTTATGGTATCCAAAGATGGCATTTCTCTAGATTCCGCTAAAGTCCAAGCAGTCATAGATTGGCCTGAACCAAAGATAGTGAAAGAAGTCAGAGGATTCATGGGATTAACTTGTTGGTATAGAATTTTTATACCAAAGTATTCTCTCATAGCTTCCCCCTGACTAATCTTCTCAAGAAGAATATCTGTTTCAATGTTCTGCCAGGTGCCAGAGTGCTTTTGATAAGCTGAAGACCACCTTGGTAACCAATCCTATTCTAAAGTTGCCAGATTTCTCTCTACCCTTTGAGGTAGTAACTGATGCTAGTGGTTTTACCATGGGAGGTGCACTCATGCAAGAAGGTCATGTAGTGCCCTATGAATCCTAAAAACTCAGAACGCATGAGAGGAATTATGCTGTCCATGACACCTGGAACTACTTTCAGTAGTATATGCCCTAAAGTTGTGGAGACATTACCTTACTAGGTCAAAGATTCACTTTGATGACAGATCATCAGAGCTTAAAGTGGATCTTCACTCAGAAGGATCTTAACATGCGCCAAAGAAGGTGGATGCAGACCCTGCAGGAATTTGATTTTAAAATCAAGTACCACCCACGCAAAGAAAATGTGGTAGCAAATGCCCTCAGTAGAAAAGCCTCCTTGCTTGCAATTAATGTAGTGTCAAATCCTTTGATTATTGAAACAAGTGAGAAGATCATGTAGGATAGATTATTTGGCCCTATTGCTACCCTACTTATGCAGGAAAGCAAAACTCCACAGGAGTTAAACCGAGTTCAGGGGTACAGCTTGGATGATGGAATTATGTGTTATAATCGCAGAATATACATTCCCAATGATGAGGGAACTAAGGTCAAATTCTCAATGAAGCCCATGACAACCTTATTGTAGGACATCCAGGTTTTATCAAAACCTGCATGTTTGTGAAGAAAAGCTTCTTTTGGCCTGGTCTAAAAAAGGATGTGCTTAATCATGTACGTCAATGCCTGACCTATCAGAAAGTCAAGGCCGAGAGAGTAAAAATACCTAGGAAGTTACATTCCCCAGATGAAGTGGGAATGCATCAGTATGGATTTTATTATTGGATTACCCTCAATGCAACCAGGTTACAACTCCATCTTCGTGGTAGTTGATAGACTAACCAAAGTTGCCCATCTGATTCCAGTAAAAGAAACCTACACTGCAGTGGATGTAGCCAGAGTGTTCCTCAAGGAAATCTTCAAATTGCATGGCCTACCCAGAAGAATAGTAAGTGATCGAGATCCCAAATTCACATCAAGATTCTGGACCAGTTCTGCATTTTTTGAAGCAGTAGGAACTTTCTTGGATCTCAGCACAACTTACCACCCCATGAACCAAGTAATCAAAGATATACTTCGGTCATGCTGTGGCAGGGAACCCAAGAAGTGGCTATGCTATCTGCACCTAGTTGAGTTCGCCTATAATGCTTCTTATCATAGAAGTATTGGGATGAGCCCTTTCAAAGCTTTGTATGGACAAGATTTCTTAACTCTATTAACTTGGTCTGACCCATTGATTAGGGTTGAGATGTCCAGACAAATGCTTGATGACATGGAGCAACAGATGCAGTCAATTCGCAAAGATATAAAAGCTGCCCAGGAGGATAGACAGAAGCAGTATGCAGATAAAAAGAGGATAGATAGAAAATTCGAAGAAGCAGATATGATCTTCATTCGAGTATGCCCCAAAAGAAGTTCTCTATCTCTTGGGAAGTACAAGAAGTTATCCCCCAGATATTGTGGACCATATCTGATTACAAAGAAAGTAGGTGACTTAGCCTACAAGCTTCTTCTGTCTTCTCATCTGAAAGTACTGCATAATGTATTTCATGTAGGTGACTTAGCCTACAAGCTTCTTCTGTCTTCTCATCTCAAAGTACTGCATAATGTATTTCATGTCAACCTTCGTAAAAAGTATAGACCAAGCCCAAATCATGTGCTTGATGATGATGAAATCTTAACTTCTTCAATCCAAGGGCAGATGGAACTCCAACCTGAAGAAATCCTTGATGTTCGAGAAAAGGTTCTTAAGAACAGAATTGTGAGAGAATTATTGGTCAAATAGAAGTTCTATCCTTTTGAAGATGCCACGTGGGAGAAAGAAGACGAATTGCCATGAGATTACCTCCAATTTGTGAGATGAGGACATCTCACATTTTTTTAAGTTGGAGAGAATGTAAGATTCCTCCCCAGAGCCTCTCAAGATGTCAAGTATCTTCCCCTGTAATCAAATCCCTCTTCAGATATATAAAAGATCTTGTTTCTACCTATTTTGGCTTCGAGAGAGAAAATGTTTTAGAGAGAGGTTATTCAGATTTTAGATATTTTTGGATGGAAAAATATATCTTCTTATTAAAAGAAATTCCCCAAAAACAAAAGTTCAAAAATATTTTCAGAAGGTGCATTAGAAATCAATTATAATATGTTCAAAAGGCCTTATCCTAGGGGTCCAGATTTTTTAAAAATTTTAAATTAAGGTTTTGAGGGGCCAATGAGATTCATCCAAATGTGTGGAGGAGATAAATAGAAGAAATAAAGAAAATCCTCCCAAAAATGAGTAAATACTCACATAAGATGAAGAGTGGACTAAGGACCAAAGGAAATACTAAAAAAATGAAATTTTGACACCTCAGAGTGGGGATTCTCCCTTATGAAGGAGGTGCTTATTTCACATGCATGGTGGAGTTTTAAATTCCCAAAAACTGAGATATTTCATCTCTCCTCTCTCCTAATTCAAGTCTAGTTCCAAAAAGTAAGCTAAACTGACCTAAAAATGGTCAAAATTTGACGAAACTGATCTGGAAAATTCTAGAATCAGTTTGCTTGGTTAGAAGCTCACTTTTTCCTATAAATAGAAGCCTCCCCCTTTGTTGAAGCTTAATAGTGTTTTATGCACTGTTACTCTACTCCTCCCAGAGCTAAAAATTGTGAATTTATTAATAATTCATTAGTTTTTGACCATTCCCTCTTCTAAAGAATTGGTGGCCACTCTTGTTGCAAACAAGAGTAGATCCCTGAAACCATCAAGCCAAAGGAAAGCTCTCGAAAATTCATGTAAGTTAGAAATCCTACTTTTTCTTTATTCTTTTGATGGTTTTCTAATTTTTGTTATCTTTAAAATGATAAATTAATTCCATGCCTTGTTGGAAAGGCTTTCCCCCTCTCTTCATTCTTAAATTCAGCATTTCTTTATCCTAGTTAAGTAATCAAATTATTAGAATTAAACTTTTCATATTGTTTCTCTTTTAAAAGTGGAATCTGATTAGTTTAGAATGCTTTAAACCATTTGGGGATAATTTTTAAGTAATTTAAGGTTAGAAAAAATTAAAAAATGGTCAGCCGTACCAAAGATACATATTGGTTATTTATCTTATTATAAAAGAGTGATTTTCATTAGGTTTAAATTCTATGCATAGAAAGATGCATATTGATTATTTTTTTATTATAAAAGAGTGATTTTCATTAGATCTGAATTCTATGCATAGAAAGATGCATATTGATTATTTTTCTTATTATAAAAGAGTGATTTTCATTAGATTTAAATTCTATGCATAGAAAGATGCATATTGATTATTTTTTTATTATAAAAGAGTGATTTTCATTAGATTTAAATTCTATGCATAGAAAGATGCATATTGATATTTTTTATTATTATAAAAGAGTGATTTTCATTAGATTTAAATTCTATGCATAGAAAGATGCATATTGATTATTTTTATTATTATAAAAGAGTGATTTTCATTAGATTTAAATTCTATGCATAGAAAGATGCATATTGATTATTATTTTTATTATAAAAGAGTGATTTTCATTAGATTTAAATTCTTTACATAGAAAGATGTATATTGGATAATGTTTTTTATTATAAAAGTGTTACTTTCATCAATATTTATTTTTATGCATAAATAGATAGAAAAGAATTTTTTTAATTATAAAAGTGTTACTTTCACTAATATTGATTTTTATGCATAAATAGATGCATAAAAGAATTTTTTTTATTATTATAAAAATGTTACTTTTACCAATATTGATCTTTATGCATAAAATGATGCATAAAAAAATTTTTATTATTATAAAAGTGTTACTTTTATCAATATTAATTTTTATGCATAAAAGAAAATTTTTTATTATAAAAGTGTTACTTTCATCAATATTGATGTTTATGTATAAAATGATGCATAAAAGAATTTTTTTTAATTGCACTAAATTGGTATTTACCCAAAAATAGATGTTTATCTGAAGGGAATCCTTGTTATCCGAATGAATTTGGTTAGACTATGAGAGGGACGGACAGTAAACCTACTTGTCCATCTCTCGATCTGAATCAAGCAAAAACTTCGTCCGATTCTAGTTCCTAAATACAAAGAACAGACCACTGAACTAGTTTTCCTTTGACCGAAATCACCAAGAATCTAGTTGGACAATCAGTCAAGTGATGGGTAGATTACCCTGATGAGAGATCAAGGATCCTCATTATGAAATTGGGTACTTTTGTTGGAGCATTTAAGAGACAGGCCACAATAAATGCTAACATTCCTTAAATCATGTCAAGGGTACTTTTCAGTCTCGTTATTTTAGTGTTATTTGAACTTTTGAAACGTCTATTGTACAAATATTCCCACCAAACACGTCCATTTTTCCTCTCATCATCATTTGAGTGCTCTCTTTCTCTCTCTCTCTCTCTCTCTCTCTCTCTCTCTCTCTCTCTCTCTCTCTCTCTCTCTCTCTTCTCTTCTGTTCTATTCTTTTCTATTATACCTTTGCATAGTGGATTATACTCTAATGTCTATTGCTAACTCTTTACTCAATGTAAGAGAACATAGATATTTGCTATTAACATAGATCAGGTCTACTCATCTTGGAGAAGTATTCATCACCGAGCATTGTTGGACAAAGATGAGGCAAACATACTATGACTAGAGGAAAGAAAACACATTGATTTGTGGGTGGATGGAACTAATGAGTCCGTATTTAGCTCGGTATCAAAATTGGTATTATAATTGGTAATAGCTCCAGTTCACAAAGTTGGTATTTAGCTCGGTATCAGAGTCGATAATAACAGCCTTGGTATAAAAGTCGATATTAGCGTTGGTTTATAGTCGATATAACAGTCGATATTCAAGTTAGTAAAAAATTCATAAATTCAGTTTGAATACAGACTTGAATATCAACACTATTACCAACTCTGTTACCGATGGTACTATCAACCCTATTACTGATAGTACTACCGACCTATTATACCGACTGTACATTATTAATGTGAGGTGGGAATATTATCCAAGGTCCTTGGTGGGGGTATGCTAGCCCGCACCAAGGAATCTTTATGGGGATGAGGTGCAATGGATTGGCATAGCACGGACCGATGTTAGGCACACGTAGAAGCACTCATGCATCGACGACGAGTAGGCACATTAGGCCTCCCACGTTGCGAGTGAGGTTCCGTGATGTCGAGTACCTCCAAGGGATGCCCTCCTTGCCTTGATGGTGAGATTGTCGGAAGTTGAAACACGATGGACCGGCGAGCATCCGCCATTTCCACCGTTTCGGTCCCATTCCCACGTTCTGGCAATCTCACTGTCAAGGTGGGGAGGGCATCCCCTAGAGGCACTCGGCATCACGGAACCTCACTTGCAATGTGGGAGGCCTAGCGTGCTTCTACATGTGTCTAACATGGGTCCATGCTACACCACTGCATTGCACCTCATCCCCATAAACATGCATATTCCTTGGTGCAGGATAGCATACCCCCAAGGCACCAAGGGCCTTGGATAGTATTCCCACCTCACAATTGAGGTTAATACCGACTCCGCCACTATGAGTCCTAAAAATTGCTAAGTGTGATATCCTCGGTGTTATAGTCAGTATCTGGCCAATATGTTGTAGTGCTAGACCATGTTAAAAGATTTTATTAGGTACGATATAAAAGACACACATTAATTTTCATTATACATGTGATGCACAATTAAGATAATATTAGATAATTTGGAAAAAATCTCACTTTGGGAAATAACTTTTCAATATAATATTGGCCATACCTTGACCATATTAACTCCAAATTTATCAAAGATTATATATTTAGATTCTACCCTTAAATATCTTTCCAATGATATGTCATGTGAAGGTTTTAACAAAATCTTGGATAGGTTCACCCATGATCCCATTTTTCAAATGGGAATGGGATTGCTCCCAAATTATCGAATATGGTGTTAATTGATGAGTATACCTGTGAGTGTCGAGGTTTCTACAATAATAGAGGAACTTGCACTTTGATGTTGCAACATGCTTGGAACACTGAGGAATATTATACTTATCATACCACGAGACACTCCTACAAAGCATACATTTTGTAAGTACATTCACTGCACATATACATTACATTGTCATTACTATTTAGTCAAATTATACCTAGCAATTTTTTTTGGATTGATTTCAAAACACCTTAGACTAGGTAAGATGGATTATTATGCCAAAATGGTGCATTTGGCACTTCACCTCTAGCCAAGCTTATCTGCAGCATAACCAAATTATGAACATTAGTAGTTTAATAAAAGGTAAGATGGATTGGTTTCAAAACACCTTAGACTAGGTAAGATGGATTATTATGCCAAAATGGTGCATTTGGCACTTCACCTCTAGCCAAGCTTATCTTCTGCAGCATAACCAAATTATGAACATTAGTAGTTTAACTATTTATTAATAAAAGTAATCAATTACAATTAAAAGAGTGGTCTGCCTGTGTTGTAGCATGATCCGCTTTGTTAATTTTTAGGGTTGTCTCGATGGGGGGCCAAATGTCATCCTTGAAATCGCAAATCAACATACTCTGATGCAATGTCAACATTGTTATCATCTTCTTTCCCTCCTGCATTGCTTCTGTTGAAGTTACAAATACGAGAAGATAAAAAGTAGTGAGTGATCTTTCTAGATTGTTTTACACCTGAATGCAGTATGACTTGGTTTTTTAGGACCCCACCATTTCCTCAAATAGGTTCCCAAAATATAATCTTTTGAGGTCACCGACATCTTCCTTATCTGGAAATTGTATTTGGTACTTATCTGTAATTTCTGTAAGGATTGCCACACCTTGTGCTTCAATCTCATGCCATATCACTTCTCATCTTAGCTAATCTCTAAATATACTTGCATTTTACATCACCATTGAAATTGTTATTAATACAAGGTATAGTGCTTTGTATATATCAAGAAAATAGGGAAAGTAATAATTACTTACTCTTTGGGATTTACAAGTCCTTAAGCTTTCAAAAATCTCTATCAATCAAAATATCTAAAATCATAGCTTTTTGGTCATTTGGCAATGTGCTTAGATGCCAAGCTATATAACCTATCCTCCATAAAAAAATTTGGTCTGTCAGATGTCCCAATTTACTTGCACTAGTTAGACAACAACACACAACGCTAAAATCAAACCACAAAATTAAGAAACATTTACGTTGTTACACCTATCAAAATGACTAAGAGAGAAGTAGATAGGTTTTTTTACTCAAAGAAACTATCTCCTTATGCAGGGTTTGGAATTATGACACCATCTAATAGCATGCCTCCCCTTTATCTCATCTTTATAAAAAGAAGTTCTCCATTTGTCTCCAAACTTCTTTGTAGTCAAGGAATCTACAAGGGGTAAATCTCTCCTAGTGCAAGCAAGGTACTGATCCTATATTTCATAGGTTTAAACTTCATTAGTATGAGAATATATAGATACTAATCTTATATTATAAATGTTAAAATTATTTATTCCTCTACAAAGCCATATAAAGAACATACTTGGAATACTATTTGGGATAGCTCTGAAAGTTCACAATTTTACCAAGATGGGCGATCCTTCCTTTTTTGCATCACGGTATGATTCTCCATCGATGCCTTGTTCATTGCTCTTATATATTGCTTCATAATTGTTTCTTTATTTGATAATATGAGTGTCCTAATGAATCACATTTTGTCCATAGGAGACGATGAAACATAGCCCACTTCATTTAGCCTATGATAAACAAAATATAAATTATGGCAAATGAAAAGCATACCCCACTTGGACCATACTAAGTCAAAGAGATTTAAAATAAATGTTCTCGTAGTGTAGATGTTACCTTACATATTTAAGCATGCTATGATGGTGAGGAGATCTCCCTCCACTATCCTCATTAAATTTAATTAGGATAGCGTCAACACATGAATGTCTTGATACAGTCCCCCACACATAAAACATCTTTTAGATAAGAATGTCCACTATGTGTCTTTGATCACATCCTCGAAATCCTCATTTTTTGTTCTCCATGTCATCCCATCTACTAACAACATGCTGAGGATTATGGGATGAGAAGATGAAGAAAATGAACCAGCACCTATCAGTAACATAGCCATTTGTGTAGAATTCTTTTGCAAGCTTCTTCTACATAAATTACACTCTTTTTATGGAGGAGTTAAGTTTGCACAAGGGAATAGGTGGCAAAGGAGTGAATTTGTTTACCTACAATGTACATACAAAGTTTGTGCTTTCTACTTAAAATAAGACCTTTTGCAAGATTAACTGTAAAGTGGATAACACTTACCTTTACTCTATTTAGACTGTCTTGTAGAAGTTCAAGCCAAAGATGAGTTTCATGTGCAACCATAAAGTGGTCTTCATTCTCTCCTTTTTTTTAATACCCTCTTTCACATCTTCTACTTTCTTTGTTTCTTTCATGGATTTTAATGCACCTCAGTCGAATATCTTAGTGGCAAGCTTACATCCCCGCCATCTCTCTAGTATCAACATACAATCAGTCAAGATTCTACTAATTTGAGGAGATCATATGTGATCGATTCCTACGAAAAGAAATTGGACAAGGCAAAGTGGTGGGCATAGGGGGGAGGAGCACTATAGAACATCTGCAGGTTTTTAGCTTACTACAATCTCATTTGGGTTGTCGTGGTTCTATTGGGGGGATTTGTGTTGTTCTACCTGGGCTCTACAGATTTGTGCATTATGACCATCTTGTTGTTGCTGCTATAGAAGTTAGGCATCTAGCTTCTATAATCTTCTTCAGTAGTAGGCTTGCAAGGAAAGCCCTATTTTTTTAACTCACTAGCACCACTTACACACTGTTTATTTCTAGTATAGGCACAAAACCTTCGCCTTTAATTTCCATTGTTTCTATGCAGCTATGGTATCTCCATCGGCATTAGCACCTTCAACAATCTCTCCAACCCTAGAGGGAGGTAACACATACGTAGTGCTACCACCAAATCAAATTTGGTGATTTTTATTACATGAACCACACCAAATCAAATTTGGTGATTTTTATTACATCAACCACACCGGGAACAACAAATCGTTTACTTAGTCTTTTTGAAGAAATTATGTTAATTTTCGTGACAAGTATGGTGATGTTTCTTGGCTTGGAGCTCTTATTCTCATTGAGGGTAATAACTTTATCTAAAATCCCCCATCAATTTGCATTTCTATCGGGTCATTTGGGATTAATCAGCTTAATTTCAAACTCTATTTATAGCCAATTTCTTTCCTTCTTTAATCCTATCTACTTTTATTTTCTTAATCATGGCACCAACAATTATTACCTCATCGTCTAAGTTCCCAAATAAGTTTAATGGACAAGGATTTCATACTTGGAAAATTAAAGTAAAAGGGAACTTAATGAGAAAAAAGGCTATGGGGTCTTGTGAAACCATTGAGTGAGGAAGAGGGGGTTGCAAATAGAATCAAAAGCCTTATGACATAATTAGTGTATATTAAATCACCTATTCTAGAGGAAGATGCCATAGCAATCTTACTCAAAAGCATGCCTCCCAGTTTTGCTCAAAAGCTTATGTTGTGTCCTCCTCTAACAAGAAGAAATGTGCTCATTGTGGAAAACCATCCATGCTTCATCCAAAGACTTCTTCATTAACAATCCATGCTCTCATTAAGGGAAAACCAACCACCCATCTAGCAGGTGATACCTCAAGGAAAAGAAACATAAGAAAAAGAATAAGGCTCACATTGTTGAGGCAGAGGAGAACCACTTTGTGGCAACAAGTGGAATTGAAGGCTTTAATGATTATATGCATTTTAACTCTTTTGTACACTCTTTTTTGGGATTTTAAGACTTTGTTTTTATCCATTCCCTTGATTATTGTAAGAGAAGAGTACACACACCCTATTGTTATGAAAAGGGGGGGGATCTGTCTCATTGTTTCAAGGAGGATAGTTGTAGGCTATGTCCATGTATTGTCTTTTTAAGTTTGGCTTAAGGGGGGTTTGTTCACCCAACAATAAGCCCAACTTGTAGTCCCTAGCCTTTCTAATTATCTTGCATAGGATATCTTTTAGCCTAAGATCAAAGATGTAATCTAACACCAAATGCCATAAGTAGTGATGTCATCCTAGCAATGTATCCAGTCATATTAAGTGTACCTCTCATGGCTATATAAGCACTATGTACAAGATCATTTGACACAATGTAATCATATCCTTTTTGTTATGAGTATCTCACTTGTATTTCCCTCTTAAATTCTAACAAAACGTGCATTTTCTTTCCTTTGCAAATAGCTTTTTTTCCCTAAGGAAATCGAACACCAAGCATAAATGTTGCAGGTGTGATTTCCTTGACTTATTGCAAACAAGCATGTCGTCTAGAAAAAGAACTATGAATTTTCCTAGATATGAACTTAACACACCATCCATAAGCATCATAAAAGTTTCTGGTGCATTTGTCAAGCCAAATAGCATCACTAAGAACTCATAATGTCCAAAACAAGTCCTAAACACGGTCTTAGGAACAACATGTTCCCTTATTTTTACATGTTAATACTCCGATCTAAGATAAATCTTAGAAAAATACCGTGTACCATGAAGTTGGTCAAGGAACTCATCAATGCGTGGCATGGGGTACTTGTTCTTAATCGTAATATGATTAAGAGTGCAATATTCTATGCACATCCACATAGAGTAATCTTTCTTTTTAAACAAAAGAATGGGAAATGCTCAATGTGAAGAGCTCGGAACACCATCATGGGGAATATGGGAATTTCCCATAAGTTTGGGACATGTGGTCAAATCTTTAGATTAATCATAACTTGAACACCGTTACTCCAAATTGAGCGCTCTATAGCTCACTAGATTCCATTTTCCAAGCGCTTTCCAATAATAGGTCACATGATATGGTTTTGAAAAACTTATAGGCATGTTATCCAGGTCCCACCTTTTTAGTATTCAAAAAATGGGAGTTGGAAAATTCCCAAACTCACGAATATAGTGTTTCGGTCTAATAAACCCTTTCTTCATATACTCGGCTAACTATCATTCCACCTCTTGTACCTCGGATTGGCTGACCTTGTAAATACGCTTTCTTATTATGGGTTTTGACCCAGGTATTGAGATGTCAATCTCAACACGAGCTGACACTTATGATATAATTGGGTGACTGTTTCCACTACTTACATCACTGGCGTGTTTGGTAGGATGCTGACATGATAGATCTTTGCCAGTGATTCTATAGCTAGACTACACTAGCTCTACGAGTCCACCATTGAGTTATGGCATACAAGTATCTTGTCAACTCACTCACTTAGTGTATTCACATTATGGACCATATGTACATGGTCTTATGTTATATTTTCCTTATCTTTTTAGCAGAACCTTTTTGTTGTGAAGAAGAAGAAGAACAGTTTTCAGACTCTCATCTTGTGTGTTCTCTTCTAGGGTTTGTGTGAGTATGTGTGTGCTTGCAAGAGCTCAAGATCTCTTCCTCCCTATATCTTTTCATGGTATTATAGCTTGGTTCATGCTAAGAAGCTGAGAGAAAAGCAAGAGTAGCACATGAAGCGGTACGAGAGTAAAAGCTTCACCTACTCTTTCTCCTTTTTGTGTTCGCTACTACACCCTTGTTTGTCGGGAGCTCTTCACGAGGCACCGACAAACGAACTCCGATTCAAAAGCTAACTTTCTGGGAGCAGAGTTGTAGGGTACCTATGTCATCCTTTGGACATAATTTTTGTGGCTGAAATGTGTTTCGGGTGCATCTGGACCTCCGGTTTTCAGTTCACTGTCATTTACGGGACTGCAGGCAAATTTCGATCTCTGGAGAATTTTATTTTTGGAACTGCAGGAAGGTAAATTAGTCTTATAGTAGGTGCTATTGGGTGTATGTATGCAAATTGAGGTCACTGGTTATGACAGTTTGGGTGTAATACAGTACTACTGCAAATAATACTATAGTTTATGCAGGTCAAACAAGAGTGCTATTTTTTGGGATTTTGTGTTATAGACAAGATGTCGAATGATGGACCAGTTTGTTGTAGAGGCACTTGACAAGAACAAATTCCATGCTTGGAGGTTTAGATTGACAAATTTTTTGATGGGAAAAGGCTATTGGGAAAAGGTGAACATGAGGAGGCACTAGGAGTACTGGAGATTAATCCAACTGCTACAAATATAAAAGAATACAAGGATTGTAATCAAGGAGCAAGGAAAGTTATGTATTGGATTTCTATTAGTATCAAGGACACCATGATTGGGCATTATATACAGGATGCCAAGTCACCCAAGGAGTCATGGGACACCTTGGTGAAGTTGGATGAAACTAACACCAAGGCACGAAACATTCAGTTGAAGAATGAGCTTCCTACTGTGGAGAAGAAAAACATATCTATGAATGATTATGCCTTTAAGATCAAGGGAATTGTGGAATCCCTTGAATGTATTGGTGTTTTTGTTGATGATGATGATAAGGTGGAAGTATGTCTATGTAATCTCGGGCCAAAATACAAGGCATTCAAAATGTCTATTTAGAATCCAAAGAACATTCCTAACTTTACAGATTTGGTATCGATGTTGATCATTGAAGAAAAGAGCTTGGGTGAAGCCCAGTCTTCATAAAACAAAGGCAGTTTAGAGCAACAGGCCTTCTACACAAGTGCAAGTAGAGGACGAGGTAAAGGTCGAGGTTGTGGGCAAGCTAGTGGAGCTGAATAGGTAATCAAAATTATGGTCAACAACAACATTAGTCCAATGAATCATAACAATAACACAAAAGTGGAAGAGGCCAGTTTAGAGACAGGGGAAGTAAAAGAGGTGGTAGAAATTGGCAAAGGTAACAAAATGATACACGAGGCTATTTTTACTGTGGCAAACAAGGATTTAATATTCACGTGATCACAAGATTTTTTGTGATAATAACACATGTGAACAAGTTATTCACATGTTCTCATGTTACCGTTCACAAAATAACAGGTCACTTGCCATTTGGGAACCCCTTAAAAGCTTTGCTACACATGGGAATAAGCTATTCACATGTTCTCATGTTATCATCTTCACATAATAGCAGGTCAATGGCCACCTAAGATGATTTTTTATGCCCGACAAAGATAATTTTTTTAGGCCCTTGTGAAAGCTTTGTGAATATAACATGTGATCACAAGATTTTTTGTGTTATTAACATATGTCATTAACATGTTCACATGTTCTCGTTTATGTCAATGAAATCCCTGGTGGCAAATCTGGGCATGTGCGGGCAAATTGCTATAAGAAGAAAAATGACATGAGAAGTGGAAAAGTGCAACAAAGTAATTATGTTCCCTCTAGCAAGTAAAAAGTTAGATCGTGCGCAGCGTAACTACTCGGCTTACGAGCGAGAGTTACTAGCAATAGTTCATGCACTGAAAAAGTGGATACACTATTTATATGGTGCTACTTTTGAGGTCCGGATGGACCATGAAAGTCTAAAATAGCTTTCAAGTCAAAATGAACTGAAGGGTAGAAAAGCTCGGTGGGCGGAGATTCTACAGGAGTTTGACCTTCAGATACGTTACCAAAAAGGTAAGTATAACGTGGTGGCAGATGCACTTAGTCGCATGCCATAGATTAATGAACCTTTCTTGTTTATCTGCATCATAGGCAGCCCATCATCTTCAACTTCACCCCGTGAGACAACCCATCAACTCAAATTTTTCTCAAACACAGAAACTAGCCATTACATTATCTCTCTGCAGTACAAGGATTCTGAGAAAGCCCATCATCTTCAGTCTGTTAGAAAGAGAACTCACTTCTCTAGTCTGGTTTTTTCTCGGCCGCCGCAGAAGGAGCCCATCATCTTCTATGTCTTGCTTCTTCGCTACAAAGAAAGTCCACCAAAGCTCAAATGGGGTTGTGCCCATAGATGTTTTATAGGCTGTTCTATATGCCCAAAGAACTGAGTGCAACTTGTGCTCCCAATCAGTCCTATGTTCCTCACCAATCTTTGTGAGTGCTGTGCAAAGAATCTTGTTAGTACTCTCAGCTTGACCATTGGTCTGGGGATGATAGGGTGCATAACACTTGTGAATTACCATAAATTCTTGAAGTAAAAACTCTATGACCTCATTCACAAAGTGCACACCTTGATCACTAACGATTTCAATAGGTAAGCCATAGCATGTATACACGTACTCATATAAGAACTGTTGAAAGAACGGTAGAGGGGGAGGAGACACACACACAGGAGCAAACCCTAATGTATATTGCAAACCCTAACCATAGAGGGAAGCCATGTCCACTCTCACACAAAGCATAATGCACTAATCCATAATCCACACAACACACAATGAGTTGTGTCCACACTCTACTAACCCTAGCTAATGTCCACACACTATGACCAGCTGGACACACGGTCATTTATGTCTCACACATGTTCCTACCTAATCTGCCAGCACATAGCATAGCTGGCTCACACTGACATCGAGCTTGAATCTCAACAGTCCCTCTCAAGCTCATGATGTACTGCTTTGATGAAGATGTAGATGAGCTTGGGAAATGAGTTGTGTCCACACTCTACTAACCCTAGCTAATGTCCACACACTATGACCAGCTGGACACACGGTCATTTATGTCTCACACATGTTCCTACCTAATCTGCCAGCACATAGCATAGCTGGCTCACACTGACATCGAGCTTGAATCTCAACAGTCCCTCTCAAGCTCATGATGTACTGCTTTGATGAAGATGTAGATGAGCTTGGGATATCAAGACTCTCAACACTCCCCCTCAAGCTCATCCCATGTACTCCCAACATAGTCCGGAAGTACTCAAACTTCTCCCTGCTAAGTGGCATCGTAAAGATGTCTGCCTCCCAACTCAATTAAGCATCATTGACAAAAAAAATTACATAACCCTCTTCTCCAAAGTGTAAAGCATCCAATTGCTAAAGAAATTGTAGAAGATATCAAGTACCCAATGAGAAATCGATCTCCTCGTAGGCAAAATGATCAAAAACTGCTCTGTTTTCACTGTTTGAGCTGCGCCGCCTGCATTTGAGGCCTTTGGGAGTGTTTAAGGTATTAATTGAAGATGGGTTTGAGTCCCCAACACACCTAGGCATATGTGTAATCCATCAATGGTTGGATTTTAGCAAAAAACTCACTCCAAATGCATCAATTTTGGGCTTCCTTCTCTCTGTTTTGGGAGAGCTCAAAAACCAGAGATTTTCACGCATCCAAATGCTTCTAAAATGCTCCAAAATCACAATAGGGCTTGCATAGGAGTTGCCATTACATCCCTCATTGTCAGATACATGTTTGCTTTGCCAGATTTACATGTATTTCCACCATACATCAATGTTCCCAAGCTTTAATGGAAAGCTTCCAAAAAATAGAATTTTTCTTTGCTTTGATTTTCTTTGATTTGCTTTGTTTTTGCCTGTATCACCTGCAATCCGCTCAAGGATGTTTGGAAGACCTTACCCGGTAGGCCAAGCTCTCAGATCTGATAGTATTTGGTGTGCTCCAAGCTTCACAGCTCCAATGGCAAGCTTCACAGCTTCTCTTCACAGCTTCTTCTCCCTCTTCACTCACTCACTCATAAACCCTAATAAACGGCACAAGGCTCTGATACCATGTTGAAAGAACGGTAAAGGGAGAGGAGACACACACACAGGAGCAAACGCTAATGTATATTGCAAACCCTAACCATAGAGGGAAGCCATGTCCACTCTCACACAAAGCATAATGTACTAATCCATAATCCACACAACACACAATTGGACACACGGTCATTTATGTCTCACACATGTTCTTACCTAATCTGCCAGAACATAGCATAGCTGGCTCACACTGACATCGAGCTTGAATCTCAACAAGAACTTGGCTGTGGTTCTGGCATCATTTTTGACTATAGCCTTTGCTTCTACCCATTTGGTCAAATAGTCAGTTGTGCGACTATAATATATTCGACATGCGTGTGTGACGAGCTGGAGGTTTAATGGGACCGACAAAATCAATACCCCATTTGGCAAACGCACGTGTGCTTAACATAGGCCGCAATGGCATATTGTCCTTTGTGATGGGAGGTTTGGTCCTTTGACAATCGTCACAACGTTTTACATATTCTTTGGCATCCATTTGTAGGGTTGGCCACCAAATCCTAGACCACCTAATCAACTTAGCTGTGGTATTGCCCGAAAAGTGTCCACCCCCAACACCTGCATGTGCATGAGTCAAGATTTTCAAGTAGTCAGCTTCACATACACACATGCGCAAGTTGCCATCCTTTCCCCTCTTGTAGAGTTGGCCCTCTATCAGCATATAGTTGGCCGCTTCAACTTCAATAGCATGCTTTTGATATTTAGGAATTGTTCGATCAGTATGACCATGCTGAAGATAGTCCACAATATACTTGCTCCAACTTGGTGTAGTTGAAATTTGGAATAATGTGACATTATGAATTGGTTGTTGAATTTGACATGAAGCACAGTTACGAACAAATTTTTTAGCATCCGCATGCATGGTAGGCCACCATTGCCCATCCTGAGTTATACGTCACACACAAGTAGCTGATACCAATACCCTCATGTGCCCATTCCAAGATCTCCTCATATTGGTCAGGGTTAGGTATAAGCCACAACACTCCATCATTACCCTGACGATATAATCTCCCTGAGATTAACTTGAATGGTTGCCATAGGTCCACATTAGGACCCGCTAGTTGTATCTATCCACTTGTCAAAATTTCTAAGATGGGTTCAGACCATTTAGGAGCTGTCTCTACAAGGAAAAGTGTTGAATCTAACATATCATCATCCACACCCACAGGAGCTTCTCCAGAGGTGATTCAAGACAAATGATCTGCCCTAAGATGAGTTGTTCCTTTTCGGATTGCCACTTCAAAATCAAACTCAAGAAGGATGACAAACCACCTCCTCACAATCCTTCCAGTTGCACAAGGCTTATTCACCAAATATAGCAGTGCTTGATGGTCCACAAAAAATATAAATTTGTTTGCCAAAAGGTAATGGTGGCGAAACTTTTTCACTGCATATATCATGGACAAACCTTCTCTTTCTCTTGTGGTATAATTCTTCTCAGCATTGTTCAACTGTCGACTAGCATATGAGATTGGGAAATCCTTATTATGTTCTCCCGATTGAGCCAAAATACATCCAATTTTGCAAAGTTTGAAGAAGCATCAATATGGACATGAAAGATTTGGTTCCAATGTGGTGCCCGTAAGATGGGTGCAGACACTAATGCTTGCTTCAACTTTTCAAAGGATTCTCGTCAGTCCAATTAAACTTTACAAGAAGAGCATATAATTGTCTGGCTAGGACAGCGTACATGTAGATGAATCGACGATTATAGCCACAATGTCCCATGAATATTTGTACCCCTTTAGGGTTGATAGAATGAGGTAATGAAACAATGACATCAATTTTATCCATATCTATTGAGATCCCATTGCAAGAAACAATATGGCCCAAAATTTTCCCTTGTCCATGAATTTGCACTTGTCAGGATTCAAGCATATACGATAAACTTAACACTTTTGAAACACAAGTCTGAGGTGTTCTATATGATCATCATGCTCTTGTGAGTGAACACATAAATCATCCATACGAATCTCAAGAAATAGCCTAAGGTACCTCTTGAATACATGACTCATTAACTGCTGAGAGGTGCATTTGTTAGACCAAATGGCATAACATGATAGGCAAAGATGCCATCTTCAGTAGCAAAGGCTGTCTTGTGTTGATTCTTCGAATCAATTGACACTTGATTGTAACCGGAGAATCCATCTAAGAAACTATATGCCTTTTTCCCAGTAACTCGTTCCAAAACATGATCCGCGATTGGAAGTGGGTAATGATCACATACTGTAGCTGCATTTACCTTCTTGAGGTTTACACATACTCGAAGTTTTCCATTTTTCCTGGGCACCACTACAATAGGGGAGACCCATCAGTGTGTTCAATCTCATAGGATAAATTTTTCCTCTAAGAGCTTGTCTATTTCTTCTTTTATCTTTCGTGCACAATTATCATTGTAAGTATAAGGACATTGCTTGGAAGGCTTTGCATCCTCTCGCAATGGAATTGTATGCTGACATATGCTTGGATCAACTCCTTTGAGGTCTTTATAACTCCAAGCAAAAACATCGCGATACTCCTTTATTGTTTGAATTAATAACTTCTCCTCATCTAAGGACAAGTCTGTGGTAATCCACACATAGCGAGGTTCTTTTCCTGGCTCAGAGAGCGATATCAATTTTTTTTGCATCTTTTGGACCATCATATGAAACCCCTGGCATGCTTGGCTTTTGTCGCATGGGCTGTTGAAGAACAATCTTCCGATCTTGAAGAGTGTACTGTGTGAAGTTGGGGGGAACATTGAGACCTTGTTCTTGTCCACTTGAGTCATCACTAATTGAAGACCATGCGGTTTTGAGCTCTCTTTTGCAATCTTGCATCAGAGTTTTTCGTTCAACCTTTATCTTTGCACTTCCAACACTCTCTTTTGAATCTGTTTGAGATTTGAGTTTTTGTTTTGGTCTCTTTATTTTTTTATGATTTTTGCTAACAGTTTTTAGCTTTTCTCTTGGTTGGAATCCATCTAGTCGTTTTACTTGGTCTTTGATACTATCTTGTGCTTAGACATAGTATAGATATCCATTCTTTCCTGAGAAGTGAGGTGGTGGTCGAGAGTGTTCATTCTTAAACTCCTCATCTTCGTTTTGTGTTCTCTCACATCGTTCCCTCTCATCTTGTTTACGGATTCTCTTATGGCTCTTATAGCATTTACTTCGAGGGATCTCTACTTGAACCTCCCTTCCTCTCAAGACTAGGCATGCCTTTCCTAACTCTTCCTCGGGGATTATCACATCATCATCAAAATCAGAGTCCCATCCATCTTCCTTATCAGCATCATTAGCAAATTCGAGTGTTAAATCCTCCATTGAGACTTCCTCTACATGCAGTGCTATTGTGGATGCATCATCTGATACACTTCGATTACCCTTAAGTCTCTCAGTTTTGAAATCCTTACATGAGGCTCCACACATCCACAGATCTTCTCGCCCATCTTACAATGTAACTCTTGAGCCCTCAGATGAAGTAGAATCAAACTCATCTATTGGAGACCTTGTTACATCACGATATGAGTGATTCTTTAGGTTGACCTTGTGATGACAGAATCATGTCAGAGGTACAAATAATTGTATCCCCAATCTTGAATCATTTGAAATTGTCGCATGAATGGTCTACCCAATATCACTTCATAGTTTGGATGCTTTCCAAAATCCACTACTGCAAATGTGTGCTCATATTCAATCCCACATGTGGTGACCAATATATTCTCTAACGGCCCAATGGGATGTTCTAAGCTTCCATCTACTAGCTGCTGCAAGCACATCCTGGTACTCCTAATAGCTGGTTTGCCCCACTTTTCCCAAATGGACCTTGTCACAATGCCCACTCCTGCACCACTATCAAGTATTGCAGTTGAAGCTACTTTTCGCACTTCTAATGGGAGGGTAGCATTTCCCTGATTGTCCTCACAAAATTTTCCTACTTTGTTGATAGGAACTAGCATAACATGCTTTGTCTCAGGGTGCATAGTACATTGATGGTGGTGACCCTTTTGTAGCAATACCTGCTCTGACAAACATGTCGCAATATCATTCCACAACTCTGGTCGAAGCTTTATCAAATCAAGCAAAGGTAAGGTACAAGCCACTGGTGCTGACAAAATAGCTTGCACGATACCCATATCCATCTCCTTTGTCAACCTTCTATACATGGAGGGTATCCTCAAGGTTTGAGAATAGTTCTCATATTCTCCCACATAAGATGGTAAGGTTTTCATTGTATGCTTACTTCTAGGAGAAACAATTGTTTGAACTTCCTCCGGGATGCATGGGCGTCTAAAGTTGTTTTCTGTGCCCCTCATAAAATCCACTTCAGAGAATGTCGGTGAAATAATAGAGGACATATTCTCATTAACTTTCTCATGAACTACTGCCCACATCTCATTTGCCATGTCCTCGTTAGCATCAATAACTTCATCATTACATGGGAAGACAAGACTAGGTGGTGGCAGAATGCCTTCTTTCAATGGGGTGTAAATTGGTGCAGACTTCTCGTATGAGCTTGTGGGATCAGCTCACTTTTCATTTCCCAACTTTATGACACTTCTGGTATGGTTTCTAATGTTGGCTTAAGAGAGGTTGGGCCCCAAGGTGGAGGTGGGCCCTCTAGTATTGATTGAGCTGCCCTAATGAGTTGCTGATGTACAGCTCACACAAAGATTTTGAAAATTTAGAAAATACATGATTCTGCTGAATTTTTTGTGCCTGCCTCCACTCCGAATTTGGACTGGTCACTCATCAAAAGACAAAAGTTAGCTTGGGAGCTCAGAAATACGCTCAACTTTTTTGAGAGTTTTTGGAGATAATGGCGGTGAGATATGAATTTTTTATTGGCAAGGTACACCTAGTTTCTTCTCACCTCCCTTACACATTCATTACCTACACACTTACTCATTCCTTTCTCACTCCATCAAACCTACAAACTTCATGTCCTCTCTCACCCTCTCCACCTTTGCCCTCTCCTTCCATCTCCATTTGCTCTCATATCTACTCTACACCCATACCTCATCTCCATTTCTCTCCCTACTACTCCCATATTACTAAATTATTTTTCCAATCTCAAAAAATACGTAAAAATTCAGCATGAATGTATCATATTAACCTCTGCAAATATGGGATTTCCATCTACAAAAACCCCCATGTTCTTCATCTCAATCAACTTTTGTGGCGTCGAATACAAGAAGGAGATCGGCGGTTAACTTAAAGATCTACACATGGGTGAATCCAAGCTTCTTTGAGCTTTCAACCACACAAAGGATCTTTCCAAATCTTTACTCCTCTCACTCAACCTCTCAGCCCTTATCACCCATTTGTACATTGTACTACTAACCTTTTATAGTGATACTACTAACCACTAACATATGTAAATAAGCACCCACTCTACTACTTGTTGAGTAGGCATTACTAAAAGTTATTTGCTCAAACCTCTACATCACACTCTCCTCTCATCTTCAATAATTCTCTCACCTTGAGCCCACATCCATGTGACTCAAGGGATAAGAAGAGGCCCACTCTCATTCCAAAATAAAAAATCCATAATCTATGATTTCTCATAATAAAATTGGTTAGGCTTAATCCTAATTAAGGCTTCTCAAACCTATAAATAGAGCCCCTCCATTCCTTGTGAGAAAAAGGGGATTACACACATTGTACACCACTTCCAACTCTAGAGTGTAAGGAGATATTGAATTTGTGAGCTCTCTCTATACATCAATACCTTTGATTGCATAGAGAAGCTTGAAGCTAGTTATGTCATTGTGAGGGCTTGAGTGATGCCATACTCCCTATCATAATTGTATCTTGCCTTTGTTGCATAAATAAGATTAGTAGTTTGGGTGTAATTGTGTACAAAATCTTGGACTCCTACATCTCCAAAGTTGATTTAGCAAAGCGGTCCAATGTTTGATTTAAGGTAAATTCGCTCTTTGTATTTTGTGGTGTGATTTTATGCTTGGCAACTTGAGGGCCTATTTTCGATTTGTTGCCTTTCAATCCATGGTAAAAGGGTTGTATGGTGAGAGGGCTTCCGTAACCTTAAGACCATGTGTATACGGACAACAAAATCAAGCTTATATTGTCTCTCTAAGTTCTTCTCTAAGTTTGGTGTATATCTATTTGTGTTATGCTAGTCTCCTCCACACACAATACCATATGTTATGAGTGTTTGTTGAGGGTGTGTGTGTCTTTTTAGCTTGTATTGATTGGCTACAAGGAAAGATCTTTGGTGTCCTAGTTCACACACATAACTAGGTGGTGCCCCTTTCTTGTTGGGTTCTTATGTTTGTGTTGCGTTGTGCCCCAAGCCCATTGAAAAACATGGGAGCCTTGAGGAGTGCTTAGAGGCCGCTCTTCTCGTTGCCTGCCTCGGACTGCCTCAATTTTGGTGCCCCCACTGAGGACGAGCAGTTTTTGAATGGGTATTTAAGGTACATCGATCTCTTTAACACAAATTTCCTTGTGTGCTTGTTGGGTATCATATTTTAAGAAGGAAAGTTGGTACTTTTGTGTGATCTTTCATGAATAATCCACCTCCTCCTAATCCTCTTGGGATTCAATTCAACCAGTTTCATTGGGTGCGCTCCATTAGAGTGAATGTTTGCATTGATAGAAAAATTTTCTACCAACGCATGGTTCTTCTTTTTGGTCCAGAAAGACTAAGAGAGATTTTAGCATCACCTAATCCTGTCGTACTTCCCATTGTAGATTACACCATTTCCTTTGATGTGCATATTTTCATCTTGTTTTAGCTTAGTTTTATGAATTAAGAAGACTTTTACCGTAGGCCAATCTCTTATGCTAGGTAAGAAATACACATAGTTGTTGGTAGTAAGTTGTAATCTCAGCGTGTCATTTGTCGTATGTTTGGACCTAGGCAAGTAGCAGTCATTAATGCCTCAGTTAATCCATTTATTTTACCTTTGATTCGTTATGACATAAGCTTTGACGTCTACATTTTCATTCTACTTTGAAAAAAAAAAGAAATTAAAAAAAAGAGAGAGAGAGAAAGAGAGTGAAGGAAGACCTTTGTGCAATTATATTTGTGCTTCTTCTTCTTAAGCATGGATACCACTAGGCAAATGAGTGGCTACCCCTTATTCTTTGGAGAGCCCGGTGAGGATTCTGAGTTGTTCTTATCAAACTTTAGAATGGCACTCCACATAAAGAGAGTGGTAGGAGACCAAGCATGCTTAGACATGTTTGTGTTGGTCCTACGAAGAGATGCTTCCACTTGGTTTCAATCTCTACCTCCACCTGCACGAGTAGATTACAAGGGGGTCATACAACTTTTTAGAGACAATTACTTCACTCCTTTGAACACACAAAAGCTATGGCAAGAAATAGTTGCTCATAAGCAAAAGGATCTAGAGGACTACTTGAGTTATAAGCAAGAATTCTTACGTCTTTGGACTCTTTGGTTGCGTAGTCTTCCTAACCCTGGAGATGGTGCAGAATTCTTGAAGGAGAGATTTATTGCAGGGATGTACCCATCACTAAAATTGCAAGTAGAGTCAGGAGAGCCCACAACATTTGATGTTGCTGAGGCTAGGGCTACCAAGAAACTCTGAAGGATGAGGTGTATGCTAGGGGGGGCTTTATCTTTGATGATTCAAAGCCTAGGGAAGAGGTATAGTCTTGCATTCATAGAGAATTACCTGAGGTCACAGTCGAGGTGATAGAAAAGTTAAATGAGTCTTTAAATAACTTGTCTATCCACTTTGCAGAAGCTGTGGAACAGAAGGGCCAAGCCAAAAGGTTGAAGAACGAGAGCCACGACCTAGGCGACTCTTGCAATGTTGGAATTGCGGAGAGTTAGGGCATGGGATGTATAATTATCCTTGGCCTCATGGGGAGCCAAGGAAGCCTAACATGAATTATCCAGTGATGAATGCAGGTGAAGGCACTAGTCAACAACAACTGATGATTTTGCAGAGGCCCAATGCAACAAGACCACCTCCACGAGGAGTGGAAGGAATGCCGCCCTTGCCGGACCCAAATGTACATGTGGTAGAGGTAACAAAGGCTAAGGAGGTAGACATTGAAGCAAATGGTGTCAAACAAAGGCGTGGAAAAGAGAAGGAAAAGGAGGGTGTGGCATCACAAAGTGACCATGGACGAGGAAAGAAAGTGAAAGAAAACAAGGAAGTCAAGAGGAGACGACATCGTATAAACCTCCAAGATTTTCCCCTTGGACATGGCATGGCTCCATACAACCTTTTGGAAGACATGAGAGGTAAGGGTCCTGATATCTCGTAGCCTCAATTTCTAGCCTTATGTCCACAAGTTAGGAGAGAATTAACAAAGTCCGTGAGCACTAGGAGAAAAATAAAAGAGAATGTGCCTGTTGTAAAAATTTCACAAGCCGAGATGGATGAGGACATTACACCTATATTATATTGCTACATCAAGGGAAGGATAGTTAAGAAGGGTATAGTAGATGGGGGTGCACAAATTTGCATCATGACAGAGGACCTTATGCAAAGACTAGGCATGCATATTCATGAAATTAAGGTGAAAATGGCAAACAATAGCAAAGCAAAGTGTCTTGGGATTTGTAAGAATGTTTCTGTGGAAGTTTTTGGCATTAAGAAGGTTGTTGATTTTTATGTTATGTCTACCAAGGGAAGTGGTTATCCATTTATCCTAGGTAGACCATGGCTAATGAGAATGTGAGCTTTGCAGGATTGGGAAAATGGAAAGTTAATTTGCAGGAATGAAAATCGTAAGAAGATTGTCTTTGACATGAAAGAGCAACGACGAGAGGAGATAAATGAAGAACCTTGTCAAGGTGAAACAGAGGAGGATTGGACCGATGACACCTCAGAGGAAGAAGCAGTAGTAGCACTATGGAAGAGGAGTCTTTCATTGAAGTCATGGGGGTAAGATTCAGAGCAAAAGACAAAGAGATACCCTGTCAACAAGGTTTGGAGGAGGTAGGCTCTCAAGAAGACCAAATTGTGCATGATGAAGAAATGTTTGATGCTATGCTCTCAAAAAAGCTTACATCGTCGGAGGAAGGAGAGAAGTTTAAATGTGTACTAAGGAAATTTCCTAGGTTTTTTGCTAAAGATTACACAGATGTGCATGGCGTAGAGGCCATTTAACACAAGATCGAGCTAAAGATAAAAGCCAAACCTAAGGCAAAAAAGCTACGAAGACTAGGAGTCATCAAGAAGCTACGAAGACTAGGAGTCATCAAGAAGCTACTAAGACTAGGAGTCATCAAGAAGCAATCACTACTCAAAGATCGAGCTAAAGATAGAAGCCAAACCTAAGGCACAAAAGCTACGAAGACTAGGAGTCATCAAGAAGTAATCACTACTCAAAGAGGTGAGGAAGCTTCTAGCAGCGGGGTTCATATATCCTGTAAAACATTCAGAGTGGGTCTCTCCCATCGTGGTCACTCCCAAGAAGAACGGCAAATGGAGGGTGTGTGTGGACTATCGTCCACTCAACGAGGTGAAAAAAAGGGACCACTTTCCTCTCCCATTTCAAGATGAGATCCTAAATGAGGCGACAAAAAGGGACCTCCCATTTCAAGATGAGATCCTAAATGAGGTAGCAGGTCATGAGAAGTATACAATATGTGATGGCTACTCGGGTTACTTTCAAATTGGGATTGCATTGGAGGATCAATTGAAAACAACGTTCATCACTCCTTGGGGTTGTTATGCTTTTAGAGTCATGCCATTTGGTTTGACCAATGCTCCAGCGACATTTCAACGTTTCATGAACATGGTGTTTCAAGCATTCTTTGGGAAATCCATTAGAGTGTTCATAGATGATTTTTGCATCTATAGCTCTAAGTCATTGCATGTGCAGAGGGTGGAAGAAGGCTTGAAGACGACATGGGGGGGCCAACTCAATCTCGACAAATGTCATATTGGTGAGGATGAAGTAATCTTGCTTGGTCATAAGGTTTCTTCCAAAGGCATTGAGGTGGATCCTATAAAGGCAAAGGCAAAGGCTCTTATCGACCTACCATCTCCAAAGAGTCTCAAGGAGGCCATCTCATTCATTCAAAAGGTGAAGTACATGTCACGCTTCATTCACTTAGCCTCAAAGAGTTACTTCACCCCTTGCAAAAATTGACTCAACAAGTAGAGTTTGCATGGTCTAATTAGCTTGAGGAGTACTTTTGTAACATTAAAGTCATTTTATCAGAGCTACTAACACTCATGCCTCCTTGTTGGAAGTACACTTTCTTTGTTAGCTCTAGTGTTGGAAAGGAAACAGTGGGTGCAGTTTTGTTACAGCAAGATCCCCACAGTACTAGGATGCGGCCCATCTACTTTGTTAGTAGGGTCATGAATGTCTTGGAGAAAGGCTACACGGAAGCGAAACTCATGATGCTTGCTCTCATCTTTGCGACGGTGAGAAAATTTAGATCCTACTTGTTACCAAAACCTTTTGTAATTCTCATTGCAGAAAATTTGTTTCCTTGGGTGTCTTCTCAAATGACTATTAGTGCTAGAATCACAAAGTGGGTTATGGAATTGCAAGAATTCCAATACTCTTTCAAGGTAGAAGATAGTGTGCGTGCACAATTGGCAGGGATTCTCACTTATAGAGTGCATGAAAAGGAGATTAAGGTGCCTGAAGTAAAGACCCTACCATTGCCACCACCCAAAACTATACCTAATGCATTCACCTTGTTCTTTGATGGAGCTTTTAGAAAAGCCACAGGTAAAGCAAGGGGAGGGCTGGTGCTGCTCAAACCAAATGGAGAGGTGGTTATGAAGGAGAAGGTCAACTTGCCAAGTTCTACTAGCAACAATGAAGCAGAGTACGACATACTACTTCATGGCTTGAAGATGTGCATCAATCAAGGGATACAACGTCTCCTGGTAAAAGGGGATGCACTTCTTATTGTAAGGCAAATTTTAGGCATTTGGGCATGCAAGAATGAAAGATTAAGGCAAAAGGTTCATGCTATCCGTAGGTTGTTTAATCAATTTGAGGAGGTGCAATTGTATCATATTCCTAGGAAACAAAATGAGGATGCTGATCTACTTGCACAACAAGCTGTTGCATGTGTTAAGAAGGAAATGCAAGTAGTCTTGGATGCAGCGGCGGCTATTAAGCAACCACGGTACCAAGGAATGGAGACACTGGCTCCCATAGTGAGCTACATCTTGGAAGGTGAGTTCCCACAAGACTTCACAAGGGCACAAAAGAGGAGGCTCATGAAGAGGGCAAGTTCTTCCTTGTTCTTAGAAGGTGCCCTCTACCAAAAAGGAACAGATCAAGTGTGCAAGGCACAGCCATCCATAGAACACTTACTATGGGATTTAGTGACAGAAATTGAGTTTCGATTTATGGATCCATCAGTCCCCATCCTCGATCCCATGGGTCCAACCACTGTAGTGATGGGATCCAATTTGGAATTTGGTTAGGTTTTGTTCCGGGTACCAAGGAAAAGAGTTCCAAGGCCCCCTAGCTAGAAGTTCATGCAAACATAAAACTAGCCACACCACTTACACACAATATGAAATTGCCTTTTTCTTAGCATCAGCTAACTTTAAAACAATCGATTAATGAAACCATAGTACCACTGATCACAATCGTCCACTCAGGGGCCTTTTCAATAGTTCCTAGCCTATAATACTCGGCAATGTAATCACTTATAAAAATCAAGATGGACTCTCATTGAAGATCAGCAAGATCAACCAACAGATCCATAAAAAAAGCCATGGACTCATCCATTGAAGACCAGCAAGGTCAATCAACCAGATCCATGCCCGGTTTCAGAAAACAACTCTTACTCCTTGTTTCGATATCTTCCTCGATGCACATGTGGGTATCCTGGGCGACCCAGAGCCCGAGCATCGTATGGTCAGCACCCTCTAGGCAGGTGACCTAGCGCTTCACTCATAGGCCGCTTCCTTGGTCCCTCATCCACCGTACCGGAAGCTCACCATTTTAATCGAACCGAGGCTGGTCAAGACCTCGGCCGACCTTGCTATGCGAGACGTCCTCCATTGACTTTCCGTTCAGCAGTTGCAACTTTAACAGTTAGGTCTTCATGACCTTAATCCACAAGACGATCAAAATGCTTCCCCAGCATTCTTGACATAAAACAGCCATTTACAAACAGTCACAAAATACAGTTTCTAAATCGAACTCTCGTCTTTCCACATTATCCCTCCTTAATCCACAAGACGGTCAAAATGCTTCCCCAGCGTTCTTGACATAAAACAGTCATTTACAAACAGTCACAAAATACAGTTTCTAAATCGAACTCTCGTCTTTCCACATTATCCCTCCTTAGTCCACATTACTTATTCCACATTCCATTCAATGTGTACTCATTCTCATCCATGTCCTCATATCGACGACACATTAATTCACATACACATTCACATTCACATCCATACATCCACATCTACATGCATACGTCCATTTTCACATCTTCATTTATACATCCACATCCCATATCCACATTCATACATACACATCCATACATCCACATCCACATCCACATTCACATTCATACATCCACATCCATATTCCCATTCACATCTATACATACATCCACATCTACATCCACATACATATATACATACATACATCCATACATCCACATTCGTATCTACATCCATACATCCACATCCACATCCACATTCACATCCATATATCCACATCTACATGCATACATCCATTATCACGTCCTCATTCATATATCCACATCCACATATATATATACATCCACATCCACATTCCCATTCACATCTATACATTCACATCTACATCCACATACATACATACATCCACATCCGCATTCCCATTCCCATCTATACATCCACACACATACATACATCCACATCTACATCCACATTCACATCTACGCATATACATCTTCATACATACATCCATTTTCACATTCATACATCCACACTCCCACCACCTCCACATTCACACATCCACATACATACATCCATTTTCACATTCCCATTCATATATCCCCATATGCCTTCACATCTAATCTTTTACATCACATCCATTCTTACCCTATCACGACCCATATACATCTTATCCTATCACATACACTTCTTACCTCATCTCATACACATCTTATCACATCTTAATTCATTTTATCACCTGCTAACTTATTTCATAAGCATCTTAACACCTCTTATCACATCTTATACACCTCTTATCACATCCTATCACATCTCATATCTATTTATAGAATACAAGAGAATTCTTATATTTGATATAAGATTTCTTTACACATTTATTTATGCATAAATTCCATTTAAGGAGATTAATACTTTCGAAGTAAAATCAATCTTTTATGCATCTTCCTATGCATAAATTTATTTTAAATGAAAATGACACTTTTGAATCAATCTTTTATGCATCTTCCTATGCATAAATTCAATTTGGTAGGAATGACACTTTTTGAATAAAAGAATTTCTCTTATGCATCTAAATTATGCATAAAATCCATTTATGATGAAAATCACACTTTTTAGTATAAAAAGAATATCTTTTATGCATACTTCTATGCATGAAATCCAAATATGATAAAACTAACACTTTTATAATAAAATAATCAACTCTTATGCATACTTCTATGCATGAAATTCAATTGTGATAAAAGTAACACTTTTATAATAAAATAATCAACTTTTATGCATATCTCTATGCATGAAATCCAAATATGATAAAAGTAATACTTTTATAATAAAATAATCAACTCTTATGCATACTTCTATGCATGAAATTCAATTGTGATAAAAGTAACACTTTTATAATAAAATAATCAACTTTTATGCATACCTCTATGCATGAAATCCAAATATGATAAAAGTAACACTTTTATAATAAAATAATCAACTCTTATTCTATGCATGAAATTCAATTGTGATAAAAGTAACACTTTTATAATAAAATAATTAACTTTTATGCATACCTCTATGAAATCCAAATATGATAAAAGTAACACTTTTATAATAAAATAATCATCTTTTATGCATACCTCTATGCATGAAATTCAAATATGATAAAAGTAACACTTTTATAATAAAATAATCATCTTTTATGCATACCTCTATGCATGAAATTCAAATATGATAAAAGTAACACTTTTACATTAAAATAATAATCTTTTATGCATACCTCTATGCATGAAATCTAATTATGATAATATAAAAATCAATTTCTCTAGGATTACAATGAATATCTTTCAATTAATCTAGGATGATAATTCCTAGAATATGGTAGGAAGTCCTCTTTTCATGCTTTGAATGAAATTATTTTATGCGTAATTTTTATAAAATTTTTGCCATAGCTCCGTTGCTATGACTGATAAATCTCAATTTTTCCAAAGGATAAAGCTTATCATTAAGGAAATAATTAGAAAGATCCCTAATTGGATCAATAATCCATAATGGATTGAATCATCAATATTCATGAAATACATAAACTAAAAGCATAGAAAAAAAACCATTAATTTGGCCTCAAGTATAGATTAATCTTGGATTAAGGAAAAGTTTTATGAAAAGCTTCATTTGGATTGAGAATGGGTCATGAGTATGACCATTTCCTGAGTGAGAGAGAGAAATTACATAAAAACCATTTGAATTAAGCATAAATGGAAATTTATGTAATTCTTAAATCATTAATCAATTAACTTCAATAGCATTCATCAAATTATGTAACTCTTCACTACCATTCATCAATTAACTTCAATAGCATTCAAAGACCATTCCAATTAAGCTAGGAGAGGGAAGCTCTAACCAAAGCTAACTGAATTCTAGAATTTTCCAAATTCAGTTTGGTTGAATTTGTGGACTAGATTTGGACCTAGTTTGGTTCCTTTTTGATTCGGTTTGGTGATTTGGTTTGGTTCAAGAGAGAGGAGAGATAAAAATATCACATTATTTTTTAGTTTAAAACTCATTCAAGCATGTGAAATATGCACCTCCTTTAATGGACTCCCCTTCCTTACATATGTGTCAAAATGGAATCATTATACCCAAAATATCTCATATTTTTAATATTGCTCATAGTTTTTTACTAATAAACCTTGTACATTTTCAACTCTTCATCTTGTGTGAGCATTTACTCATTTTTGGATACCCAAAATATCTCATATTTTTAATATTGCTCATAGTTTTTTACTAATAAACCTTGTACATTTTCAACTCTTCATCTTGTGTGAGCATTTACTCATTTTTTGATAACCAAAATATCTCATATTTTTAATATTGCTCATAGTTTTTTACTAATAAACCTTGTATATTTTCAACTCTTCATCTTGTGTGAGCATTTACTCATTTTTGGATACCCAAAATATCTCATATTTTTGATATTGCGCTCATAGTTTCTTACTAATAAACCTTGTACATAGTCAATTCTTCATCTTATGTGAGCATTTACTCATTTTTGGGTATCTTCTTTTACAAATTGGATTTATCTCCTCCCTACACATGGATTGATGCTATTGGCCCATAGGAACCTTAATTGGACCATAATTCAAAAATTTCTGAAAATCTAGACCCTTAGGCTAAGGTCCTTTATACCCATATCCAATAAATTCCAATTGCACATTGGAAAGTTCTTTTTGAATTTCTGTTTCAGGGGAATTCATTTTAATAATATGAGAAATTTTTCTATCTAGAAATATTCAAAATCTGAATATTCTCTCTCTAAAATATTTTCTCTCTCTATGTCAAAATAGGCAGAGACAAGATCTTTTATATTTCTGAAGAGGGGATTGATTACAAGAGAAGATGCTGGACATCTTGAGAGACTGGGGAGGAATCTTACAGTTTCTACTACGCCCGAGGACGTATACGATTTAGGAAGGGGGAATGTTCCATGGGAAGACGGATTATGGAAGGAGGCTGGAAGCAATTAATGCGAGAGAGCGGGATTGTAGCCATGGGAACATAAAGACGCATATAATTTTTTCATATTTTTGTGCCGAAGTGCAATGTAAATCGTTTTAGGCCAATGTGGGTTATAAATGAGAGTTCTAAGTGTATTAAGCAAGGCTCACTTATGGGGTTGTCTGTCCATGTGTGAAAGAGGCCTAGGGTTAGGGTTAGTGGCATCTCTATAAAAGAGATGTTAGCTAAAGAAAGAGTACGTTTTTGGGCCATTCTCATAAGCTATTGAGTGAAGCTCTTGAGCTCTCAAGCTATGGCAACTCTCTAACTCTCTCTCTATTGTACTCTAATGAGCATCAAGCTCCAATGAGTATAGCTCCACTTCTTTCTCTTAATCTATTTTAGCATCATTGAAGTAGATTAATCTATGATTAGTTGAATGCTTCTTTCTTTCTCTTGTGTATGCATCCTTGTAGTGTGTGTGTGTGTAGTCTCCATTGATGCAAGCTCTTGCCCACTTCATTGGCAATGAGTTATTCATGGATAGACTCTTATGAGCTTGTGGGTTTGTGAATGTTACATTCTATGCTTGCTTAAGCTTATGGGTTAGTAGATGCACGCTTATGGGAATCAATGTTTGAATGAGATTAAGAGATTGCCATGCATTGCTTGTTCTCTTGATTAGTGTAGTGGATTTAAGGGATTGAGAGATTGATTGAGGTGTTGAATGGTTGAATCGTCAAGTGGTGGTTCGTATATGTGAGCTCTCCCTCAAGGGATAAGCCTTCATACACTAATCGAGTCGAGTCCTCGGATTGACATTGTGTTTCTTAATACATTTGTTGATCGGTAGTACTCTATGAGCACTATATTGCACGGTAGAGAGAACTGCTTTACACACTCACCGAAGTTTGTCAAGAGCTTCATACCAACAATCACTACAAGGGATCGGGCTCATACCCGTGCTCCTAGCCGCTAAAAATGACGTTGCGCTTAGACGCGCTGATACGAGGGTGTATACACACGTTTTGTCAGTTTAGCTGCGCTTATACACGTGCATTTCAGAGTATTTCACATAGTATCCATGTATATACACGTGACTTTTGCAGAGTTGACACATTTATACATGCGCACAGAGAGCAAAAAAAGAAAATCCAGAGAGTGCTATTTGGACGTGAATCCTGAGAGTGCTATTTGGACGTGAATGCTATTCCAGCATTCCAGCACCCAATAGCACTCTGGATTTTTTTTGGATGCATTGCACCATCCACGAGGAAGATTTAAGACAGGAACGACATGAATGCATACATTGTCAAGACACGATTCAAGACAGACATGAATGTGATACTATCAATTCATGATTCAATATTACTATCAAAATTTTATGTGTACACATATATACAAGGGAGTCCATATGTCGAAGTAGCCCATGGCTTCAGTTACAAAAATATATATACAACCACATCCTCAATATGGAATGTGATACTATAAGTCTGAGTACTACTCAGATCCAGATGATGACTCACTGCTCCCTCCATGATCAGATGAGCTCACATCGGTCGGAATGTCCGATGAGTAGTTCTCACGTCTAGCAGGAGCAGTGGCAGCAGGTGGATCATCAGTGGTGGCAGGATCATCAGCAGCACAGCAGGTGCAGCAGCAGCTTGTGCCTGTTCAAGTAATATATAGTATATAAGTATATATATATGTAATTCAATAAACCAAAATCATTCGTTTAGAGTTTTCAAGTACCTGTCGACCGTATGGTCTCATGGCCATCTCAAACTGCGCGTCCGTAATATGTCCCTCAGCTCTGAAGAGGGCCGACGTGTCACGTCTGCTATGCCGACGAGCATACCCAGTATCATGGGCTGTGGGCTTCCTCCCCATAACCCGTCGTAATCAACACAATTTGTCCCTCGGCTCTGAAGAGGGCCCACGTGTCACGTCTGCTATGCCGGCGAGCATACCCAGTATCATGGGCTGTGGGCTTCCTCCCCATAACCCGTCGTAATCAACACAATTTGTAAGATTAGAGCAATCATAGAATCAATTAATTAAGTAAATAATCAAATAAAGTGGCAAGATACTTACGAACTCTGCCTCCCATGACTCGATTCCGCCAGATCCGAAATGCGAAGATCCAATGGTCTCCATCTGGATCCGTCGTGCCTCCACATGCTGCCTGCTCTTCACGCCACCCTCTGCTCATTTCTTTGCCTCCTTTCACTCGCGTTTGTGCGCAGTGGTGGCAGGTTTCTCGGGCAGGATAGCCACCCGTAGCTACATTTAGCCCATCATCGTACGCGAGTTTTTTAAGGTGAGATCTTTTATTACTTAAGATCTCCCTTATTCGCGTCCTTCCCCATATATCCAAGAATGTCGCATGTGGGGAATTGGGGTACCGACTATGTACAACATCTATCACCTCCCCAACTAATCGGCTATTTTGATCTTTAAATCTAATAAAACAATTTCTATACAAGTTTGAAACTACCCCACGCATGTACTCCATTACCTCTTTCCCCCTCGCATCCATCACTACCCCGCCCCTATCCGTCACATCATAGCAGATCACTCCCTCCACCTCTCTCACCTCCTCCTCATCCTCACTATCTCCTCTAACTCTTCTCCCTCTATCTCCTCTCTCACCGCATGCCCTGCTACCTCCCCCACCAAAGCACCCACCGTATCCTCCACTCCCACTCTTCATACTATGGTGTTTGCTCTCCTCGTACTGTGGGTGGAGTCAAGACTGGGGGATTGTCTACGTGACTGTGGCTGTGAGGGAGTACGTGATGGTGGCTGTGAGCCCTGACATGACGGTGCCTGGGAGGGTGTGCGTGAGTGTGTCTGGGGACGGGGTATGTATCCTCAGTGGGCATGGAAGAGGAGAAGCTGCATGTCGTCTCGTCAGACTCGCAAGCATAGACGACAGTGGAGTGACATGGATACTCGGGGGCGGGGTACAGATACCAGGCAGTCCAGGAGGGGGATGGGCATACCTATACTCTATAAGCTCAACTGGATTAGGATGGCACCCAAAATGATTTAGCATCTCCATCATCCAAGTGCCATACACAAATGGATCGGATAAAGAACCTGGATCCATGAAGAATCTATAAAAATAAAAGTATATACATGATTGCATCAAAGCACAAATGCAAGCTAGTATATATGATTTTGTGAAGGCAAGCCATGTGTAGATGGGATCATCTCTCTGAAGAACTTGAATCGCAAGCATGGGTGAAACACAATCGCGTGTATACACCTGTCTAAAAACGCATGTATATACGCGTGAACGTCTGTGCAAACAGGATACATGCAGACATACACGCGTTTCTACATGCAGCCTGCGTAAATAAAATTTTGAAAGCGACCGGCCAAGGATAAATCGTCCTTATAAAAAAAGCCCACCACTGTCACAATCATTCACAAAAGTACTACCAGAGAAGGATGGAGACAATCGCATAAAGAAAAGAGACAATAGCATAAACAAATGGAAGGAAAGAGACAGGACAAATGACAAACTAACTCACCTCTGAAAAATTGAGTCTTCTTTTTGGCTGGTTTCCTTCACTCGTGTCTACTCCTTGTCTGCTCCTTGCACTTAGGTTTAGTGCTCTGTTGGAAGAGGTGGCGACAAAGGAAAGGAAATCTTAGTTTGAAAATGTTTATTTGGAGAAGGCGGCGGGTTATTTTAGGTATAGACAAGTCGTCGCATGTAACAGCACGTGTATTTTTGCGTGTATAATAAAGCAATCGCGTTTATACACGCGAATTTAAGGACGTAGCCACGTATATACACGTGAATTTAAGGACGTAGCCACCTATATACATGTGGTTTTAAGGACGTAGCCACCTATATACATGTGATTTTAAGGATGTAGCCGCGTATATACACGTAATTTTAAGGATGTAGCCGCATATATACACGCGATTTTAAGGATGTAGCCGCGTTTATACACGCGATTTTAAGGATGTAGATGCACTGATACACGTAATTTTAAGGATATAGACGCGCTGTTACACGTGATTTATAGAAATTTTTATACTTTCATTGAAAACTGATTATGATTTTGTGTTTGCTCTTTTGTACATAGGATGTCATCAACCTCCTCAAGCAATTCTGGTGAGGATGAGACAATGCGTCATCGTAATCACGATGTGTGGTTGGGACAAAGGATCAAGTGTATGTATAATCGATGTTAAGGATGCATTGTACGAGCGCATTGAATTACCTTGAATCACATCTCCATGTATGGAGAATGGAATCAAATAGGTCATTAGGAAGTGAATGGGGTCTTCTTGGGCCCTTTAATTTGTCCAAGCCTAATCAAGGTGATTAAGGAATAGCCAAATGGGGGGTTGCCATGTGGACTGAAATGGGGGGTTTTTAAGAGAGGTGTAAGAGTGGTCAAAGGGTGCACTTTTTCCCCCAAAAAGGGGGGGCAATTTTACAATTTTCGGACCTCCATAACTTCTACATACAAGCTCCGATTTGAGCGGAGATTATTTTCCCCCCAAAATTCAAATTCGAATAAAGTAGCCGTTTTGAAGCTTCTAATTAGAAAACGTTTCTTCTTAAGAGAAAAGGTTTGACTCCCTTAAACTACCAAATAAAAGGGCCCAAGAAGCCTTCCATTGACGTCCTAATGTTAGAGGTGAGTAGATGTAAATTGATAGTATTCAAATGACTCATGGTATCCAAATTAAATTAATGGAGTTGTAATATATATACTCTAATTGAAGCAAGATGTAGTACCACACCCTAACACGGTGCCCTATGCACGGCGAGAACACGCAAAGCATCGACGAGATGATGCTAGAGATGAGTGGGAAAGGGATGACAATAGCCCTGCACCCCACGGAGTTGTGGAAGAGGAAGTGTTTGATGATATGGTGTGGTATCTTTTTAGGGATGATCCCAAAGGTATGGACGATGATGATATGAAACAAGAGCATCTTTACAAGGCTTCATCTCACAACACCGGTTTTTGAAGGGTGCACATTCTCTATTTTACGTGCTTCACTTGAACTACTCAATACACAAACAGTTTATGGATGGAGCAATGCAAGTCTTGACGCATTATTGAAGTAAGCATTCTAACTTGCAAATTTGAATTAGTGGTTTAGGGTTTAGGGTTTAGGACTAATTGATGATATTGGATGTAGGCTATTATCAGACTGATCATCAAAAGACAAAAGTTAGTCGGGAGCTCAGGAATATTCTCAACTTTTTTGAGAATTTTTGGAGCTAATGGCGGTGAGATATGAATTTTTTATTGCACCCTAGTTTGCCCAAGGTAGTCTCTTCTCACCTCCCTTACACATTCATCACCTACACACTTACTCATTCCTTTCTCACTCCATCAAACCTCCAAACTTCATGTCCTCTCTCACCCTCTCCACCTTTGCCCTCTCCTTCCATCTCCATTTGCTCTCATACCATATGTTATGAGTGTTTGTTGAGGGTGTGTGTGCCTTTTTAGCTTGTATTGATTAGCTACAAGGAAAGATCTTTGGTGTCCTAGTTCACACACATAGGTGCCCCTTTCTTGTTGAGTGTGTGGTTTTGGGGTTCTTATGTTTGTATTGCGTTGTGCCCCAAGCCCATTGAGCAACACGGGAGCCTTGTGAGGAGTGCTTAGAGGCCGCTCTTCTTGTTGCCCGCCTCGAACTGCCTCAGTGCTAAGCAGCACTAATGAAGCTATAAAACAATGCTAATCCAAATCAAGAGAGTAAGGAGAGTGAAAATGACTTCTGACAATGAGGCAAAAATTTTTTTTTACCGGTTTTATAACCTCGATTGAGGTTTGGTAGCATTATGCAATTTAGGGTTTGCAAGATGTACGCTCTAGATTTTAGGGTTAGTGAAACATACAGCCAAGATACACACTTAATTTTAGGGTTGGTGAAGGATCGACGGGGCTGAGATTTGATATTAGTATCTCATTCGAGGTACATGCACAGCTTTGATTTTAAGTCATTACCATGACCAAGGTATGTCAACGGTTGAGATTCATTATATACCTCGATCGAGATATTTAAACGGTTGAGATCGCATCTTCCAACGTGCCTAAATGGACGGTGGAGATTGCATCTCTGTAACTCGAATGAGATATTTGGACGGTGGAGATTATATCTCTGTATCTCGAACGAGCTATTTTGACGGTGGAGATTTGATCTCAATATCTCGTTCGAGATACGTGGACGGTGGAGATTGTAACCCTTTACCTCGAACAATGAATGGTCGAGATTTGATTTTGATATCTCATTCGAGATACGTGGACGGTGGAGATGGGCTAGTCAAATATGCCTAGGGGGATATAGCGTGGCCCTGATGTGGATCCAAGTGGCATAGATATCTCGATCGAGATAATGTGGTGGCGGTGACATGTAATGGTGACATGGATGATGACTGGAAACCCGGACCTACTAGCATGGCTTTAGTTGGTATCTCGATCAAGATATGTCAATTTAGGCTTGGAAGGCACGTGTCGTGTTTTAATTCACGGCAATATCACGATCGAGGTACTCCGCCTGAGATGCATGGATGTCCCAATTTTAGAGAGAGTGAACAAAAGTGAGTATCCTCATCTTGCAACCTCCCCACAGCATGAGATCTAGATAGCCCCTAGCTCTATAGGTTTTCATTATGCTTTATCTTGTATATGATTTTTTTGGAAACATACACTTATGTAATTCTGCTAAGTATTGTAATTGAACTTTGACATTCCTAAAACCATGGTTTGCAAATGTCTTTTCTTTTTGGTATTTGTCAAGCTTTACATTACACTTGTCGATGTGATGATGTGAAGTTATGTTAGTTTTATTGTGTCTACATTAGAAACAAAAGAGCTGGGGTAGACTAGGGAGTCTTGTGTAGACTCCCCAGTCTTCCCCAGCTTTTTTTTAATGCAGTACTTTCGCTGCTTAATAGCAAAACTAGAAGTGCTATTTCACTATACTAAGCAGTGAACCCATTGCGCAGTAAAAATAGCATCATGTTTAGTAGCAAAATAGTCTCGACATCTCCGCACCCTTCTAGTTATAAAAGCGCTACTATTTTTGCTGCTAAATTATCATTCTGTTGTAGTGATGTAAATCAAGCTACCCACTATCTTCATATACATAGTGGGATTCTGCAAAATCTCACACCCACAACTTGCCACATAGAAATTGGTTTATAACCAGCCATACCATATTTGGACAACATGTCCAATGCATAATGCCTCTATGATAGCCATATGCCTTTGATCATCCTCCTAATAACCTCAATGGCAAAACAAGGAGGTATCTCAGCTCACCCAAATCCTTCTTGTTAAATTTTTGCTTGAGGAGATATTTTACACTCTTAACCTCCTCTCTACTATCACCCCCAACAATCAAGTCATCCACATAGATTGTGGATGACTACAAGGCCCTTATTACTATTCTTCACATAGAGTGAATGATCAGCATGTACCACATGAAAGCCAATGGTGATAAGATATTATGCTATCTTATCATGCCATGCTCTCGGTGCTTGTTTCAAGCCATATAAAGCTTTACGTAACTTGCATACAAAAATCAAAGTGACCTTCATCTTCATAACCTGGTGGCTGATCTATATACACTTCTTGAAAATCACTATGCAACAATGCATTATTAACATCCATTTGCTATATAACCACCCTTTTGATGCAGCCACTGCAATAACAGATCTCATAGTTGTCATCTGGCAATGGGGTTAAACGTCTCCTCATAATCAATGCCATACGTTTGAGCATAACCTTTGGCTACCAATCTTTCTTTATACTTGCTAATACTTCCATTTGAGTTTTGCTTTATTTTGTACACCCACTTGCATCCAATAGCCTTCTTGTTCTCAAGCAATGGCACCAAGTCCCAAGTCTCATTTGCATCCAATGCAGCCATTTCTTCATCCACGGATTTCTACCAATCTGAATTCCCCAACAACTTTTTCAAAACATGTGGGTTCAACATCTTACACAACTTTAGCCATATATGCATAATGATGAGCGACATAACCATCATATCTCAACCTATATCAAAATAGGTTTTTTGAATCTCCTTAACCTGTGTTGTCCATGATCACTGCAACTTCTCTTACCTTTCTTACACCAAGTGTTCTAATAGCTGGAATCATAAGCTCATTATCAAGGTTCTTCTCTCTGAGCCATCTCCATCAACATAAGAATGCCCTACAAAAATGTTGGGCATACCAAGAGGCTCACCAACCTTCTCTTTGCCTTTCCATGATGTATCAACTACATTTTCAGGACTGGTATTTTGACACAGTCTGCCACTCCATGGTCTATAAACATACCCAGCACGAGAGGACTCTCCAGGTCCACTCAATGACTATGATTGCTGACTTGCATTCTGTGCAATCACATTTCTAGTTACATCGACCCCAACGACATCTTTTTCAACGGCATACCAGCTACTCATTTCATCAAACACAACATTTCTTCTTACTCTCAACTCATATGTAGTAGGGTTGTAACATCTATATCCCTTTTTCTCAAGGGAATATCTAATAAACACATATTTTTTTACCTTTGGATATACCTTCGTACACAATTGATATGGAACATGCACATAGGCAATACATCCAAAAACTTTCAAGTGAGACAAATCAGGTTTCTTGCCACACTCAATTTCTCCTGTTGCATTACATCATGTATGGTTGCAGTAGGGGTCATGTTCATGATATAAACTAGTGTGGAAATAGCTTCAGCCCAAATAGCTATGCGGCATATTCTTCTATGTCACATCAATGTTCGTGCTACTCATGTTCATGATATAAACTAGTGTGGAAATAGCTTCAGTCCAAATAGCTATGCGGCATATTCTTCTATGTCACATCAATGTTCGTGCTACTCTGCAATGTGCCTATTTTTTGCTCAGTACTTCCATTTTTTTTGCAGTGTAAAGCTGTCTCTGAATACCATTTTTCTGTAAGAAATAAGAGAACTCATTCGAGAAGTACTCTCCCCCTTCATCTGACCTTAGGCACTTCACATGCTCTCCTGTCTGCCATCACTTTTGAAATTCTGAAAATGAGTGAAAACTTCATTCTTGTCCTTCATGAAATACACCCACACTTTCCTTGTGTGTTCATTAATGAATGTTACATAATACCTACAGCCACCCTCATAGACGTAGTTTTTGTGCAGGATCCCATACATCTGAATGCACCACATCTATTACACTCCTACCCACATTTCTATCATGTGGAAATGCATGCTTTGACTACTCCCAAATTGACACGCTTCACATACTTTCTGCATACCATCAACTTTAAACTTAGGCAGCCCTATCACAATTTCTTTAGTCTACATAGACTTCATTATTTTCACATGCCCAGTTCTTCTATGCCGAATTTCTCTATCTGTAACAACTCCTTGACCTTGTGCAAACATTTCAACTTTCACTTCTTGCATATTTGCATCTAGTGTAAACATTCTACCCACTCTATTGCCTTTTGCAGCCAACTAGCACTTATCTTTAAAGTCTTCAACATAACAATCATCAGGGTTAAAGCGCACCTGCAAACCTTGCTCAATCATCTAGCCAACAAAAACAAGATTCTTTATAATATTTGAAACATGAAGAACATCTACAAGATACTTCACCTTACCATTTTACATGGACAATAGCACATTTCCAACATGGGCAATTGGATGAGTAGTATCATCCCCTGTTTTTAAAAAAATCTAGCATCATTTTCTAACATAGCATTAAGCACATGTCGCATAACAAACAACCTTTCATTGTCTCCTCATTACTTTCGGCTAGAGGGAACATAATTACTTTGTTGCACTTTTCCACTTCTCATGTCATTTTTCTTCTTATAGCAATTTGCCTGCACATGCCCAGATTTGCCACATTAAAAATAGCCTCGTGTATCATTTTGTTGCCTTTGCCAATTTCTACTACCTCTTTTACTCCCCTTGTCTCTAAAGTGGCCTCTTCCACTTTTATGTTATTTTTATGATTCATTGGACTGTTGTTGCTGTTGACCATAATTTTGATTACCTATTCAACCCCACTAGCTTGCCCACAGCCTCAACCTTTACCTCGTCCTCTACCTGCACTTGTGTAGAAGGCCTGTTGCTCTGAACTGCCTTTGTTTTATGAAGACTAGTCTTCACCCAAGCTCTTTTCTTCAATGATCAACATTGACACCAAATCTGTAAAGTTAGGAATGTTCTCCGGATTCTAAATAGACATTTTGAATGCCTTGTATTTTGGCCCGAGATTACATAGACATACTTCCACCTTATCATCATCATCAACAGAAACACCAATACATTACCTATTCAACCCCATTAGCTTGCCCACAGCCTCGACCTTTACCTTGTCCTCTACCTACACTTGTGTAGAAGGCCTGTTGCTCTGAACTGCCTTTGTTTTATGAAGACTGGTCTTTACCCAAGCTCTTTTCTTCAATGATCAACATTGACACCAAATCTGTAAAGTTAGGAATGTTCTCCGGATTCTAAATAGACATTTTGAATGCCTTGTATTTTGGCCCGAGATTACATAGACATACTTCCACCTTATCATCATCATCAACAGAAACACCAATACATTAAAGGGATTCCACAATTCCCTTGATCTTAAAGGAATAATCATTCATAGATATGTTTTTCTTCTCCACAGTAGGAAGCTCATTCTTCAACTGAATGTTTCGTGCCTTAGTGTTAGTTTCATCCAACTTCACCAAGGTGTCCTATGACTCCTTGGGTGACTTGGTATCCTGTATATAATGCCCAATCATGGTATCCTTTATACTAATAGAAATCCAATACATAACTTTTCTTGCTCCTTGATTACAATCCTTGTATTCTTTTACATTTGTAGCAGTTGGATTAATCTCCAGTACTAGTGCCTCCTCATGTTTGCCTCAATGTAATCCCAATAGCCTTTTCCCATCAGAAAATTTGTCAATCTAAACCTCCAAGCATGGAATTTGTTCTTGTCAAGTGCCTCTACAACAAACTGGTTAATTCCATCATTCGACATCTTGTCTAACAAACACCATATTGGGGAATATGGGAATTTCCCACAAGTTTGGGACACGTGGTCAAAAGTTTGGATTAACCATAACTTGAACACCACTAATCCAAAATGAGCGCTTTATAGCTCTTTAGATTCCATTTTTCAAGCGCTTTCCAACAATAGGTCATATGATAGGGTTTGGAGAAACTTACAAACATGTTATCCATGTCCCCTTTTTTAAGTATTCAAAAATGGGAATTGGGAAATTCCCAAATTCACTAATATGGTGTTAACACAAAATCCCCAAAAATAGCACTCTTGTTTGACCTGCATAAACTATAGTATTATTTGCAGTAGTACTGTATTACACCCAAACTGTCATAACCAGTGACCTCAATTTACATACATACACCCAATAGCACCTACTATAAGACCAATTTACCTTCCTGCAGTTCCAAAAATAAAATTCTCCAGAGATCGAAATTTGCCTGTAGTCCCGTAAATGACAGTGAACTGAAAACCGGAGGTCCAGATGCACCCGAAACACATTTCAGCCACAAAAATTATGTCCAAAGGACGACATAGGTACCCTACGACTCTGCTCCCACAATGTTAGCTCTTGAATCGGAGTTCGTTTGTCGGTGCCTCGTGAAGAGCTCCCGACAAACAAGGGTGTAGTAGCGAACACAAAGGAGAAAGAGTAGGTGAAGCTTTTACTCTCGTACCGCTTCATGTGCTACTCTTGCTTTTCTCTCAGCTTCTTAGCATGAACCAAGCTATAATACCATGAAAAGATATACGAAGGAAGAGATCTTGAGCTCTTGCAAGCACACACACACTCACACAAACCCTAGAAGAGAACACACAAGATGAGAGTCTGAAAACTGTTCTTCTTCTTCTTCACAACAAAAAGGTTCTACTAAAAAGATAAGGAAAATATAACATAAGACCATGTACATACGGTCCATAATGTGAACAAACTAAGTGAGTGAGTTGACAAGATACTTGTATGCCATAACTCAATGGTGGACTCGTAGAGCTAGTGAAGTCTAGCTATAGAATCACTGGCAAAGATCTATCATGTCAGCATCCTACCAAACACGCTAGTGATGTAAGTAGTGGAAATAGTCACCCAGTTATATCATAAGTGTCAGCTCGTGTTGAGATTGACATCTCAACACCTGGGTCAAAACCCATAATAAGAAAGCGTACTTACAAGGTCAGCCAATCCGAGGTACAAGAGGTGGAATGATAGTTAGCCGAGTATATGAAGAAAGGGTTTATTAGACCGAGCTCTTCACATTGGGCATTGCCCATTCTTTTGTTTAAAAAGAAAGATTACTCTATGCGGATGTGCATAGAATATTGCGCTCTTAATCATATTACGATTAAGAACAAGTACCCCATGCCACGCATTGATGAGTTCCTTGACCAACTTCATGGTACGCGGTATTTTTCTAAGATTTATCTTAGATCGGAGTATCAACATGTAAAAATAACGGAACATGTTGTTCCTAAGACCATGTTTAGGACTTGTTTTGGACATTATGAGTTCTTAGTCATGCTATTTGGCTTGACAAATGCGCCAGCAACTTTAAGTTTGGCTTAAGGGGGGTTTGTTCGTAACAATAAGCCCAACTTGTAGTCCCTAGCCATTCTAATTATCTTGCATAGGATATCTTTTAGCCTAATATCAAAGATGTAATCTAACACCAAATGCCATAAGTAGTGATGTCATCCTAGCAATGTATCCAATCATATTAAGTGTACCTCTCATGGCTATATAAGCACTATGTACAAGATCATTTGACAATGTAATCATATCCTTTTTGTTATGAGTATCTCACTTGTATTTCCCTCTTAAATTCTAACAAAACATGCATTTTCTTTCCTTTGCAAATAGCTTTTTTTCCCTAAGCAAATCGAACACCAAGCATAAATGTTGCAAGTGTGATTTCCTTGACTTATTGCAAACAAGCATGTCGTCTAGGAAAAGAACTATGAATTTTTCTAGATATGAACTTGCCAAAAAGTGGCTCTCCTCTGCCTCAACAATGTGAGCCTTATTCTTTTTCTTATGTTTCTTTTCCTTGAGGTATCACCTGCTAGATGGGTGGTTGGTTTTCCCTTAATGAGAGCATGGATTGTCAATGAAGAAGTCTTTGGATGAAGCATGGATGGTTTTCCACAATGAGCACATTTCTTCTTGTTAGAGGAGGACACAACATAAGCGTCTTCTAGGATGTGTGAAGCCTTCTTCTCTTCTTCCTGCAAAGAGTTAATAATACTTTCTAAAGACGGGATGGGCTCCTTCTCCTTTAGAATGGTCATAATTTGAGCAAAACTAGGAGGCATGCTTTTGAGTAAGATTGCTATGGCATCTTCCTCTGGAATAGGTGATTTAATATACACTAATTATGTCATAAGGCTTTTGATTCTATTTACAACACTAGATATGCCCTCATTAGCTTCCATACTTAACCCATAGAGTTGCATTTTGAGGCTAATTTTGGAATATTTGGCCTTGGCTCCAAATATCCTCTCTAGGGTTTCCTAAGCTTTGGCAACCGTATTGACTCTTCATCTATGTAGTGTATGAAATTATCTTCAAGTGATTTGATGATGACTCCCAAGGCTTGTTTATCTTTGGCTTGTAATGCAGTTATGGTAGCTCTAGTAGCAACCCCGTCTTCCTCACTCAATGGTTTCACAAGACCCCATAGGCTTTTTCTCATTAAGTTCCCTTTTACTTTAATTTTCCAAGTATGAAATCCTTGTCCATTAAACTTATTTGGGAACTTAGAAGATGAGGTAATAATTGTTGGTGCCATGATTAAGAAAATAAAAGTAGATAGGATTAAAGAAGGAAAGAAATTGGCTATAAATAGAGCTTGAAATTAAGCTAATTAATCCCAAATGAGCTAATAGAAATGCAAATTGATGGGGGATTTCAGATAAAGTTATTACCCTCAATGAGAATAAGAGCTCCAAGCCAAGAAACATCACCATACTTGTCATGAAAATTAACATAATTTCTTCAAAAAGACTAAGTGAACGATTTGTTGTTCCCGGTGTGGTTGATGTAATAAAAATCACCAAATTTGATTTGGTGTGGTTGATGTAATAAAAATCACCAAATTTGATTTGGTGGTAGCACTACGTATGTATTACCTCCCTCTAAGGTTGGAGAGATTGTTGAAGTTGCTAATGCCGATGGAGATACCACAGCTGCATAGAAACAATGGAAATTAAAGGCGAAGGTTTTGTGCCTATACTAGAAACAGACGGTGTGTAAGTGGTGCTAGTGAGTTAAAAAAATAGGGCTTTCCTTGCAAGCCTACTACTGAAGAAGATTATAGAAGCTAGACACCCAACTTCTATAGAAGCAACAACAAGATGGTCACAATGCACAAATCTGTAGAGCCCAGGTAGAACAACACAAATCCCCCCAATAGAACCACGACAACCCAAATAAGATTGTAGTAAGCCAAAAACCTGCAGATGTTCTATAGTGCTCCTTCCCCCTATGCCCACCACTTTCCCTTGTCCAATTTCTTTTCGTAGGAATCGATCACATATGATCTCCTCAAATTACTAGAATCTTGACTAATTGTATGTTGATACTAGAGAGATGTGGGGATGTAAGCTTGCCACTAAGACATTCGACTGAGGTGCATTAAAATCCATGAAAGAAACAAAGAAAGTAGAAGATGTGAAAGAGGGTATTAAAAAAGAAGGAGAGAATGAAGACCACTTTATGGTTGCACATGCAACTCATCTTTGGCTTGAACTTCTACAAGACAGTCTAAATAGAGTAAAGGTAAGTGTTATCCACTTTACAGCAGTTAATCTTGCAAAAGGTCTTATTCTAAGTAGAAAGCACAAACTTTGTATGTACATTGTAGGTAAAAAGATTCACTCCTTTGCCACCTATTCCCTTGTGCAAACTTAACTCCTCCATAAAAAGAGTGTAATTTAGGTAGAAGAAGCTTGCAAGGGAATTCTACACAAATGGCTATGTTACTGATAGGTGCTGGTTCATTTTCTCCATCTTCTCATCCCATAATCCTCAGCATGTTTTTAGTAGATGGGATGACATATGGAGAACAAAAAATGAGGATTTCGAGGATGTGATCAAAGACACATAGTGGACATTCTTATCTAAGAAGATGTTTTATGTGTGGGAGACGAAATCATTGCGGTGTGCATAGATGGAGGAGATAAGAAAATGTGAGTCATCTTAACATGCTAACTCTTTGAATGTGGTGTTAAGTTTTTTAAAATATCAATAGACTAATTTAGTTCACAATGTAGCATTCAAGAGAATGTTGTATCAAGACATCCATGTGTTGATGCTATCCTAATTAAATTTAATGAGGATAGTGGAGGGAGATCTCCTCACCATCATAGTATGCTTAAATATGTAAGGTAACATCTACACTACGAGAACATTTATTTTAAATCTCTTTGACTTAGTATGGTCCAAGTGGGGTATGCTTTTCATTTGCCATAACTTATATTGTGTTTAACATAGGCTAAATGAAGTGGGCTATGTTTCATCATCTCCTGTGGACAAAATGTGATTCATTAGGACACTCATATTATCAAATAAAGAAACAATTATGAAGCAATATATAAGAGCAATGAACAAGGCATAGATGGAGAATCATACCGTGATGCAAAAAAGGAAGGATCGCCCATCTTGGTAAAATTGTGAACTTTCAGAGCTATCCCAAACAGTATTCCAAGTATGTTCTTTATATGGCTTTGTAGAGGAATAAATAATTTTAACATTTATAATATAAGATTAGTATGTATATATTCTCATCCTAATGAAGTTTAAACCTGTGAAATATAGGATGAGTACCTTGCTTGCACTAGGAGAGATTAACCCCCTTGTAGATTCCTTGACTACAAAGAAGTTTGGAGACAAATGGAGAACTTCTTTTTATAAAGATGAGATAAAGGGGAGGCATGCTATTAGATGGTGTCATAATTCCAAACCTTGCATAAGGAGATAGTTTCTTTGAGTAAAAAAACCTATCTACTTCCCTCTTAGTCATTTTGATAGGTAACAACGTAAATGTTTCTTAATTTTGTGGTTTGATTTTAGCGTTGTGTGTTGTTATCTAACTAGTGCAAGTAAATTGGGACATCTGATAGACCAAATTTTTTTATGGAGGATAGGTTATATAGCTTGGCATCTAAGCACATTGCCAAATGACCAAAAAGTTATGATTTTAGATATTTTGATTGATGGAGATTTTCGAAGGCTTAAGGAATCCCAAAGAGTAAGTAATTATTACTTTTCCTATTTTCTTGATATATACAAAGCACTATATCTTGTATTAATAACAATTTCAATGGTGATGTAAAATGCAAGTTTATTTAGAGATTGGCTAAGATGAGAAGTGATATGGCATGAGATTGAAGCCCAAGGTGTGGCAATCCTTATAGAAATTATAGATAAGTACCAAATACAATTTTCAGATACATTTAAGGAAGATGTCGGTGATCTCAAAAGATTATATTTTGGGAACCTATTTGAGGAAATGGTGGGGTCCTAAAAAACCAAGTCATACTGCATTTAGGTGTAAAACAATCTAGAAAGACCACTCACTACTTTTTATCTTCTCGTATTTGTAACTTCAATGGAAGCAATGCAGGAGGGAAAGAAGATGATAACGATGTTGACATTGCATCAGAGTATGTTGATTTGCGATTTCAAGGATGACATTTGGCCCATCGAGACAACCCTAAAAATTAACAAAGCGGATCATGCTACAACACAGGCAAACCACTCTTTTAATTGTAATTGATTACTTTTATTAATAAATAGTTAAGCTACTAATGCTCATAATTTGGTTATGCTACAGATAAGCGTGGCTAGAGGTGAAGTGCCAAATGCACCATTTTGGCATAATAATCCATCTTACCTAGCCTAAGGTGTTTTGAAACCAATCCAAAAAAAATTGCTAGGTATAATTTGACTAAATAGTAAATGACAATGTAATGTATATGTGCAATGAATGTACTCACAAAATGTATGCTTTGTAGGAGTGTCTCGTGGTATGATAAGTATAATATTCCTCGGTGTTCCAAGCATGTTGCAACATCAAAGTGCAAGTTCCTCTATTATTGTAGAAACCTCAACACTCACAGGTATACTAATCAATTAACACCATATTCGATAATTTGGGAGCAATCCCATTCCAATTTGAAAAATGGGATCATGGGTGAACCTATCCAAGATTTTGTTAAAACCTTCATATGACATATCATTGGAAAGATATTTAAGGGTAGAATCTAAATATATAATCTTTGATAAATTTGGAGTTAATATGGTCAAGGTATGGCCAATATTATATTGAAAAGTTATTTCCCAAAGTGAGATTTTTTCCAAATTATCTAATATTATCTTAATTGTGCATCACATGTATAATGAAAATTAATGTGTGTCTTTTATATCGTACCTAATAAAATCTTTTTAACATGGTCTAGCACTACAACATATTGGCCAGATACTGACTATAACACCAAGGATATCACACTTAGCAATTTTTAGGACTCATAGTGGCGGAGTCGGTATTCACCTCAGGCAGTTGTGAGGTCGTGGGAATACTATCCAAGGCCCTTGGTGCCTTGGGGTGTATGCTATCCTGCACCAAGGAATACGCATGTTTATGGGGATGAGGTGCAATGGAGTGGTGTGGCATGGACCCATGTTAGACACATGTAGAAGCACTCACGCACTGGGTAGGCACGCTAGGCCTCCCACATTGCAAGTGAGGTTCTGTGATGCCGAGTGTCTCTAGGGGATGCCCTCCCCGCCTTGATAGTGAGATTGCCAGAACGTGGGAATGGGACCAAAACGGTGGAAATGGCAGATGCTCGTTGGTCCATCGTTTTGGTCCTGTTTCCACTTCCGACTTTCCACTTCCGACAATCTCACCATCAAGGCGGGGAGGGCATCCCTTGGAGGTACTCGACATCACGGAACCTCACTCACAACGTGGGAGGCCTAATGTGCCTACTCGATGCATGAGTGCTTCTACGTGTGCCTAACATGGGTCCGTGCTATGCCACTCCATTGCACCTCATCCCCATAAAGATTCCTTGGCGCAGGCTAGCATACCCCCAAGGCACCAAGGACCTTGGATAATATTAACACCTCACATTGATAATGTACAGTCGGTATAATAGGTCGGTAGTACTGTCAGTAATAGGGTTGATAGTACCATCGGTAAATAGAGTTGGTAATAGTTGTAAGGCCCCCGTGACCAATAGGGCGGGGGAATCCTTTTGATAGGCAGTCAAGTCTCATGTTATTTTCCGATTTGACGACACCTCGATCTCGTAGAAATACGAGGTTACGAGCAAACGGACGGACCTAACTCTATCTCGCAAGGGAAGCGTAGTCATCCTAAAGGAAATTATAATCCCCAGCACGAAATGTGCGTGGAGATGGAACAAGACCCACACTTGGTTCAAGGAAGCCAATGCCTTTTTCCCCCGTATTTCAAGAGGCACGGCCGCTGGCTCGGTCCCCTAAAACAAGTCTTGTTTGTGACTCTACTATTCCCTAAGTATCGTAAGTTACGACTAGTAGAAAGCTACCCGACTGATCGGGTCCACCCATCCTTAGAATGGTACCGTCAGGGCATCCATTCTCCCACTTTCCACGCACTCACCCGTTCAATTATTTTCTAATTACGTCCTACCACACTGTGAAACACTTAAAAACAAATTCCTTTGTTAATTAATTACACTTGATTCCTTAAAGAAAATCTTTCTTAGCACAACATTGAAATCAACGAACATACTTACAGTGAAAAATATTTACAAAGACCCTGAAACCGGGCCGATATCCCAATCCAAACTTCATGTCCAAACCATAACCATAACCACAATCCAATCACAGTCACAACCACAACCACAACCACATCGATGATCTAGAATTCGATCTTCCAGCCTCAACCAGCTGGGTAAACCTCACGGACCGTCTCCCCTCGTCGTCAGCCAGCCGACGAGGGCCAAGCCGTCCTGTCACCCCCTCAGGTACTGACGCTTGTACCAAACCCTCTCGCTCTTCGGAGGGGACGTCTCCTCATGAGGTGGGGGTTAAGTCACCGCACTAGCCTGGACCCACAGAACTAGGCAGCATGTATACATCACCCTGGTGTTGAAAACCAATTCCCAGTGGCATAGGAGGGGATTGCCCTGGGCCGACTCCCGGCCTCGCTATATCCTCCGCCCGTCTACACAGACAAGCACGGAGTTAGCTAAGGGGGGGAGAAGCTGTACCTACATGTTAGCAATAAACCAGCAGTATATCCAATAAAAAAAAGACATAGCCTTTATTCAATGAATTCACACATTAACAAAAACCATCGTTTTGGAAAGACAATGATTCAAAAGCAAGATTATTTTCCTATAACTTTACTTAAGAGTAACCATAAGGTACTTTAGGCCATCTATAGTAGGGGTTTAACCTTGGTTTCTTTCCTATTATTTCGAATCTTTGCATTAAGCTTCATAAGAGAGAATTTTTACTTAAACTTGTTAAATGACCAACCTGGTTATCGTTTTCATGCCTATTCACTTCAAGAGGGGCGAAGTCGATTGCAGGGACGCGATTTGCTTCATTCCCTCCTTGGGCAGCGCGTGGTTCTTCAATTCGACGGCGTTTCGGTGCCATAGGAGCACTAGAGTTTTAAGAGGATAGAGAGAAAACGAGGTGAATATAAGAGGTTGGGAGCGTGGAGAGAAAAGAGAGAATTCTACTGGTTCAAACGGATTCGAAAACGGAGTCCGTTTGGGGTAGGAAAAGCTTGTTGGGCTTATGGGCAGGAACGACCTCTTAGCCTAAGTTTAAGTCGCCGCATATGGGGGGGGAAATTGAGAGGGTGTCCTTAACTGGGAGAGCTCTTGAGAAGAGTGTACGTCTAGGGAGGCCTAGGGAAGAGTAAGGCAAGGGTTGAAGGAGAGGCACACTTTAAGTCTATTCACACGGGGGGGGAGAAGAGTGTAGGACATGTCCTAGAGCTTGAGAGAGGGCTTGCGCGTAGGGGCTTGCTGGGGGCTTGTCTGGAGAAGGGGGCTGGGAGGGTCCTTTTGGAGGATGGACGTCCGGATGCGGGAAGGTGACACCTGGGTGGTGTAGGTGTCCGGGAGAGGGTGTGGGCGTGAGACACCTGGGGGTGGAGGTGTCTCGAGGAGAGAGAAAGTGTGACACATGGGGGTGGAGGTGTCCCCAAGAGAGAGAGAGCGCGACACCTGTGGATAGAGGGTTCTGGGAGGAGGGGGTACGTGTAGGGGTGTGCTGGAGGGTGCGTCTAGGTCGTGTACACGCTTGGGTGTCCCGGGCGGATTGTCGGTTTTTTTCACGGGCGGCGCCCGTGGTGGGGCCCACGCCGGCCGCCCGCCGTCGTCCGGGGGGGTCAAAAATATTTTTTTGACGGAAATGTCCGGCCTTGCCCCGTGACCATGGGGGCGTATTCCGTTCGTTGATTAGACGCCTAGATAGTTACTATTTTTGGTCAGAAGTTCGCAGATTAAAGGCTTAAAAGCTTAATTAAACTCATTCCGAGTGCCCATTTTTAGTTCAGAAAAAACTATTTTAAGCGTAAAATTACGCGTAGATTTCAAATTTGGATTCAAAATTACAAATTTCTAAGTAAAAATGGCTCATTTTCCAAAAATAGAAGTTTTTTGATCGTAAAAATGACAAACTAAGTTATATTTTTCAACTCTGAAGCAAGTACATTGTTATTTACAATGGGTATGTTGCATCCTTCCCTACTAAAAGAACTCGAGATGTCCTCATCTCGGCACGAACTCTGGGTAATTCTTTTGGAGGGTTGACTCTTCCTCCCAAGTGGCATCCTCCTCAGGGTAATCTTTCCATTCCACTAAATGTTCCCTAAGGATTCTATTGCGAAGCACTCTTTCTCTAGAGTCGATGATTCTATTAGGTCTCATTTCAAGGACTCCCTGAGTTGGCATTACAATTTGTTCATCATCAAGAACATGATCAGGATGAGGCACATATGGCTTTAGTAAGCTTACATGGAATACATCATGGATCTTGAGGTGGGTTGGGAGGCGAAGTTTGTAGGCATGTTTTCCCAAACATTTGATGACATAAGGCCCACAATACCTTGGACTCAGTTTCCTAAATTTTCCAAGAGATAAAGAACTTCTCTTTGGCCGCACTCGAAGAAAAACTTTGTCTCCTTGCTGAAAAATTCTGTCAGATCTTTTGGTATCAGCATAATGCTTTTGTCGATCCTGGGCGGCTTTAATATCCTTACGAATAGCTTTGGTTTGTTCTTCCATTTCTTCAAGCATTATCCTGGAGGCTTCAACCTTTAGTGTGGGGTCAGAGAAATTTAAGGGAGATAAACACTCCTGACCATAAAGAGCTTTGAATGGTGACATCCCTATGCTTTGGTGATAGGATGTATTGTAAGAGAATTCCACTAGAGGGAGATACTGAATCCACTTCTTTGGTTCACGCCCACAATAGGCTCTCAGGATGTCTTCTATAATCTGATTAACTCTCTCAGTTTGACCATCTGTTTCTGGGTGGTAAGCTGTACTGAAACAAAGTTGTGTTCCAATAGCCTGGAATAATGATGTCCAGAACTTTGAAGTGAAGTCAGAGTCCCGGTCACTGACTATTCTTTTTGGCAATCCATGAAGCCTAAAGATTTCCTTGATGAAAAGGCGGGCAATATCAGAAGATTTAAATGTCTTCTTTACTGGGATAATATGGGTGACTTTGGTAAGCATATCCACAACTACTAAAATAGAATCATACCCTCCTTGTGTTGTGGGAAGACTTGTGACAAAATCCATACTGATACATTCCCACTTCATCTGAGGAATGTCCAGAGGTTGGAGTTTCCTGGGCATTTTGATTCTTTCAGCTTTAATCCTTTGACATGAAAGGCATTGCCTGATGTATTGAAGGATATCTCTCTTCATTCCAGGCCAAAAATAACTTCTCCTTAAGGCATTCAAGGTTTTTGCATAACCTGGGTGTCCTGCTACGGGGCTATCATGAGCTTCATACAAGATCATCTTCTTCAGTGCAAGATCTTTGGGAATACATAACCTATGCATGAAGTAGAGGCATTCATCATCGAGGGTGTATCCCTTGATCAATATATTTTCCTTTTCTGTGGGTGCCTCCTTGTGAACCAGGCTTACTAGCTTTTGGTAATCAGGGTCATGAAGTGAAACCTGCTTTACCTTCTCTAGGATGGGGTTATTTGGCATAGAGATTGCACTTAGGAAGGATTTGCGACTGAGGGCATCTGCTACAACATTATCCTTTCCAGGACGAAATTTGATATCAAAATCAAACTCTTACAGAATCTCAATCCACCTTCTTTGCCTCATGTTGAGATTGGGCTGCTTTAAACTCTGGTGGTCAGTTTACAAGCAGAAACTTACGGCCTAGGAGATAGTGTCTCCATAACTTGAAACAATGAACAACTGCAAGGAGTTCCAAATCATGGGTGGCATAATTGACTTCATAGGATTTAATCTTACGAGAAGTGTAAGCCACAGGCCTTCCTTCTTGAATTAAGACACCACCAAGTGCAAGGCCACTAGCATCAGTGACAACCTCAAACTCTTTGGTGAAGTCAGGGAGCTTCAGAACTGGTGCTGAGGTGAGGATAGCCTTAAGTTGGCTAAAACTGATTTGGTGGATTGGTAACCATACTATCTTACATTCCTTCTTGAGGAGATCAGTTAAGGGTGCGGCTATCTTGGCATAATCCTTGATGAAGATCCTATACCATCCTGTGATGCCTAGAAACCCACGGATTTCTTTGACTGTCCTAGGGGGTGGCCATTCCAATATATCCTTGACTTTGGCAGGGTCTACTGAGATGCCCCTTGAGGAGACAATGAACCCTAGATATTCAATTTGGGAAGTGAAGAAGGTACATTTGCTTTTCTTGGCATAGAGCTTATGTTCGCGCAGTATTTGCAATACTTTGCGTACATGCTCCTCATGTTCCTCTTTTGACTGAGAATAGACCAAGATGTCATCGAAGAAGACAAGGACAAATTCATCCAAGTAGGGTCGGAAGATATCCTGCATCAGGCGGTTGAAGGTGGCGGGAGCATTGGTTAATCCGAATGGCATGACTATAAATTCATAGTGGCCATAGCGGGTATTGAAAGCGGTTTTTGAGATATCTGATTCCTTGATCCTAATTTGATAGTAGCCAGACCTTAAATCCATCTTGGAGAAAACTTTGGATCCATAAAGTCTGTCAAGAAGTTCGTCGATGCGAGGAATGGGGTATTTGTTTTTGACAGTGACCTTGTTTAGGCCTCGGTAGTCAATACAAAGCCGAAGCGAGCCATCCTTCTTTCTCTGGAAAAGAACAGGCGCTCCCCATGGGGAATTACTAGGGCGAATGAATCCTTGCTTAATGAGCTGCCTAAGTTGTTCCTTGAGCTCTATGGCTTCGGGAAGAGACATTTTGTAAGGTCTCCTTGAAACTGATTCAGCACCAGGGATTAGCTCAATCCCATGATCTACTTCTCGAGATGGGGGTAGTTTTGTAAGTTCCTCTGGAAAGATATCTGAAAACTCCTGGAGCCAAGAGGGTTCTAAATCTGGGTTGCTTTCTTCTACCTTGTTGAGTTTGACAAGGAAGATCTGTTGGCCCTTGCGCACTCCCTTAAGAAGACGATTAGCTTTGACCAAATGAAATTTGGGTTTACCTGTTTTTCCCTGGGCTGATACTACCTGTCCTTGGTGACTATTCTTAAAGGTGATGCTTCCTTCAGCACAGTGAATGTCAGCATTGTTTACAATTAACCAATCCATACCAAGGATTCCATCATAAATCCCTAATGGTAAGCTTCTAAAATACCCATGGGTTGATTCACCATCCAATTCAAATTCAAGATATCCCACACAATGTCGGGATACTTCTTCTTTTCCACTAGCTAACTCAACAATCATTGCTTGGGCTGGTTTTTGATCTAACTGTAACTTACGCAAGCATTTTGGAGAAAGAAATGAATGCGTACTACCACAATCAACCAAAAGCTGGAAAGATCTACCTTGATAAGTAGCCGGAGCTTAGATAACAGAAAACTGCTGATTAGGTCCTTGATGTTCTATAGCTGCATGAATGGTGGCTTGCTCTTCTTCTTCCATCTCTAAAGTCGGTTCACCAATCATAGAGCAGACACAGGCAGTCACTCCACGACCTCTACCACGTCCACCACCACCTCGTCTAGCTTGGCGGTTATTAGGAATCCCACGACCTTGAACTACCCGGCCGCCTTGTGGAGCAGCAGTGACACTAGGATTGAGAGAGGGTCTTGCAAGTTTGGGGCATTCATTCCGGAAGTGGCCAACTTCATTGCAATAAAAGCACCTTTGGTCCCCATAGGATTCTGAAGTGGAATTAGCATAACTGCGGGGGACAAAATTATTGGGGTACTGTTCAATAGTATTGTGGCGAAAATTCGATTGGTAATTCCTCTGAAGGCGCCCCCTTGGGTTAGACTCAGGATAGACTCTCTTCTTTGCTTGACCACTCTTTACTTCTTTAGCCAGAGGTTTGGCTCGGGTAAGAGCATCTTGCAAGGTAGTTGGCCTCATTGCTTCAAGGCGAGAATCCAAAGGTTCATTCAGCCCTTGGCAAAATCGGGCCACTTGTTGAGTGATCGTTGTTGAGTGATCGACATAGGTGGAGCATATTTGCCAAGTGTGACAAATTTTGAGTAGTATTCCTCCAAGGTTAAGCTAAGATGCTTGAGGCTGAAGAACTCGTTCATCTTAATAGATTCATGAGATGGGGGAAGATAACGGCCCTTCACAGCTTGCTTAATGTCACTCCAGGTTTGGGTATCTTCAGTGACGCCCTTATCTCGGCACCATTGCTTCCACCAAAGTTTGGTGTCCCCAGTAAGACGGAATCTGGCAAGCATGGATTGATTCCCAATTCCTGTACCAGCAGCAGCCGAAAAGTAATCGTCCATGGCTTCTATCCAAACTTCTGCATCCCTTTCAATCTTTGAACCTGCCCCATTAAATGAGAGAGGTTGCATTTGTTTGAGGAGAAGCTTCTTCTCCTGTGTATCTGTATATAATGCATTGGGAGCAAGAAGTTGACGATCCTGGTTATCAATAAGAAGCTAAATTTAGAATCATGTCACTTAGGCGGTTTAATACACATAAGACAATGAGTGTGAAAATCAAAACCTTTTATTCCAAGCTTTAATATTTACAAGTAAACCAAGCCATTTACAAGTAAACCAAGCCATTTACAAGGATTTGACTAAATCCAATCTTATTTATTTACATGGTAGTCCTCTAAGGAACCTAATAAAGATCTGTGGTGGTAGCATTGAAAAAGTAGGGGGGTTCTCCCATGGTTTCAAGAACTCGATAAATCTCTGGTAGGGGAGGTAAACCTCGTCTAGAAAGACGGGTAACGGCTACTCTATCAGGGGATACAACTTGAGTCACCTTATCATAAACCCAACGATTCTGCAGCATGCGATTCCCATTGATAGTGACATAGGTGTTACAAGGAGTGCCAATAAACCAGAACAGGCAAACCATTTGCAACATCTCGGCATATCGGATCCGCCTCAAGTCGTTGGTGAGATTGCCGACCTGCTCAGCTCGAATGATGAAATAGGTAGATCGCGACGATGCCAATACTCGGTTCTATTCCATCCCCTTTCGATGCGAGTGTAAAGAGGAAGGGTTAGCTTGTCTACAATGTGCATCATAGTGTCACGGAACTCGAATTCGGAAGAGCGACAAGCAGTCATGAACATGCATTGGAATACCAAGAAGCGAGAATAGGGATCCATCTCGTCCTCCTGCATCCAGCCGTAACTAGATTAGTTTAATAAGAATTCCTAGAGCAACAAGAGAATACAATATAAAATCTCCCAAGTCTAAACCTGCTCTGATACCACGTGTAAGGCCCCCGTGACCAATAGGGCGGGGGAATCCTTTTGATAGGCAGTCAAGTCTCATGTTATTTTCCGATTGACGACACCTCGATCTCGTAGAAATACGAGGTTACGAGCAAACGGACGGACCTAACTCTATCTCGCAAGGGAAGCGTAGTCATCCTAAAGGAAATTCTAATCCCCAGCACGAAATGTGCGTGGAGATGGAACAAGACCCACACTTGGTTCAAGGAAGCCAATGCCTTTTTCCCTCGTATTTCAAGAGGCACGGCCGCTGGCTCGGTCCCCTAAAACAAGTCTTGTTCGTGACTCTACTATTCCCTAAGTATCGTAAGTTACGACTAGTAGAAAGTTACCAGTTCAGATTGTTGGTGAAAAGCTGGATAGGAAGAACTTCCAAGCATGGAAGTACAGGATAAAGAGTTTCTTGAAAGGGAAAGGATTTTGGAATCTCATTACAGGTGCTGAGCCTGAGCCTGAGCTACCTCGACAACCTACACAGCAGCAGCAGCTTATTGTTCATAAGCAATGGTCAGAGAGAGCATTCAAAGTGTCGCATTATTTGTCTATATGTATTTTTGATGCTATGCTCATACACATTCAGGATGCTGAGAATCCCAAAGATGCATGGGATACTTTGGTGAAGATGTTTGATACAGATACGAGTGCTCGCAAGTCTCAATTGCGACAGCAGATACATAATGTGAAAAGTGTTGAGATATTCAAGCTCGATGTCAGTATGAGCTAGCTATGCTATGTGCTGGCAGATTAGGTAGGAACATGTGTGAGACATAAATGACCGCGTGTCCAGCTGGTCATAGTGTGTGGACATTAGCTAGGGTTAGTAGAGTGTGGACACAACTCATTGTGTGTTGTGTGGATTATGGATTAGTGCATTATGCTTTGTGTGAGAGTGGACATGGCTTCCCTCTATGGTTAGGGTTTGCAATAGACATTAGGGTTTGCTCTCGTGTGTGTGTCTCCTCCTCCTCTACCGTTCTTTCAACATGGTATCAGAACCTTGTGCTGTTTATTAGGGTTTATGAGTGAGTGAGTGAAGAGGGAGAAGAAGAAGCTGTGAAAAGAAGCTGTGAAGCTGCCATTGGAGCTGTGAAGCTTGGAGCACACCAAATACTATCAGATCTGAGAGCTTGGCCTACCGGGTAAGGTCTTCTAAACATCCTTGAGCGGATTGCAGGTGAAACAGGCAAAGGCAAAGCAAAATAGAGCAAATCAAAGCAAAGAAAAATTCTGGTTTTTGAAGCTTTCCATTAAAGCTTGGGAACATTGATGTATGGTGGAAATATATGTAAATCTGGCAAAGCAAACATGTATCTGACAATGAGAGATGTATTGGCAACTTCTATGCAAGCCCTACTGTGATTTTGGAGCAATTTACATGCATTTAATTGAGTGGAAAACTCTGGTTTTTGACCTCTCACAAAACAGTGAAAAAGAAGCCAAAAATTGATCAATTTGGAGCATGTATTTGACAAAAATCCAAGCATTGATGGGTTACACACATGCCTAGGTGTGTTGGGCACCTATAGGCATCTTCAATTAGCATCAAAAACTCTTCTAAACCCCTCTACAGCAGGCGGCGCAGCCCATACAGACAAAACAGAGCATTTTTCTGGTTTTTTCACCACGAGGAGGTCGATTATCACTCGGTTGCTTGATATCTTCCACAACTCTCTTAGAAATTGGATGCTTTACATCTTGGAGAAGAGGGCTATGTGATTTGTTTGGTCAATGATGCTTAATTGAGCTGGGAATGAGCTGATTAAAACAGGCTGTCCACTGGTTTGCAGAGAAACAGAGCATTTTAATCGAGCAATTAATCTTTGGTGTTTTACAATTGGACAAATTCCTCTTACATGGAGTTGATGGACACTATTGCTAAGCCAATGAATGCCTGGTTGCTCAATTTGGTGGAATATTGAAGAAATTAGAGCCAAATCTTTACTGGTTTTTCTGGTTTTTCCAAAAACAGAAAAAGGGGTTTTCAAAAATCGATATGTACACATGTCAGATGGTGTTGATACTCAACATTGAGGTTCATTAGGTGTCAATGCAAGTTGCCCATACTTGATTGCACCATTACATTGTGATTTGGAGCCTTGGAAGGCGTGTAAATTCAGGGTATTCCGCACTGCGTGAGTCAGTTCATCTCAGATGATTACAGGTTGATTTTCTACATCAAATTTGGAGTTTGTTGGCTATCTTGGAGTATCTGCAACATTCATTGGAGTGTGGTTGAGCTGAGGAAGGCTCACTTACAGATTTGAAGTGTGCGGAAGGTGTATGCATTGAGCGAACATGTCTGACAATCCAGTTCAGATTGTTGGTGAAAAGCTGGATAGGAAGAACTTCCAGGCATGGAAGTACAGGATAAAGAGTTTCTTGAAAGGGAAAAGATTCTGGAATCTCATTACAGGTGCTGAGCCAGAGCCTGAGCTACCTCGGCAACCTACACAGCAGCAGCTTATTGCTCATAAGCAATGGTCAGAGAGAGCATTCAAAGTGCTGCATTATTTGTCTATATGTATATCTGATGCTATGCTCATACACATTCAGGATGCTGAGAATCCCAAAGATGCATGGGATACTTTGGTCAAAATGTTTGATACAGATACGAGTGCTCGCAAGTCTCAATTGCGACAGCAGATACACAATGTGAAAAGAAATAAAAGGAGCATACATGACTATGTGCAAGAAATCAAGAAGTTTGCAGATGCATTGGCCACAATAAATGCCCCCATGACTGATGATGATTTGGTGGATATTACCTTGCGTGGTCTTGGCAAGGAATACAAATCCTTTGATACATCTATCTCAGTGAGGAGTACAGGTCTACCCGACTTCGATGAGTTGGTTTCTCTCTTGTTGGTTGAGGAAATCAAGCTCAATGATTCATTTCAGGATGCATCTACTAGCCATGATGATGGCAGAAATCTGGCATTTTACTCGCAGAGAGGTTTTAGAGGCAGGGGGAGATTTGCATCACGTGGACGTGGTGGTAATGGTCGTGGATGGCAGGATAGACCTCCACAACAGAATTTTCAGCCTTCTTATGGTGCTCGAGGTGGTCGTGGTTATGCACCTCAGCGAGGCAGAGGTACCCCCCGTGGTCGAGGACGTTGGCAAGGCCAAGAAAATTCTATGCAAGATGTGGAATGCCATTATTGTGGCAAATATGGTCATATGGCGAGAGATTGCTTTCGCAAACAGAATTATTTGAGAGGGGGAAGAGCACAGCGTGGTGGTCATTATGGTGGGAACTATGCACAACATGGTGGCAACTATGCATCAAGTAGCAATGATGGAACTGCAAATCATTTGTTTGCCATGAAGCATGTTGTGGGTTCTATGACAACAAATGCTGAGAATGATGATACATGGTATATGGATTCAGGAGCATCAAATCATATGACATGTCATGGTGAATGGTTTGAGCACATGAAGCCAATGGACAAAGGATATGTGGAAACAGGTGATGATACCCAGCATGTCATTACACATGTTGGAAGTGTACCATTGGTCATGCATAATGGTCAGACAAAGTCTATGTCAGATGTGTTGTATGTGCCTTCGATCACAAAGAGTTTGGCCTCAATTGGTCAAATGGTTGAACAGGGATTACAGGTTAGATTCAATGAGCATGGATGCTTTGTTGAAGATTTCAAACATGGATGTAGAGTGATTGCTAAAGGCAAGAAAGAAGGAAGACTGTTTAAGCTGGATGCTGGAATTCCTGAGCTAAAATCAGCTATGTTCTCAAAGAGCAAAAATGTGGTACACGATATTGATATGTGGCACAAAAGGATTGGCCATGTCAATATACAGAGATTAAAGAACATGCAAACAAGAGGCATTGTGAATGGATTGCGTAGGTTCAAATATGATGGACATATGCATGTTTGTGAAGCCTGTCAGTTTGGGAAGCAGGCAAGGTTGAGATTTCCTAGAGAAGGAAATATGAGTAACAGGCCACTTGAGATCGTGCACAGTGATGTATGGGGTCTTGCACAAAACCCATCTATCAAAGGCAGTTTATACTATGTTACATTCATTGATGACTTTAGCAGGATGACATGGATATACTTTCTCAAAGAGAAGAGTGAAGTGTTGGAAAAATTCATGGATTTCAAAGTTTTTGCAGAAAAGCAGTATGGCTGTAGGATTAAATGTTTGAGGACAGATGAAGGTGGTGAATACACCTCAAAAGCTTTTGAGCATTTCTTGAGGAAGCATGGAATAAGAAGACAGTTGACATGCAAGTATACACCTCAGCAGAATGGTGTGGCTGAGAGAAAGAATAGAGTTATATGTGAAGTGGCAAGGGCAATGCTTAATGAAAAGAGCATGCCAGATTACTATTGGGCAGAAGCATGTGCTACTGCAGTATACATATTGAACAAAACACCTACAGCAGCCATTCATGGAAGCACGCCAGAGATGCGGCTCACAGGTTACAGGGACATCTTAAAGTTTTTGGATGTATAGCTTATGTTCATGTGCCTGATGAAAGGAGAAGAAAGTTGGATCCTAAGGCAGAGAAATGTATATTTGTTGGATATGCAAAGGATCGAAAGGCCTACAAGTGTTATAATCCACAAACTAGACAAGTGGTCATCTCACGTGATGTGGTGTTTGATGAGCTTGCTAGTTGGTATAAAGCAAAAGATGAGGGTGTTATTGAGTCACTTGAGGCTGATGTACATGAGAACTTGCCACCACAAGCAAGTTCTAGTTCTACTACTATGTCTGGGCCAGCAGCAGCAGAAGCTGAGAGTAGCAGTGTACGTCCATGGTCAGGACGTTTGAGGCATGAGAGCGTGAGCACTGGGAGTAGTGCTATGGACAAAGAAAAGAAGAAAGTCGAAGGAATTGGAATCACAGGATATGAGTCATCTAGTTCTGAGAGTTTGGATGAGGAGCTTGGCATACCTGTTTTACACACACCTGGTGCGAGGCAGGACAGATATGTGCCACCACATGCTAGAGTTACAGGTGTACAGAGTGACCCGCAGGCATTGCGGAGATCCCAGAGAGTCAGATATCCTGTTGACAGATTGACATATAGAGATTTTGCTATGCACTATGCATACATGACATCTATGGTAAAGCATGTGGAACCTACATGCTACACAGAGGCTATTGGAGAGCATGTATGGGAGAAAGCAATGGACATAGAGATGGATGCATTGGTCCATAATGATACATGGGATTTGGTTGCCCTACCAAAGGACAAGAATGTTATTGGATGTAAATGGGTCTACAAAGTGAAGTGCAAATCTGATGGTTCTATTGAAAGACATAAAGCAAGATTGGTAGCAAAGGGATATGCACAGACCCATGGATTGGATTATGATGAGACGTTTAGCCCAGTGGCTAAGATGGGCACAGTGAGAGGAGCAGTCATTGCTATGGCTGCAGCTAATGGCTGGGAAATGCATCAGATGGATGTAAGAATGCATTTCTAAATGGAGATATACAAGAGGAAGTCTACATGGCACAGCCAGAAGGGTATGTACACCCTAGATATCCCACTCACGTATGCAGGTTGAAAAAGGCATTGTATGGTCTAAAGCAAGCACCACGTGCTTGGAGTGATAAGATGAGCAGATATCTTATCTCACTTGGTTTTCAGATTTCTACAGTAGATTCTTCACTCTATGTGAAGAAGACACAGCATGGGATTGTTTTACTAGTAATATATGTGGATGACTTGATTATCACAGGTGATCATGGTGCAGATGTGATGCATGTCAAGAAAGCTTTGAGTGGGCAATTTGACATGAAAGATCTTGGTGAGTTGAGATACTTCCTTGGCATTGAAGTGGTGAAAGATCATGCAGGTACTTGGTTAGTACAGCGCCAATATGCATTGGATATGTTGGCAAAGTATGGCATGACAGGGTGTAAACCTATGAGTACACCATTGGAGCAAAATGTGAAGTTGCGGGCTGATTATGGCGAGGAATTGGATGATCCTTCCATGTACAGGAAGATGGTTGGTAGTCTCATATACATGACTATCACACGCCCAGATTTGAGTTATGCAGTTGGGCTAGTGAGTCAGTTTATGCAGAGCCCCCGGAAACCACATTTGGATGCAGTGAGACGCATCATGAGATATGTGAAGACCACAGCACATTATGGTCTATTTTATGAGAGTGGTAAAAGCTTGGACATTCATGGCTACACAGATGCTGATTGGGCAGGTAGCGCATATGACAGGAGGTCTACTAGTGGATATGCTTTTACACTTGGAAGTGCTGTGGTGAGTTGGAGTAGCAAAAATCAACCTACAGTTGCTTTGACCAGTACAGAGGCTGAGTACAGAGGAGCAGCCATTGCTACTTGCGAGGCTGTTTGGTTAAAGAGTCTCTTGGCAGATTTATGTGAGCCTATTAGTGGCAAAGTTGTCATTCATTGTGACAACATGAGCAGTATACAGCTGGCAAAGAATCCAGTATTTCATGCGAGGACCAAACACATAGAGGTCCATTATCACTTTGTCAGAGAAAAGGTGCTGGATGGTACAATTGATCTTCACTATGTGAAGACTGATGAGCAGGTGGCTGATATCTTCACGAAGCCACTTAGAAGGGAGAAGTTTGAGTACTTTCGGACTATGTTGGGAGTACATGGGATGAGCTTGAGGGGGAGTGTTGAGAGTCTTGATATCCCAAGCTCATCTACATCTTCATCGGCAGTACATCATGAGCTTGAGAGGGGCTGTTGAGATATTCAAGCTCGATGTCAGTATGAGCCAGCTATGCTATGTGCTGGCAAATTAGGTAGGAACATGTGTGAGACATAAATGACCGCGTGTCCAGCTGGTCATAGTGTGTGGACATTAGCTAGGGTTAGTAGAGTGTGGACACAACTCATTGTGTGTTGTGTGGATTATGGATTAGTGCATTATGCTTTGTGTGAGAGTGGACATGGCTTCCCTCTATGGTTAGGGTTTGCAATAGACATTAGGGTTTGCTCCCGTGTGTGTGTCTCCTCCTCCTCTACCGTTCTTTCAACAAAAAGGAATAAAAGGAGCATACATGATTATGTGCAAGAAATCAAGAAGTTCGCAGATGCATTGGCCACAATAAATGCCCCCATGCCTGATGATGATTTGGTGGATATTACCTTGCGTGGTCTTGGCAAGGAATACAAATCATTTGATACATCTATCTCAGTGAGGAGTACAGGTTTACCCGACTTCAATGAGTTGGTTTCCCTCTTGCTGGTTGAGGAAATCAAGCTCAGTGATTCATTTTTGGATGCATCTACTAGCCATGATGATGGCAGAAATCAAGCTTTCTACTCGCACAGAGAGGTTTTAGAGGTAGGGGGAGGTTCGCATCACGTGGACGTGGTGGTAATGGTCATGGATGGCAGGACAGGCCTCCACAACAGAATTTTCAGCCTTCATATGGTGCTCGAGGTGGTCGTGGATATGCACCTCAGCGAGGCAGAGGTACCCCCCGTGGTCGAGGACGTTGGCAAGGCCAACAAAATTCTATGCAAGATGTGGAATGCCATTATTGTGGCAAATATGGTCATATGGCGAGAGATTGTTTCCGCAAACAGAATGATTTGAGAGGAGGAAGAGCACAACGTGGTGGTCATTATGGTGGAAACTATGCACAACATGGTGGTAACTATGCATCAAGTAGCAATGATGGAACTGCAAATCATTTGTTTTCCATGAAGCATGTTGTGGGTACGACAAATGCTGAGAATGATGACACATGGTATATGGACTCAGGAGCATTAAACCATATGACATGTCATGGTGAATGGTTTGAGCATATGAAGCCTATGGATGTAAAAGGCTATGTGGAAACAGGTGATGATACCCAGCATGTCATTACACATGTTGGAAGTGGACCATTGGTCATGCACAATGGTCAGACAAAGTCTATGTGAGATGTGCTGTATGTGCCTTCGATCACTAAAAGCTTGGCCTCAGTTGGTCAAATGGTGGAACAGGGATTACAGGTTTGTTTCAACGAGCATGGATGCTTCGTTGAAGATTTCAAACATGGATGTAGAGTGATTGCTAAAGGCAAGAAAGAAGGAAGATTGTTTAAGCTGGATGCTGGAATTCCTGAGCTAAAATCAGCCATGTTCTCAAAGAGCAGGAATGTGGTACAGGACATTGATATGTGGCACAAGAGGATTGGCCATGTCAATATACAGAGATTAAAGAACATGCAAACAAGAGGCATTGTCAATGGATTGCCTAGGTTCAAATATGATGGACATATGCATGTTTGTGAAGCCTGTCAGTTTGGGAAGCAGTCAAGGTTGAGGTTTCCTAGAGAAGGAAATATGAGTAACAGGCCACTTGAGATAGTACACAGTGATGTATGGGGTCCTGCACAAAACCCATCTATCAAAGGTAGTTTATACTATGTTACATTCATAGACGATTTTAGCAGGATGACATGGATATACTTTCTCAAAGAGAAGAGTGAAGTGTTGGAAAAGTTCATGGATTTCAAAGTTTTTGTAGAAAAGCAATATGGCTGTTGGATTAAATGTCTGAGGATAGATGGAGGTGGTGAATACACCTCAAAAGCTTTTGAGCATTTCTTGAGGAAGCATGGAATAAGAAGATAGTTGACTTGCAGGTATACACCTCAGCAGAATGGTGTGGCTGAGAGAAAGAATAGAGTCATATGTGAAGTGGCAAGGGCGATGCTCAATGAAAAGAGCATGCCAGATTACTATTGGGCAGAAGCATGTGCTACTGCAGTGTATATATTGAACAAAACACCTACAGCAGCCATTCATGGAAGCACGCCAGAGATGCGGCTCACAGGTTACAGGCCAGACATTGGACATCTTAAAGTTTTTGGATGCATAGCTTATGTACATGTGCGTGATGAAAGAAGAAGGAAGTTGGATCCTAAAGCAGAGAAATGTATATTTGTTGGATATGCACAGGATCGAAAGGCATACAAATGTTATAATCCACAAACTAGACAAGTGGTCATCTCACGTGATGTGGTGTTTGATGAGCTTGCTAGTTGGTACAAAGCAAAAGATGAGGGAGTCATTGAGTCACTTGAGGCTGATGTGCCTGTGAACTTGCCACAAGCAAGTTCTAGTTCTACTACTATGTCTGGGCCAGCAGCAAAAGCTGAGAGTAGCAGTGTACGTCCATGGTCATCAGGACGTTTGAGGCATGAGAGTGTGAGCACTGGGAGTAGTGCTATGGATAAAGGTAAAAAGAAAGTCGAAGGAATTGGAATCACAGGTTATGAGTCATCTAGTTCTGAGAGTTTGGATGAGGAGCTTGGCATACCTGTTTTACGCACGCCTGTTGCTAGACAGGATAGATATGTGCCACCACATGCTAGAGTTACAGGTGTTCAGAGTGACCCGCATGCATTGCGGAGATCCCAGAGAGTCAGATATCCTGTTGACAGATTGACATATAGAGATTTTGCTATGCACTATGCATATATGACATCTATGGTGAAGCATGTGGAACCTACATGCTATACAGAGGCTATTGCAGAGCATGTATGGGAAAAAGCAATGGATGTTGAGATGGGCGCATTGGTCCATAATGATACATGGGACTTGGTTGCATTACCAAAGGACAAGAATGTTATTGGATGTAAATGGGTTTACAAAGTGAAGTGCAAATCTGATGGTTCTATTGAGAGACATAAAGCAAGATTGGTAGTAAAGGGTTATGCACAGACCCAAGGATTGGATTATGATGAGACGTTTAGTCCAGTGGCTAAGATGGGCACAGTGAGAGCAGTCATTGCTATGGCTGCAGCAGCTAATGGCTGGGAAATGCATCAGATGGATGTCAAGAATGCATTTCTGAATGGAGATCTACAAGAGGAAGTGTACATGGCATAGCCAGAAGGGTATGTACACCCTAGATATCCCACTCAGGTATGCAGGTTGAAAAAGGCATTGTATGGTCTGAAGCAAGCACCTCGTGCTTGGAGTGATAAGATGAGCAGATATCTTATCTCACTTGGTTTTTGTTGAGATTCAAGCTCGATGTCGATGTCAGTGTGAGCCAGCTATGCTATGTGCTGGCAGATTAGGTAGGAACATGTGTGAGACATAAATGACCGCGTGTCCAGCTGGTCATAATGTGTGGACATTAGCTAGGGTTAGTAGAGTGTGGACACAACTCATTGTGTGTTGTGTGGATTATGGATTAGTGCATTATGCTTCGTGTGAGAGTGGACATGGCTTCCCTCTATGGTTAGGGTTTGCAATATACATTAGGGTTTGCTCCTGTGTGTGTGTCTCCTCCCCCTCTATCGTTCTTTCAACATGGTATCAGAGCCTTGTGCTGTTTATTAGGGTTTATGAGTGAGTGAGTGAAGAGGGAGAAGAAGCTGTGAAAAGAAGATGTGAAGCTGTCCATTGGAGCTGTGAAGCTTATTTGGAGCACACCAAATACTATCAGATCTGAAAGCTTGGCCTATCGGGTAAGGTCCTCTAAACATCCTTGAGCGGATTGCAGGTGATACAGGCAAAAGCAAAGCAAAATAGAGCAAATCAAAGCAAAGAAAAATTCTGGTTTTTGAAGCTTTCCATTAAAGCTTGGCAACATTGATGTATGGTGGAAATACATGTAAATCTGGCAAAGCAAACATGTATCTGACAATGAGAGATGTAATGGAAACTCTTATGCAAGCCCTATTGTGATTTTGGAGCATTTTGGAAGCATTTGAATTTGTGAAAATTCTGGTTTTTTGAGCTCTTACAAAACAGAGAAGAGGAAGCCCAAAATTGATGCATTTGGAGTGAGATTTTGGCAAAAATTGAACCATTGGTGGATCACACACATGCCTAGGTGTCTTGGGGACTTAAAACCATCTTCAATTAGCATCACAAAGCCTCCCAAATCCCCTAATTGCAGGCGGCGCAGCTCACAGAGTGAAAACAGGGCAGTTTTCTGGTTTTTTGCCTACGAGGAGATTGATTTCTCACTTGGTGCTTGATATATTCCACAAATTCCTTAGCAATTGGATGCTTTACATCTTGTGGAGAAGAGGGCTATGTGATTTGTTTGGTCAATGATGCTTAATTGAGCTGGGAATGAGCTGATTAAAACAGGCTGTCCACTGGTTGCAGAGAAACAAAGCATTTTAATCGAGCAATTAATCTTTGGTGTTTTACAATTGGACAAATTCCTCTTACATGGACTTGATGGACACTATTGCTAAGCCAATGAATGCCTGGTTGCCCAATTTGGTGAAATATTGAAGAAATTAGAGCAAATTTTCTACTGGTTTTTTTGGTTTTTCTGGTTTTTCCAAAAACAGAAAAAGGGATTTTCAAAAATTGATAATTACACGTGTCAGATGGAGTTGATACTAAACATTAAGGTTCATTAGGTGTCAATACAAGTTGCCCATACTTGATTGCACCATTACATTGCGATTTGGAGCCTTGGAAGGTGTGTCAATTCAGGGTATCCCGCACTGAGTGAGTCAATTCATCTTAGATGATTTTTACAGGTTGATTTTCTACATCAAATTTGGAGTTTGTTGGCTATCTCAGAGTATCTGGAACATTCATTGGAGTGTGGTTGAGCTGAGGAAGGCTCATTTACAGATTTGAAGTGTGCGGAAGGTGTACGCATTGAGCAACATGTCGGACAATCCAGTTCAGATTGTTGGTGAAAAGCTGGATAGGAAGAACTTCCAGGCATGGAAGTACAGGATAAAGAGTTTCTTGAAAGGAAAAGGATTTTGGAATCTCATTATAGGTGCTGAGCCTGAGCCTGAGCCTGAGCTACCTCGGCAACCTACACAGCAGCAGCTTATTGCTCATAAGCAATGGTCAGAGAGAGCATTCAAAGTGCTGCATTATTTGTCTATATGCATTTCTGCTCATACACATTCAGGATGCTACCTTGGCAACCTACACAGCAGTAGCTTATTGCTCATAAGCAATGGTTAGGGAGAGTATTCAAAGTGCTGCATTATTTGTCTATATGCATTTCTGATGCTATGCTCATACACATTCAGGATGCTAAGATTCCCAAAGATGCATGGGATACTTTGGTCAAGATGTTTGATACAGATACGAGTGCTTGCGAATCTCAATTGCGACAGCAGATACACAATGTGAAAAGGAATAAAAGGAGCATACATGATTATGTGCAAGAAATCAAGAAGTTTGCAGATGCATTGGCCACAATAAATGCCCCCATGCCTAATGATGATTTGGTGGATATTACCTTGCGTGGTCTTGGCAGGAATACAAATCTTTTGATACATCTATCTCAGTGAGGAGTACAGGTCTACCCGACTTCGATGAGTTGGTTTCCCTCTTGTTGGTTGAGGAAATCAATCTCAGTGAGGAGTACAGGTCTACCCGACTTCGATGAGTTGGTTTCCCTCTTGTTGGTTGAGGAAATCAAGCTCAGTGATTCATTTTTGGATGTATCTACTAGCCATGATGATGGCAGAAATCAGGCTTTCTACTCGCAGAGAGGCTTTAGAGGCAGGGGGAGATTTGCATCACGTGGACGTGGTGGTAATGGTCGTGGATGGCAGGATAGACCTCCACAACAGAATTTTCAGCCTTCATATGGTGCTCGAGGTGGACGTGGATATGCACCTCAGCGAGGCAGAGGTACCCCCCTGGAAGAGGACGTTGGCAAGGCCAACAAAATTCTATGCAAGATGTTGAATGCCATTATTGTGGCAAATATGGTCATATGGCGAGAGATTGCTTTCGCAAACAGAATGATTTGAGAGGGGGAAGAGCACAATGTGGTGGTCATTATGGTGGAAACTATGCACAACATGGTGGTAACTATGCATCAAGTAGCAATGATGGAACTGCAAATCATTTGTTTGCCATGAAGCATGTTGTGGGTTCTATGACAACAAATGCTGAGAATGATGATACATGGTATATGGACTCAGGAGCATCAAACCATATGACGTGTCATGGAGAATGGTTTGAGCACATGAAGCCTATGGATGTAAAAGGCTATGTGGAAACAGGTGATGATACCCAGCATGTCATTACACATGTTGGAAGTGTACCATTGGTCATGCATAATGGTCAGACAAACTCTATGTCAGATGTGCTGTATGTGCCTTTGATCACTAAAAGCTTGGCCTCAGTTGGTCAAATGGTGGAACAGGGATTACAGGTTCGCTTCAATGAGCATGGATGCTTCGTTGAAGATTTCAAACATGGATGTAGAGTGATTGCTAAAGGCAAGAAAGAAGGAAGATTGTTTAAGCTGGATGCTGGAATTCCTGAGCTAAAATCAGCCATGTTCTCAAAGAGCAGAAATGTGGTACAGGACATTGATATGTGGCATAAGAGGATTGGACATGTCAATATATATAGAGATTAAAGAACATGCAAACAAGAGGCATTGTCAATGGATTGCCTAGGTTCAAATATGATGGACATATGCATGTTTGTAAAGCCTGTCTCAGTTTGGGAAGCAGGCAAGGTTGAGATTTCCTAGAGAAGGAAATATGAGTAACAGGCCACTTGAGATCGTGCACAGTGATGTATGGGGTCCTGCACAAAACCCATCTATCAAAGGCAGTTTATACTATGTTACATTCATTGATGACTTTAGCAGGATGACATGGATATACTTTCTGAAAGAGAAGAGTGAAGTGTTGGAAAAATTCATTGATTTCAAAGCTTTTGCAGAAAAGCAGTATGGCTATTGGATTAAATGTCTGAGGACAGATGGAGGTGGTGAATACACCTCAAAGGCCTTTGAGCATTTCTTGAGGAAGCATGGAATAAGGAGACAGCTGACTTGCAGGTATACACCTCAGCAGAATGGTGTAGCTGAGAGAAAGAATAGAGTCATATGTGAAGTGGCAAGGGCAATGCTTAATGAAAAGAGCATGCCAGATTACTATTGGGCAGAAGCATGTGCTACTGCAGTTTATATATTGAACAAAACACCTACAGCAGCCATTCATGGAAGCACACCAGAGATGCGGCTCACAGGTTACAGGCCAGACATTGGACATCTTAAAGTTTTTGGATGCATAGCTTATGTGCATGTGCCTGATGAAAGAAGAAGGAAGTTGGATCCTGAAGCAAAGAAATGTGTATTTGTTGGATATGCACAGGATCGAAAGGCCTACAAGTGTTATAATCCACAAACTAGACAAGTGGTCATCTCACGTGATGTGGTGTTTGATGAGCTTGCTAGTTGGTATAAAGCAAAAGATGAGGGTGTTATTGAGTCACTTGAGGCTGATGTACATGTGAACTTGCCATCACAAGCAAGTTCTAGTTCTACTACTATGTCTGGGCCAGCAAACAGAAGCTGAGAGTAGCAGTGTATGTCCATGGTCAGGACGTTTGAGGCATGAGAGTGTAAGCACTGGGAGTAGTGCTATGGATAAAGGCAAAAAGAAAGTTGAAGGAATTGGAATCACAGGATATGAGTCATCTAGTTCTGAGAGTTTGGATGAGGAGCTTGGCATACCTGTTTTACGCACACCTGGTGCTAGACAGGACAGATATGTGCCACCACATGCTAGAGTTACAGGTGTACAGAGTGACCCGCAGGCATTGCGGAGATCCCAGAGGGTCAGATATCCTGTTGTCAGATTGACATATAGAGATTTTGCTATGCACTATGCATACATGACATCTATGGTGAAGCATGTGGAACCTACATGCTATACAGAGGCTATTGGAGAGCATGTATGGGAAAAAGCAATGGATGTGGAGATGGACGCATTGGTCCATAATGATACATGGGATTTGGTTGCACTACCAAAGGACAAGAATGTTATTGGATGTAAATGGGTTTACAAAGTGAAGTGCAAATCTGATGGTTCTATTGAAAGACATAAGGCAAGATTTGTAGCAAAGGGTTATGCACAGACCCAAGGATTGGATTATGATGAGACGTTTAGTCCAGTGGCTAAGATGGGCACAGTGAGGAGATTAGGTAGGAACATGTGTGAGACATAAATGACCGCGTGTCCAGGCTGGTCATAGTGTGTGGACATTAGCTAGGGTTAGTAGAGTGTGTACACAACTCATTGTGTGTTGTGTGGATTATAGATTAGTGCATTATGCTTTGTGTGAGAGTGGACATGGCTTCCCTCTATGGTTAGGGTTTGCAATATACATTAGGGTTTGCTCCTGTGTGTGTGTCTCCTCTCCCTCTACCGTTCTTTCAACAGGTTTTTGCCGCGTGAGCCATCCTTTGAACACTCTCCGCCAGCTGTTTGCAACCGAACTTTCCTTAGAAAACACATATACCAAATGCTCCCTCCAGCATTCTGGCGTAAGACAGTCCTTTAAGAAAACATGGTTTCTATGCAAGCTTTCAGTTTTGATTTTCTTTTGAATACAATGAGTATATCTTAATTCCGTATCCCAAGACTTCTAGATCACAGGTCTAGATTCCCAAGCAGAATTCCTCGAATTTTGAATTCTTGATCCTCACATCAAATTCAAAGATCTCAACTTAGTTTCAGATTCGGTGGGTGATTTGATTGAATTTTCCTGAACTAGTCTACTCCTCTTTTCTTGAAACTGACAAAGGAGATTAAGTCGTGGTCATAGTCTGATTCAGGGTTCGAGTCTGGAGAGATTCTCGATGAACTATCTTTCTCGAAGGGTAATATTTCAATTACTACTTTACTGAATTTCATTCATTGAGTATTTTGCTTAACTGAATTCAAAACTAAACACGTATTCCTATGAGAAATACATTAATCATTTATCTAAATTTTCGACTTCGATAGTTTTTCTCATTACCATCCTAGAGAATATGAAACGGTATAATTTTCCTTCACTGAGTATTTACTTATTCATTATTTTCCAATATTCAAGGGATTAAACATAGGATTAAAGAGAACTCTTATTTTGATATCAAAAAACTGTATGTATCTATTTATGCGCATAAAATCCCACTTCTATGAAAATAACACTTTTATATAAAAGAAAATTTCTTTTATGCATTAAAAAAATCAATTTTGATGAAAGTAACACTTTTATAATAAAAAAAATCTTTTATGCATCATTTTATGCATAAAAATCAATATTGGTGAAAGCAACACTTTTGCAATAACAAAATTTCTTTTATGCATAAAAATCAATATTTGATGAAAGTAACACTTTTATAATTAAAAAAATTCTTTTATGCATTAAAATCAATATTGATGAAAGTAACACTTTTATAATAAAAAATTCTTTTATGCATCATTTTATGCATAAAAATTAATATTGGTGAAAGTAACACTTTTATAATAATAAAAAAATATTCTTTTATGTATCTATTTATGCATAAAAAACAATATTGGTGAAAGTAACACTTTTATAATAAAAAATACTTTTATGCATCTATTTATGCATAAAAATCAATATTGATGAAAGTAATACTTTTATAATAAAAAAAATATCTAATATACATCTTTCTATGTATAGAATTTAAATCTAATGAAAATCACTCTTTTATAATAATAAAAATAATCAATATGCATCTTTCTATGCATAGAATTTAAATCTAATGAAAATCACTCTTTTATATTAATAAAAAATAATCAATATGCATCTTTCTATCTAATGAAAATCACTCTTTTATAATTAAAAAAATAATCAATATGCATCTTTCTATGCATAGAATTTAAATCTAATGAAAATCACTCTTTTATAATAAAAAAATAATCAATATACATCTTTCTATGCATAGAACTTAAATCTAATAAAAATCACTCTTTTATAATAAAAATAATAATCAATACATCTTTCTATGCATAGAATTTAAATCTAATGAAAATCACTCTTTTATTATTAAAAAAAATCAATATGCATCTTTCTATGCATAGAATTTAAATCTAATGAAAATCACTCTTTTATAATAAAAGAATAATCAATATGCATCTTTCTATGCATAGAATGTAAATCTAATGAAAATCACTCTTTTACAATTTAAAAAATAATCAACGTGCATCTTTCTATGCTCTTTTATAATAAAAAAATAACCAATATGCATCTTTCTATGCATAAATCTAATGAAAATCACTCTTTTATAATAAAAAAATAACCAATATGCATCTTTATATGCATAGAATTTAAATCTAATGAAAATCACTCTTTTATAATAAAAAAATTAATCAATATACATCTTTCTATGCATAGAATTTAATTTTAATGGAAATAATACTTTTATAATAAAAATATTTCTACTATGCATTTTTCTATGCCTAGAATTAAAATAACACTTTTAGAACACACAAACGATGGGGATTACTCTTTTTGAATAGTAAAAGATAAAACTTATTGAAGACATGCTAGCTCCTCTCGACTCTCGACTCTCTTGGACCTAAAGAATAAGACTTTATAATTCAATTATGATAGAATAACTATCATTGGACCTAAATCCAATTTATGAAATTAAATTATAAGTTTACTATAATTTTATTAGCATAAAAGCATAAAAAGCCATTTTCATAACCTCTAGCTTAACTAGCATAGAGTTTTATTTTTGAATTGAGAATTTATCAATGAGAAGAATCCATTTGAATAAGAATTAGTCATAGGAATGACTATTCTTTTGGGGGGAGAGAGAGATATACATAAAAAGCATCCTAATTAAGCATAAAAACTAACTTTCTGTGATTAATCATTAGAATTCTTATAGAGAGCTTAATTTGCATTGAAAAACAATTCATTTGAAATTTCTCAAGCTTGAGAGGGGTTGAGAAGTGAAATCAAATAGAATATTACAGAAAACCATGAAATTACATGTTACCTCTTGATTTTTCTTGCTTCTTTATCTTAGAAGGAAGTCCCCAACCAATCAATTGGTTTAGCATTTTGAGAGGAAATCTCCAAGGATTGTTGAAGAGAGAGAGAAGCTCCAATCTCTCCAAAAGTAGAGGATTTTTAAGGGATAATAAAAAATATATTTCTTTTAATGTAATACTGGCATGGTCTAGCTCAAAGATGAGAATACAAAAGAATGAGGGTCTTTTTATAGGTGAGGGAGGCCAACTAACTTCTAGAATTTTCCAGGTTCAGTTTAGATAAGATTTAGACCAGTTTAGCTCCCATTTTAATCTAGTTTGATTCAAGAGAGAGAAGAGAAAAAAATATCTTAATATTTTTGAATTAAAAACTCATCCACATGTGTGAAATAGGCACCTACATTAAAGGTCTCCCCTTCCTTACCAAGGTGTCAAAAATTCATCATTCCTCCAAAATATCTAATTTTTTTAGTAATATCTCATAATTTTTAACTAATAAACCTTGTACTTAGTCAACTCTTCATCTTATGTGAGCATTTACTCATTTTTGGGTATTTCCTTTTATTCATTGGATTTATCTCATCCCAACACTTGGATAAATCTTATTGGCCCATAGGAACCTTAACTAGACCCATAATCCAAAGTTTTTAAAAAATCTCGACCCTTAGGCTAAGGTCTTTTAAATCATTTTTCATTGATTGCTAATGCACTTTGGAGAATTTATTTTGAACTTCTGTTTCAGGGGAAACCATTTCAGACACTAGGAGGATTTTTATATCCAGATATTTCAATTTTGGATTACCTCTCTCTAGACATTTTTTCTCTTGAGGCCAAAATAGGGTAAAACAAAATCTTTCTGTTATTTCAGAGAGGGGAATAATTATAAGAACAGAAAGGGAGATTCTTACACCTTTACACCTCAAAAGCTGGAGGGAGGAATCTTACATTAGGTGTGTCAGATGATTTACCAAAGACATTGAAATCATCAATGAACACTCACATGAAGATGGTCAACAATTCGGCAATAATCTCATGAACCATCTGCTGGAATGTGGCAAGAGCATTCTTGAGTCCAAAGGTCATGAAATTGGATGTAAAGGCTCCCCATTCAATGATAAATGCCATCGTCTCTCGATCTTTTGCTGCCATTTAGACTTGGTTGTAGCCACCAAATCTATCCAAGAAGGAGTACATTTCATGGCCAGCTACAGCGCAGAGAATATGTGGAATGAAAAAGGGAAGGGATCTTAGATTGTAGTGGCATTCAGCTTCCTGTAATCCACATAGACCCTCAACTTTTGATATTTCTTGGAAACAATCATGATGGGGGACAACCATGTCGCCCAATCAATCATATATATATGAATCTGACGTGCAACAATTTATGTAGTTCCTCCTTGACCCTTTTGGCATAGTTGGGATTCATTCGGTACCTCTATTGCCAGATAGGGACTGCATCTTCCCTTAGGTTGATCCGATGTTGGTGGAATCGAGGGTAAATCCCTTTTATTTCGGTGTAGCTCCATGCAAAAACATCCTTGAAGGACATGAGAGCAACACTCAACCTTCTTCCCGGAATGAAGCATCCACCTTGGCACTCACTTTGACCATCTTCAAGTCAGTATCTGTTCCTAGACTCATATCTATCATTTTATCTTCCTTGACCCTTTTGGATTGCGTGAGGTCCCTATGAAAGGCTTTCTTCACTACAATTGAAAGATCCATGCCCTCTCCGTGCAACGAATTCCGGGGGTGCTAGTAGCAGAAGTAGCACTTCTTGCGCAAGGTAGAGCCTCTCACTCGGGGCCTCGCCCACGGATTTCCGGACAATAGACTAATCCCTTATTAGTTCTTCCAAAACCGAACCTGAAAAAACTTCCCTCGCCCAGCAGACATAGGCGATTCCTCTCCGATAATTTTATTCTAACCTCTTCAAGGTCATCACTAACCAAACTGATTCGACTAAACCCGTAAGTCTCATGGTTAGATCAAGGAAAAGACTTGCACTTGGATCATAGAGTCCAATGCTTTTTTCTCATCAAGAGGCAGAGCCATTGATTCTTTTCCATAGAACAAGGGTTATCCGAGATTTACTTCAACTATCGTAACTTAACAGAATTGAGTCTCAACATAGGGATTCCTCAGTCCAGCCTAACCCCATCGAGTCCCATGGGTTAGCCAACCACCCAACCACTGTAGTAGTGATAAGATCCATTTAGGAATTTGGTTATGTTTTGCCCCGGGTACCAGGGAAAAGAGTTCCCAGGCCCCCTAGCCGGCGCTTCAAGCAAACTTCAAGATAGTCACACCACTTACACACCCAGTATGAAATTGCCTGTTACATAGATTCAGTTGTCTTTAAAACAATCTTTTAATGAAACCATAGTATCACTGATCATAATCCTCCAAAATATTTGGTTGAATTCTAATTTCCAATCGTTCCTTCATTAGTGTACCTATGGCATCATTGGCAACTAGAACGCTCCCCACCTATTCACTCAGGGACCTTTTCAATAGTTTCTAGCTCCCGGCAATATGTGAGATCCTCCTCCGAGGGCTCCGACGGTGGAAGCAGCATCAGCCTCCCACACGTAGGGCAGGGATCCACACTCGGGGCCTCGCCTGTGGATGTCCGGACGAGAGACTAGCCCGGCAATTCCTCCGAAACCAAGCCCGAAAAAACTCCCCTCGCGTGGAAGGCACGAGCGATTCCGCCATGGGGAAAATCTTCTAACGGGGAAATTATCCTAACGAGTCAAAGTCATCACTATTTTAAACTGATCTAACCGAACCTGAAGTCACATGGTCAGATCAAGAAGAGACTTGCACTTGGTCCATAGAATCACCGCTTTTTTCCTTCTTTAACAAGGCACAACCGCCCATTGATCCGTTCCCACAGAACAAGGTCTTCTCAGGACTTAATCTAACTAACGTAACTAATCGCATCTTAGTTGTTTCATAGGGAATCCTACAAGTGGCCCATGGATTAGCGAACCACCCGATCATTGTATTGGTGGGATTCCTTTATAAAGATTTGGTTATGTTTTGCTTGGGTACCGAGGAAAAGAGTTCCCAGACCCCCTAGCCGGCGATTCATGCAAAAATTAAGGTAGGCATACCACGTACACACCCAATATGAAACTGCCATTTATAACATATTCGGTTGGCTTTAAAACAATCCTTCAATGAAAATCATAATATTACTGATCATCATCCTCCAAAGTTCTGAGTCCATTGTATTACAAAATGTGTCCTATGGACTCTCCGTCTTCGAAGACCAACTAGGCCAATCAACGAGATCTAGTATCAAAATTTGATTCACAAAAATCTTTCCTTTTAGTCCATCCGAATCTTCCTCGATGCACGCATAACAACCGCGAGCCCATGCATCACTTGGTCAGAACCCTCCAGGATCCTCCTTAGGTGTCCTAGCACTTCACTTAGGAACCGCTTCGTCGGTCCTCGCCCATCGTACCGAAAGCACACCACTTCAACCGTACCGAGGCTGGTCAAGACCTCGGCAGGCTTTGTCGCGAGCGACGACTCCCTGCCAGCTATTGCACAACGAACCTCCTCTTAGTAAAACACATGCCAAATGCTTCCTCCAACATTCTGGCGTAAAACAGTCCTTTAAATAAAAAACAGATATTCTAATGCAAGTAAAATTCCCAGTTTGAGATTGGTTTCATAAAACCCCTTTTTCCATAATTCCCAGTTTCATAATGAGGATCCTTGATCTCTCATCGGGGTAATCTACCCATCATTTGACTGATTGTCTAACTAGATTCTTGGTGAGTTCGGTCAAATGAAAACTAGTTTAGTTCAACGGTAGTCAATTCTTTGTTAGGAACTGGAATTGGTCACCTCTCATTTCCCACTCCTCTGCAGCAGCTAGCCAAAATCTTGCCAATTATTTTCATGCCTTCTTCCAACCAAGCTCTTGGGGTATGCCATTACCATCGACTTCTCCCCACTTGGCGGTGCGGAGCTGCTTTGGAAGGTCAATGGCCACATGATCCACAACAACACGATCCAGTCGAAAAGGAAGGTCGAGCAAAAATTCACGTACCATACATAAGATCATCGTCGTCGCAAACAAGGATCCTAGAGGTCATGGAGCAGCCCACTTGGCTCGGACTCGGTAGCCTAGCTACTATTCCCACTTGGGGCCTCAACCTCACCACCTACTTTAGGTTCATTTATTTCTAGGGATGAAAGAGCATTGAAGTTTAATGCCATTACTTTTATCTCATGTTTGTAATGTAACCATGCGAAAACACGTGCGAAAGTATGACTAGCCAAATGGAAGCTTGCAAAATGATGACAATTCTGATTACATAGAGTGCTCTTTATCTTGAGCTGGTTCATGTGTTATAATTGCGACAGCTACCGCTATAAAGAAATGTTCACAAAATGTAAACAACGCATAGATCTCCAAGGGTTCATCTTTAGAAAAATGTAAACAATGCATAGATCTCGAATTTAAAAAAATGGTAGAATAGCACAAGGTTTTAGCAATAGGACTATTTTTAATTCTTGGTCTCAAAAAAATTGTCCATTCATATAAGGGGTTTGAAACCCATAAAGAAAAATTCATAAGAGATACTTTTTATTAGCATCACATCTACAAGAAGGGTACCGATCTTTTGAAACATACAATACTTTTTATCGGCATCACATCTACAAGAAGGGTACCAACCTTTTAAAACATACAACAAAGGATTTTGAAAATACCTCTCCATTGCTAATGTTATATGTATTTCGACACAAAAGTTACATAATTTCGAACCCCCCCTGGGACTTGGACATAATAGTGCAAAAGTAACAATATTTCAAAAAGTGGCATTAACATTAATAATGACACATTCTTAACATGGACAAGTAGATTGTATTTTCTCTCATTTTGAAAGCCATGAAATTATTATTTTTCTCTTTCTCTCTCTCTCTTCCTATTATTGATTTCCTTAAAATATTAGAATTTAGTTTAGCTAGTGTTGCTTAGACTCAAACCAGTGCTCACATAACCCAATTTGCAGTGTAATTTTTTCGACTAAAACTCAAAAATCACGACGAATTTATTCATAAATCTCGATATTTGTATGATTTCTACTGATTTTTAAGTTCAAGGGTAAACTTTGCCTTTGGGTTGGAAAAAAAACAAAAACTACCTCTTTTTTTTTTTTGAGCAGTGAGACTCAAACTAATGAGCGTAGTAGTCTACTTTTATCTATGGTGTTAATAGAACGTAATGACAACACTTTTTATATGAGCATGTTAATAACGTAGGCAGCTTGAAAACGATGACAAATTCTTATTTCATAAAGAGCTCTCGATCTTGAGCTGGGACGTATATGCATTGCATCGTAGTACTTGCGCAGAGTAAGGCAAGCAAGCCTAACTCTACGTAGGGCCTCGGCGTTACCTTGCTTCAATGGCCGACTTCCGTTTCAGAGGCAGCTCCTTTCCAACCCCCACCACCTCCGTGCCCGTAGCCACCGTATCCCTTGCCGCCACTACCGTAGCCACCTCCTTTATCGCTGCCACCACCGTAGCCATGACCTCCGTTGTTGTAGCCGCCTCCCTGGTCGCCACCACCATAGCCGGATCCGCCATTACCATTACCATCGCTGTCGCCGTAGCCGCCTCCCTTGTCGCCACCTCCGTAGCCGGAGCCGCCCCCGCCGTAGCCGCCTCCCTTATCGCCACCCCCGTAGCCGGATCCGCCCCCGCCGTAGCCACTGCCCCCGTCGCCGTAGCCGCCTCCCTTATCGCCACCCCCATAGCCGGAACCGCCCCCACCGTAGCCACTGCCCCCAGTGCCGTAGCCACTGCCGCCGTTGCCGTGGCCGCCTCCGTTTCCGCCACCACCATATCCAGAGCCGCCCCCGCCGTAGCCAGAGCCGCCCCCGCCGTAGCCGCCTCCCTTGTCGCCACCACCGTATCCAGAGCCACCCTGGCCATAGCCACTACCGCCGCTGCCGTAGCCGCCTCCCTTGTCACCACCACCGTAGCCGGAGCCACCCTGGCCATAGCCACTACCGGAGCCACCCTGGCCATAGCCACTACCGCCGCTGCCGTAGCCGCCTCCCTTGTCACCACCACCGTAGCCGGAGCCACCCTGGCCGTAGCCACTACCGCCAGAGCCGTAGCCGCCTCCACCACTGCCATAGCCGCTGCCACCCTGGCCGTAGCCACTACCGCCAGAGCCGTAGCCGCCTCCACCACTGCCATAGCCACTGCCACCCTGGCCAGCGCCGCCACCCCCGTACCCTCCGCCATGGTCGTATCCTCCCCCTTCGGATCCCGACTTGCTGTGGCCACCACCACCACCAGCGTAGTAGCCAGCTCCCGTCTCGTCTGGCTTGTCTACGGGCTCCTCCCGGGCGGCCTCACTCAGAAGTAGGGACGTCCCCACCATGAGGAGCAGAAGCAACGCTTGCTTTCTGGCCATGTGAATGATATATTGATGATAGCTGAGATGATGCACTCCTTCTTGCGCACCACCTGCATTTTATAGCTGCTGCCGCTGATCGCAAGAATATCGACGCGTAAGTTGTGTCCAGCTGGGGGTCCCCGCTCAGCACTATTGGACGTCGTGGGATCCAACCTGCAAGATCTTCCTCCTCCTCAGATTATTTTCTCATGACTGTGTACTTGATTACTTTTGTTGGCGACTAAGCGCGCGCGCATTCAAAAGGCGTTCCTTGACGCCTGCCTTAATCCTTCCCTAACTGTGGATTATTTTGGACGTCGCCATCGCCTGCTGGCCACCACCGGCCTCTCGTCGTCAAGGGAGAGGCCCCATCGAGATCCCGTTGTTGAAAAATATAATCATGTTCATTTAAAATAAAGTCTGCATTAATTGTCAACGGAAGTCACAGAGTTTCTTCTTGCAAGAGTTTGAGTTTTTTTTTCTTTTTCTCTTTTTTTCCTTTTCTTATAAAGGTGGGTGTGTAATGGCTACAGCGTAAGTAGCTTAGTTGTCAGTAGTGGCTATGGCCGTGCAGACTTTAGAGGTTTGCACTTTAAACGCGCCGTGATGATGACCAAGATCTTTTCCCTGTCATTGGCGAAACCAAAACCCACTATACAAGGACCGGAATTTGTGAAGGGCGGAGAATTATTTGACGGTGCTAATAGAAAGGAGACATCTCCATTGTAAGCGGCATCATGATGAGCATTGGTGGTGTTTGGACAATGTATCCAAAGCATAACCCCCCAAATAACATGAAGCTCAACTGAGATGTAGCCATGTTTACCAAGTTGATACGACCCTGAAGAGGCCACATGCTTTTTTAAAAAGCCATGCAATACAATTGTACTAGAATGCATGCCACCACCACACATCACCAACCCCCATAACCAAGGAAAAACACACACACACACACACTACAAATGTCGCAAAAAGAAAAAGCAATGTAGACCACCTCATTCTTTTCCTCCTCTCTTCTCTCTCACCATTCAACTATGCCACTCATTATCTCCAATCGGGATTGTTGATGGTCATTTTCATCAAAACATTCGTATGACCATCTTTAAAAGTAGTCACTTAGTGGGTTTGGGTTTGGGGGGGCACCGTATATGTCAAAATGAGATCAAGCACTTAGTGGGTTACTTCATGCAGTGACTCTATTATTGATCTTATCCAAGCTGGAGGAGATCTTGGCCAAGTTCAAGCCAAAACTTTTGAAAGGCGAATAAAAAAAGGACCATTGATTCTTTCTCAAAGTCTTTGAACACTCCATGGCGCACGCTATAAGAGAATGAGGCAGGCCACACATACGCGCCCAGATGCACAGCCACACACGCGGCCAAACACATGGCCAGATACATGATGACACACAACCGCTGGGGCCATGTGTGTGATCACACATGTGGCCATGCTGCACTTGGGATCGTGCGCTAGAATCAGCCTCCGACTTACTATGGATAATAGTACTTATTGCCACAACAATGTGAGCAGGTATGCATTTTTTTACTAATGTGTTTCATGTACATATATATCTAAGCTCGCGTACCCCTTGACTTTTAATTTGATATGCTAATTAATTACTGTAGTATGTCTATTTGAGTAGGTTATCTATCTACCAATGGTGCATGACATTAAATGGTGGTACGTCATCCCTATTGCACCACGTTCCAAAGTGATGTATAATACATTCACTGATATGGAGCATATGGAGGATGTAACAAGCCGCAATGAAGATGATGTCGAACATGCCAATGAAGATGTTGTGATCGATGATCAAGAAATAAGAGATGATCATGATAATGAGGATGAGCGTGCCATTTCTCATGATCATGAGAATGACCCTACCATTGAGGATGATGGTGATGTTGATGAGGATGATCAGGACATCGATACCATTATCAATGGAGTACAGAATATCGATAGTGGAATAAATTTAATCATAGCCTTACAAATTGATCAAATGGATATTGATGTTGATCGTTTGGCAAGGATGGATCTTATTGAAGATGAGATCAAACCCTAACCAATCCGTCACTGTATCGTTCTAAATTGATGACATTTCTATTGTATGTGTTGTCTTTTAATTATCATCTCATGATTTATTTTTGAATATATTTCATTGTTGTAAATGCATGTAGTTGGATTGTGTAATGATATATACTATAATGTACTATGAGATGGTTTAAAGAAAATAGTTTTTAATTTTGTAAAGGAATTCAGTTTTTCTTTACCAAGCGTGTATTGATGCGTGTATGGCAACGTGTATTGATGCGTGTATTATTGCGTGTATATAAACGCGCTTATACACGCGCTGATAAATGCCAATATACACGCGAATGTAAATGCCAAAATACACGCGCCCGATTCTATTCAAATACATGCGCGACCATACACGCGTTCGTAATTTATCGCGTGTATGAAACACGTGTATGGCAGCATTGTCTTGTAGTGTGTCCTCCTCTTTATCTTTGACCTGCAATGTAGGCATAGAGTTCTAGGGCCTCTCTGGATTCTTCATCAGAGATTTCTTGTTAGTACGCCACATGGATTGTGTTAAACAAGTGCTTCAATGAAGAGATGAAAATAGGCATTTTCAATGGCATGCTAGCCAGGGTGTGCATCCACACTCGAGCACCCAACATATGATGCATGTGGAGGAGTGGTATGGGCATAGATCTAGAGGGAGAAACAGCTCGATGAAGTCCCCCTTGTCCACGAAATTGGAGAGAAGTTAAGGATGCGGCATCAAGATTGTAGGTTGATATGAAGAGAGAGGTGAAAGATCGTGGAGGGCCAATGAGGGAGATGAAGTTTTGGAAGAAGAGCATGACAAGGCTGATGTGGGAGGCATAAGGGACCTTGGAGAGGATGGTGGTGAAAGTGGTGGTGGTGGTCTCCTCATCGAGGAAGATGTTATGCTAGAGGAGGTTGAGTTAAAGGGTGTGGTGTTGAAGCTCAAGGAGGCCTGATCGGGATGGGGAGGGATGGTGAGATTTGGGATGTCAGTGGCTGCATCTAATCAAATAGTCTGCCTTTCTCTTGGTGGACACGGTGATCTTCTAAAGTAGGGTCCAAAAATCAGCTTGGATAAAACTTTCTCTAACTGAACAATGGTACCGTCCTTGGCATTGAGGGCTCTTCAGAAGTCTTTGCAGTGCCCAGACATTTGGTTGTGGACTTCATCCATGAGTTGTTAAGAGCTAGTAGGCTATGGTTTCACCTCTATTAAGAGAAATAGTGGCGTGATGTTATCCCACCATGGAATCTCTATACATGTGGCTGATTAAGAGGAATTTTTCAACAATAAAACTTTACGTGTTATTGTGTTTACGTTGGGCACAAATTCGCACGTTTTCATGTCAATGTCACGTAGACGGAGACGAACCTTTACTACTCAAGATTTGTGTGACCATCCTTGAATGACAATGACTCCCTTATTCTCATTGGTACACTGTATCAATTGACAGCCATGATAGGTAAGGCTAAGCAATATGGCTTCTTATTGGACACCATGTTGAATGTGCAGTGTATAAAGAAGATTGAAAAAGAATTTGGACAAGATGTAACACTAACCATAGAGGGTGATTTTATGATTCTCATAAAAGGTTGCCACTGACTAAATCACATTTAGAACAATAAGATGGCCAAAATAGAAAAGAAAACAAAATAACTGACAATATAAAATCGTAACAAAATAATCTAAATAGCACAGAAATAACTTCATTAAACTCAACTATTATCTTCTATTTCACACATGACTAAATCACATTTAGAATAACAAGATTAACATTAATAGAAAAGAAAACATAATAACTCAGACAAAATTAAACCATAACAAAACAACATAACTGATAACAGTAATGATCATACCTCCATTGCTCTCTTGTTCTTGATTCTTTTGTCGAACAGAAATAGCCACAAAATATCCTTCGCCACCAAATGGGGACATAACATATTATTGAACATAACATAACATATAGACTTCAGTATATCCTAAAACTAAATCATAACTATTAATCAACAATTATATTTCACACACTTATTTTACTCAAAAAATCACTAATAAACAATCTAAAGAACACAGAAATAGCATCCTTAAACTCAACTATTATCTGCTATTTTACACATGACTAAATCACATTTCAAACAATAAGATGGTCAAAATAGAAAAGAAAACAAAATAACTCACACAATATTAAATCATAACAAAACAATCCAAATAGCACATAAATAACATCATTAAACTCAACTATTATCTTCTATTTCACACATGACTAAATTACATTTAGAATAACAAGATTAATATTAATAGAAAAGAAAACATAATAACTCGGACAAAATTAAACCATAACAAAACAACATAACAGATAACACTAATGATCATACGTCCATTGCCCTCTTGTTATTGATTCTTTTGTAGAAATTGATGAACAGAAAGATGATTGAAGGAGAAGATGAATATGTGGTTCCAACTAAATGGCACCTAATAATTAACCTACCCTTCAATTTCTTCACTACAAAAGAGAAGAAATCCCATGATTGAGCATATCTAAACTCATTAATGTGGTTTAGGGAGGGAAAGAAAGCTCTTGAGCATAGCTACTAAAGAAAACAAACACAGATTTGAATTTTCTCTGTACAAAGGAGAGAAAGTGAAAAATCAAAGCAAACTAAAATCGCCCTAAACTAAAACCCTACTTTTCTTATTCTAAAAAATTTTGAGTAGTCTCATAATGAAGAAAATATTCATAAACCCCTATATACTTAATGAAAAATGACAAAAATTAACAATCACACTCTTAGAGCATAGAGATAGGCGTGGGTAAAAAGAATCTGATATCTACATCAAGTTATTCCGTTTTTTAACTTTTTCCATTTTGAAATACATAAATGCAATCTATTTGGAAGGAATTAGAAGCTGAAAAGTCAAGTAGGCATTTAATAGTGTCACATCTTAGATGCTTCACGTTTTTAGATCAAGTAGAATATTATTATTTCAAATTTGAGAATTTTGAGGACAGGTGGTCATAACTTTAGAGATGGGACAATACTACAATAAAATAATAGGTCAATCTCTTTTAAAAACAATATAAAGAGATCTCCTCGATTCGACAACAGCTATTATTATAGCATTATTTTAGAATCTTTTTCTAGAGAGAGAAAGAGAAGTGAGAGAAACCCCTTAAGGGGCAAAATGGAGAGTCCATATTTCTCCTAATGTTAAGTTTTATGAAAACGTTGATGTTTTACATCTAGTTGTTGATGCAAAACATCAACTTTTCCACAAAACTTGTGGGAAGTTGATGTCTTGCATAATGTTGATACAAAACATCAAGTATTGTAAAAAAGTCAATCTTTTGCATAGAAAGTTGATGTTTTACATCAACTTGATGCAAAATATCAATTTTTTATCAAAGTTGATGTTTTATATCAAGTTGATAAAAAACATCAACTCTTAGCTGAGAAATTCTTACTCACTATTAAGTTGGCCACAAATGTTGTAGCTGAAACATCCTTACCATGTGTAGTAACTAGTAGGATTTGAACCTAAGTCCCTGCGTGATATTTTACAAGAAAGTATTTTGGAAAGTATAAACTTTTATTTTTTAAAGAGCGAGCTTTTTCATGCTTTCTAAACTCATTTAATAACTAAAATTACCATTTAACCCCTTTTTGTCACATCAAGGAAACATCTTCTTTAAAACTGAGTGTGTGATTATTTTCCAAAATTACATAACATTTAAATAGCTTATTTATGATATTTTAAATTCATATGTACATAACGAACTCTTTTTAAAAAAGTATATATTATCAATTAAAAAATTATGATACTCAAGAGCTTCAAAATGGATTTGAATACTACTCTCATCAAGATTCAAAATAGGGTTTTATAATTAAGATAATTACTATATTAAGATAACGCTTTCGTAATATAATCATATAAAAACTTTTTTTTTAGTTGCACTCTATAGAGTCTAAGCTTCAAGTTACACATAGAAGAAAAAACAAATGTGGATAGTGAAGAGGATGCCTCATCTACCTTCTTAATCAAGGAAAGGCACATCAACTAGTGATGGTGTAGCAATGATTACGAGGAACCGTATTTTTATAAAATAGCTTCTTTTTACAATTGTATCATTTTTTAAATGGATTGAAGATGAAAATAATAAACATTTTCTATATTTTGGCATGTTTTTTGAAAACTTATTAGTAGCTTTTCAATTATAATCTCAAAAACTAAGAAAAATGAAGCCTTTTTTTGTAAGAAATGTGTAAAGTGCCCAAAATATTATCATTTTTTGGTAGTACATTGTATGCATACATAGACCACTTTTTAAAAAGAGGTAAAAAACTGAACTTTTTTGAAGGAATCTTTGAAAGATGCCAAATGTTTCTCGTTTTCAAGAAATATTACCTAATTTTTTCTCACAATAGTGTTATCCTTGTATAACCCATTTTGATGCCATCCTAGATCTGTAATATTCTTAATGTTTGACCTTACTTACTCACCACTCCCTCAGGAAGAGATTGAGATGTTTGTGGCTTATCTTTTCCTCTCTTTTAGATTTTCTTTTTTACTTCTTGAAGATTCTGGTTCCCCTCATCAACTAGACTCTCTAACTCCTATGCCTCGGCATATTTTATTTCCTTTCTTATCGCCATTGTCTTAGGTAGTGTTGGTGGTGTCCTCCTCTTTATCTTTGACCTCCAATGTAGGCATAGAGTTCTAGGGCCTCTCTAGATTCTTCATCACAGATGTCTTGTTAGAACGCCACATGGATTGTGTTAAACAAGTGCTTCAATAAAGTCTAAATGAAAATAGGCATTTTCAATGGCATGCTAGCCAGGGTGTGCATCCACACTCGAGCACCCAACATATGATGCATGTGGAGGAGTGGTATGGGCAAAAATCTAGAGGGAGAAACAGCTCGATGAAGTCCCCCTTGTCCACGAAATTGGAGAGAAGTTAAGGATGCGGCATCAACATTGTAGGTTGATATGAAGAGAGAGGTGAAAGATGGTGGAGGGTCAATGAGGGAGATGAAGTTTTGGAAGAAGAGCATGACAAGGGTGATGTCGGAGGCATAAGGAACCTTGGAGAGGATGTTATGCTAGAGGAGGTTGAGTTGGAGGGTGCGGTGTTCAAGCTCAAGGAGGCCCGATGGGGTTGGGGAGGGATGGCGAGATTTGGGATGTCAGTGGATGCATCTCTCAAATAGTTTGCCTTTCTCTTGGTGGCCACGGTGATCTTCTCAAGTTAGGGTCCAAAAATCAGCTTGGATAAAACTAACTGAACATTGGTGCCGACCTTGGCTTTGAGGGCGAAGTCTTTACAGTGCTCAGACATTTGGTTGTGGACTTCATCCCACGAGTTGTTAGGAGCTAGTAGGCTATGGTTTCACCTCTTTGAAGGGAAATAGTGGCGTAATGTTATCCCACCATGGAATCTCTATACATGTGGCTAATTAAGAGGATTTTTTCAACAATAAAACTTTACGTGTTACTGTGTTTACGTTGGGCACAAATTCTCACGTTTTCACGTCAATGTCACATAGACGGAGACGAACCTTTATTACTCAACATTTGTGAGACCATCCTTGAATGACAATGACTCCCTTATTGTCATTGGTACACTGTATCAACAATTGAGAGCCATGATAGGTAAGGCTAAGCAATATGGCTTCTTATTGGACACCATGTTGAATGTGTAGTGTATATAAAAAAAGTGGAAAAGAATTTGGACAAGATGTGAGTAACACTAACCATAGAGGGTGATTTTATGATTCTCATAAAAGGTTGCTATTGACTAAATCACATTTAGAACAATAAGATGGTCAAAATAGAAAAGAAAACAAATTAACTCTGACAATATTAAATCGTAACAAAAAAATCCAAATAGCACAGAAATAACATCGATAAACTCAACTATTATCTTCTATTTCACACATGACTAAATCACATTTAGAATAACAAGATTAACATTAATAGAAAAGAAAACATAATAACTCAGACAAAATTAAACCATAACAAAACAACATAACAGATAACAGTAATGATCATACCTCCATTGCTCTCTTGTTCTTGATTCTTTTGCAGAGATTGACGAACAGAAATAGCCACAAAATATCCTTCGCCACCAAATGGGGACATAACATATTATTGAACATAACATAACATATAGACTTCAGTATATCCTAAAACTAAATCATAACTATTAAATCAACAATTATATTTCACACACTTATTTTACTCCAAAAATCACTAATAAACAATCTAAATAACACAGAAATAGCATCCTTAAACTCAACTATTATCTGCTATTTTACACATGACTAAATCACATTTCGAACAATAAGATGGTCAAAATAGAAAAGAAAACAAAATAACTCACACAATATTAAATCATAACAAAACAATCCGAATAGCACATAAATAACATCATTAAACTCAACTATTATCTTCTATTTCACACATGACTAAATTACATTTACAATAACAAGATTAATATTAATAGAAAAGAAAACATAGTAACTCGGACAAAATTAAACCATAACAAAACAACGTAACAGATAACAGTAATGATCATACATCCATTGCTCTCTTGTTCTTGATTCTTTTGTAGAAATTGAAGAGAAAGATGATTGAAGGAGAAGATGAATATGTGGTTCCAAATGGCACCTAATAATCAACCTACCCTTAAATTTCTCTGCTATCTACAGAAGAGAAGAAATCCCATGATTGAGCATATCTAAACTCATTAATGTGGTTTAGGGAGGGAAAGAAGGCTCTTGAGCATAGCTACTAAAGAAAACAAACACAGATTTGAATTTTCTCTGTACAAAGGAGGGAAAGTGAAAAATCAAAGCAAACTAAAATCGCCCTAAACTAAAACCCTACTTTTCTTATTCTAAAAAATCTAGAGGTCTCTAAATGAAGAAAATATTCATAAACCCCTATATACTTAATGAAAAATGACAAAAATTAATAGTCACACTCTTAGAGCATAGAGATAGGCGTGGGTAAAAAGAAATTCAAAAATTTGATATCTACATCAAGTTATTCCATTTTTTAACTTTTTCCATTTTGAAATACGTAAATGCAATCTATTTGGAAGCAATTAGAAGCTGAAAAGTCAAGTGGGCATTTAATAGTGTCAGATCTTAGATGCTTCACGTTTTTAGATCAAGTAGAATATTATTATTTCAAATTTGAGAATTTTGAGGACAGGTGGTTAGAACTTTGGAGATAGAACAGTACTACAATAAAATAATAGGTCAATCTCTTTTAAAAACTATATAAAGAGATCTCCTTGATTCGACAAGAGCTAATATTATAACATTATTTTAGAATCTTTTTCTAGAGAGAGAGAAGTGAGAGAAACCCCTTAAGGGGCAAAATAGAGAGTCCATATTTCTCCTAATGTCAAGTTTTATGAAAATATTGATGTTTTACATCTAGTTGATGCAAAACATCAACTTTTCCACAAAACTTGTGGGAAGTTGATGTCTTGCATAACGTTGATACAAAACATCAAGTATTATAAAAAAGTCGATCTTTTGTATAGAAAGCTTTGATGTTTTACAGCAACTTGATGCAAAATATCAAATTTTTATAAAAGTTGATGTTTTGTATCAAGTTGATAAAAAACATCAACTCTTAGCTGAGAAATTCTTACTCAGTATTAAGTTGGCCACAAATGTTGTACCTAAAACATCCTTACCATGTGTAGTAACCAGTAGGATTAGAACCTAAGTCCTTGCGTGATATTTTACAAAAAAGTATTTTAGAAAGTATAAACTTTTGTTTCTTAAAGAGCGAGCTTTTTCATGCTTTCTAAACTCATTTAATAACTAAAATTACCATTTAACCCCTTTTTGTCACATCAAGGAAACATCTTCTTTAAAATTGTGTGTGTAATTATTTTCCAAAATTACATAACATTTAAATAGCTTATTCATGATATTTTAAATTCATATGTACATAATGAACTCTTTTTAAAAAAGTATATATTATCAATTAAGAAATTGTGATACTCAAGAGCTTCAAAATGGATTTGAATACTACTCTCATCAGAGCCGAAATAGAGTTTTATAATTAAGATAATAATAGTATTAAGATAACGCTTTTGTAATATAATCATATAAATAGTGTTTTATAGTTGCACTCTGTAGAGTCTAAGCCAAGTGTACACATAGAACACAAAAAAAATGTGGATAGTGAAGAGGATGCCTTGTCTACCTTCTCAAGCAAAGGCACATCAACTACTAGTGATGGTGTAGCAATGATTATGAGGAACCGTATATTTAGAAAATAGCTTCTTTTTACAGTTATATCATTTTTTAAATGGATTGAAGATGAAAATAATAAACATTTTCTCTATTTTGGCGTGTTTTTTGATAACTTATTGGTAGCTTTTCCATTATAATCTCAAAAAGTAAGGAAAATCAAGCCTTTTTGTTTCATGTCAATTTTTGTAAGAAATGTGTAAAGTGCCCAAAATATTATCATTTTTCAATAGTACATTGTATGTATACGTAGATCACTTTTTAAAAAGAGGTAAAAAACAGAACTTTTTTGAAGGAATCTTTGAAAGATGCCAAATGTTTCTCGTTTTCAAGAAATATTACCTAATTTTTTCTCACAACATTGTTATCCTTGTATAACCCATCTTGATGCCATTCTAGATCTGCAATATCTTTAATGTTTGACCTTACCTACCCACCACTCCCTCAGGAAGAGATTCAGATGTTTGTGGCTAATCTCTTCCTCTCTTTTAGATTTTCTTTTTTACTTCTTGAAGATTCTGGTTCCCCTCATCAACTAGACTCTCTAACTCCTATGCCTCCGCATATTTTATTTCCTTTCTTATCGGCATTGTCTTGGGCAGTGTTGGTGGTGTCCTCCTCTTTATCTTTGACCTCCAATGTAGGCATAGAGTTCTAGGGTCTCTCTAGATTCTTCATCAGAGATGTCTTGTTAGTAGGCCACATGGATTGTGTTAAACAAGTGCTTCAATGAAGAGATGAAAATAGGCATTTTCAATGGCATGCTAGCCAGGGTGTGCATCCACACTCGAGCACCCAACATATGATGCATGTGGAGGACTAGTATGGGCATAGATCTGGAGGGAGAAACAACTCGATGAGTCCCCCTTGTCCACGAAATTGGAGAGAAGTTAAGGATGCGGCATCAAGATTGTAGGTTGATATGAAGAGAGAGGTGAAAGATGGTGGAGGGCCAATGAGGGAGATAAGGTTTTGAAAGAAGAGCATGACAAGGGTGATGTGGGAGGCATAAGGGATCTTTTAGTGGATGGTGGAGAAAGTGGTGGTGGTGGTCTCCTCATCGAGGAAGATGTTATGCTAGACGAGGTTGAGTTGGAGGGTGCGGTGTTCAAGCTCAAGGAGGCCTGATGGGGTTGGGGAGGGATGGCAAGATTTGGGATGTCAGTGGATGCATCTCTCAAATAGTTTGCCTTTCTCTTGGTGGCCACGGTGATCTTCTCAAGTTAGGGTCCAAAAATCAGCTTGGATAAAACTTTCTCTAACTGAACATTGGTGCCGACCTTGGCTTTGAGGGCTCTTTAGAAGTCTTTGCAGTGCTCATCAGACATTTGGTTGTGGACTTCATCCCACGAGTTGTTAGGAGCTAGTAGGCTATGGTTTCACCTCTTTGAAGGGAAATAGTGGCGTAATGTTATCCCACCATGGAATCTCTATACATGTGGCTAATTAAGAGGAATTTTTCAACAATAAAACTTTATGTGTTACTGTGTTTATGTTGGGCACAAATTCTCACGTTTTCACGTCAATGTCACATAGACGGAGACGAACCTTTATTACTCAACATTTGTGAGACCATCCTTGAATGACAATGACTCCCTTATTGTCATTGGTACACTGTATCAACAATTGACAGCCATGATAGGTAAGGCTAAGCAATATGGCTTCTTATTGGACACCATGTTGAATGTGTAGTGTATATAAAAAAAAGTGGAAAAGAATTTGGACAAGATGTGAGTAACACTAACCATAGAGGGTGATTTTATGATTCTCATAAAAGGTTGCCATTGACTAAATCACATTTAGAACAATAAGATAGTCAAAAAAGAAAAAAAAGCAAAATAACTCTAACAATATAAGATTGTAACAAAATAATCCAAATAGCACAGAAATAACATCATTAAACTCAACTATTATCTTCTATTTCACACATGACTAAATCACATTTAGAATAACAAGATTAACATTAAAAGAAAATGAAGAGATTGACGAACCAAAATAGCCACAAAATATCCTTCGCCACCAAATGGAGACATAACATATTATTGAACATAACATAATATATAGACTTCAGTATATCCTAAAACTAAATCATAACTATTAATCAACAATTATATTTCACACACTTATTTTACTCCAAAAATCACTAATAAACAATCTAAATAACACAGAAATAGCATCCTTAAACTTAACTATTATCTGCTATTTTACACATGACTAAATGACATTTCGAACAATAAGATGGTCAAAATAGAAAAGAAAACAAAATAACTCACACAATATTAAATCATAACAAAACAATCCAAATAGCACATAAAGAACATCATTAAACTCAACTATTATCTTCTATCTCACACACTCCTCACACATGACTAAATTACATTTAAAATAACAAGATTAATATTAATAGAAAAGAAAACATAATAACTCGGATAAAATTAAACCATAACAAATCAACGTAATAGATAACACTAATGATCATATGTCCATTGCTGTCTTGTTCTTGATTGTTTTGTGTAGAAATTGATGACGAGAAAGATGATTGAAGGAGAAGATGAATATGTGGTTCCAACTAAATGGCACCTAATAATCAACCTACCCTTAAATTTCTCTGCCTACAGAAGAGAAGAAATCCCATGATTGAGCATATCTAAACTCATTAATGTGGTTTAGGAAGGGAAAGAAAGCTCTTGAGCATAGCTACTAAAGAAAACAAACACATATTTGAATTTTCTCTGTACAAAGGAGGGAAAGTGAAAAATCAAAGCGAACTAAAATCGCCCTAAACTAAAACCCTACTTTTCTTATTCTAAAAAATCTAGAGGTCTCTAAACAGTCACACTCTTAGAGCATAGAGATAGGCGTAGGTAAAAAGAAATTCAAAAATCTGATATCTACATCAAGTTATTCCGTTTTTTAACTTTTCCCATTTTGAAGGAACCACCTACATTTCCCATTTTGAAGGAACCACCTACATTGCAGCTAGGAAGCCTTCTTCGAAGAGGTCTTTGCTACCGGATGTATCATCATCGTCATTGTCTTGGGCAGTGTTGGTGGTGTCCTCCTCTTTATCTTTGACCTCCAATGCAGGCATAGAGTTCTAGAGCCTCTCTGGATTCTTCATCAGAGATGTCTTGTCAGTACGCCACACGGATTGTGTTAAACAAGTGCTTCAATGAAGAGATGAAAATAGGCATTTTCAATGGCATGCTAGCGAGGGTGTGCATCCACACTCGAGCACCCAACATATGATGCATGTGGAGGAGGGGTATGGGCATAGATTTGGAGGGAGAAACAACTCGATGAAGTCCCCCTTGTCCACGAAATTGGAGAGAAGTTAAGGATGCGACATCAAGATTATAGGTTGATATGAAGAGGGAGGTGAAAGATGGTGGAGGGCCAATGACGGAGATGAAGTTTTGGAAGAAGAGCATGACAAGGGTGATGTGGGAGGCATAAGGGACCTTGGAGAGGATGGTGGAGAAAGTGGTGGTGGTGGTGGGGATCTCCTCGTCGAGGAAGATGTTATGCTAGAGGAGGTTGAGTTGGAGGGTGCGGTGTTGAAGCTCAAGGAGGCCGGATGGGGTTGGGGAGGGATGGCGAGATTTGGGATGTCAGTGGCTGCATCTTATCAAATAGTCTACCTTTCTCTTGGTGGCCACGGTGATCTTCTCAATTTAGGGTCCAAAAATCAACTTGGACAAAAGTTTCTTTAACTGAACAATGGTGCCATCCTTGGCATTGAGGACTCTTCAGAAGTCTTTGCAGTGCTCAAACATTTGGTTGTGGACTTCATCCCCACGGCTTGTTGGGAGCTGGTAGGCTATGGTTTCACCTCTTTTTGAAGGGAAATAGTGGCATGGGTGAGCTTCTCTTGGGTTTTAGCTCTTGCAGCTTGGGCCCCTTCGACCTTCATGTGCAATACCTAGGTGGCCGATTCTGGAATCAGCTTCGAGGGCTTTGACCTATAATTGGTGGTTGAGGGCAATGAGAGTAGCCTTCTGGGTCTCTAGCTAAGCGATGTTTGCATGAGCCAGGATGACTGTTAGGCTACATTTTTTCGTTCCTTCTGCCTAGCCATGTGTCACGGAGTCCGTAGTGACTGCATGAGGGCTCGACTGGGCTCTGAGTACGCATGCAAGAGAGCAGGCAACAAGTGAGTCCGGGGTTCCGGGGTGAGGAGATGTTTGGGTCGGAGCACCATGGGTGTCCGAGCTAGTGTGGGCAGCCAAGCCACTATGTATAGCGTGGCAGAATCGGGGACTCCTCATTGTACTCTATAATAAGGACATGAACTAGAGCCATGCCTTTTTCCTCTCCATGTATCTCTGTGTAGTATGACATCATGTGTAGTATGACATCAACATTGGTATCAAAGCGTAGGTGTTATCCTCACCCCGTGAATGGTGGCGGTGGATGGCCGGGCCCACGAAGGTTTTTTGAACCATAGAATTGGATTTTTTGAATCATCACTCTATGTTCTCCTCTCCACGGCGATTGTGGGTGGAGGAGAAGAAAGCAGCCACCCATGACCATGGAAGCTTGAATCAATATCCCTCTCTCTTTGTTTTGGAACTCGAGTGCAGCATCGCAGGTGAAACAAGAGCTCTCTATCTCTCTCTCTCATCGTCTCCTACCAGGCAACAAGGGGAAGAGGTAAGCGCAGGTCATAGTAGCAGCGAGGCCCACACAGCCCGCACGTGCCACACAGGCGCAGCCCACCCATACACTTCATTGCGGGGAGAGGAGAGCAACCACGACTTCTTCAATTTGAACAGCACCCAAGCGTGAAAAGAATGAGGGCGGGGATCAAGCGCCATGTGCCCAAGAACCATAACAGAGCCGCCCCACATGGCCAAGGAAACGACAATAGTGAGAAACAGCCCGAGTAAGAGCAACGCAGCTGGTCCCACAAACAGGAAACAGCCACGCTATGCACCAGATGGCAGCAGCGTCTGTAGCGTGAGGAGAGTAAACACTCTTTCCCTCTCTCCGCAAACAGCCGTCTTGCATAGCACGCAACCGCACTGTTACAACAGCGGGCAACAACAAACGGTGACAAACGTCACACAGTAGGCCCAGCGCTGCAACACACATAGGCCCGCCAACGTTCGCTGGCAGTAGCGCACTGCTCACACACAGCAAGTTCACAGTGCACGCGATCAAGAAAAGGCGACTACCAGCCACCAGCGTGTGGAGAGGAAAGCTCTCTCGAACTCTCTCTCTCTCTCTCTCAACCCCCAGAGTCGTGGCTGGCACAACCGCCCACCATGAGGTGAAAACAGAAAACCACACTCACTGTTGGTTGCAGCACAAGCAAAAGTGGGGGTGGGTGTAAGAGTAGAATCTCTCCACCTATTCAGTAAACGCAGCATCGTGTTGTCATCAGATTATCAGACTTCATCGCCGGATTCATTGCCGCAGCAGCGCACGCCACCTTGGGGGATATTTTGGGTAGCTAGTTCCAATTTTACCTTGCATCTTTTTATTTATTTATTTTCATTGAATATTATTTTCCATATATTTAAACAAAGCATTATATATATATAAAAGGAGAAAAAGTCCAAAATGTTTAGTGGGGTAGTCCACCAAGGGGGTTTAGAAGTTTTTCTCATATGCTATCCTCCGTTTTCGACCTTTCACAGGTTGAGCTTTATGACCACTTGGACGAGGAGGAGTATGGAGACGATGCTCATACCATGGGGCGAGATGAGTATGATATAGATATCTTGAGAGAGTCCATCTCACAACTGTCTGCTAGAACCAAAGAACTTGAAAGAGGCCTATCTGAGTTTTAACTATGTTGAGGAGAATACGAGCGTTTAGACACTATCGTAGCCACTCTACCAGGGAGTACAGTGACCAACCCAGAGGAGGGTGACATTCCCTTCTCTAAGGGACGTAAGGCCCAGCGAAACAAGGCAGGGCACAGCGCCTACAAGCAATCCATTAGTGGCTGCTAATCTTCTCAAGGATCTCAAGCCACCGAGCTTTGGGAGAGAGGAGAAAGAGAGAAATAAGGATTTGATGAATATCTTTGTACAAAAATGGTCAAATATCCATAACTTTATGCAGACACCTGAGGATATAAGGCCCGTAGAGGCTAGTCTATCTCGTTGTGACATGCAAAGCATATAAATTTGGTGGATAAATTTGGTCGACAGTGCCAAACGTCCTCGAACCTGGGTGGATTTCAGAACATCGTTTTGAAAGGAGTTTCTACACGTGAATGAGTTACAAAGATGCTGGCATGAGTGGGATAAATGCTCGATGTGTGACATTTCTCTCACCTAGTACATCTCCAACTGTTCTACTTAAATTAAAAGGGATCGATGAAATCCAGACTTTGTGTTGGTTCACGAAGAGATTACACCCGAACTATAAGGCTTTTGTAGAGCCCAAGGAACCAAAAGATGTTAATGAAGAAATCAAATATGCACAGATTTACAATGATGTTTTGTGTCATTCTAAATTGGGTCTTAGTAAAGTAGGAGAGGAAAGGGGTGGTTTGAGCTTTAAAAGAAAGTTCTTTCAAGGGTGATAGGGGGAAAGGGGGCTCTAGTGAGCATAGAAGGGAGGGTGGACGCTAGTCAAAAAAACCACCATTATGAATTTTTTGGACCCAAAGAGGGCCTCTTGGATTAACTTTTGATTATTAGGAATGGACCAATAGTATAGGAAGAGGGCTGGGTGCACATTTTTTACTTCTTTGACCCTAGGGGGCCTAGGCTTTGGTTTGCTAATGGGGCCTAATTACTACTCTTGTCCCCCTACCTCCTGGGCCCAAACTTCGATGTCCCCCACCTAGAATCGCGCAGATTAAAAACCCTAAAATTGAAAATTAAATTTTTTTTCCCAAAAGTGTGTTTTCCCTCTCAAACTTCTCCCCAACATACTCTAGGTTTGGAAAGCTCATTTTGAATCTCTTTCTTCCTCTTCTAAGCTCTCCATTGCGCTGCAGAAGCTCCATACCTCTCAAGCTCTCCCTCCTTCTCAAGCTCCCTCTCCTTCTTTCTTCCTTTTCTAAGCTCTCCATTGCTGCAGAAACTCCATCCCTCTCAAGCTCTCCCTCCTTCTCAAGCTCCCTCCCTCTCGATGTCCCTCGCTCTCTCTCTCTCTCTCTCTCTCTCTCTCTCTCTCTCTCTCTCTCAAGCTCCCTCCCTGTCCATTGCTGCAGAAACTCTATCCCTCTTTAGTCTACTCTAGGTTCATGAAGCCTATTCTCAAACTCTAACCCTCTTTTAAGCTTTCCATTGCTGCACTAAAAACCCTGAACTTTCTCTCCTCTCCACTCCTCTGTTGTAAAACAAGCTTTTCTTTTCCCTTCTTCTCTTTTCTTACCCCACCATGGCCTCTTCCAGTAATGTGAGAAGACCTAGGGAGAAGGTGGAAGAGCTTGTGCTGCATAACACAAGAGATGAGAATGGAATTTGGGCTCCAACAAGATTCAGGGTTGGGGCTTGGGTCTACATGCAGCCAAGCTCTAAGGGACCACATCGAGTATATCAACTAGGGAATATGCTACATCATTGGAAGGGGCAGCTACAAGGCTTCAAGCATACTAAGAAGGATGGATTGGTTGCCTTAGTGCAACATGTGTATACCCTTGGGAGACCTGTACATTCAAGGCCAATGACCAAGGTTTCCTTCAAATTGTCAGTGTAATATAAACACAGCTTTAACAACATAATAATATTGGATTTTTTGTTTCAAATTTTCTAATGATTCTCCATTCTCTTATGTCTCTATCTGCAAATATTTTCCCCTCTAATTATGTTGAGGAATAACCACTCCAAAACCTCACTGGAGTTTTCTATGCTATGCATGCATCCATTGGAGAGGCAATCTTTGTATCTCAAAGCCCAAGTGATCTTGTACAGAACAATATCTTTTTCTTTTCTCTCATATTTTGTAGATAAAAAACTAGGTTTATTTCGCAAGCTAGAAGAGATCCCCAACCCCCTTCTTAACAATCCCGAATGTCCCAAACTTGATGCTTGGACCATCTTATGCTTAAAGTTTAAGATGGTAAGTGATATCAAGACATCACTCAAGTTTTCAAAGGCATCTAGTTCGGTAGGGTTAAATTGGTTTTGTCCTTTACATGTTTTTGTGCACATGTTCAATTCCATGCCAATGCACCAAACAAAAACAATGTATATTTGTAAGGAGGTACGGTCGGACCTCATTCAATGATTACTAGGAGAGGGTTGGGAGGTTAATGTGAGAGGTCACATCAAGGTGATGTATACAAGTACAATGTAGTAAATTCTATAGTGTCTTTCAGGTTCTTGAAGGCATGCTCTATTTTGTACATGTGTCTGCACTACCAAAGATGGATGCAAAAGCACAGGACATGGATCCCACTTCAAGCCTCAGAAGAAGAAATTGTGCCTATTGAGGAAGCTGTGATGATGCAAAATGGATGGATTGAGCAAGTGGAAGCAAGCAAGCATTGGATCCTAGTAGACCTACATCAACACTTTAGCATCATGGGCTTTGACAAGTGGAAGAGTCAAGTTTCAAGTTGATGAGAAGAAAGGTATATCTGATTCCACTACATGTCTAGAATTAACGCTTACACTTTCTGGTTATTGTGCCACTTTTATATTTTTATAGATTGGGAAGCATAAGGAGAGGACAACACTCAGAATCATGGTGAATGGGGGACCTTGAATTTTCAGCAAGCAAGGTGCATAGCCCTACCAACACATAGTAGGCATGTGGAAGAGCTTGAAGATGAACTGGGTATATGGGAAAATAGCCTCTCTTCTGATGCATGTGAGGGGCAAGAGTTTTAGGATTGAGGTGAAGGCATTGACGAACTTTGAAGTCAACAAGGAGATGGAGATCAACATGAAGTAAATGTCACAAGAGAGGAAAAAAATGAAGACATTATAACAATTTTAGATTAGATGGCATGCTTGTAATTTTGTAGCAGGCTCTTTTTTAACCAATCTTTATTTAATTGAAATCTTAATATTTTTGCAAACCATGATTTTTTTGTCTAGCAATCTAGTGTAAAAAGGCCAAACTTTAAATTTTAACTATAAATAGCCAAAGGTGCCTTCTTTCTCATTTTCACGCGATAGAAACCAAGCACGAGCTCACACTATCTCTTTGCATTCACATGGCTACCCACTTTGACAACTTCTGTGAGTTTCTATCCACCACCCTGTGGGCAAGTAAGATCGAGCTCTTTATAATGTTTGCTCATGAAGTCAACTTTGAAAAGTTGCTTGCCCTTGCATCCCAACGTTATGAGATGCAGATTGCATACATGGAGCAATACTTGGCTCCCCACTCCATCTCCTTTCCCCATTGCCCCAATGATTGATGGGTGCCTGCTGAACTGCTAGTACATTCAACAATATGCCTGCCCCTACATCCACCAGTGCCTTGAATGCTTCATTGACATCTGCATCCCCACAGGAGCTTACTATACCTTCAATAAGTAGGAGGTGAAGAGGTTGGGGAAGGGCAATTTAGGAACTAGGTTCCTCTCGTGGCTCGCCACTTTTGCATTCCTCATCAGTCGATGAAGATTCAGATGAGGAGGTAGAGATGCCTACATTGCAGTTGGCAGGGTATTTGAGGGATGACAAGGAAGTGAAGGCACTAGGTACGAGTGCTGGTGTGGAAGATTAGCTTGCATGAAACTACTTTCCAGAGGGTGCACAATCTACAGCTGAACAGTCCACTATAGTAGAAGATGCGAGGCCATCTTCCCAACACGAGGAGATCAAGGTGCTACCAGAGCTTGAGATCAATCTCTTGTGCACCATTGTGGTGGAAGGTGAAGAATACCTATTTCTTCATGACCTTGAAAAGGCAGTTGGCTTGAGAATGGATGAAGGCTTGGGCATTATATGCACGCGATGTGAGGTGGACCTTGATACGTCCAACCTTGATCCTCACCTAGATAGTGTTATATTACCCCTTGGAAAATCTATCGCAAAGACAGTTGCTTTGGTCAAGGAAACTGTGGTTGAGACCACGGAGCAAGCCCTAGTTCCAGAGGAGGAATTCACAACCTTACAAGACAAGCTAGAGGCTCAAAAGGATACCCTTGCTGCTGGAGTGATGGAGGAGACCAAAGCACCTAAAAAGGATGAGGCTAAGTCCTCGATTGACCTCTCCGCCCCCACCAGCACTTTGGCAAAAGAAGACATTAAGCTAGAGGTAATAATAGACCTTTTACAACTTAGAAACATTTGTATTTATGTATAGGAAAGTATTTTAATTTTTCCTTTGATTGCAGAGGGTGGTTGAAATTAACGCATTTGCTGGGAGAGGCGGCAACAGAGACCAGGCCAAGGTCCATGGACATGATGCTGCATTGGCATACTATCTTGGTCGGCTTCGTGTGGATGGCATCACCATTATCCATAGAGACTACACCCCTCAATCTACCTTCACTCTCTTCTTTTTGAAAGCCCTCTCTAAGGTGCTCTGTGTAGCCTCTATGGCACAGAGCACCAAATGTATAGTTTTGATTAAAAAATCCCTTGCCTTCGATGTTTTTGGCTCTGGATTCAGGGGTAAGTTTCTTGCTCGTATAGGTATAGCCAAAAGCATAGGCATGAAGAAATAGCCCAATCACTCCATGAGCACACTCTGCCCAATAACAAGAGAAGGAAGCTCAATATTGTAAGAAAGCTTTTGTAAAGATAATGTATCACTTCTTATTATGAATACAATACAATTTTTGCAAACTTATTTTCATCAAGTATATCTTTGTTTTTTCTAGTTTATACCATCAATTTTTTGTAAATGCATCAAAAATGATCCTGGGAGCCTGGGGGAGCAGTGTCAGAACAATGTAAATTTTGAGCTTGCACCGCTACTGTAGAGCCCAAATTTGCACTGTTTTAGCACTTTCCCAACCCTTCACAAGAGCAATTCTAATACATTGGATGACAAATAATGTATTTTTACACATGATTAAAGGTGTTTTTATCTTGTAAATTACTGTTTTTCATAATCAATGTACTCAACTTCATTTATAAATGCATCAAAAATAATCCTGAGTGGCTAGGAAAGCAATGCCAAAACAATGTGAATTTCGAGCCTACAACACCACTGCAGAGCCTGAATTCGCACTGTTCTAGCATAGCTTCCCTAGTCCTCCAAGAGAAATTCTGATGCATTGGATGACAAATAGTGTATTTTTACACATGATTAAAGGTGTTTTTATCTTGTAAACTACTATTTCTCACAATTAGTGTACTAAACTTCATTATGCATCAGAAATAATCCTAAGTGACTAGGGGAGAAGTGCCAAAACAGTGCAAATTTTCAGCCTGCACCGCTGCTGCTGCAGAGCCTAAATTTGCACTGTTCTGGCATAGCTTCCCCAGTCCTCTAGGAGCAATTCTGATGCATTGGATGACAAACAATGTATTTTTCCACATGATTAAAGGTGTTTTTATTTTCTAAACAACTGTTTCTCACAATTAGTGTAGTCAACTTCATTTTAAATGCATGAGAAATGATCCTGAGTGGCTAGGGGAGAATTGCCAGAACACTGCAAACACCATGTTGGGGAATATGGGAATTTCTTACAAGTTTGGGACACGTGGTCAAAAGTTTGGATTAACCATAACTTGAACACCACTAATCCAAAATGAGCGCTTTATAGCTCTTTAGATTCCATTTTTCAAGTGCTTTCCAACGATAGGTCATATGATAGGGTTTTGAGAAACTTACAAACATGTTATCCATGTCCCCCTTTTTTAAGTATTCAAAAATGGGAATTGGGAAATTCCCAAATTCACTAATATGGTGTTTGCAAATTTTTAGCCTACATTGTAGATACCAAATTTGCACTGTTCTGGCACAACTTCCTCAGTCCTCCAGGAGCATTTCTGATGCCTTGGGTGACAAACTGGCACATGATAGACACTCCATGTTAAACAAACATGATAGACACTCCATGATAGACACTCCATGTTAGACACTCCATGTTAAACAAACATAATGACACTAAGACATTGTAAGAGAAACTTAAAATTTTAATTATTAGAAGGTTACAAATGAAAGCCAGATAGGCTTGTTACAAAGGGGGATTTGAAACAAAAGAGTTGCTTCAAAAAGAAGGTTAACATCTAAGATCTCCAGATCATGTCTCGCTTGCCTCGAAGCCGAGCTAGTTGCATGTCCTTAGCAAAAATGGTAAGGAGATTGTTTTCAAAAAGCCCAACAAGGTAAGCCTCGGACGGAGTTTTCAAAAAACCCAACAAGGTAAGCCTCGGACGCTTCTTGCAATGCTTCAAGGGCAATCCCCTGCATACGGAACTCTGTTCATTGCAGAATCTCCTTCACTATATGCGAGCATGCAAAAGGGGCTCTTCTTATCAGCAACTCAGTGTTCCTCTGATAAAACTTGATTTCTTATAGAGCCCTATGCCCTTGGGGAATCCTTCTCCTTGGAGCTCTCTGTGTTGTTGGTGTGTTAGTGAGGTTGGGACTGTTGAGATTCAAGCTCGATGTCATCTTGTGCCAGTTGCATTATGTGCTAGCATATTAGGTAGCAGCATGTGTGAGACATAAATGAACGCATCCAGAGCTGGTCATAGTGTGTGGACATTAGCTAGGGTTAGCTGAGTGTGGACACAACACATAGTGTGTGTTGTGTATTATGGATTATGGCTTTATGCATTGTGTGAGAAGGGAGATGGCTTCCCTCTATGGTTAGGGTTTGTAATATACATTAGGGTTTGCTCGTGTGTGTGTGTCTCCTCTCCCTCTACCTGTTTTTCATCATGGTATCAGAGCCTAGTTCTCTCTATTAGGGTTTATGAGTGAGTAAGAGAAGAGGGAGAAGAAGCTGTGAAGCTTGCCATTGATGCTGTGAAGCTTGGAGCACACCGATTTCTATCAGATCTAAGAGCTTGGCCTACCGGGTAAGGTCTACTAAACACCCTTGAGCGGATTGCAGGTGATTCAAGCACAAACAAGACAAATCAGGGTTGCCCAAAGCAAAAGAAAATTTTGGTTTTTGCAAGCTCTCCATTGAAGCTTGAGTGTGGTGAATGTATGAGGCAAATAGATGCAATATGGCAAAGAAACATGTATCTGGCGCAAATGGGAATGTATTGGCAACTCATGTGCAAGTACTACAATGAATTTGGAGCAAATATGATGCATTTGAGTGATTAAAAAATTACTATTTTTGAAGCTCTCACAAAACAGAGAAAAAGAGTCACTTGGTGGATGAAATTAGAGCTAGTTTTTGGCAAAAATCAGACAATTGATGGGTTGTGCACATGCCTTGGAGTGTTAGGCAACTACAGGCAACTACACATGCTATCAATTGACACTACAATCAACCCAAAATCCCTCAGGAGAGCAGGCTGCACAGCTTGATATGCAAAAACAGAGTACTTTTTCACCTATTTGCTAAGTGGAGGCCACAAATCAAGTGTTGTGTTTGATAAATTCCAAAATTGACTTAGAAATTGTGTGGTACATACACTTGAGAAGGAAACTACTTGGTTGGCTGAAGAAATTATGCATTATGGAGCTGGAAATGAGCTGATTAAACAGGCTATCTATTGTGATTAGTGAAACAGAGTGTGATTAATCGACTAATTACTCTCTCATCTTAAACAATTGGCCTAATTCCTTTTACATGGAGTTAGTGGACATCATTGCTAAGCTAATGAATTCTTGGTCTCTCAATTTGGACAAGCATTGAAGAAATTAGAGCCATTTTACTATTGGTTTTTTTGGTTTTTCTCAAAACAGAGAAGGGGGTTTGACAAAATTGGTATGTACACATCTTGGTTGGTGCTAATATGCAACATTGAGCTTGTTTAGGTGTCAATGCAAGTTATCCACACTTGATTGAACCACTACATTGTAATTTGAAGCCTTGGAAAGCGTGCCAAAACAGGGTACCTTGGACTGCGTATGCCAGTTCATTTTGGATGTAATCAGTTTGATTTTCTATATCAAAAGTGAAGTTTGTTGACTACTTTGGGGTATCTAGAACACTCATTAGAGTGTGGTTGAGCTGAGGAAGGCTCATTTATAGATTTGGACGTGTGCGGAAGGTGCATTTGCATTGAGCAAATATGTCTGACAATCCACTACAAATTGTGGGTGAAAAGTTGGACAGAAAGAACTTCCTGGCATGGAAGTACAGGATCAAAAGCTTTCTAAAGGGAAAAGGTTTTTGGAATCTTATTACATGTGCAGAGCCAGAGCCGGAACTACCCCGACAACCTACATAGCAGCAGGTTATAGCTCATAAGCAATGGTCAAAAAGAGCATACAAAGTTTTGCATTATTTGTCTATATGTATTTTGGATGCTATACTCATACATATACATGATGCTGAGAATCCCAAGGATGCATGGGATACATTGGTAAAGCTGTTTGATACAGACACTAGTGCTCGCAAGTCTCAGTTGCGAGACGACAACAGATTCATAATGTGAAACGAAAAGGAAGGAGCATCCATGATTATGTACAAGAGATAAAGAAGTATGCAGATGCATTGGCAATAATCAATGCTCCCATGCCTGATGATGATTTGGTAGACATTACCTTGCGTGGTCTTGGCAACAAGGAGTATAAGTCTTTTCATACATCCATCTCGATTCAGAGTACATGTTTACCAGATTTTGATGAGTTGATTTCACTCTTGCTTGTTGAGGAAATCAAACTCAATGACTCCTTTTATGATGCATCTACTAGCCATGATGATAATGGCAGAAATCAGGCTTTCTATTCACAAAGAGGATTTAGAGGCAGAGGGAGATTTGCATCACGTGCTCTGATTTTATATTCACGTGATCACAAAATTTTTTTTGTTAATAACATGTGTGAACATGTTATTAACATGTTCACATGTTAACATGTTCTCAAAAAAGCCGGTGGCAAAAGCGACCTGGTAACCGGGAAAAATCCCGCCGGGCTTTTGCTATACCCGGCGGGCCCGCCGAGCCGGCGGGTCCCTGCGGGGTCGTCATATAGCCCGGCGGGGTACAATTTTCTATATATATGGGCTCGGGGGGCCCTTTGGGATTTCATTGCTGACATCATACACAGGTAATGAAAACTTGTGTGTGTGTGTATGTGGGTGTGTTCGTGCGGGCAGCCGCCCACTATCGCAATGCGCGGCAGGATGTGGGTGGTCCGCCACACGAGGGATGTGTGTGTGTGGGTGAGTTCGTGCGGGCAGCCGCCCATTGTCGCAATGCGCGGCAGGATTTGGGTGGCCCGCCACACGACTGGTGTGTGTGTAAGGCCATTCTTCAGAATGGTGCTTACCCTGGGGCACTTAGTCGGTAACGCGGCTAGTCTGTGTCCTATGGTAAGTATGACACGCCGTAGCGGTACTAGTCGGTAACGCGGCAAGCATAGTATCGTTATGGGGATGTCACCTTCCCTTTCCCTTCCCTTTGTCAAATGCGGACATATGGTCGGTAACGCGGCCAGTGTATGTACGTATCCTATTGGTATTCCCATAGAATCGGGTGGCATTTTGTCGTTAACACGGCAAGTTGGTGTCGTCCGCTAGTGCATAAAATGTTTTTTGCGTATTGCGACATTTGATCATTAACGCGGTCGAAAAAGTGTCGTAAATTTGCTTGCGTATTTCGGCATATGATCGTTAACGCGGTCGAATAAATGTCGTAAATTTGTTTGATTTGACTTGTATTGTTTTTATTGTGTTTGATCCATGCGATACTTGGTTGCTAACGCGGCATTAGTATTTCATGGATCAAAGTTTACATCATATTGTCTAAACGTTTTATTTTATAATATCGTGATTCGTAACTCGAAAAATATGAATCTCTCTCTTCTTACCCCCCTCTCTCTCTCATGATACACTTCACAACTCTTTCTCTATCTCTCTCATGATTCACTTCACAACACGATAGATGTGTAGATAATGATTTTTTTTATTTCTCTTAAAATATACATAATTCTTAATAAATTTTTTTTCTCCCTCTATTTACTTAAAAATTAAAACAATACATTATTTTTCTCTTTAGGAACTCACAAAAACATTAAAAATATCATTTAATGTTTCTTCGACTCTCTATCTGTCTCACAACTCTCTCTTCCTCTCCTCTCTCTCTCTCTCTCATGATACACTTCACAATTCTCTCTCTCTCTCTCGCAATGATACACTTCACAACTCTTTCTCTCTCTCTCTCTCATGATACACTTCACATCTCTCTCTATCACGATAGGTATGTAGATGAGGAGTGCTTTAGGATTACAAAACATTATTTTTCTCTCTTTAGGAACTCACAAAACTATAAAAAATGTCATTTAATTTTTCCTCTCTCTATCTGTCACACCTCTCTCTCTTCCTCCCCCTCTCTCTCTCTCTCTCATTCGATAATGTATACACTTCGTAAGTAATAATGCGCTTGTTGCGGTTGTCTCACGTTCGATAATGTATTGCATGATGTTGAGTTCAGTAATGTTGTTTGATATATTCTGTTTTTGTTTGATCATTGATAAGTAATGATACACTTATTGCTGTTTTCTCACGTTTGATGATGTATTGGATGATGTTGAGTTCATTAAAATTATTTGATATTCCGTTTTTGTATGAACATTGACGATATTGATATACTTGTTGCTGTTCTCTCACGTTTGCTTGATGTTTATTTCAGTAATGTTTGATATTCTATTTTTTTGTGTTTAGTGATATTTGCTAGATTTACGAAGACGATCAACATGCTTTCTCTCGAAGAGCGCAAAATTGTTCTGCGAGCAATTCGCGTTGAAGCGGTCATCACAGTATCACAATGTACTGATGATGTCGTCAAAAAGATCAATGAGTCTGAGATACTCATGCGAGATCTCATAGACCAAATATGGAAAAATGCACAGCGTCGGCTTCGAAGCGGAGGCAACGCTGAGCTGCTAGATAGACAGAAGATAGCAGATTTCAACCATCAGCACATAACACGAACCATTTTGGGGAGCATGCGTGTAGCATGCAGTGATCTTAGAGATGCTGCCCCGCCTGAAGCCAATATGCAACGTCTACAGTTATGGGACGTTGTATGGAGCGAGCAAAGAGCCAAGAGCAAGCACATGAAGGCGTTGGATGCAGAGTCCCTCCCCAAAAGAGTGCGCATTGCCCAGGACGTCGCTGCAACGTCCAGTCAGGCAGATGCAAGTGGTACAGGTGTCATTAATCGTACCATCTACAATTCTATGTGCACACATCTTATTGGCATCCTGCACGAAGCTCTTCACGAAGGACGAACAATAGGCTCCGGTGTGTTTGGAACAGTAAAAGAGTATGCAATTAAAGGTATATCATTTTTACTAGAGCACATCACTTTTTGCGGAAAGCACTACAAAGGAGAAGGCAGCGCGAAGTTCGAGAGCTTCCAGGCAGAGCAGGGTATGCAAGTGCTACATCCATCAATTGTCCGATGCATTGCCTTTACAAAAGAGGCTCCTTGGATCACAATTTTCCCGTACTATAATGGCGGCGCTCTTGGTGATACTCTTCTGAAGGTTCCCTTCAGATTCAGTGAGTTCACCAGAGCAATTTTTCGTTTGGATCGAGGATGGAGACAACCCCCGCCTGATAATATCCCTTTAAGTCATCTAGAACTTTCAAAAATAAAAGAGGTAGTAATAAACATGCCACATATTATGCATGCCCTAGTGGAAGGTCTAGCGGCAGCACATATGGTAGGTATTGTACATACCGACCTACATCCTTTCAATGTAGTGTTGGATTATACAAAAGAGCTAAAGCCACGCATAGGGGGTTACTGCTGAGAGCGCCCAAAAAATGGGTGTCTCTCAATTTTGTTTTTGAAGCAGACAAGAACCCCGAGAAGGTGGCACAGGCAGTCTCCTACGCAGACAGAGAGCGAAATAAACGGCCGTGGATAGTCCCAGAGCTTTATGATCCATTTTTGGCAGATGCATACACTCCTGCATCTGATGTTTTTGCCTTGGGATATTTATTACAAACTTTATATGACTTTTGGCAGAAAGTGCAAGAGTTGTGGATGGATAATAGTTCCCATGACAAAGTTACCATGGATACTATTATTCATAGAGTCAAAAATTGGATGTTTCTGCCTAATCGCGATGAGCGAAAATCAATTTTGCAAGTAGTTGAATTTTTTAGATCACTAAATACTGACCCTACGAGGGCACAACGTCCTCTTGTAGAGCTATCGGTGGCATTCACCCCAACTTTGTAATGATACAGTATCAAGAGATTAAGTTTCAGGAATGGCATTTTGTTTCTCTCTTCAAAATTTGATGTGTCCAATGTTTCAAAATTTTGTTTCTCTCTTCATTGAGTCTTTGCAACATCTCTCTCCTCTTGTGGTGTTTAAGTTTATGTTTTCTCTTCAAAATTTGATGTGCGAGCATTGTTTGAAGTGTTTTTGGAGTCAAGTGGATATTTCTCATCGAGTCTTTGCAATACATATCTCCTCTCGTGGTGTTTGACTTCAAGATTTTGAGAGTAATGATCAATTTATCTTACGTTGATCTTTACAGTTCATTAAAATCCTAAAGTCATTTACGTTCATGTAGATATGGAGCAGGCACAAGCGAACGAGCATCATGAGTTAGCCAAGAAGGCATACGAGCGAATGAAGGCCCTTGCACATGGCCTGACAACCCGCGAAGCTACAAGAACAGCATGCAGGTTATCGAAATGGACAAATCCAACTTATGCCCAATGGAAAGACATAAACAAACGCGTAACCACAGAGATGATAAAGGAAATATGGCCATGTCCAGATGATAAAGGAAATATGGCCATGTCCAGATGGCGAGATTAAGAAGGGAAGATGGAAGATTTCTTGTTGCACTCACAATGATATTAAAACTAATGCCGAGCGCATTTTCTTGGAGGTGTACGGTCGTCCTCTCCATAACGCCGACGCTCCACTCTATTTTGCTAAAATGCTATATGCTCACTTTATCCTAGAAACTCCAGTGGACTTCGCCTCCAGAGAGGCCACTGTCAACACACACGACATACGTGAAGAGACAGTGACATTCACAACAGAAGAACTTGCTCTCATGGTGGAGGGCGCTGGACTGGAGTTAAACCAGGTCAAAGAAAGCTTAGGGGCACAGCTAGCAGAGAAGGAGAAAGAAGCTGACCGATTAACTCAAGCGTCAACTCCTCCCCCGGCCAATAGAGGGATTCAAGAGCAGCTAACAAAGATCAGCCAAGATGTGCAGAGCATCTCCTAACGTATTGCTCCTGTGCGCCAAGGAAACCACATCTCTCATTTTTTGATACATCCTGATCTTGTGGGAGTTTCTGCTGAGGCTACAAGTTCCTCCACCCCCCAATGTCCTGTATGTTACAAAGTATTCGATGGGTGGAGCGGCCAGTATATACTACCATGTGGACACTATTACCACTTAATATGTTTAGTGAGACAAATGCAAAATACTTCCACATGTGCATTGTGCAATGTCCCAATAAATCAAGGTATTTATACAGTGTTCGGCATGGCTAGTGAATATAAACCACCAGGACCTTTAGATGCAACTCCTAGTGCAATTCGCAATTTATTTCAAGATGAGAGCTAAGAAAAACAAATTCTACTTTTGTATTGATAATTTCTCCAAATATGATCATTTGTACAAGTACTTTTTATTAAATTAATGAAGTGACTTCTTCCTCTATGTCAGTATCTTGCTCCAAAATTCTTTCACCGTTTACTCTCTCGTCTGCTAAATTAAGCTCATCTAAGTCAATGTCTAAATTGTCTTCTATCTCAAGGGTGGTGCACAACGTACGTCCAACATCAAAGTTCTCGTCTACTACATCTTCACAATTGTACATCCATCTGGGCATATCTTCTTCATACTCTTCGCTTTCGATGTCTCGCAAGATCTTTTCATTGCAGTACATGTAAACAAGTTTATCTGCTCGATCTGCAAGAAGTCGATTGCGAATAGTACTATGAATATATTTATACATGCTCCAGTTTCTTTCTGAGCTTGAGTTTGAAGAACCTTCATCGCAAGGTTGCGCAATAAAGCATAATGCTCACCACCATTCATCATCCACCACTTCCATGCAGGTTGCTCTTTAGCCATTTGTTGAACAAGGGAGTTGGAAAATAAACCCTCTTTCAACCGAAATGAGGTCATCTCTTTTATGCACTGTACACGATCATCATCATTATTATAGAAAGTGTTTACCACTTTATAAAAATCTTGCACCACCTCAACATTGGACATCAAATCCATATTCCAATATTCAGGATCTAACATGTAAGCAGCACTGTGCAGTGGTGAATGCGCTCCAATCCATCTAGCATGAAAGTACTTCAACAGAACTTTTCTTTGTCTACTGGAGAATGGTACACGCCATTGCTTTTCCACCACTGAATGCTCTAATTTCTCAGGACACTCCAAACTCCGCTGGACAGTCCACCATTGCATCCATGCTTTTCCGAGATTAGGCGCTCTTTGATCAAGACTTCGTACAGCATACATAACAGGCATCATTACATGGTATGCATCCATCACACTGTTCCACCAACTTCTTCTCGTAAGTGCTCCCTTCAAGACTTTGATTTTCTCTTTCACTTTTTCAAGTTGAGTGTTCTCCCAGTCATGAAATGCCATGCATGTAAATGTTTCACAAACTGCATCTTTATTTCTAAGAAGAGACTGAAAAGTGTAAAAGTGAGTGCAAAACCTAGTCTCCGCTGGAAGCTTTAACATAACTGACATGCGAGGTCGAAACATATCTAAAACTCTCTGTCTCTTAAGCATGAATTTCACAAGCTGGCAAGCAGTGTCAACGATTGAGGCAAACCATTTGGTATCATCAGATTTATACCAATCTTTTAATACAAGATTCAAACTATGAGTATTACAGCCTACCGGAAAAATATCTGGATATTGTCGCTGTAGGATTCTGGATGCATTTTTACAATTTTTTGCATTGTCCATGACGACTTGGACTACATTTTTGGCACCCACTTCCTCTATCATCACAGAGCTAATGACTTGAGCAATGTAAGCCCCAGTTTTGATTGAACCAGCTGAATCCACAGCACGGATGAAAGTCTCACCTCTAGGTGAAATAACCATTACATTAATTAATGGTTTTCTTTGCACATTAGACCATCCATCACTTACTATACTACATCCAGAAAGCTCTATATTGCTAAGAATTATTCTTTGTACACGTTCTTTTACCTACGCATAACATTTCTCTAATAGATCATTTCGCATAGCATGGTACGTAGGCGATGAAAACCCTGGTCCAAACTCACCAATTTTCTTCCATGCTCTCTTCCAATGCTCACTGTCCACCATCATCATAGCACTCCCAGAAAAGTAAATCGCTTCAGCAAGGATGAGTTGTGCATCATCGAGTCGACCTTGACGTAGGCTTTCTTGCAATGAAGTTTGACGCATGGGTATATTTCCTACGTCAAAGTTTCGCTTGTTGCAAGAAGATGCACTGGGTAGATTACTTTCTGGTTGCACATTGCCGTTCGGGGTACAAGTAGGCGATGTAGCGGGAATTTGATGATTAGAACAACAGTGTTCTTGCTGCCTTGATACATTAATGGTAGGAGTGTCATGTTTTCTTGAATCTTTCTTTTGAATTTCTTCTCTTATGCGTTTGGCCACTATAGGTGCAGAGGGGTGGGTACATGACTTTTTCTTCGGTCCGCCTAAAAAGTGTTCTCTTAGTCGAGGCGCCCCACCTGATTTTACTGCATGGCATAGCTTAAACTCCCAATCTATGAATCGATCACCAACGTTAATTGCATATTGCCACTCTATCCCAGGTGCCTTTTTTTTCTGCTATTTGAATTTTATTGGAGGTATCACTGGATCCAACATTGTCCTCCATCTCAACAAATAACCTATTCAACCAAGCGTATAACAATGAATACACAAATGAAAAAACAACAAATCACTCACGTATGACAAAACATACATCTGCAGACAAAGTACTTCGAAACTATCTTGACAAATACAAAAGATCATCACATAACATAAAACTACTTCAAACTATCTTGCAAGGTCTTACTACAAAACTACTTCGAGACTATCATGCACATTGCACCCCCAATGAAGGATGCCTTTTGTACCCAATTAAGTGTAAGATTCCTCCCCAACCTTCGAGGTATATAGGAGTAAGAATCTCCCTTTTGATCTTATAATTATTCCCTCTCTAAAATAAAAGAAAGATTCTATTAAAAAAAAAAGAAAAAAAAAGATCCTTTTCCTAGAATACTTCTCAGGAGTCCTACATATTTTAAGGATTCAGAACAATGAGTTCAGAAGTGAAAATCGGTGTTTTGGATACCACGGTTTTGGTTTTCATTCGAGTATGGCCCAAAAAGAAGTTCTTTATCTCTTGGGGAGTATAAGAAGTTATCCCCCAGATATTGTGAACCTTATCTAAATTCGATAAAAGTAGGTGACTTAGCCTACAAGCTTCTTTTATCTCCTCATCTCAAAGTTCTTAATGCCTTCTATAGAAAAATGTGCCAAACCCAAATCATGGAAAGACGGTAAAACTTCAGTGGCAAGTTACTGTTGGCTTCTAGGTTACGCTAGCTCTTTCCTTTATATAAGTCGTAACTTTTACTTGTCGCTCACAGTAATCTTACTTCCATCGATCTCCCTTCTTCTTAATCTCCTTCATGGCTTGGCAACAGGAATTAGTTTTATCCATGATGATTTCTCACCTTCAAGACGCAAGCGAGTCTGTGAAGAAAGATTTTATAGAACAGTATGAGCGCTCACTTTTCCCTCACTTGGGAACTTCTGTAGCTCAGACCAAATGGCGGACCTATCAAAACATAACTAGGGTAACACCCTTGGGTTAGCAGCACTTTCGTAACAATGTCCGCTTAGCCATGGTTATTGAAGCTTTGGGTTTGGGTCCCCGATACTACTGCGTCATGAGATCAAGACATCTTGGGTTTTCTGAGCGGGTCTTCTTACTGGCGTGTTTTCTTCCTCATGAGAAGATATGCCTTTACCCCGTTTTTGGCTTACCTCTCAGAGGTCCTTTTATTAGATCACCTCATACAACTGAGATAGGTGCGGCAATAACCAGCAAAATCATTCCCATAGATGAGTTACCCTATACTTGCGCAGCTTGTGAGTGCTGCTTTTGTGATCATATGATGGACGGGCTTATGGAAGTGTAAAGAGTTCTTCTATCCTTACTGTATAAGTTCCGAGAATGAATAAAGTTTAAATCTTATTCTTATTTTGAATCTTTCTCTCTTTAAGACTTTTCTTGGTGGTTAACCTTGATTAAAATTTATCTCTAAGTCTCATATTCGTGCATCTTGCGAAATTATCCCAGTTTGCGAGATGAGGACATCTCGCATTTTTTAAGTGGGGTAGAATGTAAGATTCCTCCCCCAACCCCCTTTTGATGTCTAGTATCTTCCCCTGTAATCAATCCCTCTTTAGAAATATAAAGACCTTGTTTCTAACTGTTTTAACCTAGAGAGAGAAAATATTCTAGAGAGAGAATATTCAGATTATGAATATTTTTAGATAGAAAAATAACTCATCTTATCAAAATAAGTTTCCCTGAAATAAAAATTCAAAAAGAACTTTCCAATGTGCAATTGGAATTAATTGGAACTGGGTATAAAGGACCTTAGCCTAAGGGTCTAGATTTTCAGAAATTTTTGGATTATGGTCCAATTAAGGTTCCTATGGGCCAATAGCATCAATCCATGTGTAGGGAGGAGATAAATCCAATTTGTAAAAGAAGATACCCAAAAATGAGTAAATGCTCACATAAGATGAAGAGTTGAAAATGTACAAGGTTTATTAGTAAAAAACTATGAGCAATATTAAAAATATGAGATATTTTGGGTATCCAAAAATGAGTAAATGCTCACATAAGATGAAGAGTTGAAAATGTACAAGGTTTATTAGTAAAAAACTATGAGCAATATTAAAATGATTCCATTATGACACATATGTACGGAAGGGGAGTTCTTTAAAGGAGGTGCATATTTCACATAAGATGAAGAGTTGAAAATGTACAAGGTTTATTAGTAAAAAACTATGAGCAATATTAAAATGATTCCATTATGACACATATGTAAGGAAGGGGAGTTCTTTAAAGGAGGTGCATATTTCACATAAGATGAAGAGTTGAAAATGTACAAGGTTTATTAGTAAAAAACTATGAGCAATATTAAAATGATTCCATTATGACACATATGTAAGGAAGGGGAGTTCTTTAAAGGAGGTGCATATTTTACATGCTTGAATGAGTTTTAAACTCATAAAAATTGAGATATTTCATCTCTCCTCTCTCCTCATTCAAGTCTAGTTCCAAAAAGTTAGCTTAACTGACCTAAAAATGGTCAAATATTGACCAAACTGATTTAGAAAATTCTAGAATCAGTTTGTTTGGTTAGGAGCTCAATTTTTCCTATAAATAGAAGCCTCCCCCTTGTTGATAAAACGATAGTGTTTATGCATCGTTACTCTACTCCACCTAAGCCAAGAACTGTGAATTCATTTAATAATTCACTAGTTTTTGGAGCTTCCCTCTTTCTTCAATCCCCATTAGTGGCTCCATCAACATACTTAACCAATTGATTGGTTGGGGGCCTCTACCATGAACAAAGAATCAAGCAATTTGTAAGGTAATTAGTGAATATTGATCTTTTCTATAATTTCTCAATGTTTCTCTCTTCTCAACCCCTCTCAAGCTTGAGAAGCTTAATTGGTATGGTTTTTTAAATGTTATTGAAGTTAATTGGTGAATAGTAGTGAAGAGTTACATAATTTAATAAATGCTATTGAAGTTAATTTTCATTTATGTTTAACTTCTAATGGTTTTTATGTAATTTCTCATCTCTCACTCAAGAAATGGTCATACTCATGACCCATTCTCAATCCAAATCAAGCTTTTCATAAAGCTTTTCCTTAACCCAAGATTAAGCTATGCTTGAGGCCTAATTAATGGCTTTTTTATACGCTTTTAGTTTATGTATATTAATGATTCAATCCATTATGGATTAATGATCCAATTAGAGATCATTTTAATTATTTCCTTAATGATAAGCTTTATCCCTTAGAAAAATTGAGATTTATCAGTCATAGCAGCGGAGCTATGGCAAAATTTTTATAATTATGCATAAAATAATTTCATTCAAAGCATAAAAAGAGGACTTCCTACCATATTCTAGGAATTATCATCCTAGATTAATTGAAAGATATTCATTGTAATCCTAGAGAAATTGATTTTTATATTATGCATAATTGTTTCATGCATAGAGGTATGCATAAGAGATGAATATTTTATTATAAAAGTGTTACTTTTAGCATAATTGAATTTCATGCATAGAGGTATGCATAAGAGATGAATATTTTATTATAAAAGTGTTACTTTTAGCATAATTGAATTTCTTGCATAGAGGTATGCATAAAAGATGATTATTATATTGTAAAAATGTTACTTTTATCATAATTGGATTTCATGCATAGAGTTATGCATAAAAGATATTTTTATACTAAAAGTGTGGTTTTTATCATAAATAGATTTTATGCATATATTAGATGCATAAGAGAAATTCTTTTATTCTAAAAGTGTAATTCCTACCAAATTGAATTTATGCATAGGAAGATGCATAAAAGATTGATTCAAAAGTCTCATTCTCAACTAAATTGAATTTATGCATAGGAAGATGCATAAAAGATTGATTCAAAAGTGTTATTCTCAACTAAATTGAATTCATGCATAGGAAGATGCATAAAGATTGAATTTTAATTCAAAAGTGTCATTTTCATTTAAAATGAATTTATGCATAGAAGATGCATAAAAGATTGATTTTTACTTCGAAAGTATTAATCTCCTTAAATAGAAGTTATGCATAAATAAATGTGTAAAGAAATCTTATATCAAATATAAGAATTCTCTTGTATTCTATAAATAGATATGAGATGTGATAGGATGTGATAAGAAGTGTATAAGATGTGATAAGAGGTGATAAGATGCTTATGAAATAAGTTAGGAGGTGATAAGATGAATTAAGATGTGTATGAGATGAGGTAAGAAGTGTATGTGATAGGATAAGATGTATATATGGGTTGTGATAAGGCGAGAATGGATGTGATGTAAAAGATTCGATGTGAAGGCATATGGGGTTATATGAATGGGAATGTGGAAATGTATGTATGTATGTGGATGTAGATGTGGATGTATAGATGTGAAGGGAAAATTGGATGTGGATGTATGTGAATGTGGATCTAGATGTGGACGTATAGATGTGAATGTGGAATGTGGATGTGGATGTATGTATGTATGTGGATGTAGATGTAGGTGTATAGATGTGAATGGAAATGTGGATGTGGATGTATGTGTAATGTGGATGTAGATATAGATGTGGAATGTGAATGTGGATGTATGTATGTATGTGGATGTATAGATGTGAATGGGAATGTGGACGCGGATGTATGTGTGTGGATGTGGATGTATGAATGAGGACGTGATAATGGATGTATGCATGTGGATGTGGATATGAATGTGTATGTATGAATGTGGATATGGGATGTGGATGTATAAATGAGGATGTGAAAATGGAGATAAGCATGTAGATGTGGATGTATGGATGTGAATGTGGATGTGGATGTGGATGTATGGATGTAAATGTGGATGCGAATGAGGATGTGGATATGGATGCATGGATGCGAATGAGGATGTGGATATGGATGCATGGATGTAAATGTGGATGTGTATGTATGGATGTATGCATGTAGATGTGGATACATGAATGTGGGTGTATGGATGTGAATGAGGATATAGATGTGGATGTATGGATGTGAATGTGCATGTAGATGTGGATGTATAGATGTGAATGGGAATGTGGATGTGGATGTATGTATGTATGTGGATGTGGATGTATGAATGACGACGTGATAATGGATGTATGCATGAGGATGTGGATATGGATGTGTATGTATGAATGTGGATATGGGATGTGGATGTATAAATGAGGATGTGAAAATGGAGATAAGCATGTAGATGTGGATGTATGGATGTGAATGTGGATGTGGTTGTGAATGTATGGATATGGATATGGATGTGAATGTATGGATATGGATATGGATGTGAATATATGATATGTGATGTGAAGGAATCTGAAGTGAAGAGATGGAAAATGAGGTGATTAGATGAGTACACATATAAATGGAATGTGGAATACGTAATGTGGATTAATGAGGGATAATGTGGAAAAATGAGAGTTAATATAGAAACTGTATTTGTAAACTGTTTATAAATGCTGTTTGTAAATGGCTGTTTTATGTCAAGAATGCTGGGGAAGCATTTTGACCGTCTTGTGATTAAGGTCGTGGAGACCTAACTGATAAAGTTGCAACTGCTGTGACGGAGAGTCAATGGAGGACGTCTCGCGTAGCAAAGTCGGCCGAGGTCTTGACCAGCCTCGGTTCGATTAAAATGGTGAGCCTTCGGTACGGTGGATGAGGGACCAAGGAAGCGGCCTATGAGTGAAGCGCTAGGTCACGTGCAAAGGATCCTAGAGGGTGCTGACCATACGGTGCTCAGGCTCTGGGTCGCCTAGGATACCCACGCGTGCATCGAGGAAGATATTGGAACAAGGAGTAAGAGTTGTTTTGTGAAACCGGGCATGGATCTGGTTGATTGACCTTGCTGGTCTTCAATGGATGAGTCCATGGCTCTTTATATGGATCTGTTGGTTGATCTTGCCGATCTTCAACGAGAGTCCATCTTGATTTTTATAAGTGATTATATTGCCAAGTATTATGGGCTAGGAACTATTGAAAAGGCCCCTGTGTGGACAGGTGGTGAGCGTTCTAGTTGCCAATGATGCCATAGATACTCTGATGAAGGAATGATTGGAAATTATGAATCAACCGGATAAATTGGAAGATTATGATCAGTGGTACTATGGTTTCATTAAAGGATTGTTTTAAAGTTAGCTGATGCTAAGAAAAAGGCAAATTTCATATTGGGTGTGTAAGTGGTGTGGCTAGTTTTATGTTTGCATGAACTTCCGGCTAGGGGGCCTTAGAACTCTTTTCCTTGGTACCCGAGACAAAACCTAAGCAAATTCCAAATTGGATCCCATCACTACAGTGGTTGGGCGGTTGGCTAACCCATGGGATCGGATGGGGTTAGGCTGGACTGATGGATCCGTAAATCGAGATTTAATTTCTATTATTACGATAGATGAAGTAGATCCCGGATAGAAATTGTTCTATGGATAGGAATCAACGGCTGTGCCTCTTGATGGGGAAAAAAGCGTTGATCCCAATGATCCAAGTGCAAGTTTCTTCCTTGAATTGACCAAGTACCGTTAAAGGTGCAGTCAGATTAGTTGATCCGTAATGATCTTGACTACGTTAGAGTAAAGAGTTATCCTGGTGGAATCGCCCATACTTTCCGGGTAAAGGAAGTTTTTTCGATTTCGGTTTCAGTTTTGGACAAACCGACGGATTAGTCTCTTGTCCGGATATCCGTGGGCGAGGCCTCGAGTGTGAGACCCCTACCCGCGCATGATGTGTTACTTCCGCTGCCAGTATCCTGAATCTTGTCGCATGGTGGGGACAGGGACTTCACAGTTGGTATCAGAGCATTTGGTTAATAAAGATCAACTGAGAAGACAAATATGTCAAAAATTTATCAAGAAACACAAAAAGGTTGTAATTGTGTGATATAAGTCATACAATTTGATATTCAAACTAAAATTCGTAATTTGGTAATTGGGTCTTCAAATGGAAGTACCACAATTATATAGAATCCCTGACTTGCTTGAGGCCTAGACATGATGGTATTTACCTTATAATTCCAAGGGCCATGACTACCCGTATATACCGAGAGTATACTGCAGCTCTTTACTGACAGTATATACGAGTAAATCTAAGACTTGAAATTATAAGCGTTAATGCTATCCAGAGGATGATTTCGAATGTGGTTGATATGATTTTTAATTCTGTTTGACAATTGATGAATTGATTTGGATTCTGATTGAAAAATGATGATCCTTGAAATTTGGTTGAAATGTAATAAGCTGAGCGAAACCTCAATGAGGATGAATGGGACGAGTCCCTATGATGATATTCATAACTGGAATGATAATAATGATTTCAGCAAATCACTATGAGATTAGTGGATTGTGCTGTCAGATTGCTACTATTAATACTTGACCGTTAGATCAAGTTAAGGGATGACAAATTGAGAACTTACTTGACTAAAATTCCCGTGGAGGAATGTTCAGAAGGAAATTTTTCTGTCTAATGGACCATTATCATGTTAAAGATATGAATGATATGATCTGAATGAATTGTTGATGAGTTCTAAGGAATATTTATCCCAGTATTCTGTTGGGTTGACCAGAATATAAGGAACCCCAGAATAAAATTAAGAAAAAGAGTTATCCTCTACCTTGCGAGATGAGGACATCTCGCACTTTTTAAGTGGGGTAGAATGTAAGATTCCTCCCCAACCTTCGAGGTATATAGGAGTAAGAATCTCCCTTTTGATCTTATATTTATTCCCTCTCTAAAATAAAAGAAAGATTCTGTAAAAAAAAAAGAAAAAAAAAGATCCTTTTCTTAGAATACTTCTCAGGAGTCCTACCTGTTTTAAGGATTCAGAACAATGAGTTCAGAAGTGAAAATCGGTGTTTTGGATACCACGGTTTTGGTTTTCATTCGAGTACGGCCCAAAAAGAAGTTCTTTATCTCTTGGGGAGTATAAGAAGTTATCCCCCAGATATTGTGAACCTTATCTAAATTCGATAAAAGTAGGTGACTTAGCCTACAAGCTTCTTTTATCTCCTCATCTCAAAGTTCTTAATGCCTTCTATAGAAAAATGTGCCAAACCCAAATCATGGAAAGACGGTAAAACTTCAGTGGCAAGTTACTGTTGGCTTCTAGGTTACGCTAGCTCTTTCCTTTATATAAGTCGTAACTTTTACTTGTCGCTCACAGTAATCTTACTTCCATCGATCTCCCTTCTTCTTAATCTCCTTCATAGCTTGGCAACAGGAATTAGTTTTATCCATGATGATTTCTCACCTTCAAGATGCAAGCCAGTCTGTGAAGAAAGATTTTATAGAACAGTATGAGCGCTCACTTTTCCCTCACTTGGGAACTTTTGTAGCTCAGACCAAATGGCGGACCTATCAAAACATAACTAGGGTAACACCCTGGGGTCAGCAGCACTTTCGTAACAATGTCCGCTTGGCCATGGTTATTGAAGCTTTGGGTTTGGGTCCCCGATACTACTGCGTCATGAGATCAAGACATCTTGGGTTTTCTGAGCGGGTCTTCTTACTGGCATGTTTTCTTCCTCATGAGAAGATATGCCTTTACCCCGTTTTTGGCTTACCTCTCAAAGGTCCTTTTGTTAGATCACCTCATACAACTGAGATAGGTGCGGCAATAACCAGCAGAATCATTCCCATAGATGAGTTACCCTATACTTGCACAGCTTGTGAGTGCTGCTTTTGTGATCATATGATGGACGGGCTTATGGAAGTGTAAAGAGTTCTTCTATCCTTATTGTATAAGTTCCGAGAATGAATAAAGTTTAAATCTTATTCTTATTTTGAATCTTGCTCTCTTTAAGACTTTTCTTGGTGGTTAACCTTGATTAAAATTTTTCTCTAAGTCTCATATTCGTGCATCTTGCGAAATTATCCCAGTTTGCGAGATGAGGACATCTCGCATTTTTTAAGTGGGGTAGAATGTAAGATTCCTGCCCCAACCCCCTTTTGATGTCTAGTATCTTCCCCTGTAATCAATCCCTCTTCACAAATATAAAGACCTTGTTTCTAACTGTTTTAACCTAGAGAGAGAAAATATTCTAGAGAGAGAATATTCAAATTATGAATATTTTTGGATAGAAAAATAACTCATCTTATTAAAATAAGTTTCCCTGAAACAAAAATTCAAAAAGAACTTTCCAATGTGCAATTGGAATTAATTGGAACTGGGTATAAAGGACCTTAGCCTAAGGGTCTAGATTTTCAGAAATTTTTGGATTATGGTCCAATTAAGGTTCCTATGGGCCAATAGCATCAATCCATGTGTAGGGAGGAGATAAATCCAATTTGTAAAAGAAGATACCCAAAAATGAGTAAATGCTCACATAAGATGAAGAGTTGAAAATGTACAAGGTTTATTAGTAAAAAACTGTGAGCAATATTAAAAATATGAGATATTTTGGGTATCCAAAAATGAGTAAATGCTCACATAAGATGAAGAGTTGAAAATGTACAAGGTTTATTAGTAAAAAACTATGAGCAATATTAAAATGATTCCATTATGACACATATGTACGGAAGGGGAGTTCTTTAAAGGAGGTGCATATTTCACATAAGATGAAGAGTTGAAAATGTACAAGGTTTATTAGTAAAAAACTATGAGCAATATTAAAATGATTCCATTATGACACATATGTAAGGAAGGGGAGTTCTTTAAAGGAGGTGCATATTTCACATAAGATGAAGAGTTGAAAATGTACAAGGTTTATTAGTAAAAAACTATGAGCAATATTAAAATGATTCCATTATGACACATATGTAAGGAAGGGGAGTTCTTTAAAGGAGGTGCATATTTCACATGCTTGAATGAGTTTTAAACTCATAAAAATTGAGATATTTCATCTCTCCTCTCTCCTCATTCAAGTCTAGTTCCAAAAATTGAGATATTTCATCTCTCCTCTCTCCTCATTCAAGTCTAGTTCCAAAAAGTTAGCTTAACTGACCTAAAAATGGTCAAATATTGACCAAACTGATTTAGAAAATTCTAGAATCAGTTTGTTTGGTTAGGAGCTCAATTTTTCCTATAAATAGAAGCCTCCCCCTTGTTGATAAAACGATAGTGTTTATGAATCGTTACTCTACTCCACCTAAGCCAAGAACTGTGAATTCATTTAATGATTCACTAGTTTTTGGAGCTTCCCTCTTTCTTCAATCCCCATTAGTGGCTCCATCAACATACTTAACCAATTGATTGGTTGGGGGCCTCTACCGTGAACAAAGAATCAAGCAATTTGTAAGGTAATTAGTGAATATTGATCTTTTCTATAATTTCTCAATGTTTCTCTCTTCTCAACCCCTCTCAAGCTTGAGAAGCTTAATTGGTATGGTTTTTTAAATGTTATTGAAGTTAATTGGTGAATAGTAGTGAAGAGTTACATAATTTAATAAATGCTATTGAAGTTAATTTTCATTTATGTTTAAATTCTAATGGTTTTTATGTAATTTCTCATCTCTCACTCAAGAAATGGTCATACTCATGACCCATTCTCAATCCAAATCAAGCTTTTCATAAAGCTTTTCCTTAACCCAAGATTAAGCTATGCTTGAGGCCTAATTAATGGCTTTTTTATACGTTTTTAGTTTATGTATATTAATGATTCAATCCATTATGGATTAATGATCCAATTAGAGATCATTTTAATTATTTCCTTAATGATAAGCTTTATCCCTTAGAAAAATTGAGATTTATCAGTCATAGCAGCGGAGCTATGGCAAAATTTTTATAAAAATTATGCATAAAATAATTTCATTCAAAGCATAAAAAGAGGACTTCCTACCATATTCTAGGAATTATCATCCTAGATTAATTGAAAGATATTCATTGTAATCCTAGAGAAATTGATTTTTATATTATGCATAATTGTTTCATGCATAGAGGTGTGGCTAGTTTTATGTTTGCATGAACTTCCGGCTAGGGGGCCTTAGAACTCTTTTCCTTGGTACCCGAGACAAAACCTAACCAAATTCCAAATTGGATCCCATCACTACAGTGGTTGGGCGGTTGGCTAACCCATGGGATCGGATGGGGTTAGGCTGGACTGATGGATCCGTAAATCGAGATTTAATTTCTATTATTACGATAGATGAAGTAGATCCCGGATAGAAATTGTTCTATGGATAGGAATCAACGGCTGTGCCTCTTGATGGGGAAAAAAGCGTTGATCCCAATGATCCAAGTGCAAGTTTCTTCCTTGAATTAACCAAGTACCGTTAAAGGTGCAGTCAGATTAGTTGATCCGTAATGATCTTGACTACGTTAGAGTAAAGAGTTATCCTAGTGGAATCGCCCATACTTTCCGGGTAAAGGAAGTTTTTTCGGTTTCGGTTTTGGACAAACCAACGGATTAGTCTCTTGTCCGGATATCCGTGGGCGAGGCCTCGACGAGTGTGAGACCCCTACCCGCGCATGATGTGTTACTTCCGCTGCCAGTATCCTGAATCCGTTGCTCGGTGGGAACAGGGATCTCACATTAAGGATACTTTATACAATCAAAGATGTATGCTTGCCCAATACTCTAGTATAGGACAATAGACCTTCTCTAACATTCACAAAAAAAATCAAAGATCTATGCTTGCCCAATACTCTAGTATAGGACAATAGACCCTTGTCTACTCTAAACTATATCAAGTATCAAGAACCAATACAAGCCCCTAAGCAGGACTCTTGGCTCCATCAAACCATTCATAAAGCAGAATGAGGTAGATTACGTACGTGGCTCAAATGCAAAGCTGAATGACTCCAAATTTGTCCCTAAATCTCCGCAAGTATTAGCTACGAACCACACCCTGCCCCCAGTTCAAAGAACTAAGGACGAGTGGCCCAATAGCCTTAGGAGTGCCTACAAGGAAAGACGACAGCCCCTAAAATAAGGACGTTCTTCCCAAGAGGACACTTCTAGCAACTCGAGAGCTCTACAAGTACTTTGAGAAGAGATATCACGCCCCCAAAACAAGGACTATCTTCCCAAAAGTTGTACGATGGGTGTTGGGCAGTGTTTATATACAGAATAATATCCCGCCGGTGTTCCTTGTTTTTCCTGGCGGGCCCGCCGGGAAAATTCTGTATCCCGACGGGCCTGCCGGGAAAGATAGAAGCCCGGAGGTGTTACTGGACTAGTGGGTTCCGGCAGGTCATTTCTCAGGTCATGTGAATATACAATGTGATCACAAGTTTTAATATGTTAACACTAGGTTTTGTTAACGTGATCACGAAATTGTGAAGACGTTAATGAAATCCCTGATCACGTGGCTCTGGTAATGGTCGTGGATGGCAGGACAGGTCACCACAATAGAAGTTTCAGCCTACATATGGTGCAAGAGGTGGTCGTGGATATACACCGCAGAGAGGCAGAGGTAATCCTCATGGTAGAGGACGTTGGCAAGGCCAACAAACATCTATGCAAAATGTGGAATGCCATTATTGTGGGAAATTTGGTCATATGGCATGTAATTGTTTCCGCAAACAAAATGATTTGAGAGGGGGTAGAGCACAACATGGTGGACATTATGCACAACATGGTGGAAATTATGCATCAAGCAGTAATGATGGTAGCGCAAATCACTTGTTTGCCATGAAACATGTTGAGGGATCTATGATGACAAATGCTGAAAGTGATGACACTTGGTATATAGACTCTGGAGCATCAAACCATATGACTTGTCATGGTGAATGGTTTGAGCATATGAAGCCTATGGATGTGAAAGGCTATGTGGAAACAGGAGATGATACCCAACATGCCATTACACATGTTGGAAGTGTACCATTGGTTATGCACAATGGTGAAATAAAATCTATGGAGGCAGATGTCTTGTATGTGCCTTCTATTACAAAAAGTTTGGCCTCAGTTGTGGTCAAATGGTGGAACAGGGTTTACAGGTTCGTTTCCAAACGAGCATGGTTGCTTTGTTGAGGATTTCAAAAATGGATGTAGAGTCATTGCCAAAGGCAAGAAAGAAGGCAGGTTATTTAAGCTGGATGCTGGGATTCCTGAGTTGAAATCAGCCATGTTCTCTAAAAGCCAAAATGTGGTACATGACATTGACATGTGGCATAAGAGGATTGGACATGTGAATATACAAAGGTTAAAGAACATGCAGGCAAGAGGCATTGTTATAGTGGGCTGCCTAGATTCAAGTATGATGGGAATATGCATGTTTTTGATGCCTGTCAGTTTGGAAAGCAGGCGAGGTTGCCGTTTCCTAGAGAAGGCAACATGAGTAGCAGGCCACTTGAGATAATTCATAGCGATGTATGGGGTCCTGCACAAAACCCATCCATTAAAGGCAGCTTATGTTATGTGACATTCATTGATGATTTCAATAGAATGACTTGGATTTACTTTCTCAGAGAGAAAAGTGAAGTGTTGGGAAAGTTTATGGACTTCAAAGCTTTTGCAGAGAAGCAATATGGCTCTTGGATAAAATGTTTGAGGACAGATGGAGGTGGTGAATATACCTCACATGCTTTTGAGCATTTCTTGAGAAAGCATGGCAAAAGAAGGCAGTTAACTTGCAGGTATATACCTCAGCAAAATGGTGTTGCTCAGAGGAATAATAGAGTCATTTGTGAAGTGGCCAGGGCGATGCTTAATGAAAAGAGTATGCCAGACTAGGCAGAAGCATGTGCCACCGCAATGTATATATTTAATAAGACACCCACAGCAGCCATACATGGAAGTACGCCAGAGATGCGGCTTATAGGTTCTAGGCCAGACATTGGACACCTCACAGTATTTGGTTGCATAGCTTATGTACATGTGCCTAACGAGAGAAGGAGGAAGTTTGATCCTAAGGTAGAGAAGTGTGTGTTTGTTGGATATGCACAGGATCGTGCAAGGCATATAAATGTTACAATCCACAAACTAGGCAAGTGGTTATCTCACGAGATGTGGTGTTTGATGAACTTGCTAGTTGGTGCAAAAGCAAAGGATGAGGGTGTCATTGATTCTCTTGATGCTGATGTGCATGTGAACTTGCCATGTGAACTTGCCACAAGCAAGTTCTATCTCTATGTCTGGGCCAGCAGAGTCTGAGAGTAGCACTATACGTCCATGAATGGTCAGGACGCTTAAGACATGAGAGTGTGAGCACTGGGAGTAGTGATGTGGATAAAGGGAAAAAGAAAGTTGAAGGAATTGGAATTACAGGTTATGAGTCGTCAAGTTCAGAGTGTTTGGATGAGGAACTTGGAATACCAGTTTTACGCACACCTGGTGCAAGGCAGGATAGATATGTGCCTCCACATGCTAGAGTACAAGTGTTGAGAGTGATCTGCATGCATTGCGGAGATCCCAAAGGGTCAGGTATCCTGTTGACAGGCTAACATATCATGATTTTGCTATGCATTACGCATATATAACCTCTTTGGTGAAACATGTGGAACCTACATGCTATACAGAAGCTATTGGAAAGCATGTATGGGAGAAGGCAATGGATGTTGAGATGGACGGTTTGGTTCATAATTAAACATGGGATTTGGTTGCATTACAACAAGACAAAAATGTCATTGGTTACAAATGGGTTTACAAAGTGAAATGCAAGTCAGATGGTTCCATTGAACGCCATAAAGCAAGATTGGTAGCTAAGGGTTATGCACAAACCCAAGGCTTGAACTATGATGAAACATTTAGTCCAGTTGCAAAGATGGGAACAGTGAGAGCAGTCATTGCTATGGCTGTAGCAAATGGTTGGGAAATGCATTAAATGGATGTGAAAAATGCATTTCTAAATGGTAATCTACAAGAAGAAGTTTATATGGATTAGCCAGAAGGATATATACACCCAAGATATCCCACTCATGTATGCAGATTAAAGAAAGCATTATATGGTTTGAAGCAAGCACCTTGTGCTAGGAGTGATAAGATGAGCCGATATCTTGTCTCCCTTGATTTCAGGTTTCTACAACAGATTCTTCACTCTATGTGAAGAAAACAGATCATGGGATTGTCTTACTTGTCATCTATGTGGATGACTTGATTCTCACAAGGGATCATGCTACAGATGTTATGCATGTCAAGAAGGAATGAGTGGGTAGTTAGACATGAAAGACTTGGGTGAATTGAGATATTTTCTTGGAATTGAAGTGATCAAAGACCATGCAGGTACATGGTTAGTGCAATGCCAATATGCATTGGATATGTTGGCAAAATATGGAATGACAGGGTGTAAGCCAATGAGTACACCTTTGGAGCAGAATGTGAAGGTGCGGGCTGATTTTGGTGAAGAGTTGGATGATCCATCTATGTGTATAGAAAGATGGTTGGAAGCCTTATTTACATGACTATCATACGCCCAGATCTGAGTTATGCTGTGGGGCTAGTAAGCCAATTTATGCAGAGCCCTAGAAAACCTCATTTGAATGCAGTGAGACGCATTATGCGATATGTAAAGACCACTACACATTATGGTCTTCTTTATGAGCATGGTAAAGGCTTGGATATACATGGCTACACAGATGCAGATTGGGCAGGTAGTTCGTATGATAGGAGGTCTACTAGTGGTTATGCCTTTACACTTGGAAGTGCCATGGTGAGTTGGAGTAGCAAGAAGCAACCTACTGTTGCTTTATCTAGTACTACAGAAGCTGAATATAGGGGTGCAGCCATTGCTACATGTGAAGGAGTATGGTTAAAGAATCTCTTGGCTGATTCGGGTGAGCCTATTGATGGCAAGGTTGTCATTCATTGTGACAACATGAGCAGCATACAGTTGGCCAAGAATCTAGTTTTTCATGCGCGGACCAAAACATAGAGGTCCACTATCATTTTGTCAAAGAGAAAGTACTGGATGGTACAGTGGATCTGCAGTATGTAAAGACTGAAGAGCAGGTGGCTGACATCTTTACAAAGCCACTTAGCAGGGAGAAGTTTGAGTACTTCCGTACTATGTTGAGAGTACGTGGGATGAGCTTGAGGGGGAGTGTTGAGAGCTTTGATAGCCCAAGCTCATCTACATCTTCATCTATGGCAGTACATCATGAGCTTGATAGGGGATGTTGAGATTCAAGCTCGATGTCATCTTGTGCCAGTTGCATTATGTGCTGGCATGTTAGGTAGCAGCATGTGTGAGACATAAATGACCGCGTCTAGCTGGTCTTAGGGTGTGGACATTAGCTAGGGTTAGCTGAGTGTGGACACAACACACAACACATAGTGTGTGTTGTGTATTATGGATTATGGCTTTATGCATTGTGTGAGAAGGGAGATGGCTTCCCTCTATGGTTAGGGTTTGCAATATACAGTAGGGCTTGCTCCTATGCGTGTGTCTCCTCTCCCTCTACCTGTTTTCCATCAGGGACTTCCTTGGCTTGAAGAGCTTGACCTTTCTACGCTTGTGCGCACTTATTACAGGAACCTCTTCTTGGTCTCTCTCATAGTCAGAATCCTCCTCCTCCTGCTATTGTGGTACCTGCGTATCAAGTTCCTCCCGCATAGGTAGGAGACCTTGTCCTGGTAGTAGGGTCTTGCCACCTGTGGTGCTGCGTAATGTAGGAATGTTTTCACCAACCCAGTCAAACTACTCAGCATCGGCCTCTCTGTCTTGATCTCTGGGGTGGCTGATTGTGGGATCCTCTTCACGCGCTTGCTCCCACTAGAAGGGCATGCATGTGTGTGCATTGGTGTTGCTGTGGGAGGAGGGTTGGACTCTGGTGATCCCATTGGGCATGTCCTAGAATCCAAGGAGTCACTCTCTTCCGTGGTGTCACCAGTATGTGGTCGTTGGGTGCCTTGCACTGTGTTTTTGTTGAAAGAACGGTAGAGGAGGAGGAGACACACACACAGGAGCAAACCCTAATGTCTATTGCAAACCCTAACCATAGAGAGAAGCCATGTCCACTCTCACACAAAGCATAATGCACTAATCCATAATCCACACAACACACAATGAGTTGTGTCCACACTCTACTAATCCTAGCTAATGTCCACACACTATGACCAGCTGGACACGCGGTCATTTATGTCTCACACATGTTCCTACCTAATCTGCCACAGCACATAGCATAGCTGGCTCACACTGACATCGAGCTTGAACAGCCCCTCTCAAGCTCATGATGTACTGCCGATGAAGATGTAGATGAGCTTGGGATATCAAGACTCTCAACACTCCCCCTCAAGCTCATCCCATGTACTCCCAACATAGTCCGGAAGTACTCAAACTTCTCCCTGCTAAGTGGCTTCGTGAAGATATCAGCCACCTGCTCATCAGTCTTCACATAGTGAAGATCAACTGTACCATCCAGCACCTTTTCTCTGACAAAGTGATAATGGACCTCTATGTGTTTGGTCCTCGCATGAAACACTGGATTCTTTGCCAGCTGTATACTGCTCATGTTGTCACAATGAATGACAACTTTGCCACCAATAGGCTCACATAAATCTGCCAAGAGACTCTTTAACCAAACAGCCTCACAAGTAGCAATGGCTGCACCCCTGTACTCAGCCTCTGTACTGGATAAAGCAACTGTAGGTTGCTTTTTGCTACTCCAACTCACCACAGCACTTCCAAGTGTAAAAGCATATCCACTAGTAGACCTCCTGTCATATGCGCTACCTGCCCAATCAGCATCTGTGTAGCCATGATGAATGTCCAAGCTTTTACCACTCTCATAAAATAGACCATAATGTGTTGTGGTCTTCACATATCTCATGATGCGTCTCACTGCATCCAAATGTGGTTTCCTGGGGCTCTGCATAAACTGACTGACTAGCCCCACTGCATAACTCAAATCTGGGCGTGTGATAGTCATGTATATGAGACTACCAACCATCTTCCTGTACATGGAAGGATCATCCAATTCCTCGCCATAATCAGCCTGCAACTTCACATTTTGCTCCAATGGTGTACTCATAGGTTTACACCCTGTCATGCCATACTTTGCCAACATATCCAATGCATATTGGCGCTGTACTAACCAAGTACCTGCATGATCTTTCACCACTTCAATGCCAAGGAAGTATCTCAACTCACCAAGATCTTTCATGTCAAATTTTCCACTTAAAGCTTTCTTGACATGGATCACATCTGCACCATGATCACCTGTAATAATCAAGTCATCCACATAGATGACTAGTAAAACAATCCCATGCTGTGTCTTCTTCACATACAGTGAAGAATCTGCTGTAGAAATCTGAAAACCAAGTGAGATAAGATATTTGCTCATCTTATCACTCCAGGCACATGGTGCTTGCTTTAGACCATACAATGCCTTTTTCAACCTGCATACGTGAGTGGGATATCTAGGGTGTACATACCCTTCTGGCTGTGCCATGTATACTTCCTCTTGTAGATCTCCATTCAGAAATGCATTCTTGACATCCATCTGATGCATTTCCCAGCCATTAGCTGCAGCCATAGCAATGACTACTCTCACTATGCCCATCTTAGCCACTGGGCTAAACGTCTCATCATAATCCAATCCATGGGTCTGTGCATAACCCTTTGCTACCAATCTTGCTTTATGTATTTCAATAGAACCATCAGTTTGTAAACCCATTTACATCCAATAACATTCTTGTCCTTTGGTAGGGCAACCAAATCCCATGTATCATTATGGACCAATGCATCCATCTCTATGTCCATTGCTTTCTCCCATACATGCTCTCCAATAGCCTCTGTGTAGCATGTAGGTTCCACATGCTTTACCATAGATATCATGTATGCATAGTGCATAGCAAAATCTCTATATATCAATCTGTCAACAGGATATCTGACTCTCTGGGATCTCTGCAATGCCTGTGGGTCACTCTGAACACCTGTAACTCTAGCATGTGGTGGCACATATCTATCCTGTCTAGCACCAGCGTAAAACAGGTATGCCAAGCTCCTCATCCAAACTTTCAGAACTGGATGACTCATATCCTGTGATTCCAATTCCTTCGACTTTCCTCTTTCCTTTGTCCATAGCACTACTCCCAGTGCTCACACTCTCATGTCTCAAACGTCCTGACCATGGACGTACACTGCTACTCTCAGCTTCTGCTGCTGGCCCAGACATAGTAGTAGAACTAGAACTTGCTTGTGGTGGCAAGTTCTCATGTACATCAGCCTCAAGTGACTCAATAACACCCTCATCTTTTGCTTTATACCAACTAGCAAGCTCATCAAACACCACATCACGTGAGATGACCACTTGTCTAGTTTGTGGATTATAACACTTGTAGGCCTTTCGATCCTGTGCATATCCAACAAATATACATTTCTCTGCCTTAGGATCCAACTTCCTTCTTCTTTCATCAGGCACATGCACATAAGCTACGCATCCAAAAACTTTGAGATGTCCAATGTTTGGCCTGTAACCTGTGAGCCGCATCTCTGGCGTGCTTCCATGAATGGCTGCTGTAGGTGTTTTGTTCAATATGTATACTGCAGTAGCACATGCTTCTGCCCAATAGTAATCTGGCATGCTCTTTTCATTAAGCATTGCCCTTGCCACTTCACATATAACTCTATTCTTTCTCTCAGCCACACCATTCTGCTGAGGTGTATACCTGCATGTCAACTATCTTCTTATTCCATGCTTCCTCAAGAAATGCTCAAAAGCTTTTGAGGTGTATTCACCACCTCCATCTATCCTCAAACATTTAATCCAATAGCCATACTGCTTTTCTGCAAAAGCTTTGAAATCCATGAATTTTTCCAACACTTCACTCTTCTCTTTGAGAAAGTATATCCATGTCATCCTGCTAAAGTCATCAATGAATGTAACATAGTATAAACTGCCTTTGATGGATGGGTTTTGTGCAGGACCCCATACATCACTGTGCACGATCTCAAGTGGCCTGTTACTCATATTTCCTTCTCTAGGAAATCTCAACCTTGCCTGCTTCCCAAACTGACAGGCTTCACAAACATGCATATGTCCATCATATTTGAACCTAGGCAAACCATTGACAATGCCTCTTGTTTGCATGTTCTTTAATCTCTGTATATTGACATGGCCAATCCTCTTGTGCCACATATCAATATCCTGTACCACATTCCTGCTCTTTGAGAACATGGCTGATTTTAGCTCAGGAATTCCAGCATCCAGCTTAAACAGTCTTCCTTCTTTCTTGCCTTTAGCAATCACTCTACATCCATGTTTGAAGTCTTCAACAAAGCATCCATGCTCGTTGAATCTAACCTGTAATAACTGTTCCACCATTTGACCAACTGAGGCCAAGCTTTTAGTGATTGAAGGCACATACAGCACATCTGACATAGACTTTGTCTGACCATTATGCATGACCAATGGTACACTTCCAACATGTGTAATGACATGCTGGGTATCATCACCTGTTTCCACATAGCCTTTGACATCCATTGGCTTCATGTGCTCAAACCATTCACCATGGCATGTCATATGATTTGATGCTCCTGAGTCCATATACCATGTATCATCATTCTCAGCATTTGTTGTCATAGAACCCACAACATGCTTCATGGCAAACAAATGATTTGCAGTTCCATCATTGCTACTTGATGCATAGTTGCCACCATTTTGTGCATAGTTCCCACCATAATGACCACCACGCTGTGCTCTTCCCCCTCTCAAATCATTCTGTTTGCGAAAGCAATCTCTCGCCATATGACCATATTTGCCACAATAATGGCATTCCACATCCTGCATAGAATTTTGTTGGCCTTGCCAACATCCTCGACCACGGGGGGTACCTCTGCCTCGCTGAGGTGCATAACCATGACCACCTCGAGCACCATAAGAAGGCTGAAAATTCTGTTGTGGAGGTCTATCCTGCCATCCACGACCATTACCACCACGTCCATGCGATGCAAATCTCCCCCTGCCTCTAAAACCTCTCTGCGAGTAAAATGCCTGATTTTTGCCATCATCATGGCTAGTAGATGCATCCTGAAATGAATCATTGAGCTTGATTTCCTCAACCAACAAGAGGGAAACCAACTCATCGAAGTCGGGTAGACCTGTACTCCTCACTCATCGAAGTCGGGTAGACCTGTACTCCTCACTGAGATAGATGTATCAAAGGATTTGTATTCCTTGCCAAGACCACGCAAGGTAATATCCACCAAATCATCATCAGGCATGGGGGCATTTATTGTGGCCAATACATCTGCAAACTTCTTGATTTCTTGCACATAATCATGTATGCTCCTTTTATTCCTTTTCACATTGTGTATCTGCTGTCGCAATTGAGACTTGCGAGCACTCGTATCTGTGTCAAACATTTTGACCAAAGTATCCCATGCATCTTTGGGATTCTCAGCATCCTGAATGTGTATGAGCATAGCATCAGATATACATATAGACAAATAATGCAGCACTTTGAATGCTCTCTCAGACCACTACTTATGAGCAATAAGCTGCTGCTGTGTAGGTTGCCGAGGTAGCTCAGGCTCTGGCTCAGCACCTGTAATGAGATTCCAAAATCCTTTTCCTTTCAAGAAACTCTTTATCCTGTACTTCCATGCCTGGAAGTTCTTCCTATCCAGCTTTTCACCAACAATCTGAACTGGATTGTCCGACATGTTGCTCAATGCATACACCTTTCGCACACTTCAAATCTGTAAATGAGTCTTCCTTAGCTCAACCACACTCCAATGAATGTTTCAGATACTCCAAGGTAGCCAACAAACTCCAAATTTGATATATAAAATCAACCTGTAATCATCCAAGATAAACTGACTCACTCAGCGCGGAGTACCCTGTATTTACACGCCTTCCAAGGCTCCAAATCGCAATGTAATGGTGCAATCAAGTCTAGGCAACTTGCATTGACACCTAATGAACCTCAATGTTGAGTATCAACTCCATCTGACATGTGTAATTATCAATTTTTGAAAACCCCTTTTTCTGTTTTTGGAAAAACCAGAAAAACCAGTAGAAAATTTGCTCTAATTTCTTCAATATTTCACCAAATTGAGCAACCAGGCATTCATTGGCTTAGCAATAGTGTCCATCAACTCCATGTAAGAGGAATTTGTCCAATTGTAAAACACCAAAGATTAATTGCTCGATTAAAATGCTCTGTTTCTCTGCAACCAGTGGACAGCCTGTTTTAATCAGCTCATTCCCAGCTCAATTAAGCATCATTGACCAAAAAAATCACATAGCCCTCTTCTCCAAGATGTAAAGCATCCAATTGCTAAGAGAGTTGTGGAAGATATCAAGCAATCGAGTGATAATCGACCTCCTCATGTGGTGAAAAAACCAGAAAAATGCTCTGTTTTGTCTGTATGGGCTGCGCCGCCTGCTGTAGAGGGGTTTAGAAGAGTTTTTGATGCTAATTGAAGATGCCTATAGGTGCCCAACACACCTAGGCATGTGTGTAACCCATCAATGCTTGGATTTTTGTCAAATACATGCTCCAAATTGATCAATTTTTGGCTTCTTTTTCACTGTTTTGTGAGAGGTCAAAAACCAGAGTTTTCCACTCAATTAAATGCATGTAAATTGCTCCAAAATCACAGTAGGGCTTGCATAGAAGTTGCCAATACATCTCTCATTGTCAGATACATGTTTGCTTTGCCAGATTTACATATATTTCCACCATACATCAATGTTCCCAAGCTTTAATGGAAAGCTTCAAAAACCAGAATTTTTCTTTGCTTTGATTTGCTCTATTTTGCTTTGCCTTTGCCTGTTTCACCTGCAATCCGCTCAAGGATGTTTAGAAGACCTTACCCGGTAGGCCAAGCTCTCAGATCTGATAGTATTTGGTGTGCTCCAAGCTTCACAGCTCCAATGGCAGCTTCACAGCTTCTTTTCACAGCTTCTTCTTCTCCCTCTTCACTCACTCACTCATAAACCCTAATAAACAGCACAAGGCTCTGATACCATGTTGAAAGAACGGTAGAGGAGGAGGAGACACACACACAGGAGCAAACCCTAATGTCTATTGCAAACCCTAACCATAGAGAGAAGCCATGTCCACTCTCACACAAAGCATAATGCACTAATCCATAATCCACACAACACACAATGAGTTGTGTCCACACTCTACTAACCCTAGCTAATGTCCACACACTATGACCAGCTGGACACGCGGTCATTTATGTCTCACACATGTTCCTACCTAATCTGCCACCAGCACATAGCATAGCTGGCTCACACTGACATCGAGCTTGAATCTCAACAGTTTTGTGAAGGCATGGTAACACGTGCAGTGTTCTTCGTGCGTGCCATATCCATGTACGACTATGCCTATTGTACTAACGTGGTGATGTGCTGGTGTCCTTACGTGGGTGCCTATGTAGATCTTGAGCTCAAGCTCTCTAAAAGAGTGAAATGAAAATGAAGTGAGAGAAGGAACTATTAATAGTTTTTTTAAAGGGCAATAAAAAAACCTAACTAAACTTATTTTCTTAACCTTATTACATCTAGATTTGTGCTGGTGCATCCACAACCCAACGCCTCCCTTGTCTCCTCATTTAGAGGAGAGTGAGGATGAGGAGGAGGTGAGAGAGGTGGAGGGAGTGATCTGCTATGATGTGATGGATAGGGGCGGGGTAGTGATGGATGCGAGGGGGAAATAGGTAATGGAGTACATGCGTGGGGTAGTTTCAAACTTGTACAGAAATCGTTTTATTAGATTTAAAGATCAAAATAGCCGATTAGTTGGGGAGGTGATAGATGTTGTACATAGTCGGTACCCCGATCCCCCACATGCGACATTCTTGGATGTATGGGAAAGGACGCGAATAAGGGAGATCTTAAGTAATACAAGATCTCACCTTAAGAAACTCGCGTATGATGATGGGCTAAATGTAGCTGCAGGTGGCTATCCTGCGGAGAAACCTGCCCACCACTGCGCACAAACGCGAGTGGAAGGAGGCAAAGAAATGAGCAAAGGGTGGCGTGAAGAGCAGGCAGCATGTGGAGGCACGACGGATCTAGATGGAGACCATTGGATCTTCGCATTTCGGATCTGGCGACGTCGAGTCATGGGAGGCAGAGTTCGTATCTTGCCACTTTATTTGATTGTTTACTTAATTCATTGATTCTATGATTGTTTTAATCTTACAAATTGTGTTGATTATGATACAGCGAGACGGGTTATGGTGGGGAGGAAGCCCACAGCCCACGATACTGGGTGGTATGCTCGCTGGCATAGCAGACGTGACACGTGTGCCCTCTTTAGAGCCGAGGGATGTATTACCTACGGACGCGCAGTTTGAGATGGCCATGAGACCATACGGTTGACAGGTACTTGAAAACTCTAAACGAATGATTTTGGTTTATTGAATTACATATATATATACTTATATACTATATATTACTTGAACATGCATAAGCTGCTTCTGCTGCACCTACTGATGATCCTGCCACTGATGATCCACCCGCCTCCACTACTCCTGCTGGACGTGAGCACTACTCATCGGGGACATGTATATCGATGTGAGTTCATCTGATCATGGAGGGAGCAGTGGATCATCATCTGGGTCTGAGTAGTACTTAGACTTATAGTATCACATTCCATATTGAGGATGTGGTTGTATATATATTTTTGTAACTGAAGCCATGGGCTACTTCGACATATGGACTCCCTTGTATATATGTGTACACATAAAATTTTGATAGTAATATTGAATCGTGAATTGATAGTATTGCATTCATGTCTGTCTTGAATCGTGTATTGATAATGTATGCATTCATGTTGTTCTTGAATGTTGTAATGACAATGCACTAAATCTTCCTCGTGGATAGTGCAATGTACCCAAAAAAAATCCAAAGAGTGCTATTGGGTGCTGGAATGCTGGAACAGCATTCAGGTACCAAATAGCACTCTCTGGATTTTTTTTTGCTCTCTGTTCACGTGTATAGACACGTCAACTCTGTAAAAGTCGCGTGTATATACGTGGATACTCTATGAAATGCACGTGTATAGACACGTCAACTCTGTAAAAGTCGCATGTATATACGTGGATACTCTGTGAAATGCACGTGTATAAGCGCAGCTAAACTGACAAAATGCGTGTTTACACCCTCGTATCAGCGCGTCTGACTGCTTCTATACACGCCCTTTTACACGCATGTCTCTAGCCGCGATGATACACGCGCTGATACATGGGCCCGTTACTTTTTTTCCACAAGTCATTTTCCGTGGCTAGGAGCGCGAGTATGGGCCCGATCCCTTGTAGTGTGTGGACTAGCAAAATGCTTGAAGGTGATGAAAATCAACACGTAATAGCACCAAAAACTTCTTACGCTATTAGTATTTGTTTTACGTGTATATTTTTGATTAAACATATTACATTGCTTGCAGGTTTTTGTATATGATGATGATTTCTTGAAGAGAGCAGCAGGCTCAAGATCATCTAGTGCTAGCAGTTCGAAATCAACAGGTCATCAAAAGGATGCTGGTCTCGCTAAATATATAAGACATTTGAATTACCAAAAAGTGTGTATATTTTATGACACTTGCTTATAATTGATAATAAGTTGACTTGAATCATGATGCTTACAATTTTGATGCATAGATCATTATATTTCATAAAGAATTCTCAAAAGAGAATGCAAAATTTCATTTATTCGCATTGAAAGTACTCTCCAGGTTTTGTGGTGAATATGATGTGCCATTGAATGCGGAGAAAGTGGTGCTGGTTTGGAGAAACAGTTTGCTTTGCGGGTGTTTAGTCAAGGGCATGGGTGTTAAGCGGCGCTAAGATGCCCCTACTACCTATCATACATAGCCCAGGCTCTTGCGGGGCAGGAATAAATGAACCAGCCTCATTGCCTCCTTGTGGCAAAAGATATCTAATGAGGATAAGAAAGAGCCGGTGTGTTCCTCTAGAACTGTTGGCTCCAGTGGTGCAACTGCCAACAAGAATAGATCTCCCAGTAGATGACATTTAAGAAGAAGACAAAGGAGAAGGAAGACCATCAAAGAAGATAAATCCCACCTCCTCTCATCAAGCCCACTTCCTCCCACGCAGATCAAATGTAAATTATGGTGTATGATTATACAATATATGCTCCAATCATAAACAGAACAAAACCAGATGTATGTATAAATTAGACTCGAAGTATTGAGATTCTTTTAAGTCGTCTTCTTCTTCTTTGTGCGTCATTTCTACTACTGTTATTGACTACTTGAGTGTCTCCATGTGTCGATGTATTAATTGGAATCCCCAATTTAGGATTAATTTTCTCATTTTTAAAGCAAGTGTTCTTTGCATTTTTTAACAATGTCGAGTTGAAAAGGGAATTAGTAAGGACATTTTTTTTAACAAACCCCCATGCACGCAAAAATCTTTTTGGCAGATGGATCATTAAAGCTTCTATACATAACTACCTCAAATCATCAAAATCTTCATTCTAACAAGGTTTACGTGTCAGAAGTCATCTCCTGTCTAGTTTTATACACCAGGGCCTTTGTTGTGGGTGTGCCCGCCCTTATGAGGTGTTTTCCCATTTTTCCCCACTCTCCGCATTTTTCCCCTATTTTTTCCCATTTTTCTGAGGCTTGGGAGGGCTGCCAGGGGGTGCCAAGAGCAGTACAGTGCTGGCCGACTGGATGTTTATCAGTCGTGGGCACTCTTGCTGCTGGCCGACTAGTTTTGACCAGGTTTTGGCACCAGATAGCTGGCCGACTGCATTTATGCAGTCGTGGACCTTTTTTTATCAGTCGTGGACTTCTCTTATGCTGGCCGACTGCCCTCTAGGGGAGTATATATATGTCCTCAGCCCCCATGCCTTATTTGTATCATATCTCGGGATCTTCTTGTGTATATAGAGCAGAGTTACACGCCTACATCTGTCTCTCTCTTGTGCTGTTTTTCTGCCTGCGTTTTTTGCTCTTGTGTTCCCAGATTTGGTCATCATCTCTGCTGCATATTCTAACATGGTATCAGAGCCCTAGGCTCTAGGAGATCTTGGGCGTTTTTCTGAGCAAGAGGGGGAGCAACAGGTTGCTGATCGATGGACTGTTTCTGGACTGTTCGGGAAGAGGGGAAGCAAGAGGAAGGCGGGCTGATTTGCTGGACAGCCACTTGCAGGTATCAGTTCTTCTTTGTTCCCACCGACCCACCCTTTTCAGAGTACATCCCCGCTATGGCAGATCTGTTTGAGATGGCCGAGAGACATGTGAAGATCCCGACACTCCCCACGTTCCCGGTGGACCGTCAGTTGGACGGGAGCAACTACGGCATATGGAAGGTGATGATGGAATCCGTTCTGGAGTCCTACGATCTCGCCGATTTCGTCGTTGTTGGTATTCCACGGCCGGAAGTAGAGGAAGGGGAGTTACCGTCAACCCGAAAGGACCGGGAGGCCCAGACGCAGATGTGGGATCGCGTCAACGCCAGGGTCCGTTCGTTTATTTTCCTCAACTACACACCACAGGTAATCAATCATGTAAAGCACATGACGCTGGCCAGAGGTATATGGCAGCATTTGGCTTCTCTGTACAACAGGGTATCACCCATGAAGAGGATTTCCTTAGAAGTACAGATGCGAGTTATGAGCCCTGCAAAGTCATCGACGATGCGGGAGCATATTAACAAGCTGCAGGCTCTTCAGCAGGAAGTTCTCCAGGCTGGGAAGGAGATATCGTCAGAGGACATGGCCATAACGTTGCTGTCACATTTGCCCTCTTCGTACTCAGCATTCTACTCGTCGTTGATTACCAGTGTGGCAGGCTCAGCACCATCACGTGGGAGGAGCTTGTGCCCATGGTCCTGGACCAGGAGGAACGATTCACGAACCCTCCTCAGGGTGGAGGTTCGGAGGCCTTAACTGGCCAACGGTCAAAAGGCCATAACTCGGGCAAGGGGAAGGCTTCATCGGAGAAGTCTTCTGAGAAGATGTCCGACGCTGACCGCGAGAAGCTGAAGGCAGAGAGGACCTGTAATGATTGTGGCGAGAAAGGCCACTACTGGAGGCAGTGTCCCAAGCGGAAGACCGAGAAGGGTGAAGACTCCTCAGCAATCATGAAGACTCCGGCTTTTGTGCACCTGGAGGTGATGGACACAGATGTTTCATTTTCTTCAGGCAGGGAGGAGATTGGAGGACTCTCCGCAACGGATACTCGGGAGTGGATTCTCGATAGTGGTGCTTCCAGGCACATGACTCCTTCCCGTTCCGGTTTACAGGATCTCTGCAGGTGTTCTGGTCAGATTCTTACTGGGGATACGTCCACTATCCCAGTTCACAGTGAGGGCAGGATGGAGATAGTTCCCGATGGCAGAGGGGGGAAGCATTCCTCCCAGGTGTTGTATGTTCCGGCACTTGGTTTTCATCTGTTGTCAGTGCATCAGGTTTGCAAGACTGGCGTACGGGTGGAGTTTGATGAGCATTTTGTTGCTCTCCGGGACAAAGCAACAGGCCAAGTGGTTTGGGAAGGTGGAGTGGAGAATGGAGTCTACAGGCTTTCAGCACTCTCTCTCCCAGGTCCTCAAGATTGTGATGAGTGGCAGTGTGGTAATAGCTACTCAGGTGTGGATACGCTGCAGGTGCGGGCTTTCCGAGACCAGATGGTGGATAGCTTACCAGTAGATGGCAGAGCAGTTGGCAGGAACTTTCCAGTACTGAGGTTGGTAGTTCTTGTGTTCGTGAGTCACTTATGCTCTGATGTCTCGTCGTGTTCGGGACATAGAACTTCCAGTAGTTGAGGATGTTCTTTCCACGGGGACCTTTCGGAAAGCCAGGCAGGTGACAGGTGCTTACTTGCAGAAGGAGGTGGTTTCTCCAGGCTTTGTGGTTCTGGATTCAGAGGGGGTGGTTGACAGGTTTCATCAGGTTTCCAGGACTTGCTTGTGCACCGTAACAGGTGTTGATCCTTGTGAGCAGTGTGATGTCTCTGTGACTCAGAAGCTGTATGGTTCATTGATCTGGTTGATGGACACCAGATTGGATGGGAGCTTCCTGATGAGACAGTTGATGGACACCAGATTGGACGGGAGCTTCCTGATGAGACAGTTGAGCTCTTGGTTGATGTCTCTGTGACTCAGAAGCTGTATGGTTCATTGATCTGGTTGATGGACACCAGATTGGACGGGAGCTTCCTGATGAGACAGTTGAGCTCTTGGTTTGCAGATGTCTCTTTGTGAGGCAGGATTGCGTTTCCTGTGGTTTCTGCGACATGCGAAGGATCATGGACTCTTGTACACAGGAGGGGGATTGTTGGATGGAGTCCGACTCCGCGGTTGGAGTGACTCAGTTTGGGGAGGAGATCCGGACACGAGGGGATCTACTTCAGGCCCAGGAACAATTTTACAGAGCAGCAGGAGGAGGTTACATTGCAGGTTTGGGCTTCCATTGGAGGAACCCATGGTCATCCAGAGGCACTTTGTTCGTGAACAGATCGTTGGCTAATGACATCTTGCTGGAGTTCTGTTTGACGGAGGACAGTACGGTGGACCTCTTCACGAAGTCGCTCTCAGGATTTGCTCAGGCGGCACCCCAGGTCCCAGTGGTTGGTTACACAGCCAGGAGCTGAGAGGGGGTGTTAGAAGTCATCTCCTGTCTAGTTTTATACACCAGGGCCTTTGTTGTGAGTGTGCCCGCCCTTATGAGGTGTTTTCCCATTTTTCCCCACTCTCCGCATTTTTCCCCTATTTTTTCCCATTTTTCTGAGGCTTGGGAGGGCTGCCAGAGGGTGCCAAGAGCAGTACAGTGCTGGCCGACTGGATGTTTATCAGTCGTGGGCACTCTTGCTCTGCTGGCCGACTAGTTTTGACCAGGTTTTGGCACCAGATAGCTGGCCGACTGCATTTATGCAGTCGTGGACCTTTTTTTATCAGTCGTGGGCTTCTCTTATGCTGGCCGACTGCCCTCTAGGGGAGTATATATAGGTCCTCAGCCCCCATGCCTTATTTGTATCATATCTCGGGATCTTCTTGTGTATATAGAGCAGAGTTACACGCCTACATCTGTCTCTCTCTTGTGCTGTTTTTTTGCCTGCGTTTTTTGCTCTTGTGTTCCCAGATTTGGTCATCATCTCTGCTGCATATTCTGACATTACGTGCATCGAATTAAATATTCATGAGAATTGAATCATCGAAGCTACATGATACATAGTCTCCGAGCACTAAATTTCATGAGCACAAATAGAAACATGTCAAGTATGCACACAATTGGATGGTATATTGTTTTACACAACTTTGTATCTAACAAGTATGCAAAAAATTGAATGGCATACTATTGTACATAGCTTCATGTACCTCAGGGGAAAGGACAAATAGGTTTTTGTTAACTAGGTGTTGGTCCATTGGAAATTTGATTGCTCATACAAGATGCATCGCTATCAAGGCCTCCGACTTGTAATCCCACAAGTCATAGGTTTTCTCATCTTTAGGTGCATAGAAGAACCCTTTCATAGTAAAACAACCCATGCAATGGCATTCCCCCATCCGTCCTTTGTAGGTCTCTTTTTTCCCTATCAATGGTGTTAGTTGTTTATAGCTGTCATTCCATAATCGATATCATATTGGTTTAGGAGCAGTGTGATACTGGTGAAAAGCCTTAGGAATGCTTGTTTTTGCTATAGCCTAAGTGTATATAGGTTGTTTTCGATCGAGTATCTTACTAGTTTAACACCAATCTCTTACTGGTTTTCTTGGTTTTGTTTATTGCCGCCCCAAGTTTTGAACCATGCCCTACCTTGTGAGGGAGGATTGTTTCTTTTTATTTGCTAGATTTTCCAGTACTTAACTTCCCCAAGTAGTTCAAGATCTATAGGTGACTGACTGGAAATTTGACAATCAGACATAATACACATAGACACATGATAAAAGAAGGAAACATGCACATACAAGGATGATAGAATCATATAAGAGTAGAGAATTTGGCATTTGTTTGTATACCAGTTGGAAACATCTAATATAATATCTGAATCTATACTATACTGAATGAATTTACAATATATAAAAGCACACCAAATCAGCATAGGTGTTGGAAGCACGGGTTGTTGCTGTTACTTGAGATTGATTGAGAAGGTGTGCCAGATGCTTAACATAAGATTTTTTGCCAATGCGCTTGCGACATACATCCGACTTTTACATGTGACCTGGCCGTTCACACATGGGCGCCCACACATGGCCGGCCGATCCTAACCCTTATCCTGATGAAATTCGAGGTGCGCCTCTCATTGGCGGATCACCCAATCCCCTTACCCTTTACATGTGGTGCCGACAAGCCCGGCCCATGACTCGGAATACGTAAAATAATTATATGACGTAAAAAGTACTACGTCTCAATGTCCGCCATAGGTTAACATTTACAGTCTCAATTTCAGGCGTATAGGCATAAGTTAATATGAATAATTTCATTTATTTTTGCTTGTACTATTATTTCTCAATGTTCTTTGTATGTCATAAGTTAATATGAATAATTATATATGATGGCTTTTTGTCAACAATATCATTGTAAACATGTATGTCTCCAAGACAAAGTACAATTGAGAGGTCAAGTGCATAAGTGACCACAAACATCACCATCAATAATACACATCATGTGTCCCCTCTCAAATGCAAAAGCCATAGAGATAATTCTACTAACAAACAACTGCTATAAAGCATAATCAGCTGAGGATAGATCAACACCAGGATCAATGTCAGTCATAGCACCAAGTGATAATCCTGATTCAGAGTACGGATTAGCTCTAGGATCAATGTCACGCATAGTAGCATCATGCGATTCTGCATATCAAATGAACCAACAACTAACAATCCTACATGTGACAAGTATTCTCCTCTTTAATTGGTCCACAATGTCAGGAGCTTAATGTCAGGAGCTTGTGTGGGAGCTGCATAGGTGGTAACTCTTGAACCATAAACTGACGTTGTACCCGCATAAGAGAAGTGAAGTTAGGGTGACTAAGACAAGTGACACATAACCAAGTCAACAATCTGTACGTCGAAAGCTAACGTCAAGTCAATAGATCAATAAGTCAAAAGCTGATGTGGCATCAATAGATCCAAAGCTGACGTGGAGTCAACAGATCTGATGTTGACGTGGAGTCAGCAGTTTCAGAGGTCGAAAGATAATACAGCTAATGGATGAAATGTGAATAAGCTGATGAATGAACATTGAATCGGGGCTGAGTGAACCAGCTATGGAAGCTAAAAGTCAAATGGTGATGAATCGACTAACTAAATCTATTGACAAAAGCTGAGAGTCAAATGTCAAATGCCGAAGTCCAAACACTAAAAGCAGAGTGCCGAAGTAGAAAGGCACTACTGATGGGTCAACCCGACCAAGAGCTGAATGCTAATAACTGAAAGTTAACTGCTCTGCTGATGATCAAAAGCGACAATCAAATGCTAATAACTGAAAGTTAACTACTGCTGATGATTGAAAGCGACAATCAAATGCTAAATGTTTATGAGTGAAAGCTAAATGTTGAACGCCAAGCGCAGAAAACTCATTTGCTAGGCTATTAACGCAGAGGCCACAATCACATGCTGAATGCTAATTGACTGAAAGCTAAATGTAGAAACCACGCGCTGAAAGCTGACTGCAAAAAGCCTAGCCCCGGCAGACGTTGAAAGCAAAAAGTCGAGCGCCGACGAATGCTGAAGGCTAAGCCGAGGACTAAAAGCAAAAGGCCTAAAGCCGAATGGATAAATGGCTACTGAAGCCGAATGGTTAAATGTGGAAGCCAGATAGCTGAACGCTGAATGTCGTAAGCCAAGTACCGAATGCTCAAAGATCAAAGATGAAGCCGAAATACCTGAATAGCTAAATACTAAAGTCGAATGCTTTAATGAGGAATGCGAAATCAAAATGGTTGAATGAGGAAAGCCAAACGCTAAACGACTGACTAGGCAAAGCCGATTGATACAACTAATGGACAATAAAGTACGATGCCAAAAGTTGAATGCCAAAGGTTCAATTACTAATAGGGCAAAACTGACAAAAACAGCTAAATGGCTGATCAATCATCGAGTACAATTGAAGCTGAAGTTGAATGTTAAATGTTCAAGTGCTGAGACTGAGAAAATCCAAGGACTAATCTGATGACCAAGAGAAGTTGACGGATGTAACTTAATGTCTAACCAAATAAAATCGATGGACACAAAAGTCCAATGCCGAAATGAGTGCTGAATGGTTGACCAAGAAAAATCGACTGACTTAGAAGTCTAATGCCGAAAGTTGAATGCTAGTATTCAGATAGGCAGCAACAACAGCAGAAACAACAAAACTCAACGGATACCAAAATACTCTAAAAGCTTGAGTGAAGTGTAGTGCTAGTGTGTGGAGTTGTCTTGAATGTATGACAACATAACGAAAAGATAACCAATGTACAGAGTAGGCAAAAACCCTACATATGTATAAAGTGAAGTGCAGGAGCTTACCCAGGCTTGTGATGACTTTGAAGATGAATGGATGTACGACGACATAGATGTAAAACACCAGCAATGTACACTAAGCTTCACCACTTTAGAGACTAATGGTGAGGAGCTAATGGCTCTGCAGCCAAGCTTTGAAACCAACTCTAAAAAGCCAACAAGTGGCCATGCCAATGAGGAGAGCATCAAGGCCAATGGCAAGAAGTCAAGGTCGAGAGGAGGCACGAATCTTAATGGCAAGTACTGATAGTCAAATGCATGTAAGTTCCAAAACCAAGACACTGAAATTGTGGCCGTAATCCTGAGCTCGGACATCAATGTTGGATGAGGGAGACGATGCTCTGCACACTCACACACACATGGACACACAGTGACACATAAGCTCAGAGAGCAATAGAGACGAAAACCACTACAAGGGATCGGGCTCATACCCATGCTCCTAGCCGCTAAAAATGACTTGTGAAAAAAAGTAGCAGGCACGTGTATCAGCACGTGTATCATCGTGGCCACAGACATGCGTGTATCATCGTGGCCACAGACATGCGTGTAAAAGCGCGTGTATATCACCTCTCAGACGCGCTTATACACGGGTGTGTAGCCGCGTTTTTTTCACAGACGCGTTGATACATGCGGCTATACACGCTTTTATTTAATTTAGACGTGCTTATACACGGGTGTATAGCCGCATTCTGTTCAGTTCAGATGTCTCAGACGCGTTGATACCTGCGTCTATACACGCAGTTCAGATGTCTCAGACGCGTTGATACCTGCGTCTATACACGCGTTTCTTTAATTTAGATGCGCTTATACACGCGTAATTGTCAGTTTTGATGCATTAATACACGCGTATTTTACAGAGTATCCACGTAGATACACGCGAGTTTTAGCAGTTCTGACGCGTTTATACACGCGAACAGAGAGCAAATAAAAAATCCAGAGAGTGCTATTTGGTGCCTGAATACTGTTCCAGCATTCTAGCACCCAATAGCACTCTGGATTTTTTTTTTTGTGCATTAGACCATCCCATTAGACCATCCACGAAGAACATATGCACGAGGGAGATTAAGACAAGAACGACATGAATGCATACATTGTCAATACACGATTCAAGACAGACATGAATGTAATACTATCGATCAATCAATTCAATATTACTATCAAAATTTCATACATGTATACAAGGGAGTCCATATCTCGAAGTAGTCCATGGCTTCAGTTTACAAAAAAATATATACAATCACATCCTCAATATGGAATGTGATACTATAAGTCTGAGAACTACTCAGACCCAGATGATGACTCGGTGCTCCCTCCATGCTCAGATGAGCTCACATTGATCGGAATGTCCGATGAGTAGTGCTCACGTCCACCCTCTGCAGTGGCGGCCGGTGGATCATCAGCAGCTTGTGCCTGTTCAAGTAATATATAGTATATAAGTATATATATATGTAATTCAATAAACCAAAATCATTCGTTTAGAATTTTCAAGTACCTGTCGACCGTATGGTCTCATGGCCATCTCAAACTGCGCGTCCGTAATACATCTCGTGTCACGTCTGCTATGCCGGCGAGCATACGCAGTATCGTGGGTTGTGGGCTTCCTCCCCGTAACCCATCGCTGTATCATAATCAACACAATTTGTAAGATTAAAACAATCATAGAATCAATGAATTAAGTAAACAATCAAATAAAGTGGCAAGATACTTACGAACTCTGCCTCCCATGACTCGACGCCGCCAGATCCGAAATGCGAAGATCCAATGGTCTCCATCTGGATCCGTCATGCCTCCACATGCTACCTGCTCTTCACGCCACCCTCTGCTCGTTTCTTTACCTCCTTCCACTCGCGTTTGTGCGCAGTGGTGGGTGGCAGGTTTCTCGGCAGGATAGCCACCCGCCGCCGCAGCTACATTTAGCTAGTCATCGTACGCGAGTTTTTTAAGGTGAGATCTTTTATTACTTAAGATCTTCCTTATTCACGTCCTTCCCCATACATCCGAGAATGTAGCATGTGGGGGATTGGGGTACCGACTATGTACAGCCTCTATCACCTCCCCAACTAATCGGCTATTTTGATCTTTAAATTTAATAAAACAATTTCTATATGAGTTTGATACTACCCCACGCATGTACTCCATTACCTCCCTCCCCCTCGCATCCATCACTATCTCGCCCCTATCCGTCACATCATAGCAGACCACTCTCTCCATCTCTCTCATCTCCTCCTCTTCCGAACTGTCTCCTCTAACTCTTCTCCCTCTATCTCCTCTCTCACCACGTGCCCTACTACCTCCCCCACCTCCCCCACCTCCCCCACCAAAGCACCCGCCCGCATCCTCCACTCCCACTCTTCCTACTGCTGCAGGTGGAGTCACGACTGGGGGATTGTCTACGTGACGGTGGCTGTGAGCCCTGATGTGACGGTGGCTCTGAGGGAGCACGTGATGGTGGCTGTGAGGGTGTACGTGAGTGTGTCTGGGACGAGGTATGTCTCCTCGGTGGACGTGGAAGAGGAGAAGCTACATGCCGTCTCGTCGGACTCGGAGGAATAGACGGCACTAGAGTGCCCTGGATACTCGCGGTAGGGGTATAGACACCAGGCAGGGAAGGAGGGGGATGGGCACACATATACTCTGTAAGCTCAACCGGACCAGGATGGCACCCAAAATGATTCAGCATCTCCATCAGCCAATTGCTGTACGCAAATGGATCGGATGAAGAACCTGGAATATCCATAAAGAACCTGCAAAACAAACATCTTCATGTACATCATGGGCTGTCTCTTGACTCACACAAATATCATCATTCAAGTCAGTTGTGTTGCCTGCAAATCATGAATTCTGAAACGCAGTCTCGTGTATACACCCGTGCAGAAACGCGTGTATACACCCGTTCACAAAACGCATGTATACACCCGTCCAGAAACGCGTGTATATCCGCATGAACAGACTCTGCAGAGACAGATTACACGCGCTTTTACACGCGACCTGCGAAAAAAAAATTTCAAAAGGACCGACCCCCGACAAAGACAAAGTGTCCTTATAAAAGGACCATTGTCGCCCCTGTCAGAATCATTCACCCAATCGTGTGCACAGAAGCAAAACGACGGAGACAAACCCAAAAAGCAAAGAGCAAATAGCATAAACAAATCTGAGGAAAGAGACAAGGCACAGGACAAACTGACTCACCTCTGAAAAAGTGAGTCTTCTCTGCTCCTTCTCTGCTCCCTCCTTCTCCCGTGTGTGCTCCTTTCTCTGCTCCCTCCTTGCTGTTGGAAGAGGCGAAAACAGGCAAAAACGAAAGCAGTGCTGATATGTTAGTTCAAAATCTATATTTGGGGAAGGCGGGCTATTTTTAGTTTAAACATACCGTCACATTTATAAACGCGTGTATATTCGCGTGTATGATATTTTAGCTGCGTTTATACACGCGTTTTGCAGAAATTACCCGTGTTAATACACGCGATTTTTAGGAAGTAGCTGCGTTAATACACGCAATTTTTAGGAAATAGCCGCGTCAATACACACGATTTTTATACTTTCATTAAAAACATATTATGATTTTGTGTTTTCTGGTTTGTACACAGGATGTCATCAATCTCTTCAAGCAGTTCTGGGAAAGATGAGACAATGCGTCATCGTAATCGCGATATGTGGTTGGGACAATGGATCAAATGTATGTGTAATCAATGTCAAGGATGCATTGTACGAGCACGTCGAATTACCTTGAATCACATCTCCATGTATGGAGAATGGAATCAAACAGGTTTAGAGGTGAGTAGATATAAATTGATGGTATTCAAATGACTCATGGTATCCAAAGTGAATCCATTTGGTTTCAAAAGCACCGCATACAGCGTGTGGCCAGTTGTGTTGGTGAATTACAACCTTGCACCATCAATGGCGATCAAGAAGGGACATCTTATGTTATCCCTTCTAATTCCAGGGAAACGTAAAGTCAAGCATATGGATGTTTATCTTGAACCATTGATTGATGAGTTGGAGAAACTATGGAGAGGTGTTGCGGTGGTGGACATTAGTAGGCCTCCCTCCTCTCGACACTTCGACTTAAAAGCAGTGTTGATGTGGACAATGCATGACTTTCCAGGATACAGCGATTATTCTGGTAAGAATTCTAATTACCTCCCTACTCTATTACTATTGGCTATATATATTAATTAGACGGTTTGACTTTATTATTCTAACTTTTATTTATATTTTAACAGGTTTGAAAACATCGGGTAAACATGCATGTCCTATTTGTGGCCCTTCGTTAGTACATGAGTATGCTGACGGTTTGTGTAAGACTATATTCGATAATCATCATCGATTTCTCCCCTCAGATCAGGTGGACAGCTCTTTGCCACGACTATGGAGCAATGAAGAGGACTTGAGGATGACCTCTATTGTGCCTCAAGGAAAAGGGCAGAGTAAAGTAATTGGCAGAACATTGATTGATGATCTCAATTTAACTTGTATCCTTAATAGTGATGTGATGAGCAGATGGGTTACAAGATATGAGGATGCAAAGACAAAAAGGCAAGCAGAAAGAGCTCTCTTTTGGAGGCAACATGGCTCTCGGAAGGCGTACCCTAAGCATCTAGCAACACTTCCGAATGATATCCATGTTGATTGGTTGCATGAGGAAATGGAGAGAGCAGAGAGCGACAAGGGACTGCATATCACGGCTCTCGGAAGGCGTACCCTAAGCATCTAGCAACACTTCCGAATGATATCCATGTTGATTGGTTGCATGAGGAAATGGAGAGAGCAGAGAGCGATGAGGGACTGCATATCACGGCGGAAGAATGGGAGTATGCACGAGGATGCATGTCAAAGGTACATAGAACTAATGTTTTGCATTAGTTGTAAGTGATTTGCTTTTAATATTTATTCACATTGCTTACACAAATATTGCTTCTATTTTGGTCCAGTGCACTATGTTCAATGCTATATGGTGTGAAGGCAAGCATTTTCGAACACAAAGAATTGACGAAAAGAGAAATACACAAGATTGCGGTGTCATTAGTAGCTTTGAGGGAGCTAATGGAAAAATGGATGATTATTGTGGCATAATCCAAGACATATTTAGGCTTGACTTTCGTCGCTTCTTTGTGTATGTTTTGGATGTCAAATGGCAAATGAACGTGGTGGAAAAAGGGCCTGATGCAACGATAAAACGCCATGCAAGTGGATATGTAACTATTGACTCTACAAAGTTCTAGCAAACAAAGAAAGATAGGCTCGTATTGCCACAACAATGTGAGCAGGTATGCATTTTTTTACTAATGTGTTTCATGTACATATATATCTAAGCTCGCGTACCCCTTGACTTTTGATATGCTAATTAATTACTGTACTATGTGTATTTGAGTAGGTTATCTATCTACCAATGGTGCATGACATCAAATGGTGGTACGTCATCCCTATTGCACCACGTTCCAAAGTGATGTATAATACATTCACTGATATGGAGCATATGGAGGATGTAACAAGCCGCAATGAAGATGATGTCGAACATGCCATTGAAGATGTTGTGATCGATGATCAAGAAATAAGAGATGATCATGATAATGAGGATAAGCATGCCATTTCTCATGATCATGAGAATGACCCTACCATTGAGGATGATGGTGATGTTGATGAGGATGATCAGGACATCGATACCATTATCAATGGAGTACAGAATATCGATAGTGGAATAAATTTTATCGTAGCCTTACAAATTGATCAAATGGATATTGATGTTGATCGTTTGGCAAGGATGGATCTTATTGAAGATGAGATCGAACCCTAACCAATCCGTCACTGTATGTTCTAAATTGATGACATTTCTATCATCTCATATGCATGATTTATTTTTTAATATATTTCATTGTTGTAAATGCATGTAGTGGGATTGTGTAATGATGTATACTGTAATGTACTATGAGATGGTTTAAAGAAAATAATTTTTAATTTTGTAAAGGAATTCAGTTTTTCTCTGCCATGCGTGTATTAATCCGTGTATAGTGGCGTGTATTAATCCGTGTATAATAGCGTGTATTAATCCGTGAATATTACCGTGTATATATGTGTGTATTACTGCGTGTATACAAACGTGTTTATACATGCGTTTATACATGCGTGTATTACTACGTGTACATAGCTTCATGTACCTCAGGGGAAAGGACAAATAGGTTTTTGTTAACTAGGTGTTGGTCCATTGGAAATTTGATTGCTCATACAAGATGCGTCGCTATCAAGGCCTCCGACTTGTAATCCCACAAGTCATAGGTTTTCTCATCTTTAGGTGCATAGAAGAACCCTTTCATAGTAAAACAACCCGTGCAATGGCATTCCCCCATCCGTCCTTTGTAGGTCTCTTTTTTCCCTATCAATGGTGTTAGTTGTTTATAGCTGTCATTCCATAATCGATATCATATTGGTTTAGGAGCAGTGTGATACTGGTGAAAAGCCTTAGGAATGCTTGTTTTTGCTATAGCCTAAGTGTATACAGGTTGTTTTCGATCGAGTATCTTACTAGTTTAACACCAATCTCTTACTGGTTTTCTTGGTTTTGTTTATTGCCGCCCCAAGTTTAAAATCATTTTGAACCATGCCCTACCTTGTGAGGGAGGATTGTTTCTTTTTATTTGCTAGATTTTCCAGTACTTAACTTCCCCAAGTAGTTCAAGATCTATAGGTTGACTGACTGGAAATTTGACAATCAGACATAATACACATAGACACATGATAAAAGAAGGAAACATGCACATACAAGGATGATAGAATCATATAAGAGTAGAGAATTTGGCATTTGTTTGTATACCAGTTGGAAACATCTAATATAATATCTGAATCTATACTATACTGAATGAATTTACAATATATAAAAGCACACCAAATCAGCATAGGTGTTGGAAGCACGGGTTGTTGCTGTTACTTGAGATTGATTGAGAAGGTGTGCCAGATGCTTAACATAAGATTTTTTGCCAATGCGCTTGCGACGTACATCCGACTTTTACATGTGACCTGGCCGTTCACACATGGGCGCCCACACATGGCCGGCCGATCCTAACCCTTATCCTGATGAAATTCGAGGTGCGCCTCTCATCGGCGGATCACCCAATCCCCTTACCCTTTACATGTGGTGCCGACAAGCCCGGCCCATGACTCGGAATACGTAAAATAATTATATGACGTAAAAAGTACTACGTCTCAATGTCCGCCATAGGTTAACATTTACAGTCTCAATTTCAGGCGTATAGGCATAAGTTAATATGAATAATTTCATTTATTTTTGCTTGTACTATTATTTCTCAATGTTCTTTGTATGTCATAAGTTAATATGAATAATTATATACGATGGCTTTTTGTCAACAATATCATTGTAAACATGTATGTCTCCAAGACAAAGTACAATTGAGAGGTCAAGTGCATAAGTGACCACAAAGATCACCATCAATAATACACATCATGTGTCCCCTCTCAAATGCAAAAGCCATAGAGATAATTCTACTAACAAACAACTGCTATAAAGCATAATCAGCTGAGGATAAATCAACACCAGGATCAATGTCAGTCATAGCACCAAGTGATAATCCTGATTTAGAGTACGGATTAGCTCTAGGATCAATGTCAGGCATAGTAGCATCATGCGATTCTGCATAGCAAATGAACCAACAACTAACAATCCTACATGTGACAAGTATTCTCCTCTTTAATTGGTCCACAATGTCAGGAGCTTAATGTCAGGAGCTTGTGTGGGAGCTGCATAGGTGGTAACTCTTGAACCATAAACTGACGTTGTACCCGCATAAGAGAAGTGAAGTTAGGGTGACTAAGACAAGTGACACATAACCAAGTCAGCAATCTGTACGTCGAAAGCTAACATCAAGTCAATAGATCAATAAGTCAAAAGCTGATGTGGCATCAATAGATCCAAAGCTGACGTGGAGTCAACATATCTGATGTTGACGTGGAGTCAGCAGTTTCGAAGGTCGAAAGATAATACAGCTAATGGATGAAATGTGAATAAGCTGATGAATGAACGTTGAATCGGGGCTGAGTGAACCAGCTAATGGAAGCTAAAAGTCAAATGGTGATGAATCGACTAACTAAATCTATTGACAAAAGCTGAGAGTCAAATGTCGAATGCCGAAGTCCAAACACTAAAAGCAGAGTGCCGAAGTAGAAAGGCACTACTAATGGGTAAACCCGACCAAGAGCTGAATGCTAATAACTGAAAGTTAACTTCTCTGCTGATGATCAAAAGCAACAATCAAATGCTAAATAACTGAAAGTTAACTGCTCTACTGATGATCAAATGCTAATAACTGAAAGTTAACTACTGCTGATGATTGAAAGCGACAATCAAATGCTAAATGTTTATGAGTGAAAGCTAAATGTTGAACGCCAAGCGCTAAATGTTGAACGCCAAGCGCTGAAAACTCATTTGCTAGGCTATTGACGCAAAGGCCACAATCACATGCTGAATGCTAATTGACTGGAAGCTAAATGTAGAAGCCACGTGCTGAAAGCTGACTGCAAAAAGCCTAGCCGGGTCTAACCAAATAAAATCGATGGACACAAAAGTCCAATGCCGAAATGAGTGCCGAATGGTTGACCAAGAAAAATCGACTGACTTAGAAGTCTAATGCCGAAAGTTGAATGCTAGTATTCAGATAGGCAGCAACAACAGCAAAAACAACAAAACTCAACGGATACCAAAATACTCTAAAAGCTTGACTGAAGGGTAGTGCTAGTGTGTGGAGTTGTCTTGAATGTATGACAACATAACGAAAAGATAACCAATGTACAGAGTAGGCAAAAACCCTACATATGTATAAAGTGAAGTGCAGGAGCTTACCCAGGCTTGTGATGACTTTGAAGATGAATGGATGTACGACGACATAGATGTAAAACACCAGCAATGTACACTAAGCTTCACCACTTTAGAGACTAATGGTGAGGAGCTAATGGCTCTGCAGCCAAGCTTTGAAACCAACTCTAAAAAGCCAACAAGTGGCCATGCCAATGAGGAGAGCATCAAGGCCAATGGCAAGAAGTCAAGGTCGAGAGGAGGCACGAATCTTAATGGCAAGTACTGATAGTCAAATGCGTGTAAGTTCCAAAACCAAGACACTGAAATTGCGGCCGTAATCCTTAGCTCGGATATCAATGTTGGATGAGGGAGAAGATGCTCTGCACACTCATACACACATGGACACACAGTGACACATAAGCTCAGAGAGCAATAGAGACGAAAACCACTACAAGGGATCGGGCTCATACCCGCGCTCCTAGCCGCTAAAAATGACTTGTGAAAAAAAGTAGCGGGCCCGTGTATCATCGCGGCCACAGACATGCGTGTAAAAGCGCGTGTATAGCACCTCTCAGACGCGCTTATACACGGGTGTGTAGCCGCGTTTTTCTCACAGACGCGTTGATACATGCGGCTATATACGCTTTTTTTTAATTTAGACGCGCTTATACACGGGTGTATAGCCACGTTCTGTTCAGTTCAGATGTCTCAGACGCGTTGATACCTGCGTCTATACACGCTATCAAAATTTCATACATGTATACAAGGGAGTCCATATCTCGAAGTAGCCCATGGCTTCAGTTTACAAAAAAATATATACAATCACATCCTCAATATGGAATGTGATACTATAAGTCTGAGTACTACTCAGACCCAGATGATGACTCGGTGCTCCCTCCATGCTCAGATGAGCTCACATCAGTCGGAATGTCCGATGAGTAGTGCTCACGTCCACCCTCTGCAGTGGCGGCCGGTGGATCATCAGCAGCTTGTGCCTGTTCAAGTAATATATAGTATATAAGTATATATATGTGTAATTCAATAAACCAAAATCATTCGTTTAGAATTTTCAAGTACCTGTCGACCGTATGGTCTCATGGCCATCTCAAACTGCGCGTCCGTAATACGTCCCTCGGCTCTGAAGATGGCCCACGTGTCACGTCTGCTATGTCGGCGAGCAGTATCGTGGGTTGTGGGCTTCCTCCCCGTAACCCGTCTCGCTGTATCATAATCAACACAATTTGTAAGATTAAAACAATCATAGAATCAATGAATTAAGTAAACAATCAAATAAAGTGGCAAGATACTTATGAACTCTGCCTCCCATGACTCGACGCCGCCAGATCCGAAATGCGAAGATCCAATGGTCTCCATCTGGATCCGTCGTGCCTCCACATGCTGCCTGCTCTTCACGCCACCCTCTGCTCGTTTCTTTGCCTCCTTCCACTCGCGTTTGTGCGCAGTGGGCAGGTTTCTCGGCAGGATAGCCACCTGCAGCTACATTTAGCCGGTCATCGTACGCGAGTTTTTTAAGGTGAGATCTTTTATTACTTAAGATCTCCCTTATTCGCGTCCTTCCCCATACATCCGAGAATGTAGCATGTGGGGGATTGGGGTACCGACTATGTACAGCCTCTATCACCTCCCCAACTAATCGGCTATTTTGATCTTTAAAGTTAATAAAACAATTTCTATATGAGTGTGATACTACCCCACGCATGTACTCCATTACCTCCCTCCCCCTCGCATCCATCACTATCCCGCCCCTATCCGTCACATCATAGCAGACCACTCTCTCCATCTCTCTCATCTCCTCCTCTTCCGAACTGTCTCCTCTAACTCTTCTCCCTCTATCTCCTCTCTCACCGCGTGCCCTACTACCTCCCCCACCTCCCCCACCTCCCCCACCAAAGCACCCGCCGCATCCTCCACTCCCACTCTTCCTACTGCTGCGGGTGGAGTCACGACTGGGGGATTGTCTACGTGACGGTGGCTGTGAGCCCTGACGTGACGGTGGCTCTGAGGGAGCACGTGATGGTGGCTGTGAGGGTGTACGTGAGTGTGTCTGGGACGAGGTATGTCTCCTCGGTGGACGTGGAAGAGGAGAAGCTGCATGCCGTCTCGTCGGACTCAGAGGAATAGACGGCACTGGAGTGCCCTGGATACTCGCGGTAGGGGTATAGACACCAGGCAGGGAAGGAGGGGGATGGGCACACATATACTCTGTAAGCTCAACCGGACCAGGATAGCGCCCAAAATGATTCAGCATCTCCATCAGCCAATTGTTGTACGCAAATGGATCGGATGAAGAACCTGGAATATCCATAAAGAACCTACAACAAACATCTTCATGTACATCATGGGCTGTCTCTTGACTCACACAAATATCATCATTCATCAAGTCAGTTGTGTTGCCTGCAAATCATGAATTTTGAAACGCAGTCTCGTGTATACACTCGTGCAGAAACGCGTGTATACACCCGTCACAAAATGCGTGTATACACCCGTCCAGAAATGCGTGTATATCCGCGTGAACAAACTCTGCAGACAGATTACACGCGTTTCTACACGCGACCTGCGAAAAAAAAATTTCAAAAGGATCGACCCCCGACAAAGACAAAGTGTCCTTATAAAAGGACCATTGTCGCCCCTATCAGAATCATTCAACCAATCGTGTGCACAGAAGCAAAAGGACGGAGACAAACCCAAAAAGCAAAGAGCAAATAGCATAAACAAATCTGAGGAAAGAGACAAGGCACAGGACAAACTGACTCACCTCTGAAAAAGTGAGTCTTCTCTGCTCCTTCTCTGCTCCCTCCTCCTCCCGTGTGTGCTCCTTTCTCTGCTCCCTCCTTGCTGTTGGAAGAGGCGAAAACAGGCGAAAACGAAAGCAGTGTTGATATGTTAGTTCAAAATCTATATTTGGGGAAGGCGGGCTATTTTTAGTTTAAACATACCGTCGCGTTTATAAACGCGTGTATATTCGCGTGTATGATATTTTAGCTGCGTTTATACACGCGTTTTGTAGAAATTACCCGCGTTAATACACGCGATTTTTAGGAAGTAGCCGCGTTAATACACGCAATTTTTAGGAAATAGCCGTGTCAATACACGCGATTTTTATACTTTCATTAAAAACATATTATGATTTTGTGTTTTCTGGTTTGTACACAGGATGTCATCAACCTCTTCAAGCAGTTCTGGGGAAGATGAGACAATGCGTCATCGTAATCGCGATGTGTGGTTGGGACAACGGATCAAATGTATGTGTAATCGATGTCAAGGATGCATTGTACGAGCACGTCGAATTACCTTGAATCACATCTCCATGTATGGAGAATGGAATCAAACAGGTTTAGAGGTGAGTAGATGTAAATTGATGGTATTCAAATGAGTCATGGTATCCAAAGTGAATCCATTTGGTTTCAAAGGCACCGCATACAGCGTGTGGCCAGTTGTGTTGGTGAATTACAACCTTCCACCATCAATGGCGATCAAGAAGGGACATCTTATGTTATCCCTTCTAATTCCAGGGAAACATAAAGTCAAGCATATGGATGTTTATCTTGAACCATTGATTGATGAGTTGGAGAAACTATGGAGAGGTGTTGCGGTGGTGGACATTAGTAGGCCTCCCTCCTCTCGACACTTCGACTTAAAAGCAGTGTTGATGTGGACAATGCATGACTTTCCAGGATACAGCAATTGTTCTGGTAAGAATTCTAATTACCTCCCTACTCTATTACTATTGGCTATATATATTAATTAGACGGTTTGACTTTATTATTCTAACTTTTATTTATAGTTTAACAGGTTTGAAAACATCGGGTAAACATGCATGTCCTGTTTGTGGCCCTTCGTTAGTACATGAGTATGCTGACGGTTTGTGTAAGACTATATTCGATAATCATCATCGATTTCTCCCCTCAGATCAGGTGGACAGCTCTTTGCCACGACTATGGAGCAATGAAGAGGACTTGAGGATGACCTCTATTGTGCCTCAAGGAAAAGGACAGAGTAAAGTAATTGACAGAACATTGATTGATGATCTCAATTTCACTTGTATCCTTAATAGTGATGTGATGAGCAGATGGGTTACAAGATATGAGGATGCAAAGACAAAAAGGCAAGCAGAAAGAGCTCTCTTTCGGAGGCAACATGGCTCTCGGAAGGCGTACCCTAAGCATCTAGCAACACTTTCGAATGATATCCATGTTGATTGGTTGCATGAGGAAATGGAGAGAGCAAAGAGCGACGAGGGGCTGCATATCACGGCGGAAGAATGGGAGTATGCACGAGGATGCATGTCAAAGGTACATAGAACTAATGTTTTGCATTAGTTGTAAGTGATTTGCTTTTAATATTTATTCACATTGCTTACACAAATATTGCTTCTATTTTGGTCCAGTGCACTATGTTCAATGCTATATGGTGTGAAGGCAAGCATTTTCGAACACAAAGAATTGATGAAAAGAGAAATACACAAGATTGCGGTGTCATTAGTAGCTTTGAGGGAGCTAATGGAAAAATGGATGATTATTGTGGCATAATCCAAGACATATTTAGGCTTGACTTTCGTCGCTTCTTTGTGTATGTTTTGGATGTCAAATGGCAAATGAATGTGGTGGAAAAAGGGCCTGATGCAACGATAAAACGCCATGCAAGTGGATATGTAACTATTGACTCTACAAAGTTCTGGCAAACAAAGAAAGATAGGCTCGTATTGCCATAACAATGTGAGCAAGTATGCATTTTTTTACTAATGTGTTTCATGTACATATATATCTAAGCTCGCGTACCCCTTGACTTTTGATATGCTAATTAATTACTGTACTATGTGTATTTGAGTAGGTTATCTATCTACCAATGGTGCATGACATCAAATGGTGGTACGTCATCCCTATTGCACCACGTTCCAAAGTGATGTATAATACATTCACTGATATGGAGCATATGGAGGATGTAACAAGCCGCAATGAAGATGATGTCGAACATGCCATTGAAGATGTTGTGATCGATGATCAAGAAATAAGAGATGATCATGATAATGAGGATGAGCATGCCATTTCTCATGATCATGAGAATGACCCTACCATTGAGGATGATGGTGATGTTGATGAGGATGATCAGGACATCGATACCATTATCAATGGAGTACAGAATATCGATAGTGGAATAAATTTTATCGTAGCCTTACAAATTGATCAAATGGATATTGATGTTGATCGTTTGGCAAATGGATATTGATGTTGATCGTTTGGCAAGGATGGATCTTATTGAAGATGAGATCGAACCCTAACCAATCCGTCACTGTACGTTCTAAATTGATGACATTTCTATCATCTCATATGCATGATTTATTTTTTAATATATTTCATTGTTGTAAATGCATGTAGTGGGATTGTGTAATGATGTATACTGTAATGTACTATGAGATGTAATGATGTATACTGTAATGTACTATGAGATGGTTTAAAGAAAATAGTTTTTAATTTTGTAAAGGAATTCAGTTTTTCTCTGCCATGCGTGTATTAATCCGTGTATAGTGGCATGTATTAATCCGTGTATAATAGCGTGTATTAATTCGTGAATATTACCGTGTATAGATGCGTGTATTACTGCGTGTATATAAACGCGTTTATACACGCGTTGATAAATGCAAACATATACGCGAACTTAAATGCTAAAATACACGCGTCCGATTCTATTCAAATACAGGCGCGACCATACACGCGTTCATAATTTATCGCGTGTATGAAACGCGTGTATGGCAGCATTGTCTTGTAGTGAACAATGATGATAAATGAGTGAAATAAAAGAGTACTAATAGAAGCCCAAGCCCTAGGGTAGAAAGTGCTCGTGTGTGTAGAGTTGTTTTCACACCAAGGACTTCCAGGCTAACAGTATCAACAATTTCTATAAAAATACTCAACACACACAACAATGTGGTTCATTATGTCACAAATGGATGGTGAAGGCATGATTGTATATGGAGGAGACAATGGTCCAAATTTGGCGGACTAGTTAACTATGGAAATGTTGATATAACTAACCTAGTAGAAAGGTTATGATAACTATATCAAATACACTCTCTTGGATGCACGTATTAATAGGTCTATAGTAGATCTACTACAAGCACTTATTAGGGATTCCAAAACCAGCACTCACATGGGTGGAACCTTGCTTTAAGCTCTTCAAGAAATAAATAAGTAACTTATGCATACCTTATATCTCCTCTTGTTATGTTCTCAATTCTCATTTTTTCTTTGGCACAGCCAATTCCAAACGCTTCAATATCCAAGGATCATCAAAGAGACACAATTACAAATTGCATGAGAGGGAGAAAATTTTACAACAATATCAAAGTGATCCATCATGTCTTGTGATTATGAATGAGATGACATTGTTCTATAGGATCCGAAGTAGCAGTAATCCAAGCCAGTGGTACCATGTGAGCATGCAATCACACTATTGTGACTGCTTGGATTAGAGTAGTGAGTGCAAGCACCTCTATGGCATACGCTTACCCATCACTTTCCACACATGCAAGCCATTCTCCCGATCATTGACAATGCACATGCTTTGGCCTCAAGTGTGTTAAATGAGAAAGCATATTGAAGTTTTCTTGATGTAGCGGGAGATCCTTGAAACAAGCACAACTAGCAAGAATATTCGACATCATATACAAGAATTCAGAAGCATTCTTTGTAGGATCAAAGATGACTTAGGAAACGAAGATACCAATGCAAAGGAGAGTATACTTCAGCAATTAAAGATATGTAAAGACCACCTTATGAATGTACAGGCTGCTACTGCAAGGAAGACTGACATGCCAACATGTAGTAGTGTTCGCCAAATTCAATTACATGTGACACAAACCCAACTCGGTACGTAACAAAGCATCTCTTTTAACAACATAATATGTGTCCTTCCAACCAAACAAGATTGCTTCTGTAAGTGACGTATTGAGGCGACAGCGTCAATGTAATAGGCATCGTGTTCGGTTTGAAAAGAGACCACGCATATAGTGCCTACATTGTTGCACAAAAACCTTGATGGTAGACCCACAAGTTACCATTACATGCTACACTTTCCATGCATTGTTGCCTTTAACCATGAGGCATGTGAGTTGACACCACTCTCATCAATAAAGAGGTCCAAATTTTTGGCATGGACTATATCTTATGTTGTAAAATCACCTCTTGCCAGTATCCTAGCTCTATTGATGATGGACGATCTTTTTCTTTGACACTTCCAAATGGACAAGAGAGGAAAAATATTTTTTCTTCTCAAGTGAGGATTTTACTTATGTATGTAAGCAATACTTCATCTCTTATTAACTCCTAATCCAACTACATGCAAATTTTGTCATTTCCATCAATGTTCGAATATCCATATTTCTAAATGTCGAGGTCATCATATAAGTCTTGATATTTTGAAGTTTTGCATCTTATGTGATCAAGTTACATAAGTATTGTAATATGTATATGTTCACGTGAGCTACTTTATGTTACAATCCATTCCCAAGCTCGGACTATGAAAGTAAACTCGGACTGTAAACTTGGACTATGAAAGTGAACTCGAACTATACAAGTAATCGAGATTTACTTTCACGGTCCAAATTTACTATAAAAATAACCAACAATGGGAATGGTATAGTCTTGTGTGAAAGTAAACTTGGATGGTAACTGAGATTACTTTCACGGTCCAAATTTACTATCTATTAACCAACGATGGGAATGGTATAGTCTTGAGTGAAAGTAAACTCGGACCATCCGAGTTTACTTTCATAGTCCAAGTTTACTATGAGGTTTACCGACCATAGGAATGGTATAGTCTCTTGTGAAAGTAAACTCGAGCCATCCGAATTTACTTTTGCAAGCCTAGTTTACTTTGCACAGTAGAGAACTTGGGTTTTGAGGGAGATAGATAAAGCATTAACATAAAGTAGTAGTACTCATTGATGTATTTCATTTATAATTCATGTATGCATCCCTTGGGCTTGGGTGGTTGAGTTTATGCCTGATTTATGCATATTTATGCATAACAATTATCTAGAGAGATCTTAGGATTTTAACAGTGGTATCAGAATAATCTCTATTTAATTGTTGTTGATTTTTTTAGTAAATTTTAATATTTACTAATAAAATATTATTTTGTTGATTTGTGTTGATGAATTGCACGTGGATCATCGATATGGTGATTGGAACACGTGTTACTGCAATTCAATGGAGGACGAATCGACGTTGCGGGGGAATTCCGTGAGTTAATGCTATTTTTTCCTATTTTTTATGGTTAAAATCAAGCATTAATGGAATTTTTTACGAAAATAACATAAAGTTTATGGTGGATATTTTTGATAGAATGGATTCCCTGAATTTCTAGAATTTTTAGAAATGTTTAATTAAAATTTTAATCAAAGATTATATAGTTAATCCTTGATTAACAGAGGGGAGGAGAAAGAGATTGGAAGGAAGAAGAGGGAGAGGAAAGAGGGGAGAAGAAGGAGAGGAGGGAGTTTTCACTCCCTCCCTCTCTCAGTTCTTCTATGCGCAGGCGGCGGGAGGGGGGGCTACGCAGCCGGGCGAAAAAAATTTCCCCCCCGTTAGAAAAAATCAAAACCATGCAAAAAGCTTAATTAAGCTTTTTTATTTTTCTTATTATTTTTTTAAAAAAATAAGTTTTTTATATTTTTAAAAAAAGCTTTTTGATAATATTTCAGAAAAAAACTTGAAAAAAGCCTGAAAAATATGGGATTTGAAGAAAAAAATCTCTGAAAATTTTTTGAAAATTTCTTCTTGAAATTTTTTGGCTTTTTATCTTCCAGAAAACCTTTGGCTTTCCGTTTTCTCGAAACCTTTTGGCTTTCCGAATTCCAGAAAAACTTTTGACCTTCCGTATTCCGGAAACCTTTGACCTTTCACATTCCGATTTTTTTTTGTCTTTTCATTTTCAACAAAACTTTTGGCTTTCCGTATTCCGAGAAAACCGTTGGAATTCTGAAATTTTTTGACCGTTCGTATTCTAAATGCACGGGGTAATTTAAAATTTTCAAAAAATTCCTGAAATTAGACAAAGGTTATTTTAAATTTCGGAAAAATGTGGGGTTGGTGTTTGGCATGTGGTGTGTCCATTCGAGCGTCCATGGCCATTCAAATTCCTTTAAAAATATATTTTTTGACCCAAAAAATTAGAAAAATCCATTAAAATTATAAATTTTCATTGGATTTGAGAATTGGGCGGAATTGGAAATTTCGTAAACCATGGGATTCTCATGAAAAATTAAGAATATTATGAAATTATTTTTAAAAATCCTAAAAAATGGTATTTTTTAAAATATCAATGGTATTTTAGCAAATTAAATTGCTAAAAATTTTCTGGAAAAATATAGGTTTGGAATGCCATAAGATAGGTTTGGTGGAATTCAAAAGTATTATATTTTGAGGCCCTAGAAAATTAGGAAAAATTAGGAAAAATTCATGATAAATTCTTTTTCTTGAGAATTTAATATTTTCCAAGGTTATTTAATATTGAAGTACGTTTTCTCATGCTGACATTAGATAGATGCGGGTTATTCGCATATTAATACAATTATATCTCGTATTAATGGATATTTATGTTTGGATTAATTCTAAACGATGTATTCATGATTTTTTACCATTGTTTAGCCTTTCTTTTTGGACATGTTCCTTAATTTCTTTTGATGGCTATAATTTGCATTCAAAGTGTGTTTCACCTTTGACACTTTTCCATGATAATTTATTTTGCACTTATTTAAGTGTGGTTTGTGCTTAATTTCTTAAGCCTAAGACAAATTCTATCATGGGTTAGTTGATCTGTTTATTTTGGTGGATTTTTATTAGATGTTTTCCAAGTTTTATATGGACTCATCAAGTTCTGCCTCGATCACTTCTGTCTAGGAATTGAGTGCTACACACGTGTTTCACTTTCTTACTTTGGAGTTTTGCTTGAACGACACAATGTTCATATACTCCGGATTGATGAGTTGGCCACCAATTTTAATGCTTCTTTTGGCATGATTAATGTCCATTAGATGGTATGCATTGATTTTTATGATCAACTATGGTCTTTATGGATTCGAGGAGCTTCTATGCTTTTATCCATGGTTTTATAAAAAGGATTCGAGGAGCTTCTATGCTTTTATCCATGGTTTTATAAAAAGGATCTTTTGATCTTTTGAATAATTACATGTGCTTTTTGAAGGTAGCATTTGCCTTCGTTTTTTGCACGTAATTTTGGAATATATTTTTTGTACTCTTGTTCATATTCCAACTCGGATACCTAGTTGCTTATATATCTAGGTGAGTTATTTTTCTACCCTAACTTTATTGTGTTTTGGGTAGTTATCATTAGAAAGGCGCCAATAATTCAATTTTTTTTCTAATGATGTACTCAAAAGGAGTTATTCCTTGATGTAGTCTCAAGTATATAGAGACAGGTTTAGTATGTGAAAGTCTAGATAAGGCCATCTTATTCCTTTTATACAGGATTTTATTCATATTTCCTAGACGGCATGCTAGGGAGTTTCAAATTGTTAAGGTATGTATGGGTGGTATCATGGTGGTATGGGACGCTAGTGATCCCTCACATATATTATCTTATGGGATAATTTGGGCTCAAGATTGTTGCTTTGCTTACATCACTTAGCATGTTGACCTCAACATTCAAAGACAATCTTATTTTCTAAATTCACTAGAAGTTATAGTGTGGGCATTCTCTAGATAAACATCTTTTATCTATAGCCTACATGTTCGGATGAGGGTAATCTCATCGGCATTTTCACTTGTTGAAATCTCTTTCTTTAGAGTTCAAACAAGTTTATCTTCTTGTGTTCGGATAAGAAAATTTGGATTCTTCCTTTGTTGTTGGCATTTCTTTCTCTAGTTCTGTACTTTAGGTGATTTATATAGTCAACCTGATTGTTAAGGGATGGACATATGTGACTCATCGAGACGCTAATGACTCTCTATGTTGATATGGGTAACTCAAGACGTCAATTATTCCATGCCTATAACAATTTAAATTTACGGCTATTATTTTTTTAGTTCGTGCATACTTATGTATGGGTATCAACCTAGGGCACCTATTGATATCGGTCTTAAGGACATCGAGCTTGATGCATCTAGGGATTTCTTGCATGATATGTAGGAAATACTACTGACCGAAGCTCGGGATTCTATCAGGAGTGCTCATGATAGGGCACGATTTTATGCTGATAGGGGACGCTCATCTCGGTCTTTTAAACCAGGAGCGTTGGTTTATTTTAATGTTCCTAAAGATTTTTAGACTTTCTCAATGGGAAAATGCTCAAATTTATCTCCTAGATATTGTGGTCCATTTTCGAGTTATACATCGGATTGGCACGGTTGCGTTTGAACTTAAAACTACCTCCACATGTTAGAGTTCATCCAATCTTTCATATCAATAGGTTGAAAGGGAAACTGGGAGGTGAGGATAACACAGTTACTCCTCAAGAACTCGTTGAAGTCAAAAATTTATCCTATCTTCCACATGAACCTGATAAGGTTCTTGAATTCAGGGAAAGGAAACTTTGTAGTTGACTAATCCCTGAGGATGAATTAGGTGGAAAGATAGGGAAATTGAGGATTCGACTTGGGGGTCAGTTGAGATTGTTCAGCGTAGTTCTCCTTCTTTTCATTGCAAGAGTGCAATGTTTTGAGAGAGGGGAAGTATGTTATATGTACATTATGTGTACCATGTTATATACACATTATGTGTGCATATACTAGGAGGCTAACCCACATTAGGCTTGTGAGCATGGGAGCATGGGAACAAGCTCTAGTGGAGCATGGGTTAGGACTAACCTTAAGGGTTAAGGTTAGGGTCAGGCATCCAAGGGTCACACATGGGAAATGGAAAGTCAAGAGTCACTTGAGGGCCCTCCTATATAATAGGTTTAATGGGGCACACTCAAGGGAGCTTGGGGGCTTAGGGGCTTGGAGGCTTATGCTATGGTCTCTTGTGTAGAGGTCCATATCTACTCATCTACCATTTCACACTATAGCTACATGCTATTGGATTGGAGTTATACCTCTTGATGGTATGGGACATCAAGGTAGAGGTATGATGTCATTTCATTTATAATTCATGTGTGCATCCCTTGGGCTTGGGGGTGGTTGGGTGGTTGAGTTTATGCCTAATTTATGCATGTTTATGCATAACAATTATCTAGAGAGATCTTAGGGTTTTAACAGTATGTATGTACATGTACGTATGAGTACGTGTACGTGAAATCCATTGAAACCATACATGCCACAATTGGAAGATATGTGTAAGTGTGTGTGCGCCTATGAATGCATGTGTGCATGTCACATCACATGTAAATATGTGTCTGTGTATGCGCACGCACCCATAATATCCATAGATACTAGTCACACTCATACATATATGTATACATTGTCCTCAACTTGCCAAACTAATATATAAAAACATCGTGATTGCCATATATATCCATATAGAAGCTTCTAGCAATATAAACCCATAAAATGATGAGTATCTTAACACACATGAACACAACCTCAAAACAATCATCAGACAATAGAATTCTCTCTCCTTGGTAGCCTATATCGCGCACCTTCATCTGGCAAAATGTATGCCATAAAAAATATTAGCATTGAAAATATAACCCTCGTAGAAAAAAGTTGGATAAAGATAAAAGCTTACAAAACTCATTTAGTGGATCAATATTTAAGGCGAACGGCGTTTGAACAGGCTTGTAAACAGCAAATCGAAATATTCTGTATTGTCCGGTGCCTATGTACCGAAAATTTAACTTATCAGGCTTTTCATAATCCACAGACATTACACCTACATGAAGCTGATCTGCAACCTTCTACAATCGTAGATTGTAAATTCCTAGGAGCCCAAAGCTCTCGTCCTGTAAACTGTCTCGACCATACAAACCCAACAATAATCTTGGTTCTAAAAAGTGAAGATATTCCCTATTGCAAATAAATGTTTCAATAAAAATATAAATTAATCAAACAAAACACAAAAGCTACATAAAAAGAAAGTTTATATATATACCATAAAACACCAGTGCTCTCTAACAGTTTAATAATTAGAGAAGCTGTTGCTTGGCCTTCTCAAAATGGAGGATCTACAATCCATGAATATCAAATAAATCTTGAAAAACAATAATACCTGAATTATAGCAAACGTCTAAAACATTTATCTTCAATTTCTTGTCCATCACCATAAACGAACGAAAATAATCTCCTTGCCACATCCAATATGTCCCTAATATCAAATATAACACACACTCTCTCTCTATATATATACATATATATACATACACACACACACACAATATTTCTACTTCTATCACCTTTGAGTTAAATTGCTTACATATAAATCTGGTACCATTACAAAATAAAAAAATGCACTCTCTCTCTCTCTCTCTCTCTCTCTCTCTCTCTCTCACGCACACATACAAATACACACATACACACTTTTTCTTAAACCCTGAAACAACACACATACACACATACACTATTTCTTAAACCCTGAAACAACACACACATACATACATATACTATTCACTAACTTTTAAAATTAATAAAACTATTCAAAATATACACTCTCTATTTCTCTCTCTCTCTCTCTCTCTCTCTCTCTCTCTCTCCCTCTCACACACACACAAACTATGTCAAAAAAACCCACACACACGCATAAAATACACACACAATCTCTCCCTCTCTCTCTCTCTCTCTCACACACACACACTATTTCAAAAACCCTCAAACACACACACTCTATTCACTACCTTTAAAAATTAATAAAACTTTCAAAGGGCACACACACACACACACACACACATAATTTCAAAAACACACACATACACCCATAAAAAACACACACTCTCTCTCTCTCTCTCTCTCTCTCTCTCTCTCTCTCTCACACACACACACACACACATACACACAATTTTAAAAATCCTCAAACACACACACACACACACACTCTATTCACTAACTTTTAAAATTAATAAAACTTTCAAAAATCCTCAAACTATTCACAAATCTAAATCGTTCATCATAAAACTTTTAAAAACACTTTCAACATATTAAAAAACACACACTCACCTACAAAATACACTCTCTCTCTTTCTCTCTCTCTCTCACTCTCACGCTCACACACACACTCTCTCTCTCTCTCTCTGACACACTCTCTCACGCTCACACACACACTCTCTCTCTCTCTCACACACATTATTCATAAACTTTTATAATTAATAAAACTTTCAAAATACATACTCTCGCTCTATCTCTCTCTCTCTCACACACACAAACACACACTTTTTCAAAAACCCACACACACACCCATAAAATACACACACACTCTCTCTCTTTCTCTCTCGTTCTCTCTCTCTCTCTCTCTCTCTCTCTCTCTCTCACACACACACACACACTCACTCACTCACTTTCAAAAACCCTCAAACAACACACACATACTATTCACTATCTTTTTAAATCAATAAAACTTTCATTCATGAAATGAACACATATACTATTCACTAACCCGTAAAGGAGGGGAGGGAGGTGATGCGGCTGCATGATGCAGGGAGGGGAGCCAGGCGGCGCAGACCAACACGGCTGCATGTAAGGAGGGGAGGCCAAACCACCAAGCTTACCGCCAACGCGGCTGCATGCAAGGACACCATGGAACCCGTCGAGGAGGGGAGGGAAGTGACGCGGCTGCATGCAAGGAGGGGAGCGAGCGCAGACCAACGCGAAGGAGGGGAGGCCAAACAGCCAAGCTCTCGGCCAACACTGCCGCATGCAGACCAACACAGGACAAACAACCAATCTCTCTCTCTCTCTCTCTCTCTCACACACACACACACAGAGAAACACGGGCTGGTTGCATGCAACCAATCTCTCTCTCTCTCTCTCTCTCTCTCTCTCTCTCACACACACACACACACACACACACACCCCCACACACACACGACGCAAGGTTCTAGAACACCATCGAAGAAAGAGTTGGGCGCAAGGAATGCGGGCTTACCGTGGTGGACGACACCGAGGAGGGGAGGTGCGCTACAGTAGACCAAGGAGGGGAGGCGCGCTACCGCAGACCGAGGAGGGCAGGGGAGGAACACCTGCATCACAACCAACAAGAATAGTAGGTGAGAGAGAGAAAATGAGGTGAGAGAGAGAGAGAGAGAGAGAGAGAGAGAGAGAGAGAGAGAATGAGAGAGGAGAGAGAGGCATGGCTCACCAGCCGCACACAGCAAAGAACGCTCGCACACTCGCACAGAAACTCTCTCACATAGATTTTTGAAACTCTCCCCCCGCCACATTGAAGGTATGGCGGCTGCATGCACTGCCCACCATGCAACCTGTGGGTCAGAGAGGTGGAGGGGCGGAGTCTGGACCTGCATGTTTGAAGGAGGAGGTGGCCCTGCAACGTGCGCGAGTGACAGAGACGTCGTGGACCTACAACCTGCAGAGGAGGCGGCTGCATGAAAGAAGGCGGCACACCCCCCAAAGAGTTTGCCACGTGGAGGGGGTGCACAAGCCCAGTTAAGAATAGATAGAAGATATGTTAAAAGTGTATAAATTGTTTACATTTTACCATTAAACTTTCTGCAAACCCCAAATTGAATGTGACACGAGACGTAGCATCAGAACAAAACGTACTACAATTACTTCAGCCGCTGATATGTAAAGAGAGGGGAAGAGAAAGGGAGACTGTGATCTGAAGAGAGAGAGAGAGAGAGAGGTTGCGCTTCAACTGATCCGAAAAGAAAGAGATAGGTTTCACATTGATTTCGATTTTTTTGAAGTGTTCAATAAATTTTTTACTGATATCACCGCCCATGCGTGGAACCAGCAAAGTGGATATCATGATAGTGGATCCTAGCATCACAATGTAGTGCTGAAACCCTAACAATATTGCCTTAGCTGCAACAAAAACACCAAAAAGAACAAACAAAACATTTATATCATATACGACATAAACTGCGAATGTTGTGGGAGTCGTGCAGAAGGATTTAAAAAATCTTAAATGATAAACGAAATGCCCTCGGCCTACTAGCGGCGCACCAAGCACTGGCAGGCAGCCGATTGCCGGCTTTTAGTTTCCGTTGATTTGTTGCCGGTTTTTAATTCCTGACAGGGCGGGGGCGGATTGGACGGCCCAGATTGCCGCTGCTGCGCCGTTTTTCAACCCACTCTCACGACGTGACATTTTTCACGGCCTGGGCAGCGACCAAGCCTGGACAGGTTTTTTTAACACTGACTCTGCGCATGCAAGCACACATGCCAGCGAGTGGTTGCCTTGTTTCTGGCCTGCCTTTAGGAGTTTTCAGAAGGCACACTTTTGGTCAATCTAACCTTTTCTATATCAATGATCAGCTGCTGTTGCTAATCGAACATGTTATAGTCATCATGTTCCTTGCTGGATGATATTTTCCTTGAGTCCTCAGTTGTGCTAATGTATAGGATAGAGTAACCGACCAATTACCCTGAAGGTCCTCGAATGTACTCGAATCCTCTCTTCTCCTCTTTTTAAAGGTACAGAAACTTAAAAAAGAATGAATTAGCTAAGGAAATGTACAACTTCCACACAGAATGCAAAGGTGGTTTTTTCCTTCTTCTTCTTCTTCCTTACAATAAGAAAGGATCATGATGTTTGGTCTACTCCAATCTCAGCCAGTCTCATGAAGACAAGTTCCATTGTCGGGCGTCCTGCAGGGTTCTCTCTCACACACTCACAAGCAATAGTGAAGTAAGCTGCAACTTGCTCATATGGGGGAGGTGCTTGCTCCTTCAAAACAGGGTCAAGAAGCTGCAATTCATGGCCTTCTTCATTCAATTGGCGAGCCCATTTGACCAAAGTCCTCAAATTCCTCTCTTTCACACTCAGATTGGGTCTCCTCCCTGTGGCAAGCTCAAGCAAGACCATGCCAAAACTATATACATCGGCCTGCCTAGTTGCACTTAGTGTAGTAGAGTATTCAGGTGCCATATAGCCCAGTGTCCCAGCAGCTTCAGTGCTCACATGAGAAACCAAAGGATCCATGTTCCTTGCCAGGCCAAAATCAGCTATATGAGCCTCAAACCCTCTCCCCAATAATATATTGCTTGATTTGACATCTCTATGTATTACATGCGGATTGCATTCATGATGTAAATAAGCCAACCCACTAGCTGCCCCTTGTGCTATCCTTAGCCTTAGGTTCCAATTCAACATTTTGGGACCTTCTTTCTTCTCATGTAGCCATGTATCTAAACTCCCATTTTCAATAAATTCATACACAAGCACTCTGTCATCCCCCACCGTGCAATAGGCCAAAAGCTCTACCAAATTGGGGTGCTTTATCTTGCCTAATGTCTCCATTTCTGCCTCAAATTCTCTCTTCCCTTGCATCCCATCGGTGGAGAGCTTCTTCACTGCCACAGCTCTGCCATCAGGCAAAGTGGCATGGAACACAAGCCCAAACCCACCATCTCCAATTACCCTGCCTTTATCAAAATCATCTGTGGCCCTAACAAGGATCTGCATACTAATGCATTGTATGTTTGGATCAAACATCCTGCTGCTGTGACATTTCCTCAAGCTGGATAGTTTTTCTGCATGTGCTGCATGCCCATGGAGCCTCCGGTGGCGCCACACCCCAAACTTCAGACGGCATAAAACCAGAATGCCCAATATAAGCATAGCAACACCAAAAACCCCCACTCCAGTGAGAATTCTCTTTCTGGAACCTTGCCCTTCTCGTAGAAACCGACGAAACAAGGCACCTTCCTGCATGTCCTTAGATGGTACATCACGATGTAATACATAAAGGGATGTGGAAACCAGCCCTGCAAGATAATTGGAAGTCAAATTCACGTAGTGCAGGCCTGTATTGGTGCTTGCAAGCAAGCATTGAGTGTATCCCTTCATCATATGGCTTTTGAGGTCAGGAAATCTCTGCTTGAAACTATTGTCTAGGACCCATCTTCATATCCAGCTCTCTGATGAAATATTAAGGCTTCCTCCAAGGCAATAGTTGAATGAAGCTCCATGATGGGTTATGCCTTTAACCTGTTTCTGGAGAGATCAAGAATCTGACGATGCCTTAATCCTCCAATCTCAGCTGGGATGAACCCATTTGGAAGCTGATGACAACGATCGTGCTGCTGGTAATGATGTAGAAATCCTTATTCTTCTTGCGAACATAAAAGTGACAGGCAAGGTTGCCCAAATACCAGTCAGGGATTCTTCTTAGGCATGTAAAAAATTGACTGTTATCCGTGTACAGTCATACAGACCCTTGACTCATCCAAGTGCTTCGCTTCTGATACATGCATTCACTATTGTTACAACCTTGGTTAATCCGGAAAATTAAGCACAACGGGAAGTGCAATCCTGACCTAATGAGAGTCCAGTCACAAAGGAGCAGAAAACCATGGATCTGCATCCCCAAAAAAAACTACCTTCGCCACTGGCATCAAAAGGGTACATAATCCCATCATGGGCATTGGGCACCCAAAAGCAAATGCAAATTTCTCAAGAGCTCAATTTCTGATGCTCAGAATACAATTCATGGGCACCCAAAAGCAGGTGCTAAGAGCTCGTTCGGAGCAGCACCCAAGAGCAGGTGCAGGTTTTTTTGGCTTGCGAATGGGCACCCAATAATAACAGGTCCAATTCCTGACTTAGTAATGAGCTGACTTCAGTCGTCGACAGTAGAAAAAGATGAGTGATAGTTATCCATCCGCAGTGACTCTTTCACATGATTTCCCATTTCCCATTTATCCCGCGGCCCGCCTTCTACTTTTTGACGGGCCCGCTTTTATTTCAGAAAAAATAAAATAAAATCAGTGACTGCATTTTTTAGCATTTTGGCCGTAAAATACTTGTAAAATTTTGAAATGCCCGTCAAAAATTACATTAAAAATACAAAAAAAACTTACTATATTTTACCAAACCCGTCAATTTCGAAGGGCTCAAAAGTCAAGCCTACATGGCACTCATGAGACCTCGCCTAAGCCTAGCCTGGGGGGCGAGTGTGGGCTCGGGGAAAGATAACCTTGCAAGTCTGCACGAAAAGTCCCTTCTTGTATATTTTCCACAAACATTGTCCTAGACTTTGTTTTCAAGGTTAAATTTTCGTTGTTGAAGCATCTTTAATTTCTTACTAGTTTTGTACCCACGTTGCTGCAGCACTACCCCTATCCATGCACAATCTGCCCTACCCTTACACTTCTGCCATGTGGCTAGAGAGAGGAGATCCACGTGTTATAGCTCTTGAAATAGCATGAGTCATAGTGTAGAGATTTGGGGGCCGCCAAGAGGAAATTTAAAGTTGGATTGAGACGACACATTAGAGCCAAAGTAAATATGTTCAATCCTCATTCTTTGAGCTCTACTATTTCCTTGGCTCTTAACTTTAAATAGAAAAATGGTGTTCCAAAGGAAGCTAGGGTTACTCAAGAGCTTCGTCCATCTAAATTTCAAAAGTATGTTCCTACTTCTAAATCTTTTGACAGGTTTCAAGGTTCGAACTACAACTTCTAAATCTTTTGACAGGTTTCAAGGTTCGAACTACAACTTCTAAATCTTTTGACAAGTTTCGAGGTTCAAACCACAACTTCAATCGATTCAACAATAGGAAGAGCAATGATTCAAAAGCTAAATTTGAAGAGAATACTTCCAAGGTAAGCCTTGAGCAAATGCTTTTCCAACATCTCTCTCATCATGACCCTTGTACATACAATTTGGGTATCGTGCATGAAGGGTTAAGTATTGGAAAGGGGTTTGCAAAGGGGTAGGCTAGAGGGTTCACAATAGGGAGAGGAGGGTGTAGTATGGGTTTTTTGCATGTGAGGCTAAGAGGGCAACAAGCCTCTGTGTTAGAATCGTCTGATCTATTTTCCACACAAAGGCTTTCCACGAAGAGGAGACAAAGGGAAGGTGCGCATGGGGTTTAGCACATAGGTGAGGGGACGGATGAAGATGAAGATGAAGATGAAGATGAAGAGTGCAATGCTTTCTTACCTGTTTTAAGGTAGTGCCCCTAGAGTATTATTAAATTAATACTCTAAGGTCGTGCCCTTTGTGTATTAATAATAAATTAATACACAAATTCAATTGGAGTGAATAAGAAAAATTCAATTGGAGTGAATAAATTAATACACAAATTCAATTGGAGTGAATAAGAAAAATTATGAAAGGGTTTCCCTATTTATGTGCAACTCGGCTTACTTTAAACCTGGCTTTTGCAATTTGATTGCCCTTCTCTCTCTCTTGTCCTTTCATTTTACCCCCTTAAAAAAAAGGTTTATTTGTGTTTTTTCATTTAAAACAAAACAAAAAACTATTCCATACTCTCTCTCTATATGTCTCTCTCTTTAAATATATATATGCTAATATATACACATACCAACCGTTGTACATGCTCTCTCTCTCTCTCTCTCTCTCTCTCTCTCTCTCTCTCTCTCTTCGCATTTAAAACAAAAAAAAATATTTTTTTCAACTAATTCTTCTTCTTCTTCTTCTTCTTCTCTCTCTCTCTCTCTTCACATTTAAAACAAAAAAATATATTTTTTTCAACTAATTCTTCTTCTTCTTCTTCTTCTTCTTCTTCTCTCTCTCTCTCTCTCTCTCTCTCTCTCTCTCTCTCTCTATATATATATATATATATATACTAAATTTGCACACACACACACCAACCATTGTATAGACTCTCTCTCTCTCTCTCTCTCTCTCTCTCTCTCTCTCTCTCTCTCTCTCTTGTTCTTTTTTATTTTCCCATTTATAATAAATGAATAAACTAATTCTACATCTCTCGCTCTTTTTTTTCATTTAAAACAAAGCAAAAAAACATTTCATTTAAACTAATTCTTCTTCTTCTTCTTCTTCTTCTTCTTCTTCTCTCTCTCTCTCTCTCTCTCTCTCTCTCTCTCTCTCTCTCTCTCTCTCTCTCTTAAAAAGGCTCATTCTTTTCTTCTCATTTAAAGCAACACAAAAAACATTTTTGTTTAACTCACTTTACTTGTGTGTGTGTGTGTGTGTGTGTGTGTAGATTTCTAGGTGCATGGTTCTCTATAGGTTTTGGGCATGCACGGTTGCTGGGTAGTTGGGAAGTCGCCACATGGTAGCTCTCTTTCTCTCTCTTGCTCTCTCTACCCACCCCCACATCATAGCTCTCACCACCATTTTATACATGCCTCTCCCACTACTTCTTTCATCCACATGTGGCAATCTACTGCCAAGCCACCTTGTAGCTCCATATCGATAACTATTTTTATGATGACATATGCCGAGCAACACGCTCTCGTCTTAAGCATAAGGTATGAATTGAGCAAACCATGGAGCACCATGCATAATGGATTTCTCAACACCTAACCCAATGCCAAAAATGGGAGTTCTACGCTTAGAAAGAGGATGCATTAAATGGACTCTTCTTAAGGCCAAACTATAAAGAGTCTTGGAGGAAACTCTAAGAGCATTGCCCCCCCCCCCCCCCATTCAGCTTCCCAGACACATGGCACTCGTAAGCACTCTCCCTCTATCACATCCCCCATCAACCACCTCTACCCCCACCACCAAATCCCCACTCTACCACCTCCACCTTCTTCCCAACGGGCATGGCCCTCATCCATTAGGGGAATTTTGGGCTCATTTTTAGGGGAATTTTGGGCTCATTTTTGGGCCCTCTAAGGAATGCCACATCATAAAAAATGGGGCCATGGTAATTTTTTTGTAAATCAACTCCAATTTTTTCAGAGGTTGCATATATAGAATCTACTCTTCAAGATATTTCCATTGATATATAACATGATGGGGTTTGGACTTGACCCATGGAAGATGTACAAAAAGTATGTTCAAAAGTGATGATGTTGACCGTTACGGTAGCCTTTAATCTTGATTTTGAGGAAAATGGTATATCTTGAGCTTAGCAACTCCAAATATTTCGGAGTTTGAAATTATAAGATCTACTTTTCATGATCTTTCTAATGATATGTCATATGATGGGGTTTTAACATAAGGTAAAATATGTTCACTTCAACCTCGATTTTCAAGGTAAAGATGGCAAAAAATCCCTTAGAGGGCCCAAAAATGAGCCCAAATTTCTCCTAATGTTCACCCTCTGTGCCATCATCAAGGAGGGTAGGTAATGGTTTTCAATACCTCCCACCCCTTCACATCCAGATTGAGCTTCACATATAGAGGGGATGTGTCAATTATGCCACATAGGGGTTGAGATAGAGGAGCATTACATATGTTGTTTCCTAGTATGATATGAGATCTCCAGGAGGTTTTATTGTCCTTTCCATGAGGGATTTGCCCCAGTTTCTAGGATTATTGACTTCTCGAACCAACGCTTAGGTCTCTTCCCTAGCTCCATAGGACCATTTTCTTGAGAGAGCTTTAGCCGAGCCACCTCCCTCGCGAGATGACAAGTAACCGTCTCACCAGCTACCTAAGAGGAGGAGGAAACCCATACAATGGATCTTGTGGAGCCATCTCGATAGGAAGACCGCCTCTCCCAAGAGTAGTTACCTCGAACCGGGGCCTTCACATTCTAGCAAGAGGAGTTATCCGATTGACTTTGAATTCCACTAGCATGTCCCCGATGCCCCAATCCCTCGAACGCCTAATCATGAACCCCTCATGTTAGAAATCTTTCCAACCATTAGGAAAAATGATTAATCTTCCAAAGACAATTCAGCTTAAACATAAATGTGCAACAAATTAAAATGTGAAGCATAGCTTAGGATAAACAAATTGCATGGAAGAGTAAACATCACCATCGACACAAATTGGGTTAAATCTCCCCCCTCATATGTGTAGCTCCTTTCATAATTGTAGGTTAGAGGGCTACAAACGTTGAAGACCTAAGCTACAAGCGATCAAACAGATCCATGGTTGTGTAGAGAGAGAACATCAAATAGTAGAGAGAGTAGATTTTCACGATACAATGATTTTATTGATGTTATGAAAGCTCCACCAAGTACATGCTTTTATAGGCAAGTAGCCTTATCTTTTGACTCAATCAAACCAACTAGGTGACTGACATTGCATGGCCATTGACATCATTGCTTACATCACACACACATAATATCTTATCCACATAAGGGTGGGTTCACACACATAAGCAAACTTACACATACTAGTGCACTCATAAGGAGTGTTCACATGTAGTTACGCACTTTGGCTACATGTTTCCCCTTTGGATTTGGAACCCATACAATTATAAATGATGGGAGAACATATGTTGTCTTAAAAAACCCCCTTACAATAGATGTTCAAATGCCTAGAGAATGATACAATGCTAGATACACAGATGTTCTAAACAATGATACATATCTAGATACGTCAAAGACATAGTACCCATAGTATTGATATAAATCCTAGTTGAAGGTTTCCTTTTTAATGTTAGGCCAAGAGGTCCTTGGTAGCAAGAGTAGCCTAAAAACCATGATGGTTGTGGGTTGGGCGCTGTACATAGCTTTCCAAGTAGATGTGTTCGATGAAGTCCATTTTGATGATGGTCGAAGAAAACCATCTAGAAAACCCATGTGTACTGGCCTTTGGGTGGTGCTAAAGTGTAGGTCCACAGTCATATACAAAAGATTGTGTATATCCATGTGAATTGGTGCTTGAATATAACACCAAAGGAATAAAGTAACCTTTGATTTTTGACTTTAGGATTTTGAAATCGTAATCATGAAGTGTAACCTTTTATTTGGTAGAGAGAGGCTGACCAAACGTTGGCAGCATCAACAATTGATCTTTAGGATTTTGGAATCATAATCATGAAGAGTAACCTTTTATTTTGTAAAGAGAGGCTGACCAAACGTTGGCAGCAGCAACAATTGATGACGACAGCGATGGGGGCTGAGAGGGTTTGTTAGGAGGTAGGGTCTCAACCTCAACCCTATCTCGGTTGATTGGCCAAGCACTAACGATGGCAGACGATGTCTTGGGGATGATGGCTCAACCTTGAACATTGGATGCACTAATGGTTGGTCTCCTTTAGGGCTGTGGTGTCACCGGGAGGTAGTAGTGTTGGACATGTATGTACTCTCAGGCTTAAGGCGGGGCACAAGGGATGCAATGACCAAGGAGGAGCAAGTTTGCACGGCAGTAAGCAGACACGTGCAAGAGGATGTTGAAGAGTGCTTGGCGGGCTGTAAACTTGTAAGGCTCACGAGAAGGTCCAAGGCGGAGAGACCAAGAGAAACAGGGAAGGGCCAAAATGGTACAACAATTAGCTCATGGAGCTATAAGCGGGGCAGGTCAATAGCGGGGGCGGAGAAGAAGAGGAGTTGTTCGCTGTGGAAAGATTGCCAAAGCTCAGCCATGAAGGGTCATCACAAAGCTCTGATACCAATTGTAAGGTAGAGGGCTACAAAGGTTGAAGACCTAAGCTACAAGGGATCAAACACATCCATGGTTCTGTAGAGAGAGAATATCAAATAGTAGAAAGAGAGTAGATTTGAATGATACAATGATTGGATTGATGTAGAGAGAGAATATCAAATAGTAGAAAGAGAGTAGATTTGAATGATACAATGATTGGATTGATGTTATGATAGCTCCACCAATTACATGCTTTTATAGGCAAGTAGCCTTATCTTTTGACTTAATCAAACCAACTCTAAAACCATTGGTACCTCCAAAGGAGGGCGGCAATAAGGCAAGGGCTACCTTGAGAAGTCATAGGCCCACCAAGATAATAACTCCTTATCCCACTTATCATGAATCATCAAAGAGGTCCAAATTCGGGTTAAGCATGAGGAGCTAATGCTAAATGAGACATTCACATGTAAAGAGAGTGTTTGAATAAGAGTTTGAAGATAAGAGAATGGCAATGACACAAAATGCTCAATTGAGGAGGCTTCATTTATTTATTTGAAAGGGAGAGGAGGCTCCTTTTATAGCTGGAGAATCACCCTCTCTTCCATTGTTACAAATTACAACATAAAAATCTTCAACCCTTCAGTGACATAAGGGTAGATGTCACCATCAATTGTCCTCTTAGGCTAAGTCTTCTATTGATTATTAAATTGAAGACTTTTTTACTTTGAAAGTGTGATGAGATAATAACCAAGTCTAAGTGGCATGTAGGTGGAGATCCCACTTACACATGGCGGAATTCTCCTCTTCCATGTAGGTATTCTAGAAGAATCTTTCCCAATTATGCACCTACACACACTCCTCCACATGCCTTCCACACTCCCCAACTTGTAGCCTTATGGTGAATACTATATTAATAATACAATAAAAATCCATGTGAGCATGAAGGCCCACTTTTATTTTCCACATCACTAGCCTATCTACCATACCAAAGTATACTTGTGGCATTTACAATGTGTGCACCCTAAATCAAGTAAAACCATTATATTTGAAGATAGAATGTTGTTATCAGTGTAGCCGCCAAGCCGCCGCATCACCACGTTGTTATTCCATTGTGGGCGCCACAATCTTCTTGGATAAGCTTCCACCTTATTACCATTGAGAAACCATCAAAATATATACAAAATTGAAAATGAAAGATATCAATTTTTCATGTCACATATTTTTCCCCCTAGCAGATCCTCCATGTTTATCTTGGGGGTCTGCTGGCCATGGTACTCGAGGGTAAAATATCTTTAGCCGATACTCATTGGCACGTCCGGGAACCTCCTAGGGCCACTTGCGTCCTCTAGAAGATAGGTGTTATTTTTGAACTTTTGCTTTATCCTGAAGGGGCCTTCCCAGCGTCGAAGAAGCTTCTTATCTAGCCGTTTCTCCACACGGCCATCATAAGCTTCCTTGCTTGAGTTCTGGCTTCTTCTTCTTCTTCTTCTTCTTCTTTGTGAGAGTGTCATGCCTTACCTTGCGCCGTTGTTGTGCAGCCTCCAAATTTTGAAGTGCCTGAAGTCGCCTTTCATCCAAGGTCTCCAGTTGTACTAGGCGTTGGGCATGTGCTTCTTCTTCATTATTCAAACGTGTAAAAGATGTGCGAAGGCTTGTGATTTCCAATTCTATTGGCAAAATAGCCTCCATTCCATAAGCTAACTGAAAAGGTGTGAAACCAAGAGAGAGTTTGTGAGTTGTCCTATAGGCCCACAGGACCTCTGGCAACAAATGCACATCCCACTTTCTCTTCATAGTATCCACAAGCTTAGACAAAGATCCACAAAGCAGTCCATTAGTTTTTCTACTAAACCATTACATTAAACCATTACATTGGGGATAATAGGGAGTTGACATAGCATGCTTTATTTTTAATTTCTGCACCAAAGCTTCAATCAAGTCATTCCTGCTGAAAGACCTCCCCCCATCCGTAAGGATTTCTAATGGGCACCCAAATCAGGCACATATGTATTCCCTGAGAAAGGATGCCACAGCCACTGCTTTATTATTGACCATGGCCTTTGCTTCTGCCCACCTTGTTGCATAATGTGTGGCCACCAATATGTAATACTTTCCATGTGAGGAACGAGGAAGTGGGCCCACAAAATCTAATCCCCACCTTTCAAATGGACCATATGCTGGGATAGGGTTTAAGGGTCCGGGAACCAATTGCTTATGCCCATATGCTTGGCATACTTCACAGCTCCTGCACCACTCATAGACATCCTTGCTGAGTTGAGGCCAATAATATCCTGTGTTAAGGATCCTCTGAGTTGTGCTGGATGAGGCAAAGTGACCTGAACATTCATGACATAATTCCATAATCCTTTTAGATTCTTCCAGGCTCACTACCCTCCTAAGAATCTTATCCTTACCTTGATTGTAAAGAACATCCCCTAGAATTGTGTAAGGATGAGCTTTCCTTGTAAGCCTTTGCTTCTGTTGAGGATTCAATCCAAGAGGGAAGTATCCTGTATCTAAATAGTGTTGAATATCTTGGAGCTCATGCCAACCTGTATCCATTAATGCAAGAATAGCTACTTTGAAAGAAGCCAAAGTTTTAGTAGCAATTCATCAGCCTTTTGATTATCCTTCCTGTTAACATGCATAAATTTACAAAACTCAAAAGCTTCTTTTAACTCCATTGCCCTTTTATACAATTCTTGGAGATTAGGACTCCTGTATTCTCCTTTCATTTGTCGGATGACCAATTGCGAATCTCCTTTAACCTCTACCTCTTTAATTCCATCTTTTATGCAATCTTCTAATCCCCAAATTAATGCATTGTACTCAGCCACATTATTTGATATAGCCTTTGGAAATTTCCTACCCTTGGCCCATACCTCTTTTCCTTCTGGATCAAATAAAACTATCCCCCGTCCCACATTGCTTGGAAAGGCTAAAGGCTCCATCAAAATGCATAGTGAAAGCAGTTGGTGGTGTCTCCAAATCTTCATATACTTCTTCCTTTGTTCCTGTTCCTTCTTCCTCTTCCTTCCTTGTCAAAAAATCTGCAAGAGAGGTCCTAGTGGTGTTTTCTGTAATAAAAGTGAAAGAGAATTCTTGAAGCTCACAAATCCACTTTGCAAACTTCCCTCCTGCAGGATTGGGTTTGCGGACCAAGAATTGTAAAGAAGGTTGAGATGTGAGGAAGACAAAAGGGCAAGGTAATAAGTATGACTGAACTTCTTTACTGCAAAAACAAGAGACAAACCACCTTTCTCCATTTCACCATACCTCTCCTCGTCATCAGTGAGTTGTCGGCTTGCATAATACACTGGTTGCATACGCCCTTGCTCTCCCTTTTGCAAGAGTATAGCACCCACTGAATGTGATGAGACACTTGGGTTCACATAAAAATCCTCCCCCCACCTAGGAGGCTGCACAATTGGACTTTGACTCATGCATTCCTTGAGCAAACAAAAAGATTGAATTTGATCCGGCCCCCATTGGAAAGAAACGTTCTTCTTTGTTAGCAGATTTATATGATACATCTTCTCAGTAGAGAACATGTCAACAAAGAGTTGGTAATACTTTGTTTTACCCAAAATCCTCCTTACCTCCCTTACATTATTGGTAGGTGGTGGGAGGGCCACAATTTCCTGTACCTTCTCAGGATCCATCTCTATGCCTTCTTCTGAGATAACATGTCCCAAGAGAACAACCTTCCTTCGTGCTAAGCGGCATTTTCCAGAATTAAGACACCCTTTTGCATCATCAATACTTTGCAAGGCCAACCTCAACTTTTCCAAGTGATCCATGTGGCTTGAATAAATGCAAAAATCATCCAAAAAGACCCTTATAAACTTTCCCAAGTAAGGTGTAAATACCTAATTCATGAAGCGTTGAAAAGTTGCTGGTGCATTGGTCAAGCCAAATGGCATCACCCTCTAGGCATACACTCCCCAAGGGGTGATAAATGAGGTTTTCCTTTGATCTTCTTCACAAATTCGGATTTGAAAGTATCCAGAGTATCCACATCACACATTGAATACAACTCATGACCTGCAACTTGATCCAAAATCTCGTCCTGAAAGGGTAGAGGATAATAATATCTCTTTGTGCATGCATTCAGAGGGCAAAAGTCCACACACACACACACGCCATTTTTTACCCTTTTTAGGAGTGTCTACAATTGGGGAAATCCACTCTGAATTCTCTACTAGAAAAATAAATCCAGCTTCAAGTAAATTAGTTACCTCATTCTTAAGCACCTCCACTTACACTACTCATTCTTAAGCACCTCCGCTTACACTACTCCCAAACGTCTTAGCCACTACCACTGGCTTACTTTGGGGCTTGAGATCAATCTTGTGCTCTACTAGGGTAACTTGGCGTACTTGTACCTGAGATGTTGAGGCTATCTCTACTCCTCCTGGTGGGGTCGGCACACTCAAAGAAGATTGGAATGTGGACTCAATATGAAGAGTGGCCTCCTTCTTCAAAGCAATACAAAGAGCCTCTTTAAAATTAGTGGGATCTTTGCTAAGAACGTTTCCATGCAAGCGGGGATCCAAAGACATGATAAACTTGCTCATATTAAGGTGCTCCATTGTTCATCTTAAGGTGCTCCATTGCTAAAGAACTCTTTGAATATCCCAGAGAAGGTGAAAAAGAAGAAGCAACAACATGTAAAGCAGCTTGTTTCTAAAGAACTCTTTGAATATCCCAGAGAAGGTGAAAAAGAAGAAGCAACAACATGTAAAGCAGCTTGTTGATATTTGATGAACAAGGCTTCATACCTCACTGAAAAGGTAGAAACTGACTCTCCTTCGTTTTGGAAAATCTGATCCAATTGCAATAGCAAAGCATTTGGTGACTCCACTATCCCAAATCTCTCCTTCATTGCTTTGGTCAACCTTTCCCAATCATTCTTTGACTCCTCTGGCAAAGCCTCATGCCAAGCTAAGGCCACACCCTCCAAGAAATCTAGAAGTATTTCTGCCCTCTCCTTTATAGACCAACCTGTCAAGCGGCATGCTCAGTTAAACTCTCAGAGATAACTCCTCGGGTCTTCTCTTTCCGATCCTTGGAACACCAGAATGTTGAACATCATGCACCAAAAGATGAGTAGCAACAACAAGGAAAATTTACTTATTTCAAAATAACTTTTCTTTAATCATGCGGGACCTTGAGATTAAAATAGAATAATTCTAAGTAAAACCTGCCCGTCCTCATCGCCACCAAAAGATGTGACACAAAGTTGGGGTTTTGACTTCCGCCCTTCTTTGAATCAAAACACACTTGTATGAAACCTCACAGCCTCCTCACCTCTCTTTCTCTCCCTAGGTTAAGATAAAGATAAACACATCAAAGGTGAGAGCATAATTCATGGAAGGAAAGATGAAAGGCTCAGGAGAAGCAAGAATTTCTGCCAGTCTTGTAGCTCCAAACAAGAGGGCAATTCTTTGTTTGGAAGAAAATCTTCCGACTCGGGATTATGTGAACGGAAACATACGGGGAATGTTGGTAAGGTTCATCCGTTCGAATTGGGCGATTTGGACGGAATATCTTAAAGTAAAAGAATATAGCAATCACTTACAAGAGGATAAGATACATGGGATTTACTTTTTGATAAGAGATTAAGAGGAATTAATCATTATTAAGAAGAAATAATGGCCAAAAGTCTATAAAAATAGAGATACACAGAGGATTAGAATTTTAAATCCATATAGATAGTACAAAAGAGGATTACATAAGTACGTAGAGCTTAAAGAGAGCTTCGCACCTATATAAAAACTTTTGAAAACGGGCAACCGAGTGAAACGTTATGAGCATTTTTCTACAAGACTCCAAAATTCGCCTAAAAGTTAGAAACTTTGGGAGAAATTCTAATCATCAATGAAGTAAAGGATTAAGAAATTAGTTACATGAGTGGAAAGAGCATATAAAGTGCTTCCTAGCCATATGATCAATTTTAGAAACCAATACCCAAGTGATGAGTAATTACCAGTTGAAACTTGGATATTAGACCACAAAAATTGCACTTCCCTCTCTTTGCACGAAACCTCAATTTTCACATAGCCTCTTGCCTTTCATCTCCTTCATGATTCAAGCTAGAGGGTAAGGGTTAACATTGCTCAGTGAACAATCGTAAAGATTTACCTATGGTCCCCAAAGTCTTTCCACATGCTCATTACCGTGCTATGCTAAGACCATTGGTATCTCCAAAGGAGGGCGACAATAAGGCAAGGGCTACCTTGAGAAGACACAGGCCCACCAAGATAATAACTCCTTATCCCACTTATCAATGAATCATCAAAGAGGTCCAAAATTGGGTTAAGCATGAGGAGCTAATGCTAAATGAGACATTCACATGTAAAGAGAGTGTTTGAATAAGGGTTTGAAGATAAGAGAATGGCAATGACACAAAATGCTCAATTGAGAAGGCTTCATTTATTTATTTGAAAGGGAGAGGAGGGCTCCTTTTATAGGTGGAGAATCACCCTCTCTTCCATTGTTACAAATTACAACATAAAAATCTTCAACCCTTTACTGACATAAGGGTAGATGTCACCATCAATTGTCCTCTTAGGCTAAGTCTTCTCTATTGATTATTAAATTGAAGACTTTTTGACTTTGAAAGTGTGATGAGATAATAGCCAAGTCTAAGTGGCATGTAGGTGGAGTTCCACACATGGCGGAATTCTCCTCTTCCATGTAGGCATTCTAGAAGAATCTTTCACAATTATGCACCTAAGCACACTCCTCCACATGCCTTCCACTTTCCCCAACTTGTAGCCTTATGGTGAATACTATATTAATAATACAATAAAAATCCATGTGAGCATGAAGGCCCACTTTTATTTTCCACATCACTAGTCTATCTACCATACCAAAATATTTATCAAGCATACTTGTGGCATTTACAATGTGTGCACCCTAAATCAAGTAAAACCATTATATTTGAAGATAAAATGCTGTTATCAGGGTAGCTACCAAGCCACCGCATCACCATGCCATTATTCAATTGTGGGTGCCGCAATCTTCTTGGACAAGCTTTCACCTTATTAGCATTGAAAAAATATGTACCAATTTTTCATGTCACAATACTAATAATTTAACATGACATAATGGCTTCTCAGAGGCATCCCCAATTAGCCATAAAGGGCATGTGCTAACATCCCTCTTGCTCGAGTCGGCATTGTCCTCAGTTACATGTTTTCTTATATGAGTGAATAATGTCGGGACAAGGGAGGTAAAACTGCTCTAAAATCCATCTAGCCTATTCTCGTGGGGATAGTTTTTAAAAGTAAAAAAGTATCTAATGTATGTGTTTCTATTGGATTTAGTGGCGTGTTCATGATCAATAATTTTGTTTGTCTCTAAGTGTTCTTCATTATCCAAGACTTTTCATAAATAGGATGAGTAGGTATGGGTCCCCTAAATGGCCTTAACAAGACTTTTCATAAATAGGATGAGTAGGTATGGGTCCCCTAAATGGCCTTAACAAACTAATATGAAAAGAATTGTGAATTCTCCAATGGGAAGCTAGTCCTAGTCTCTATAGGTGAAGTTATTAATTTTATCTAACACCCAAAAAGGACCTTAGAATCTAGGTGCCAATTTGACAACAAGAGTCTTCTCTACACTTTTGAGTCTTCTCTTTTTTCGATCAAGAGAACATAATCTCAAGTTTCAAAGGTCATTGGCTCTCTCTTTTTGTTTGTCTGCATGATATATTTTTCTTGAGATTTTTTGATAGCTTTCTTGACTTGATCATGAATATTCTTAAAGTCCTTTATTCTTTTATGAATATATCAATGTAGAATCAATAGTATTCTTAAAGTCTTTTATGAATACATCAATGTAGATTCAATAGTATTTGAAAGATGAGTCATAGATGTAAGGTCTTACCATATGCTATCTCAAATGGTGCCTTTTTGGTAGCTAAATGAGTGGTATTGTTGTAGGTAAATTAAAGAATATGTAAATATTTATCCCAATATCTAGGTTGTGATAAAACATAAGTTCTAAGAAGATCTAAGATTTTTCTATTGGTCACTTTGTTTTGGCCATAAGATTTAGGGTGAAAAGCAATACATAAATCTATTTTATACCCAAATATTTAAACAATGTTGTCTAAAAATCACTAGAACGTTTAGAATGAATATGTGAAACAATGACTCTTGGGAAACCATGATGAATAAATATTTTCTTTAAAAATAAATGTGCAGCTTGATTAGCAATGAAGGTCTTGTTACATGTAATGAAATGTGCGTGTTTACTAAATCTATTAATAATGGTTCCCGTCTAGCTTATTGTGTTGAGGTAGTAATGCCTATGAAATACCTAGTTCCGAGCTTAAGGATTGCATTGCAAGAACGTTTGATGGAGAATGCATTAGCTGAAAGGCTAATCGATTTAGAGAAGCTTGATGAGACTAGATTAATTGCATCGCACGGACTCATGGTAGAAAAACAACGAAGAAAATATTGGTTCGACAAAAACTTAAAACAAAAAGAACTGGAAACAGTGGACTTTGTCCTCATGTATGGTGTAGGAAGCACCACGAAAAAGAAACTCAAGTACAGAGGCCTAGAACCCTTCTGAGTGTCTAAGATCACACCTCACGGGTCGATTAGAATTAAGATAATTGAGGGTGTATAAATGGAGGGTTACATCAATGGGAGCAAACTCAAAAAATATTTTGGACCACTTACCCAAGAGATTCTCTTGTAAGAACATCTCTTAAAACAACAAAAGCAGCTCACAAAGGAAAAAATCCAGCAAGCTAGCCTTCATAAGTAAGTTGGCGGTACTCCAGACAAATCAACACTCCACAAGGCATTCGTCCAGCAATGGGTCCGAAAGGATTTGCTAATGGCACAAGGTTACTACCAAGGCAATATGACAGTATAAGTGCCCAGACCCCACCTAGTGGCCACCATTGCAAACACCTCCGAATACAAAGGAAATGGTAGTAAAGGCATGCGAAACCAACTCCCAACTAAAACCAATGATCAAAGTGCACAACCACTGGTGTGGAGGAAGAAGCCAACCTAACACAATGGGTTAAATATAGCCAAAACAATACCAGTAACCACTTCGATCAAGGAGCTGGACAAGGACCTTGGTGAAGGGAGAAAAAGAAGGTCCCATAAATGGACACTTACACAAGCCCCAATCCACAGGACTTAGTAGAAAAACTGTTCAGTTGGGTGGAGGGAAGAATCAAACACTCCCACTCCCACATGCAGTTAAAACACTAGCAACAACACCTACCCAGAAGTGTCAAAGTGCCACCTTGGTTCCCATGGCAATAAGAAGATGAAGGTATCCATTAGTCACAAAATGGATATAAGGTAAAACTGGGTATCATTCACTCTTTTATATGCATATTTGAATGTCTGAGCATGAAGAAAAATAGAAGGTATCAATCTTGCACACACATGATCCAAAAACGTTCAGACCGTGAACTGGTACAAAAAGGTTCATGACGTGAACCGATCTTAAAAGGTTTATGCTGTGAACTAATCCAAAACAGTTCACGCTGTGAACTGGTGCAAAACAGTTCACACCGTGAACTGGTCCAAATGGACTAGTCCAAAGTACTTCTTCATGCCGTGAAATGGTTACTTTTTCCAAACCAATCATAGGATGACACACGGAATTCTTCATTAAGGCAGCTGCCCAGTCCAACGACTACGCCATAAATTCAAAATTATTTCCTTTTTTATCATTTTGCAATCGTCTTCCATCGTGTGCTTAAACACAATCGCACTTTCTTGCATCACATCCCTCCTCGCTTCTTCAAATTCAAATTGACAATTACATATTGAGGTGGGAGCTTGGGCCCTTCTTTGTTTTTGCTTTTCTTTTCATCTTTTCAAACTTTTATCGTAATCAATTAAACGTCTCGATTAAACAAAATCCTTGCATGTCGAATAAACGTCATGCATTTTATTATTGTTCCTTGCTCTGTGATGATCGACCATCCTTCCACTAAACTCCACTAGGTGGTCTCATCCAATCATGGGTTAATCAAATCTACAAGAAAAACAAAACATAAATACTTCACAGGGCCAAACCTGTAATTTTACGGAAATGGTAAAAACCTGCAGTCTCATGGAAATGGTCGAAAACCTGCGCTCTCACGGATTTCCATCTCACGTAAATCCATCTCACGGATTTCCGTCTCAAGGAAATCCATCTCATGAAAATAACTCTCGGATTTCTATCTCGAGAAAATCCATCCCATGGATTTCCATGTCACGGAAATCCATCTCACGAAAATAACTCACAGATTTCCGTCTCACGGAAATCCATCTCACAGATTTCCTTCTCATGAAAATCTGTCTCACGCAACTAACTCTCACAAAACTAAACCTCACAGATTTCCTTCTCACAGAAATCCATCTCACAGATTTTCTTCTCATGGAAATTAACTCTCAAACACGGCTTGCACTTTCACATTACATAATTTGACCTTTTCAATATCGCAACTAATATACCTCGTTTATTGCTCACACCCTGACAGGCTATGTGACAGCCATTTTGGATTACTAGAGACTGGCATAGTTATAGTGCCAACTCATTTAGTCGGGTTCACATTATGGACCGATCCTTGTATGTAGTAGTAGTTGAGTACTAACCCATATAGTGTGTACTTTCATCTTTATGTTATGTTACTAGAGACTGGCATAGTTATAGTGCCAACTCATTTAGTCGGGTTCACATTATGGACCAATCCTTGTATGTTGTAGTAGTTGAGTACTAACCCATATAGTGTGTACTCTCATCTTTATGTTATGTTACTTGAGTAGAGAAGAAGAAGACAGAAGAAAATTCAGCTATTCATCGCTCTCGCGTGTCTTGCTCTCTCTTGTGTGTGTGTGTGTGTTTGCTTGCTAGGGTTTGAATCTCTCCCTCTCCCCCACATTCTCTTTATGGTATCAGAGCCTGGTTCGTGTGAGAGCTAAGGAGGCAAGTAAGAGGCAAGAACAAGCAAGGAAGGAAGCGGTACTACATGGGTAATAGCACCATCATCTCTTTCCCCTTCTTGGTGTAGGTACAACACCCCCTCAGTAGCTCTGGGAGCTACACATCTCCGATTGAGGAGATGTCTTCACGGGAGCGGAGCTATAGGGCAGGTATATTATCCTACTCGATAGCATTTCTTCAGCCACATTCGCATTTCGGGCGCGTTTTACGAGTCCTGTTTCATCAATACAGGGTATTTTTGGTAATTTTCTGAAAGTTCTGGTAGAGAACTGTTTCTACTCGAAATCTGGTTATTGCAGTGCAGTAGTGCATTTTGGAAGTGCAGACAGGGTTTGCACATGTATTGTTGATATTGGTTGTATGTACATGTATTCTCGTCATATTTGGTGACGAGAGTACATGTGCAAACAGGGTTTGCACATGTATTGTTGATACTGGTTGTATGTACATGTACTCTCGTCACATTTGGTGACACACAGGCTGTGCTGAAGTACCGATGCTGCAACAGCTACAAGAGATACTGTTGTATTATAGGTTGCATCAGAAGTTGTTTGTTTGCAAGTTATTTGATTTGCTACTGTAGGAAAACATGTCTAATGGAATTAATTAGATTGTTAGTGAGAAGTTGGATAAGAATAACTTTCCATGCCTGGAAGTTCAGAATGACTAGTTTCCTAATGGGTAAATGATTTTGGGATTATGTAGAAGGAGACAATGAGGAGCCTCCAGAGTTATCTGAGGAGAATGCCACTCCTACAGATATAAAGGCATTCAAGGATTGGAATCAGGGTGCAAGAAAAGTCATGTACTTGTTTTCAATTAGTGTCACAGACACTATGAATAGGACACATACAGGATTCAAACACTCCAGTAATTGCATGGCAGAATTTGGTTTAGATGTTCCAGACTAACACAAAGGTAAGGAAGTTGCAGTTAAAGCAAGAGTTGCATACTGTGGAAAAGAAAAGCATGTCCATCAATGAATATACCTTAAAGATCAAGGGCATTGTTGAATCCCTTGGGTCTTTCAATGTATCAATGGAGGATGATGATTTGGTGAGTGTCTGTCTGAATGGGGTTGGCAAAGAGTATTAGCCATTCAAGACCTCCATTGTAGTTAGAGAGAATATTCTCAACTTTCGGGACTTGATATCTATGCTGATCGTAGAAGAAAAGACTTTAGGTGAGGATTCTTTTTTTCAAAGCAAGAACATATCGGAACATGCCTTCTACTCTATTTTAGGTAGAGGCAGAGGCAGAGGCCGTGGTCGATGCCAAGGTGGTGGCCGACAAGGAAATCAGAATTCTAGACAACAACAGTCCAATGATTCACAGCAGCAATCATACACAGGTGGAAGAGGCCATTCTAGAGGCAAGGACAGCCAAAGAGGCTGAGGTAGTTGGCAAAGAAATCAAAATGCAAATAGCATAGAGTGCTATTACTATGGGATATTAAAAGTGGGAAGTTGCAGAGCAAGGCAACTATGCACCAGCAAACATGGAGGTGATGACAGAAGTGAGCAGTTGTTTGTGATGTAGCACATGCATAGTTCTATAACAGGGGATGTGTTAGGATCTCAAGATATATGGTATGTGGATTCTAGTGCCTCTAACCACATGACTAATCATGCTGAGTGATTTAGAAATATGCAAAAAATGAAAAAATCGAGTTATGTAGAAACAGGTGTGATGATACTACGCATCCCATTGCGCATGTTGGTAAAGTGTCATTGTCTATGCAGAATGGCAAAATGAATTACTTGGTTGATGTACTTCATGTTTTGAATATTACAAAGAACCTAGTTTCTATTGGATAGATGATTGAGCAGGGTCTGCAACACAAGTGAGGTTTAATCCTCAAGGATGTTTTGTGGAAGACTTCAAAAATAAGTGTCGCTTGGTTGCAAAGGGTAACAGAAATGGCAAGATGTTTACTTTGGATGTGAACATGCCTGAGATAAACATGTTAGTGCATGGAACAGGTGTCATTGCAGATATTGACATATGGCACAAGCACGACTGAAGTCGATGCAGGCCCAAAATATTGTTGCAAGTTTGCTAAAGTTTAAGGTATGTGAAGCATGCCAACTTGGTAAGCAGGCTAAACATGCTTTCCCACATGAAAAGCATGTCAGTGCAAGGCCATTGGATGTCATACATTCACATGTATGGGGAGGACTGACCAAGACTGCAACAATTGTAGGTTACAGGTACTATGTTACATTCATTGTTGATGACCACACTAGGAAAGTGTGGGTTTATTTCATGAAGGAGAAAAGTGAGGTGATTGCTCACTTTTAGAGATTTAAAGCCTTGGTCGAGAAGGAAAAAGGCAAGCAAATAAAATGCCTTAGATCAGATGGTGGGGGAGAATATTTCTCCAATAAGTTCAGCAATTTCCTGAGAAAGCAGGGAATCAAGAGGCAATTTACGTGCAGATACACTCCACAACAAAATGGTGTTCCAGTAAGGAAAAACAAGCACATTGCAGAAGTGGCACGTGCCTTGATGGGATTGAAAAGAATATGCCATATTACTTTTGGGCAGAAGTAGTAGCAACTATTGTGTACATTTTGAACATGACACCCAATGTAGTTGTTCATGGTATGACTCCTGAACAGACGTTTACAGGCGTAAGACCGGATGTGTCTCACTTGAAAGTGTTTAGGTGTATTGCATATGTACATGTTCCTGATGAAGTGAGAACAAAGCTGGATCCAAAGGAAGAGAAATGCATCTTCATTGGTTATGCTATGGAGCAAAAAGGTCATAGATGCTATAACCTTACCACTCATGAGATGCGAGTAAGCAGAGATGTTGTCTTTAATGAGATGAGTAGCTGGTATGTACCAGTAGTGAAGGCAACGGAAGATGCAGATGTAAGCAGTGCTGATGTTGCACCACATGTAGAGTAGCAATCTCACAGGTGCTGAGTGGACCTGGGGAGTCCTCGAGTAGTGGATCCAATGTTAGCCCATGGTCAGACAGGTTGAGGAATGATGCAAGTACACATGTATCACAGAAAGGGAAAGAAAAGGTAGATCAACCTTTTGTGGCCTGATTTGTCATAGGTCACTCATATGTGGATGGTGACTCTAGTGGCTCTGAGCAAAGCCTTGATGAGAAGCTTGGCATTCCGTCTGTGGTTACTCCTGGTGTAAGGAGAACCAAGGCTGTTTTGAGGACACCTAGCAGTGATCCAGGTGTACACAGGTCTACAAGGGTTAGATCCTTGTTGACAAGTTGAGATATGATGGATATACATGCCATCATTATGCTTACATGATGCAAATGCAACATGGGAGTTAGTGCCTTTGCCTAAGGAAAAGAAGGCAATTGGATGTAAGTGGGTGTATAAAGTCAAGCACAATGCTAATAGTTCAGTGAGCAGGTACAAGGCAAGATTGGTTGCCAAGGGCTACGCGCAGTCTTATGGCATAGACTATGAGGAGACATTCAACCTAGTTGCAAGAATGGCAACCGTGAGAGCTGTCATTGCTATGGATGTGCGAAGGGTTGGTCTTTACATCAAATGGATGTAAAGAAAGCTTTCTTGCATGGGGATTTGCAAGAAGAAGTGTACATGATGTAGCCAGCAGGTTATGAGAGTGATGCACATCAAGATTTTGTGTGCAGGTTACGCAGAGCCTTGCACGGCTTGAAGTAGGCACCCAAAGCATGGTCAAACAAGATCGGGGAGTATCTTGTTACCATTGGATTTTAGATATCCAATGTAGATTTTTCACTATATGTGAAAAATACAAATAGAGGGATCATGCTATTAGTCATCTATGTGGATGACTTGATTATCACTAGTGATAGTGATGCGCAGACATACATGATGTCAGGATGATTTGAAGCAAAAGTTTGAGATGAAGGATTTGGGTGAGCTGCGGTATTTCTTGAGCATAGAGGTGGTGAGATCACCTAATGGAATTTTTCTATTGCAGAGGTAGTATGGCTTAGACATGTTGTCCAAGTATGGTATGGCAGGCTATAAGCCTATTTCAGTGCCATTGGAGTAGAACACAAAGCTTTTTGCAGATACAGGTGAGCTTTTGGGGAGGACCCCACTACATATACAAGCGCATAGTGGGTAGTTTGATCTACATGACCATTACAAGGCCAGACTTAAGCTATGATGTTGGACTTGTGAGTTAGTTTATGCAGGCCCCTGGGAAATCACACTTAGATGCAGCTAGACGGATCCTCAGGTACATAAAGTCTATAGTTGATTATGGACTTTTCTATGAGGCTACTACATAGATACAGTTGCATGGGTACACATATGCTGATTTCGCTAGTAGTATTGTAGACAAGAGATCTACCAGTGGTTTTATGTTCTCATTTGGGAGTGCTACTATGAATTGGAGCAGTAAGAAGCAGCCAACACTTGCCTTGTCGAGTACAGAGGCACAGTACATGGGTGCTCCTATGGCAGCTTGTGAGGTAGCTTAGTTTCAAAAGCTACTTGGTGACATGGAAGAGCCCATGGATAGGGCAGTTGTCATATATTGTGACAACATGAGCAGCATACACTTGGCCAGTAACCTAGTATATCATGCTAGAACGAAGCACGTTGAGGTGCATTATCACTTTGTGAGGGAGAAGGTAGCAGGAGATGTAGATTTGGTATATGTTAGCACAGAGAATCAGGTGACATCTTCACGAAGGCATTGGGCACAGAGAAGCTCCATAGGTTCAGGAGCTTACTTGGAGTGCAGTGTGTGGAGTTGAGCTCGAGGGGGAGTGTTGAGGTATCGAGCTTAACTAGTGCTACGGTAGACATTGATGACCCACATGGTACTATCTACTATTGTCTAAACTCTCTCTTTATCTCTCTCTCTCTCTCTCTCTCTCTATATATATATATATATATATATATATATATATATATATATATAGATCCACACTCGAGCTATCACATAGGTGCAAGTACACTCTATTGTTGGCTATGCTCTCAATTTCTCTCTCCACATCTCCACTCGATAGCAAGTTTCTACCTCATCTCCCTCCCTCTCTCACATGTTGATTTTGTATATCATTTTTCCACATAAGAAGATAATACTGGTCTTGATTTCACTTATAATCAAATTCTTTTTTTTTTTGCAGAATGTGTTCCTCCAATTCAATCACAATGGAGTATGAAGACATTAGTAATCATTGAGCCCCACAATGTGATAATGGAGTTGAGCTAGGTGAAGAGGAATCCTACTCCATACAACCATCAGCTTGTTTTATAAAGAAATTGCGACGCTTGGCTTTGTTAATGGTGTAACATTTCAACAAAGAGACAAGTGACCTTGACTTGAGTATGAAGGCTAACATTTTGGCTAGTATGTTGCAACATCCAGAAATTAGAGGGGTTGTTGGATGTAATTGAACTCCCAAATTATGTTGTATCAACGCTAATTAGGGAGAACTTGAAGAGGTCTTTGGCTTATGTAAAAGGAGCACACAATGCTAATAAGTTGATAGCAAAGAGATCTACATTATGCATGATTGCCAATAGCAGTAACACATTACCAAATCAGTGACAACAAAGTTGCAAAAGCTCTTTGTATTCATCCAAGGAATTATAAGAAACATTGTGTCAACAAAAAGGATGTAAAATTCAAATGGGCTATTGGTGGTTGGAGGTCTAGGAATAGTGGCTTGAGTCTTGAGGTTATCTAGTGTGCTGTAGATTTTTGGATAAATAATACAAGGGTGTCTCCATCAAAGAAAGACATTTGTAGAAAGAGGATTGGTTAGAGCAATATGAAGAATTTCCTACCCATTTAATGGTCACAAAGGTACATCCTACCCATTTCTTGGAGTAATAGTACTATAAAGTAATAAATATAACTAATATAGAAACTTGACCTCTTGTGGCTTCACATGTAGCACTTCTATAGACTATATATTAATTAGTAACATTTAAGTACTCAATAGTCTCATCCATTAAGTACTATTTACTTTTAAATATCAATAAATAGTGCCATTTAATACTAAATAGTAACATCATGTTCTAAATTGTACCATCCACTAAACACTTTTATATATAAAGTAGTTCCATCCAATACTAAATAGTACCATCTAGCACTAAATAGTACCTTTTAGTAGTAGTTAAATAGTAATAAATAGTTTCATCAATACTAAATAATTGTAATTACACTACAACTTATCTTGTTAAAAGGTTCTTCACATGCCATTTAGTACTAAAGCTTGTTATCCCATTAGGTACAATCAAGTACTAAGTAGTACTAATAGAGTCATTCATGTTAATTAGTAATATCTTGTACTGAATAGAACCATATACTAAACACTTTTATTTATAGTGTAGTACTATCTAGTACTATAGTACTAAGTAGTACTAATAGAGTCATTCATGTTAATTAGCATTATCCTATACTAAATAGAACTATATGCTAAACACTTTTATCTAGTGTAGTACTATCTAGTACTATAGTACTTAATCTTGTCTTGTTACATAGTACTAAATAGTGCTACATTATACTATGTAACTAGTACTAAATAGTACTCCATAGTACTGGATAGTATTGATGTTTTGAGATAGTAGTACATAATACTATTGTGTTCTGAATTGCATTATAGTAATCTGGATAGTATAGATAGTACTAATAGCACTGAAAGTACTAATAGAACTCACAGTACTATTAGTACTAATATTATCTCATAGTACTGTTAGTTTTAATAGTGCTATTAGTACTAATATTAGTACTAATATTATCTCATAGTAGTATTAATACTACTATTAGTGCTATTAGCACTAATAGTAGTATTAGTACTAAATAGTGAAATTACAATATAGATAGCATTGAGAGTACTAATATTATCTCATAGTACTTTTAGTTTTAATAGTGCTATTAGTACTAAATAGTGAAATTACAATATAGATCGCACTAATAGCATTGAGAGTACTAATAGTCTTAATAGTACTAACAATACGATTAGAACTATTAGTAATATTAGTACTAAATAGTGCAATTACAATACAAATAGTATTACATTATTCTATGTAACTAGTACAAATAGTGTTACATAGTACTCGACAGTATTGATGCTTTGAGATAGTAGTACATAATACTATAGTAATGTGGATTGTATAGATAGTACTAATAGCTCTGAGAGTACTAATAGTACTAATACTTCTCATAATAGTACTAATACTTCTCATAATATTATTAGTACTAGTAGTACTCATAGTGCTATTAGTCCTAATGGTAATATTAGTTCTAAATAGTGCAATTATAGTACAAATAGCATTGAGAGTACTCACAGTACTATTAGTACTAATTGTACTTATAGTGCTATTAGTAGTGAATAGTGCAATTACAAGTTAGCAAGTTAATATAGCACTATAAGTACTAAAGAGTTTAGTTGAAGTAGAATGCACAAGTTAAGATCTTTCACAACCATGGAATTCTTCAAAGTAACATAAATATTTGTATATCACCCCTTATTCTTGGCTAACTCTATAGGCTGAATTCTATGCAAATTTCAAAGAACAACATCCCATGGTAGTTATGTGCTTCCGTGCATTTCAATATCTCAAGCCCCACTTCATGAGAAAATTAAAGGAAAGGAATACTTGTTGCTATGTGTACCATGCTCGAATGGATTTGTTTTGTCTAGCTGTGAACTCCATGAGACTATCCCTACTTGGAGATGTATGTGATTGTGTTTGTATAGTGTGCAAACTTGATGGGCAAGAAAAGTGTGTTGTCTACACTAGCATATACACATATGTAAAATAGATCTTTGGACTTCAATAGTGTGTCCAAAGCTAACCAATACTGAATGGCATAACCTAGATTGCTTGTTGCTGGGAAAATGTTCTCAATGTCCAAGGTCATTTTTCTATCTAAGGTAATTGAATGATGCAAATTGTGCATCAATCAAGTGGTAGTCATATGAGTATGTCAGTGAGGAAACCAAAAGGGGTGTCATAAAGAAGAGGATAAAACTCTTATACAAGGAGACAACTCCATCTGTCATCATTCCACAATTCTTAGAGCACCTTAAGACTTTTATAGCCCACAATTTTCACACTGAGTCTGGCAGCACTCTCAATTCAAAGAGTGCATCAATAACTTTCCTAATGATGTGGTGGTATCAGTTGTCTACATTTTACCAACCTCATCATTGACAAATGATTCTCTATAGTTTTCTATCCTCATCATTGATGATGGTTCTCTACAGTTTTCATTTGATCTAGGTCATCATGGAGTCATTATCTTGGAGTTTTCATGGCTCGGATTTTCCTTTGATCCATGTAGTTGCATAGTTGGCCTCATCTTCAATGGTATTTTACCATCCCTTTTCTTCTCAAAGTTCATGCACCCTTGTCTTGATCCACATTTTGGGACTTTGGTCTTCTATTTGGCCCTAGGATCGATACTTAGTTTGCATGGATTATATTTTCCTTTGTTTTAGGTGGTTACAGTACTTCACCATCCTTTCCATGTGATCCTGGAGGAGCTTATGCAACCTTGTCTTCATCCACATTTTGGCACTTTGGTCTTTCTTGTGGCCTTGGCATCGATACCTGGTTGTGGGTCAATTTTTTATATGTTGTTTGTGTAGGACCACCCTTTGATTTTGAGGACATAATCAATGTGGGGCGTTTGTAATGTAGTGATTTTAGGTGTAAATGCACATGGGGGGTTGGGCCTAGGCACATGGGCCTTAGGGTCATTCATACATGGGGCACATGGCCCTTGGGACTATAAAAGGCACACGTCATGTGTATTTGGTACCTTATCACCTCATTACCTTTTGACATATTATACATTGTAACCTTTCTTGGAGCTTATGACCCAAGATTTCATGGTTGATTCATGGTAGACTTTCCATGTTTAGGTGTTAATACCAATGAGATGAGTGGGACATATGTGTACTCCATGCTAATTAGTGCAGTTTCCTCATCCATCACTATATCCCTTTCTTGCACAAATCAAATGTGATAGACATAATTAGTTTTCATGTCCACAATGGATGATTTCAAAGATAAATCAATTATTAAATATCTTATGACATATAAATCAAATTGTAAATACCTAATGATATATGGTCAAATCACAAGGAACTAATATGTATTTATCACCTGAACAATCCAAATATAAAATAGAAAAAAATTACGTATGCCAATTGTTGTAACGTAACAAACTTATATCACATGATTGGGTCATTTTGGACATAACAAAGTTGTATCAAGTGTAATTCATATTGCATAATTATGTAATTAAGCATCAAAAGTTGAATCATACTCAATGCCTTAAAAATGTAATATGACGAGATACTGTCATCTACTCCAAATGCAACAAATTGGCCTACCCATTCAAAATAAAGGTGCAAAACAAAATTGTAAACAATAATAATCCACACACTAGCATTATCACTAGATTGTGGTTGGGTGGAAAGATTTGGATCATCTAACTTGGGAGTTTCATTTATCTAGAAGAGAGAGAGAGAGATTTGGTGATTCATGCTTTTGAGCAAATTCAAAGGGGGTGGTGTTCTACTACTGTGGATGAGACCTGCTTGATCAAGGATTGGACTTGAATAAATGGTGTCAAGCTAGTAAATGGCAAAACCAAGGATCTCTACTCTTTGATGAGAAGAGGTGAAGGCAATGTTGAATACTACAATAAGATTTGGAGAGTAAGTTAGAGTTCTGATACTTGGAAGAAGAGATGGAAGCAAATGTGGGAGAGTCAGATCCTAAGGAGGCTTTGGGTTTTTTTGTGGAGGATAGGCATGTGGGCCCTTCATATTGGCTCTAAATTACTTCAAAAAAATATCTCTAGTGGATGTTGTCCTAGGTGTAGATCTGTAGTTGAGGATAGGCATGTGGGCCCTTCATATTGGCTCTAAATTACTTCAAAAAAATATCTCTAGTGGATGTTGTCCTAGGTGTAGATCTGTAGTTGAGGACGGTAAGCATGCCTTTTGGGAATGCCCAGCTATCAGAGCTGACTGGGTTAGGATTGCCAAATTGGTTGACCAATGTTTGGGAGAGTAGGCCTATTGGAGGGACTGGATTCTTGGCAAATGGTCTGATGAAAATACAAGGCTACTATTTTACATAATCAGTGCATGTTTGTGGGAAATTTGGAGCACTAGGAATGCTAGCTATTTTTTTCCAGAAGGTCTCCTTTGTTGGTATTGATGCAACATATGTTATGCATAGATGTGAGTATATGTGTTGGTCTATCTGTAATTTAAATAGGTTGAAAGGAGATGGATTGGATCTGCTCCTATTGAATTTGCAAAGGACCATTACTTAATGTATGGCTTACTTTGGGTGGGACCTCAAGCATGCTAGGGGGGCTCCTAAACCTTGGCTTATCTTTTGCAGGAGAGACTGTGTGTAGGCTGGAGATGCAGACTGCCTAGGTTTGGGCCCAGGACCAAAAGATGGTACCTTAAGGAAAAACAAATTAATCACACCTTTTTTGCATTCATTAAGAACCCGGTGGGAACAAGACCCATAGTAAAAATTTGGCTAAAGAAAGGAGGTAGTTTGGAAAAGCAAACCCCAATGGGTTGTACCACATAAGCAATGATGGAGGCTTGCATCATGTTGGGCTATCAGATTTCTTGGGAACAGTCTAGCTTTTTGTTAGAGGAAGAAAGATGGTCTTTGCTTTATAAACTCCTTAATGAAGTCAAGAGAGAAAATTAGTGGTATGTAGTGAGGAGGGTTCTGATGTTCTTGCCTTAAAAGTGTATTGGAGCACTTATATATAAATATACACTATTGATCCCCCCAAGAAAAGAGAACTATCATCCATCTCTCTTATATATACTAATAGTTCATGTACTTATGTGAAAACCTACTTGGCCGTGTTCATTAGTTTCTTGTATACTAATTGCTCATGCACTTATGTGAAAACCTACTTGGTCGTTTCATGTATACACCCATGTATACACATTACCATGTTTCCCCATGTATACACACTACTAAGTTTGCTTGGCTCAACCCATGAACTTGACCTTCCTTTAGCAACTTACCTCACGCTATCAAGTTTTGATGTGCATCCTCACATCGCCATGCATATTGTTGTCCTTTAGACCACATGATGTCTTTAAGAACTTTGCTTCATTTCTTTTCGTTGAGCCACTACTCTTTGCCTAAAGCATTAATCTATTTATTGATCCAACTCGATCTCCTTATTACCAATTTGATAGTCAACCTATTAGGAAGCTTGCCCTTTTGATGGGTTATTTAGGACCTTAAGTGGATCCTTGGCTATGTCCATTAGTTTATGTATACATCCATGCATGCACACTTCCACTAATCTAAAACATTAATCTATTGACCTTGATCCAATTCGATCCTTACCAATTCAATAGTCAACTAATTAATTCGGGACTACGATTCCTCTTACAACTTATTAGCTTTTATTATAAAACATTCACGACCTTCTCCATGTATTTCCAAGCTATAAGCATCTCGTTCTCGTCTTGTTTGCGGAACTTGTGGCCATGACTCTTCATTTGACATGGAAACTTCCATGTGTTAGGAATGAGGAACACCCCATTACCTAGTGCATGGAATTCGATTAATTACTATATATTCACTACTATTTTGAAAAAAAAACATAACTACTATTTAGTTTCCTCTATCAAGGATTTACTTTCATAGATATTTTTTTAAAATCATGAATAAAATTCCTATGGAAAAAAATTCCTACAGGTCTCTCTGACTGGTATGCACTAGTCAGGTGGCTTGTAGTAGCTGTGCCTCCATCATAGGTCAAATCTTGCAAGTTTTGGGAGCCATTTGAAAATTAAAACTGGAATTAAGGAAAAGTAGGGTGGATTTAGGGCTCTTAAAGGTGATGGGCTTTGGAACATGACCTCCCCGACCATCCGTGATGAAAACGATATGTACTTTGAAAGGCACCAACGACTCTACATGGTGGGCGAGTAAGTGCAGTGCCTCGTTGAAGGTGCAAGGGGGTTGGAAGTCATGCATGTTGTTGCACTTGTGAGCGAGTCACACTTGTCCACCACGGTGGCCTTGACGCTCTTGTTTGTGGACATAGAAGTTGCGGATCTTGTGGTTACAACGGTCGTTCCGAACAACGCACCACCACGCGCTCCGAGGCATCATGAAAGCAACCGCGTCGTAGGCTAATGCACCACCACTATTGCTAAATTTATCGACGGTTAAGGTTGGTGGTGTCGTAGTCCTGGTTGCAAGAGTGGCCGGTGCCTTGCAAGAAAGACTTGGCCTTGCAAGCTCCGAAGAAACGATGCGAACTGTTGATGGGATTCCTCTTATTATTTTGACTGCTACCGTCATCATCTCCTTCGTCGTCAGCTTCGAGACGTCGCCCACCAGAAGGAAGGAGAACAACAAACTTGAAACGTCACGCGAAAGCCTTAGTCAAGCTGATTTAATAGTCTCAAATAAGGGCACACAATGAGTGAAGAAAGAAATTCCATTAATTAGTTGATGGGTTTTTTTAAACCTTTGTCAAGAAACTGCTTTTTTACTCATATTCCCCTCAAGTGATTTTGAGGACCGCACCCCTGCGGTGGGTGCTTGCTTTTCCATGCTACTGAACCCTGCACTTCCAAAGCTCTTCTTCTCTCTTTTGTAGGTGCCCTTTTAAAGAAGAAGAAGAAGAAGAATGACCGGAGACGATCCAAACGCCCTCTCTCCAGGCTTCTGTTAGCCAGGTACGTTGTCGATCTCTGCATACAAGGAAGCTTGCAGAGGCCCTGATATTTTTTGACTGTTTTTGGTCCCTTATTTGCGTAGATGTAAAGATGTGCCAATGATTTTCTCTTGGGCCTTTTTTTTGTTTTGTTTTTGAGGGTTTCTGTGCGAGTTGGGGCGGGGCGGGGCAGGGCAGGGCAGGGCAGGGTGTGGTGTTTGCGTTTGTGAATTTTTCGAAGCCTCAATTTAAGACAGATCCCCATGTCTACCATCACGTGCAGCATGTCTTTGCTTGTGTTTGCAGGCCCAAGGCTCAATAGACGTGCCTTTGATGTAACATTTGCTACACACAGTCCCTCAAACTGTAAGAGAGGCTAGTTCAGCAGGGGGATCTTGATCGCCCTTGCACATCATGGGAAGTGATGATGATGGTGGGCGGAAATCGAAGTCCAACAGCACATGTGAATGGACCCCTGATGCGGTTTTCTGCCTGCTAGACAAATATGGGGAAAAGTATGTACTTGGGAGAGGGCTGCTTAGGAACACAGATTGGGAAGCGGTGGTCCAGAGTGTGAACTTCCTATGCGAGGTGCAGAGGCACCCAAAAACAGTGAAGCAATGCAGGGATAAGATTGATAGTTTGAAGAAGAGGTACAGAACAGAGAAAATGAGGCTCGTGGGTGCTGGGGCTATGTCGAGCACATGGCCTTTCTTTAAAAAACTGGATGAAATCATCACATCCGTACGAAAAACAGTCAGAACAGCCCCCAAGCAAGCCAAATCGTTAACCCTTCTGATGTCGGGCGCAATGTTTCTCTAGCTGTCAATGAGGAGGAACACCAAATCAGCTCTTCTGAGAAGGGTGAAGAGTCCCCTTCCGCAAGAGATTCTTCTGGCAGTGAAAGTGAACGAGGGGGTTCTTCTCAAAGAAAAGAAAAAACAGCACTAGAAAATTCCGACCACAAGTCGCTGGATGATGACGATTCAGATATGCCTAGCCACAGTCAGAAAGGAAGACGGGATCCTGTTTATGGCAGTTGTCAGAAAAAACTGGAGCAATTGTCTGAGACAATCCTTAAAGTGCTTGCAAAGAAGATAAGGCAAGTAAGTCTCCATCCTGTGCAGGCTTTGGCTGATGCAATAGTAGGATTTTCTGATGTTTATGCCAGGATCGAGCTTGCAAAGATGGAAATCTATACAGACATGCAACTTGAAATAGCCAAACTTCAAAGTAAGGCAGGGAAAAGCAGAAAGAGAAAAACAGTGCCTTCTAGCTTTTCTGATTGAAAAGCAGAAAGAGAAAAACTGTGCCTTGTAGCTTTTCTGATTTGGAGATGAGATGAGTTGGTTTCCTTCCATTAGATTACATGATGCTAGGTTGTGGCATGTATCTTGTAAAGATTGTACTGCGGTATTACTGAGGGTACTCTTGTGTTGAGCTCATACATGTGTTGTCCAGAATATAATGATATATGTTGTGTGTTGCAATTTAATGCTATGCGATGAGGATCACACAGTACTGCGGTATTACTGAGGGTACTCTTGTGTTGAGCTCATACATGTGTTGTCCAGAATATAATGATATATGTTGTGTGTTGCAATTTAATGCTATGCGATGAGGATCACACAGCTAACATGTTCATGCATTGGTACTAGGAGTAGGCTCTCCTGATGCCTATCCAGAAGCTTTCGGATACAACTCTAGCCCTTATGGCATCAAGAGAACCTTCTGCTATCTAAGAATGATGGCTCCGGCTCTTGGTGCCTCAGTTATCAGTGAGGTCAGTCAGCATTTGTTGGCGGTGTAAACTATGGGACTTGTTCACCCACCAACACTTGGCACGTGTTATAAGGAGTAATTTCATGGGATCTCTAAAACCGCTAGGAGAATCCATTAATAATAGAAAACATGGAAACTAAATTCCATGAATTACTCCTCAAATGTCATGCCCCATGGATATTGCACCAGCAATCGAACCTTTCCTTCGGCTCTTGAAGACTTCAATAAATTTTTTTTGAAACTATTGCAAATTTGGAATCAGTCAACTCCGGTCCCATCCTCCCTTGCTTGGGTCAATTGGTGCATCGATGCCACGTACAAATTATATCTTTGTTCTTGTATCATATTTGGGCTAATATTCTCCTTTGCGTGTAATTGGGGTGTGTCCGAGATTGATCTTGTCTTTTGCCACCTCTTATCACCTTGGCCCTTGGAAATTTAATGTGCCCTATACATGCTTGACACATCATCTTGGTAGCAAAATCACGAGGCTTTGAATACTTCAGAGCAATGGCATCATCATCATAAATTTGTTATTTAGGCTCCTTGGTTCTTCTCGTGCTAGTAGTGGGCTAGGCCCATTTGTATGGAGGCCTTTCATTGGGAGCAGCACCCTATCAACTCCCTTTTGTGTCCTTTTTTGCCAACTTGGTTGTAGGTGAGTGGAACTAGTGGTGTCGCCCTTCACATGGACTTTTGTCCCCTCACCTGCTAGTCAGGACAATACTCTACTTCCCCGGATGGATCTGAAACTAGTTGTTTGGGTTTTCACGAGCGAAGTTTATGCTAGGTGTGACTTTGTTCTACTTAGTTCTTGAGGCTAGTGTTGCCATTTTTTCTTGCTGCTTCATGAATTCCCTCATTTCCTTCCGATTGTATGGAGGGCTAGCTGACTGTGCATGGCATGATCCACCAGATCCCTTAGATATTGGCATGCTTTTTGAAATCTCAAAGGCTTCCAAGGTTTTATAGAGATCGGACTTTATCTTGTGCTAGAGCTTTTCTAGCATTTTTGCTATGTTTTGGGAATTCTAGGAGCATGGCATGTTTGGCTTTCAAGTCCTCCATGTGCTTGTCTACCATTTTCTCTTTGTGCATCGTCATTAGATCTACCTTGGAGGAGGTGAGGGTTGCATTAAGCTCATCCAAAGAATCCTGTTCTTTGGCTCCTTTCCAGGTTCTCCTAGGCGTTTAGTGCTTGCTTGCTTCTTAAGGGATTTTGTTGTATGTCCTACTTTTGTTGATCTCAGCCAGCCAACGGATGTTGATTGGTCTCATTGATAAGTGATGCGAGCCGTGTGGTCTTGGATTATAACAACCTTTTACAACGGGTAGTACTCGGATAAGTGGGGATAAAAGAGGCAAAACAAGGGGGGGTTTTGGTGGGGTTGCTTGAGTTCAAGAGAGGGTACTATGTTGAGCAAAAGCATGCTCCATTTCTAAGGAAATAAATCTTGTAAAGATTGTATTGCATTATTATTGAGGAGATTGATGTTTCTCTTGTAAAGATTGTATTGCATTATTACTGAGGAGATTCATGCTACTCTTGTGTTGAGCTACATATGTGTGTTGTCCAGAGAAAAATGATATATGTTGTGTGTGTTGCACTTTAATGATGTGAGGAACATGTAGCTAAGTTGTTCATGTGTTCCTACTAACAATAGCAACGGCTCTTCTGATGTAGATCTAGAAGCTTTTCAGATAGTACTCTAGCTCTTCTGTATTAAAATCCAGAATGTCTCCATTGTGAATGCAAACAAGTGTTAGGCATGTTTTGCTCACTTATGGCATTGGATATCTACTATTTTAGGGATGCCCAAGAAGCCATTGTGTCATGCTAACCTATTGGTATCTTGAGTGATTTCAACAATAAAATACTAATGTGTTAGTGTAAACTAGTGTTTATTTATGGTTGCAGGTGATATTTTTGTGTTGATATTATACTAGTGTATTTTGGTGTTGTGTTTGTGCCTTATCGCCTACAAACATGATTTGACTGTCATTGTATATTTGGTGATATGTGCGAGGATATTGACTTAGGTGTCGCACATGTGCGGGGGTTATCAATTGAGGTGATGCGTGGTGCAAGGGTCACCGATCAACTCAAGCAAGAGGGCTAATTGATTGGTATCGTGAGTGATTTCACCAATAAAATACTAACGAGTTAGTGTTATTGACATACGCGTAGTGGGGCCAAACTTGTATTTATGTATTGCGGGTGACATTTTTTGTGTTGATACTATGCTAGTGTATTGTGTTTGTGCCTTATGGCCAACTAATATGATTTGATTGTTATTTTATATTTAGGTAATACATGCGAGGATAGTGACTTAGGTATGAGTGGTGGTGCGAGGGTCACCGATCGACGTGTCGCACCATATGAGGGCTACTAATTAAGGTGTCGTAGGGGTTTTGTTGGATATAATAGTATGAGTATTTTTCACACTTGGACATTATTATCTTTTGGGGATGGTCTTGTGCCACGTTTGTACATATTACACATTGGTGCAAACTCGGGTGCTTTGTTATTTTTACCATGTAAAAGCTCAATTTTGTACATGGCACTATTATTAGCTCCAAAGGTGAACATTAAAATACTTATGCGCAAAGGAAGCTATATGCATGAGGGGGAAAATTTGACCCAATTGGTGTCGATGGTGATGTTTATCTTTCTTGCTATTTGTTTATGCTATGCTTGTCTTGTTAATTTGTGTAAAGTCTAAGCTTTTGTTCATTTTATATACATGGGCAATGTGATTTATTCTCCAAGTTATACAAGGGATCCTAACAAAACCAAAACCACTGAAGTGTTGAGTCTTAACCGGACTCAGTGAGACGTACAAATGCAAATTAGACTATACAAATACATAAATATTTGGGACAAACCTTACCTCCCCATAATCATCAAATTTGAGGAGAACAACTTGCCTCTTCTCACTCACATAATGTTAATGCCTATATCGATATTTTTAGCACCTCCCCCTTTGGGGATGCATTCCTCAACTCCGCTAACTCTAGGACCCTATGTCTTAAACACAACTTGGTCAAGACAATGTAATAGGCTCCATCAAAGCCCTTGCTATATTGGATATATTCTAACCTCTTGTAGTGGATTGAGGTAATGTTACATCTTGGAATAGGTGTTCCCTCTCTTCTTGTTGGAGAGATACACTTTTTGTCTTTCCAATTACAAGGTTTGCATCATGTTCTTAAGCTTTTCTTTTTTAGTGATGTATTAGTAGACGAGCAAAATTTTCATAATAATTGCATTTCTTGTTGCCCCTTTAGTTGTTGAATCTTTATCAAATTCGCTTGCTTTGTTGTTGATGAAGACATCTACCACTTAAATCTTATATATATATTTTTTTTGTTAAGGTGTTATTAATCCCTCCTAAAGAAAAGAGAGAGGAATGTCTATCAAGTTTGTTAGAAGGGTGCCAAATTCTTTTGGCCTTCTTTTCAATAAGACAATAATAACATCATCATGCTCTACTAGAGTGATCAAATGCATACAAGGTGTTGTTTGAGATATTTTTTAATTTTCCTATGTGCTTAATATATGAAACTTCAAAGTTCATTTCAAACCCAAAAACTTATATTTAAAGTCTTATCTTTGAATTTTTAGCTTTTTCCCCTAGCATTGTTTCAGGTGTTAACTTGTGAGAATTCTGTGCAATCACTGAGAGGCCTTAGCTTTTATGCTTTTTTGAGAACCGTTGTGTAGCTCATTTAGAAATGTGAATGAAGCACAAGTGTGTATAAAACCTCCTTCCAAGATTCTCAGCCCTTTGAGTCTAAAAATAAAAAAAAGCCTTTAGGGTTTGTGAGAAGGGAATCAAAGCTACTGTACTGATGAATGTCTCTATAGGGCAGTGAGATCCATGGAGAATAGGTGAGTGAGATCCATGGAGAACAGGTGGGAAGCACGACTGTACTGAGATGAATGTCTCTAGTGAGATCCATGGAGAATAGGTGAGCAGCATGACTGCCAAGATTTTTTTGCAAGGAGACTATGCCAATTGAGGTGATTTTATGTTACAAACGGACTGCACACTGTGAGGCTTCTCTATACAGGAGTGTTGGGGTTTGTCAATGGAGATTCAGCTGGCTGAGAGTTGTGGATTCTCTTGCTGCTTGAAGCTCTTATTATTGCCAGAGAGATATATTGAGAGCTACAACTACTAGTTACTTTAAATGAAGTATCCATTGTTGCAGAGCTACTATTCTTTTTTTTCTTTTTTCTTTTTTTGTAGCCGAAGCTGGGAACTCTTGTTGATGCTGAGAAGAACCCACCAAAGGTCAGAGGCGAATTCATTCAAAGGCTAACAAAAGTAGAGGTTTGCAGATCTTGTCCACCTTGATGTTTCCCTTGAGTTCTATTGAGCCTATGCTGCCTTGTAAGAAAGAGTCTGCCAGCTTATGATATTGAGGCCACCTGATTCATGTTGCTGCAAATGGCAGCAAATGACAACAAAGAAGTAATGTTGCTTGCTATAGCCACACAAATGACATAGACTCCATTGTACAACTTTGGCTTGACACTTCCTTTCCCACACATAGGGATGAGTGTTTTTCTGCATTGGTGCACAAAAGAATAGTAATGGATACAATATAAGAGCGACATTTTGGAAAATGCTGAGGAAAGAAGTGCTCACTCTATAGCCATAGCTATTATCATCATATGAACCTACTTAGAGACTTGGCGGTGAAATCTCTCTCTCTCTCTCTCTCTCTCTCTTTTCTCTATCACCCAAGTGTGGTAGATTGGTTAGCTCATGGAATTGTTATTCAATACATCTAGTATTTGAATCTCACTCTTGTCGTATAGATCATCCTTGGTTTCTTGGGATTATTCCTATGACGTTAAAAAAATCTTCTCTCTCTCTCTCTCTCTCTCTCTCTCTCTCTCTTTGTGCATCACTCTCCGTATTTTTGGAAAGAGTCACATCTTTGTCTAACTAAATCCTAATCAATTCAGCTCAACACACACATACATAAGTCCCTAGCCTAAGCTCCAATACGATAACATTTTTTTGAACAAAGCTAATTAGCAAAATTATAATGATAATGTGAAAAAATAATTGGACTAAGGGTTAGTTATGAAAACTCAAAGCATCAAGATAATTGCATATCTAATCTCTCCTACACACATGTGGGCCCACATATGTCATTCGAGGTCAATGATCATTCATTGTACAAATGCATCTCCTTGAGATCTACACACTCTCCACGTGTCTAGTACACTCCTTGTGACAACCGTGTGGCTATTACATCATTGCTTACATCAATGCCATTCCATGGAATGGTATGATACTAGGCTATGCTCAAATTGGGCAAGCTAAGGAGTCTTAAAGGAAAATGACATTATTTTTACAAATCTCATGTGTGCAAGGCCTAATAGAAGAGGCATTGTGTTTATTGTGCATAATGTATGAGGAATGTAAGCTCACACCAAATACCGACGTTTATCAAAAGTGATGTCCATTTTAACTAGATGTGTAAAGTGGATAATTTTGCTTGTAGAGTGCATGGTGATATTGGGCAAGAAGATGTGCGAGACTGATTCCTTGGGATATAAGGTAGGGAGTATTATATTTAACTCCAAGCCAAGGATTATTTTATAAAATTCAAGGTGTGGAAACCTAATCTTCTCATCATCAACTTTTTTCTTCCTTTTAGCTGACAAGTTTTCTTTAAATAACTCAATATTAGAGGAGGTTACCAAGGGCTTTATAATTTATGCCATTCAGAGACACGACAAGAGCTCTGTAATAGTTTCTTATTTTGGAGGTAGCTACATATTAAAGCATGTTTCCTCAATTGAAAAATAATTAGAATATTTTGTAGTTCTCAATACTATGATATTTTTGTAGATGGCCAGGGAAATTGATGAGTTTAGTGGAAGAAAAGGTGCCTCTAGAGATTCATTTGCCAAAGATAGCCTCCTTGGTGCACTACATAGGCATTTTGCCTCCCTTGGTCATCATTCACATTCATGCAAATATGTCACCAACAAGTGGTATAGAGGAACTTGTGAAGTGCAAGGCACTGTCATGTGTACATGTTCGCAATGAAACCAATCACTAGGAATGTGGATAAAGTCATCCTTATGTGCAAAAAAAGACTATAATCTTGTTTTTTAGGTAACTCTACACAAGGAAACGTTTTTTTGGTTTTTCCTTTTTGTAAAAACTGCAATGGGGCTACCCAAAGATTATAACTTAGTGAAGGTTCCAAACCTAGTCTCCTAGGTGAAAAGAATTTATTATCTATAATTAAATATCTTGGAGCAAAGGCAATAAGCCGAAGACATTTGTATCTATCCCTTTTTGTTAATGCAATGATTTTTAACTTTCTTAGATTGTGCACTTTTTAATTAGGTTAATTGATTTCAAGTACTTGTGAATATTTTTGGAAAATTGGGAAGATTAAGTAAAGTATGATTGCGTTTTCATTGTATACGTTGTAATTTAATATGTGTGTTTCACGTAGAGTGTTTCATGTAGAGTTCTCTATAAAGGTCATTCTTAAGCTTGTTGGGTCCAAAAAAATGAAACAGAGCAACTCCCCTCCCCTTTTCGTGGGTGTTACAACATAACTATGAGCATTTTCATAGCTGCCGAAATGCTCTTGGTCGCATCGTACAAGAGAGAGGGAGATGCGGGATCTGGTTATTGTTGTTGTTGATTTTTTGGACCCAAAAAAAAGCACAAGGATGGCCTCTATTGACCTTATATAAAGATCATCATGCCTATCCTATGTACACACATCTAGAAGTCCTTAAAATGGGGGTTCCCAACTATGGCATGACCATGAGCGTTTTGTTAATTTAGCAAGGATAATAATGGCCTCTACATAACTTATATAAAACTCATTATCCATTTCCTATGTACACACATCTAGAAGTCCTTAAAATGGGGGTTCCCAACTATGGCATGACCATGAGCGTTTTGTTAATTTAGCAAGGATAATAATGGCCTCTACATAACTTATATAAAACTCATTATCCATTTCCTATGTACACATGCCTGAAATTCATAAAAATAGGAGTCCCCCACTTCGACCCAAATAGAAGCATTTTGGTAGGTGTTGAAATGCTCCTCCTTGTTATGTCATATAGGGGACCCCTTTTTTTATGATTTTTAGGCATGTGTGCGTAGAATGGGCATAATGAGCTTTATATAAGGTATATAAAATCCATTCTTATGCTTATGGGTGCTTTAAAATCCATTCTTATGCTTATGGGTGCTTTAAAATCCATTCTTATGCTTATGGGTGCTTTATATAAGGTATATAAAATCCATTCTTATGCTTATGGGTGCTTTGAATACATTTTTTAAGAATGTGGAAAGGCTCGGACTTAGATGGGAGGCTCAAGTCATAGAGATCAAATGGGGAGGTGGTGTCCTCCAGCTTGGAGGTTCGCTCTTGTACCCCTTCCCCCCTCCTACAAGTACCTGCATTGCAGGTGAAGTTTAGAGTATGATTACTCTTGAGTTTGGACATAGTGGTGACACATGGAGGATAGGATCCGTTCCCACCTGGCGCACCATCCTAGGACGACAAACTGTGACTACTTCCCGTCGAAACCTACGCCCAAGACTCTTTGAGTGGAGGACACTTTTGATAGCTCCACCTCCAAGATATGGAGATTGATATGGGCATTTCCTCATGGAACATTTAGGGTTTGGGGGAGCCTTAGTATTTTAGAAGCACAGCATCCTTAGAGGACCCATTGATATCTTTTCCTCAAGGAGCACCATCTTTGCGAGTGGCATACCCATTTGCTGCGGGGAAGATTTTACCAGGCAGCAGGAGTCACACTTTTTGCTCTCCCTCTTTTGGCCCCTCCAGGATGTAGGGGGGAGTTTGTAGTATTGCAAGGAGTGTGTGGGCTTAACATTTATGCTCCAAATGTTGCTATAGGCATAGCCAGCTTCTGGAGTACAGTTCGTTGTTCCCCCCCTCATGCCGACTTTTGGTGCATGGGTGGGGACTTTAACATGATAGAGTTAGCATAGGATAGACTTGGAGAAGGTATGGCTACAATGCGTGCCTGGCTCTTCATCACAGTACTCTGCTTTGGGAAGAGTTGATGATGGTCCTTAGGGGGGGACAGGACTCTTTGCACTTGCCATAGTTTGGACGTAGCCTCGAGAGTCTGTGCTTCTTGCAGTTTGATAGGAGGAGCGTTGGACCCAATCTTCCTTGATAGATTCTATGTGGATGACTGGGCTTGCAGTCAACGGGGCATGATTGGTGTCTTGGCAGGCACAACCTTCTCCGATCATGCTTTGGTTTTTTAATCCTTGGAGGACCCTTGGAGGTACTTCAACATTAGGATTCTAGACAACCTCATACAAGACTTTGAGATTTGCAACAATAGGTGTTAACCCATTCCTAGGGTTAACAAGAGCTACTACCATTATCTTACATCATCAAGGAGTCAAGATAGATACACCAAAAGGTCATACATTCAAGATATGAAGCAATGGTGTCCAAAGCTACGACTTGGACGGGCGCCTGTAATGGTGTGACGGAATACTTATGGTGATTCCCGCTTCAAAAGCGTGTGTTAGCAAGTTAGGATGAAGTCCCAAGTGATGTAATTCATGGATATATTTTGAGAGTAGTCATTGTAATAGCATTAGGCCTCTTATGAGCCTAAAGTGCCCGGTCGGCCACAGTTTAAGTGAGTGTGAACACTTATGGCCATGTGTACAAGTGAATATCTCTTATAATATAAAGATACTCTCCCATTATACAATTGAGTCTTGCTCTTGCTAATCCTCTTGCTAATCTCTCTCTCTAATGCATGCTAGTGAGTGTGTGTGAGTGATGTGGGGTGAGAGGAGGGACGAGTATACGTAGTGCAACACGGTGGTGTGACAATGCTCATAGGAGGTGTGGTGGAATTGCTTCTCAAGGAGTTGTAGAGCTTGGAGACCTTAAGGGTTACGAGCTCGGCCATTGGAAAGATCTTCACTCTCACGACAGTTGCGGTTCACCAGGTAATCTCTTGTTGGATGTGTTTTAAGGGGGATTAGGGTGAGCCCTATTTGGAGGCTCATATCTTCTAAATCATGAATTCGATGAAGGTGCGGGCGCTCGTAATGGTGTGACGGAATACTTATGGTGATTTCCACTCCAAGAGCGTGTGTTAACAAGCTAGGATGAAGTCCCAAATGATGTACTTCATGGATATATTATGAGAGTAGTCATTGTAATAGCATTAGGCCACTTATGAGCCTAAAGTGCCTAGCCGGCCACAGTTTAAGTGAGTGTGAACACTTATGGCCATGTATATAAGTGAATATCTTTCATTGTAATAGCATTAGGCCACTTATGAGCCTAAAGTGCCTAGCCGGCCACAGTTTAAGTGAGTGTGAACACTTATGGCCATGTATATAAGTGAATATCTTTCATAATACAAGGATACTCTCCCATTGTGCAATTGAGTCTTGCTCTTTTTTTTTCTAATCCTCTTACTAATCTCTCTCTCTAATGCATGCTAGTGAGTGTGTGTGAGTGATGTGAGGTGAGAGGAGGGAGGAGTACACGTAGTGCAATGCGGCGGTGTGAACGCTCGTGGGAGGTGCGGTGGAATTGCTTCTCAAGGAGTTGTAGAGTTTGGAGACCTCAAAGGGTAACGAGCTCGGCCATTGGAACGATCCTCAATGATAGTTGTAGGTAATCTCTTGTTGGATGTGCTTCATGGGGGGTTAGGGTGAGCCCTGTTTGGAGGATCATATCTCCTAAACCATGAATCTGATGAAGACACTCTAGCACTCATCAAAAAGCCGACATTGAGCTCTTCGAAATTGGTCTTGACCATCCAAGGTCAAAATCGATCGTTTTGGCCTCCGACCACTAGCCTCAAAATTCGATCCAAAAATCGAGGCAAAAAACGGTCCTTAAAGCACTAAAAATTGCCCAAAACAGTGTAAAAACGACTGCAAACCATATTCGGGCTACTTTTTGAGGTTCAAAATGACAAAATCATGAATGACTCAAAGAGACAAACTTGTAGTGCTCCAAAAATACTACATCTCTTTTATACATAGTTTTTCTAAATTCCTTTTGGAAAACCTTCAAAATCGGGCTGCAAAATAGGAAAAAAAAATTCTCGATTTGTTTTTCCCATATTTATATAGTAATGGAAAATAGGCTTTGAGATCTCCTCTTCCATCTAGGATGATATTAGCATGCACTTTTTCTTGAAAAATATCCCTAAGAGGTCCATGTGCGTGTAGCGCCTAAGCTAACTAGGGCAAATAGACACTTATTTGACCCAACAAAGAGTACGCCAGGCCTCCTGAGAGGCTGTAAAACGCGCTATGAAAAAATCTAAAGAGCAAAAAAAAATGTGTGCTTGCTCATTAAGAAGCAATTAACATCGTTAGATATGGCAATGATAGCGGGACTACGTAGGCCGACACTCTCGCTGAACCCAATGGTTGACATCTTCGAGCCATTGAGATCCATGCCGCAAATGCATCTCCCAATACCATTCACCATGCCAAAAACAAGAGTGACATCAGGTTTTACACCCCCTGTCACTTCAATCCCACCGGGCTTTGGTCTTTTACCTAACATTTCAACAAATCCGATAGATACCAACCCTTTCCAACCCCTGGTGGATGCCCAAACCTTGGACATATTGACTAGTCTAGGAAGTGGGGTTGCCCAAGGACTAAGTGAGTCCCTACCCCCACAAGAGCACTCACATATGGCCTTAGTGACTCATACAAAAATACGATCACATAGATTTCCAAAATTATGGGCAAATATGATGGAACGACTGATCCTGTTCAATTCATACAAATGTTTGAACAATGATGTGCGAGACCTTTGAAATCCCAAAACTGCCCCACCAAGGTACATGTGTATGCTTAGTGTGGAAAAGGCTAGTTGATGGTTCATCACATTGATGCCGACGATCAAGACCAACTTCAAAACCTTGAAAACAACCTTTATCCACAACTTTTCAAGACAAGGTGATGGGTGGAGTGTAGCGAAAGAACTCTATTCAATTGAGCGTAAACCAAACGAAACCATTAGAGACTTTATCCTTCGAATAAAACTCTTGGACTTACGATGTGAGTCATGGGAAAATTTAAACGATTCTCAATTGAAGAGATGTTTCATGATGGGCTTAAAGAAAAATAGCTTACACAACTTGATCATTGTATCGAATCCAAAAACATTTGATCAATGTGCAATACGTTTAGATGACAACATGATGGAATATGATCATGCTACGAGATGTTCCTCATCTAAACCAAGTGAAGCAATGGAAAAAGAAAGATTGATCTCGAAATTGTTATTCCTTGAATTCTATGCAACCTTACTTAAAAGCTTACAACCTACATCTCGAAATTGTTATTCCTTGAATTCTATGCAACCTTACTTAAAAGCTTACAACCTACATCTTTAAGAGAGGATGCGATCCTTCAAAACAAACCATCCTTAATGCCTCTCCAAGTCATGAGTGAAATGCCTTGTCTTTAGTGTAATAACTACGACCATCTAAATCCCCATTGTGCGTACAAGGTACCTGTTTTTCTATATTGCATATATTGCAAAACATTTGGTCATGACACTACCCAATGTCTCAATTCATCAATAAATAACTCAAAGCCTCCATCTCCCATGCACCAAGAAGAAACAGTCCAAAGGGTAGAAACTTCTCAGGAAGCAGTTAAGCAAACACTTCAGTGTTTCTATTGTTGTGGACCTCACAAAGTGGCAGACTACACAGTTTGGAGTACTTCCATGCCTATAGTCACACTGACACTTTGCAACCCATGTGTGAACGATGTGGCATTGATCACATGTTCCAAGATTGCCCAAGACGAGTTGCTTCACTGCAACCTATCTCATAAAATACAACTCTTAACATCCTAAGTGTACAAAATGGGCAATTGTCCACTGTACCCTTGAATGTGCTTACATGCTTATAAGCCAAGGCACGAGAAATCGTAAAAAGGAATGCAAAAGATAATACTTTGAAATGGGTAAAAAGCAAAATCTTCTAAACCCAAGAAGGAAAAGGGGTAACAAACTATCACAACCAAAGCTGAAATAAAGGACAGGGAAAAAGAGCCTGTGGAGAACATAACCCCAAAAGAGACAAAAGCTACACATGATGAAGAAGCATCAACCTCAAAGGCTACCACACAAACCACAACACCCGAATGTGTGACACAGAAGACAAAAGCCCAAAAGAAAGTTCGTTCTCGTCACATGGGCAAACATAATGAAAACCTGACAATCCAAAGAAAGTCAGAAGATGAAACAAGTTCTAGTACGTCACTAAGTGAGGAGGATGAAACAAGTTCTAATTTGTCACTAAATGCACTTAATAGACCAATCAAGAAACTAGAACCCACCCAACCACTCCAAATTGAAAATCATGATCATATGACATACGTAGAACATAAAAAGCAAGCTCAGGAGAGCATGCTTAACATTGTTGAATGCTATACAGGATCATCGGTTGTGATTGAACCTCATAAGGCCAATCCAAAAAAAGCAACCAAAATACAAGAACCTAAGAAGTATCGCATTTCCTTTTAAGATAACGACGTGCTCTCTATCGAAGAGTCATTAGAGGCAGATTGCACAAATTATGTGGTTGGAAAAGCACGTGAGGAATTCGATGAATCCCTTACGAAATTAAAGCAGTATCTCAAAACCTCATTTGGAGGAATGCTTTTCTCTCATGGTGAAGCCAGCATAGCATCGACACTTGCACCTTTAGCGGCTAAACATGAGTTATTTAAAGACATCAAGAGCTACATAGAATGGCACTGTATGGATTCGCAAGTTTCCAAACAGACCTTAGAATTGTCAGAGAACCGAGTGTACCATTGTACACATTGAGTACTATTGAAAAAGCTGAGAGCCAAAAAGAGGATGAGAGTGAATGGGAATATGAATTTGAAACGGGATTTGAAGCTAAAACACAAATTGAAACATCCATGGTTCCTCTTGAAGATTCTATCTCATGATATGGTTAGATTTTCCTACAAGCAATGATGTTAAATGCAAATGCGCATTGATTAGCCCCCTTGAGCTAGTCATAACATATTGACAATAGACACTTGGGTGTCATTAATTTAGATTCCATGTTACCACATATCCCCTTGAGTATGATGTCATCCTTTGGTGGAGCTTGGATATGTGACTCATTGTATTCACTTGATGAATCCATGCAAACAGTCACCTTGAACACTCTTACAGGCATTATGCAATTGTTCTTACGGGAGGAAGAGACCTTGGAGGAGCTAGAACTTCCAACCTATCTTACGGAGAATATCCCAAGAATTATGTGGTTGGATTGTAATTTTCCAATAAAATCACCACAATTCAAGCACAACTTTATCCAACACGAGAGAAGAATCTCATGACCCTCGAGTTATAGGATTTCCTAGGTCAACCAACACTCGGCTTATCCCTGAAAGAATTCCATTTACACAAGAATTAAACATGCCATGTCTGGGGTACTTTGAACATACAATGTATATTGAAACTGACCCCCTTACTTGTAAGTTTTTTGTGGTTGAGTATGTGTTGGAAGAAGATTTGATCTTGGGGAATAAATGGACTATTGCTACCAAAGCACCATTGTGCTTTGCTAGTTATAGGGTCATCATGATGGTCAATGACACAGAGAATACGATACTTCCAGGAAGAGGATCCAACCCTAATGGATTTCTATGATGTTGAACGCAAAAAGTTACAAGCCTCTTCTACAGAAGTCCCTCTACCCCCCACAATGACCTACCATCTGCCTCAACGACCGACTCTGATAAAGCTTCTACTCCTTCAACTCTATCCTCACCAATGAAGCTCAATGCCAAAACCTCGCAGTCATCAGCTATTCCTGAAAAAAGGTCCCCATGCATAACCATCTATCTCTAACAAGGAACTCAAAGGAAAAGCCCTAGAGACAACACCTCTTTATCAACAAACCTTACCAAAGAAGATGGCAATATGCTCAAAAGCCTCATCAACAACAACACCCACATAACCTCAGCGTAAACCAATGTGACAGAGGGTCCCAAACCTTCCACTTCAATTAAAAAGAAAAATCCACCAAGACAACCAAAATCTAGGTATCTTAATAGTATCAAAATGTGGGTGGAGAAGTAGTGACTTGTAGCCCAAGGCTACTATGAAGGCACTAATCCGATTTGGGTGCCTCGATCATCAAAGCCTCTTCCTTAACGTAGCACTCAGAGGCCAGGGAAAAATAAAAGTATCCACAACACCATCCACAAAGGCCTATGCGGGTTCCTCAACAACGAACTCCAACATCTCAACAAGTGTGGGTACCCAAAGATTACTGCAAGCACAAGGGTACTACACCAAGGAAATACCAAAGCTTGGATTCCCAAGCGCATCAAAAAGTCCTCTAAGCCTGTTCAAAGAAACAAACCTCAGCACCAAAAAGGCATCAGCCACCACCAATTTATAATGTTCATCAAAGATGGGTGCCTGTGCACATGCTTCCAACAACAAGGATACTATGAATCATGGTAATCCCATCATATGGTTGCCAAGATTGAAAGCAACACCAAGCAAGTCACTCAAGCACTCTCGTGTATTTAGCACCTACACAAGATCTTGTGTGTTCAAGCAACTCCAATGGTAACCGACCAACAATCTTACATACCGCCTCGATAACATTTGAGCCAAAAATTCAAGAATCAATTCCCACGTGTGCAATGGAGACTTATGAGCGCATCAACAACAAACTCACAATGCTCTTTTCACCCCTCTGGATGTGAAGCGTAAGTGCAAAAGCTACGTGGTAGACATAAGAACCTATTCTCTCAAAAAAGAGAGTAGCCAAATAAGAACCTGTTGCTCGCAAGGTGGTAACCAAAAAGAAAACACAAACACAAGGGAGTCACACATATGGCCTACCTAAAAGTGATAGAATATCACAAACAACTCCCAAGGATCTTAAATAGCCATTCCATTTTTGTTAAGCTTATAGCTTACTATTATTTTGGCTAAGTTAATGTAGTAGATGCTCCATGAGTCCATATCCATACTCATGCATTGGAGGACATTTATAGGAAGGGACTCATAGTGATCTCATGGTAAGAATGTTTGCAGAGGCAGATCAAGAACTATCAAACCATTCACTCCCTAGGATTGAGTATGAGACAAATACGTGGAAGGAGACTTAACTTACTAGAGAACCCAGGGATATAGGTAGTCTCTCAGCATTATTATCCACAATAGTCAAAATGCTGCTTGGACCATTACTATGCAACACGCCGGCATTGTGGGCAGATGCCAAGGATTGGGTAGAAGGAAGAATGAACCCAATGATCACTACCTCTGAGAAAAACCTAGTACCTGAGGAAAGGGAAGCACTCAAATTCATCCAAATACATGTCAACCAATTGGGAATGTATTATGAGGGAGATGACATGAATGCCACAATTCTAATCCACCATAACGGGTACCAAGCACTTGCTATCCTCGATGGAGGTGTGGGTGTGTTAATCCCATTTTGGATTAACAAACATGCTCCTCCAATTGAGGACATTAATAAGTGTTATGAAACGGCACTATAAAAGTTGTACATTATGAGATATTGGCCACCCAAGGCCTAGTTAAGTAAGTTTTGGGCGCTCAAGTGTGAATAAGGGCCAAATGTATATAAGGCATTTTCTCATAATAATGAAAAGGCACAATCCCCTTTTATGCTATAGAGAGCTCTTCTTTGTGTCTTGAGAGAGATTGAGAGAGAGAGAGAGCCTTCTAGCATTGTGCCTCTTCTATGCTTGTATGATTCATGCTTGTGTGGGAGAGTAAGAGAGAGAGATTGAGAGAGAGAGAGCCTTCTAGCATTGTGCCTCTTCTATGCTTGTATGATTCATGCTTGTGTGGGAGAGTAAGAGAGAGTGATTGCCTTATGCGACGGTGCGAGCGACTCTATGGTGACAGCATAGAGGTGGAGCTTGGAGGTTTGGAGCTTAACAAGTGAGCTTATAGGCCTCAAGAGACTCAAGTTCAAAGCATTGGTAAGTGCTCTACGATAGTTGTGATCTATTTCTTATCCTTTAGGTGAATGCATTGAGTTCCCTCTTGGAGGTGTGGTAGCCCATAACATTTTTGGCGCCGCTGCCAGGGAAACACCTTTGTTTCTTCCTTCCTCTTGGAGTTTCAACTCCCATTGCATAAGATTCATGATTTCCTTTGCATTGTAGTAGTGCATTGTGTAGAAAATGAATAGATAAGATTTGTGTGAAAGTAAGAAATCATGTGAAACTGGTTGTGATTGTTGTGTATGTGTGGTGGAGTGGTCTTAAAATAGAGCTTCATTGGTTTTTCTAGTTAATTTTGATATTTTCATCATCATTGGAAGCATCAACGTGAATGAGCAGGTTGGTGTTCTATTTTCTTGTTTTCCAAAAATTAACAAAAATTTTAAAAAATAAGGAGCCATTGACTGTGCCTTGAACTTGTATTCCACTCCTTAGATGTGGCACAATCATTTTGGGAATCGTTGGACCCAAAATCATAATAGTCGACGACACGGGAAGTTTCCACGTGGTGAAACTATAGAAAAACGTTCACGCCGTGAACCATTTTCTACTTCTTCACGCCACAAACCACTCCTCCTGACATCAGTGCCGCACAATTAACCACGCTGTAAATCACGGGATTGCTTTGCCAAAAATAGGTAACCTTATCCTGACACCTTTGACGCCACGAGGTAGTATGACAAGATTAAGAATCATGAAAGTTCAAAAATCCATTCACGCCGTGAACTTTTTCAAAACTCTTCATGACGTGAAGCAATTTTTCACAACATGAGCCATTTAGAAAACCTTCACGGCGTGAACCCTTTTTTTGTTCACGACGTGAACTTTTTCCTGAAAACTGGCAGTTTAGTCCAATCCTATGCACAGTCAGGCTAAGGCTACGAAGGTTGGTAAAGGAGGGACGCCTACAACAATCGGTAAAGGAGGGACGCCTACAACAAGGATGAGGGGTTCTTACCCTAAGAGCAAATTTTTTTGAAAAGTGTAGAAAAACGTTCATGACGTGAACTGTTTTCTGACACTTCATGCCGTGAACTATTTTGTACAATCTCACGGCCTCAGAAAGAGATTGACAGAATTTGATCAAAACTAAATTGGGTCATCAAAGTATCTTATCAAATCATACATACATGCACTTAAGATCTGGAAAGCTCATTGGAGACGATCTTACACCTGACAATAGTGCATCAAATTACCCAGGATCTTCCTATCAAAAACGTGTGGGTTCAGGTCACTCAGTAAGCACTCACCTGAGTGTCTTAAGAAACCTGATCGCCGTTGAAACTAGTAAGAATCCATGGAAGAAGGGCTAAGATACTTTGGGTTTGGGCAAGAGGAGAAACCACCCTCCCCAACTAGGTCCAGTGGTACCATTGATATCGGCCGGGGATTTTTTGGTCTCCAAACCAATCATGATGAAGAGGTGCAATCTGTGGGGCATGGGTCCATCAACCAGCACTGGACTTGGTCCAAGACAAGAAGTGCCCATCCAAACGCCAAATTCAAGGCTATCAAACACCGACACCCCCCCGAATGAGACATGGAAATTGCGGCCAGGACATGGAAAGTGCGGCTAGGATGGGTCAAGTATTTTTTCCCACCGCAGAGGAAGTAGAGTTAGATCTCAGAAGGGGTTAAGTGGAATGAAAGCTACGAGAGTTGAGCTTAAGGAAACAAGAGTTCAATCCTCGAAGGGCGAGGTCTGAGCTGGGAAGAAGTGAGGGAGAATTAGAATCCATAAATGGAGCCCGGAGCTGACGAAGGGTCAAGAGTGGCGAGCGAAGTGGAGGACCATCTGTACACCAAAAAAGATATTGAGCAGATGATCAATCATCCTACGTTCCTACAAGACATGGAACTTTTAATTCTGCAAAGGCATACAGAGGCAACTAATGATGAGTCACTCCAAGGTACAGTGGCAGGACCATCCCATGGACCAGAGATACCTAGAAGAGCCAATATAGGAAGAGAACGAGGTCTAGGAAGGGGGGGAACAATTCCTCAAAGACCAAGGATGGATCCAACCATTGACCTCAATGCAGCCACAAGGACATATCTACTAAATATGGCGGCAAAAATGGGTCGAGGAATGGTCAGAGAACTAGGCACTGCTATAGAATCCTGACCCTCCCAGATGAACCACATTTCATTTTCAAACTCATCTGAAAATTCTCTGGGGATGGATATCCTATCTAACATGTAGAGATTTTTGAATCCACATGTGAAACCTGGCAGGCCTGTCACAGTGATGTGACAATGATTCATACTTTCTCACTATCCCTGGAAGGGAAAGCGCATCAATATACCTCCAACCACTTCTGTAAGTAGTCTTTGAAGGCTATGACATCAACGTTAAAATGTTGACGGGGCATTGGTGAGACCGAAGGGCATAACCTTGTATGCAAATGTTCCCCACATTGTATTGAAAGCTGTCTTATGCTAGTCCTCTGATGCTATGGACACCTGATTATAGCCAGAGAATTCATCCAAAAAGCTCTAAGATTTCACCAGCCACTCTCACCAAAACATGTTCCGTGTAGAATAGTGGATAATAATATTTCCTAGTAGCTGCGTTGACCTTTTTAAGATCAAAACATACCCTAAGTTTTCTATTCTTTTTTGGCACTATTACGATTGCTGACAATCCGTATGTTCTATATCATAGATGAAATCCGGAGCAATGAGCTTGTCTATTTCCTCCTTTCCAATTTCTGCATACTTAGGATTCATCTGGTATGGTTTTTGCCTGGTTGGCCTTGACCCTTCCATGATGGGAGCAATGAGCTTGTCTATTTCCTCCTTTCCAATTTCTGCATACTTAGGATTCATCTGGTATGGTTTTTGCCTGGTTGGCCTTGACCCTTCCATGATGGGAATCATATGCTGCACTACCTCAGGTGGTACCCCCTTCATCTCCTTGTAATTCCAGGTGAAACAGTACTTAAATTCCTTAAAACGAGGGCAACAAGCTCATCTTCTTCAGTCAAAGTCAAGTCCTTAGCAATGTATACGGGTTCGGCTTCCTCCCCTAGTCTCGCAATATCAACTTCCTGAACTTCTGCTAGGTCATCGTATGATGTGGACAGCCCATCCTCCTTAACTCTTGTTGCCGTCAATTGGACCACTTTACGCTCATCAACAGTATAGGTTTTGAAGTGGTCAGGTACTGAGAGCAAGTTTGGTTTGTCCTCATTTTCACTTTTTGTTTTAGTCATGATCTTTCTAGCTGCCTCATGTTCCGCCTTCTGCCAAGGCTTTACTGCGCTTTCGACACCCAGCTTTTGTAAGCTTAGGTGTTTCTAGCTCTTGAAGGGTGACTCTCTCCTTGTGTCTTCCTTCTAGTGATATCGTACTCAACTCCTCACCCCAATCCATAGAAAACTCATCGTGTACCTTAGTGGCCTCAAGGTATCTCAGCCACTGGGCATCCGTGGGTTTCTTTGTGTAATAGGGCATTTTGTCGGTAATATATCGTTTCTGTTTTTGCCACCTTCTGAGGCGTTGAGTGTTGGTACAGCCTTGTGTTATGCTCCCTTCTATACTAGAGGTCTCCTCTTTTGATGCTTCATCAATGGTCTGCCAATTAACCATACAGACAGAGGTCATGGGGATAGTTCCAGATTCCACATACTGCGTCCCCCTCTGGGTTGCATCACATCTATGTTAGCTAACACATACATCTAGTTTTCATTGAAGTTCGGAGGTGGAAGTGATGCATACATTTTCACTTCCTCTTCTTCCTTGGAATTTCCCACCGAACCGAATCATTAATTGCCCTTCCATGGGATGTGATCGAATCATTACCGAACAATTGCCCTTCCATGGGATGTGCTTTCTATATGTTCTCATATCTATCTTTAAAACTTTTTAATCCCTACGCACATACACATGATCTAATGCCCAATCATGCACCAATGTGGATTCCCTCATCAAGGGTCTCCCCAATATTATGTCATATGAGTCTAGTTGGTGTAGGAAGTCTATGACCACAAATGTATGATGGTAGCGAATTATAGAGTTTGAGTTTCACATTCTCCAGAAGTCCAATGGGCCTTGAAGATGTTCCGTCAGCCATTTTAACGATTAGATCTGCCTTTTTTAGATCGGATTTTTTCAGTTCTCCTAGCAACGTTTTGTGATGATGCTAACCCCCACCCCACCATCCAGGATAGCCAATGCTGCCTACTAGTACCCTGATGATCTGTGTACACACTCCCGATGGGCAGACCATCTGATTTGCTTAAGGAAAGTGTTCGAGCGATGTTGATTATATCGTATATCCCTGAATCCTTTAAAGTGTCAGTTTTGGGTCAAACATGGTGTGATATTGGGACACATTGTCTCAAAGAACGGTATATCCAACGGATGATAGCAAGGTCAAGTTGATATTGGAGCTGCCATCGCCTACTAATTACAAAGGTATGCAAAGATTTATGGGCCATGTGGGGTATTACCGCCGTTTCATAATTTTCTATGCTGAAATCATTAGGCCATTGTACAAGCTACTCATTGTCTTTGAACTGAGGAATGCTAGGAAGCGCATGATCGATTGAAGCAGGCATTGGCTAGTGGACCAATTCTACGACCCCCCAATTGGGATCTCATATTTCATGTGCATATTGATGCATCAAACTTTGCTATTGGATGCGTACTAGCCCAACCTGGTGAGTTCAAATTGGACTATCTAGTCTGCCTCGCTAGTCATCAGTTAAATGATGCAGAGGTGAACTAGACCACCACAGAGAGAGAAGGATTGGCCATGGTTTACATCATCAAGAAGTATCAACATTATAAATTGGCCAAAAAATTCATATTCTTCGTGGACCATCAAGCCTTATTATACCTAGTGAATAAGCCTTACACCATGGGAAGAATCACACGATGGTTGCTATTATTGTAGGAATTTGACTTTACAGTCATGGTAAGAAAAGGAACACAGCATGTGTTAGCAATCATATGTCAAGAATTCCAAATGGGGAACTAGCAACTGGTGTTGAAGATGATCTCCCTGATGCTTGTTTGTTCAAATTGGACATGGTACCCGAATGGAGTGAGAAAATATTGGATTATCTAGCTCATGGTTTTTTACAAAAAATACCTTTGAACAAAGATAAAATGTGGCGGCTTATCAATCTTGCTGCACCTTATTAACTTATTGCGGGAGAACTATATAAGCTAGGAAAAGATAATGTGCTAAGAAGATGTGTGAAAGAAGATGAGTTCATCTCGCAAGCAGGATTATGGTAGCTTATGTTATTCGAAGATGCCATAGAATTTGTCAAAAGGTGCGAGGGATGTCAGCATTTTGCTATCCCACAATAAAAGGACAAGATGTCGCTGACCCCTATTATTGTAAGACAACCCTTCGAAAAATGGGGAGTAGATTTTTTTGGACCTATTAGTCTAGCGGCACATCCATCTCACAAGCCCGATATGTGATCATGGTGGCCACGGACTATTTCACAAAATGGTAGAGCCTCGAAGCGAGATGACGCACGAATAACATCAAAATTCCTATATGAGCAAATTATCTCCAGGTTCAGCTGCCCATTAGAATTAGTTAGTGATTGCAGCTCACATTATATTAATGAGGTGACTGATCATTTACTTGTGGGATTCTTAGTGGTCTAGTGAAAATCATCACCTTATTATCCATAGGCTAATGGTCAAGCAGAGAGTATAAATAAAATTTTGTGTACTATCTTGACAAAAACCTTGGAAGCAAGTCGAACCGATTGAGAGTATAAGCTGATAGCATCCCTATAGGCGAACTTCATATAAGGTAGCGACGGGATACACTCCCTTCCGTCTAGCTTATGGTGTTGAGGCAGTAATGCCTATGGAATACCTAGTTACGAGCTTAAGGATTGTAGCGCAAGAACGTTTGACGGAGAGTGCATTAGTAGCTGAAAGGCTAATTGACTTAGAGAAGCTTGATGAGATCAGGCTAATAGCATTGCATGAACTCATGGTCAAGAAACTACGTAGGAAGAATTGGTTTGACAAAAATTTGAAACAAAAAGAACTGGAAATGGGGGACCTTGTCCTCATGTATGGTGTAGGAAGCACCAAGAAAAAGAAACTCAAATACAAAGGCCTAGGACCATTCCGAGTGTTTGAGATCACACCTTATGGTAGACGATTTACAACATACAGATGGAGGGTTACGTCAATGGAAGCAAACTCAAAAAATATTTTGGACCACTAACCCAAGAGATGCTCTTGCAAGAACATCTCTTAAAACAACAAAAACAGCTCACAAAGGAAAAACTCCAGTAAGCTCAAGAGAAGAGGCTAAGGCAAGGGAGGCCAAAGCTAAAACATTACTCAAGAAGAGACTGTTACATGTCAACATGGCTTCCTTGACTCTCTTGGACAAAGAGGAACTGAACATTGAGCCAGCATGACTCAAGGTGGGACTTACTATAGCTAAAGGCCATGCAACGAGCATTGCACTAATAGATACGGGATCAAGTCATAACTTGATCTTGTATGAAACCTGGGTAGCATTAGATAAACCATGCCTTGAACCCTCTGATGCGTAAGTACACAGTGTGCAGTTGATAACTACAAGAGCTGAGGGATTTTTAAGTGTTAACATTTCCATCAGAAATAATTCCTTGGTTGGGAAGGTGTTTGTCATGCCTATAGGTTCCACAAGAGGAAATGATTCTAGGATGAGCCCGGATCTGCGCGTCAGCAAATGCAATATGCAATGGGAAAAGAGGACATCGTTGTTGAATGAGATCAACAAGGTCATGTCCATACCCTAGAGCCTGACAAACAGAGGGAAATAGTGATTGACAAAAAAACGACACCAAATACAGTAACATCAATTCATAAAACAGAACAAGCATTAGTCCCACAAAATTTACACAAACAATACCCAAAGTCTCAGGGTACACAAAAGTGGGGGTACCCAAAGTTCAACTCAAAAACCAACCCCACAAGAATGAGAAGATGAATAATATGGGGACAACAAGAAAAATCCAAAAAGAAATCAAAAGTTAGACCTGGCTTACACAAACAGATTGTTAGGACTCCAAGCATAACAATAGCCCACAAGGTTTCCATAAGCGGGTCTGAAAAGACTTACTGCTGCGAGCATAAGGATACTACCAAGGCAATACAACAATATGGGTACCCAAACCCCACTCAGTGGTTGGCCACCACCACAAGAAGTTCTGGTAACAAAGGAAAGAGTAGTAAAAGCATACAGCATCAACTCCCAACCCATGCGAGAACCTCGCCAACCTTGGTGTGGAGGAAAAAGACAACTCAACAAAATGGGCTGGGAATTGCAAAAGCAATGACAGTAGCTGCTTCGATCACAGAACTGAACAGGGAACCTAAAGATAGAAACAAAGAAGTTTAGCAAAGGGACACGGATAAAAGCCCTCAACCACAGGACCCAGTAACAACATTGTTCAGTTGGGTGGAAGGAAGAATTAAAAACTCCCACATAGAACTAAAACAACTGCATCAACAAATACCCAGAAGTGCCAAGGTGACCTTGGTTTTTGTGGAAATAAAAAATGAAGGTATCTAATTGCTGCACAATGGGCACAAGGTAAGCAGGGTATCATTCACTCATTATGTGCATGTTTGAATGCTTGAGCATGAAGAAAAAAATAGAAGGTATCAATCTTGCGCATTCATAATCCAAAAATGTTCATGTCATGAGCCAACCCAAAAGAGTTCATGCTGTGAACTGGTTCACAAAGGTTCACGCCGTGAAACGGTCATTTCTCATCATGGGCCAATCGAAAGATGCCACGTGGTTTTCTTCATTAAGGTAGCCGCCCTATCCGACGGCTGCATTATAAAATCAAATTTCTTTCCTTTCTTGTCATTTTACATCGTGTGACCATTGCTTCTCACTTGCGCTCCTGCTTTTGATCATTATGCATCGTCTATTCCCAGATTTTCATGCTATAATCGACTGTCATCTATTGAGGTGGGAGCTTGGTCCATTCCCTTTTTGTACACCCGAATCATAGTTATTCTAAAAATATCTTTACGGTATCATCATGCATGAACCACAGTCTTTAATAACGGGATAAAAATGGAAAACCAATACAATAACAGAAATCTGCACCTTCACTAAGGTTTCACGGACTACCACAACTGTAGTTTCATGGAACCTCAATTTCGCGAAATTGTAGTTTCATGGAATCTCAGTTTCAAGAAACTGTAGTTTCACAAAACCGTACTTCACGGAACCTCACAGGTTCACGAAACCTCACTTCACGAAACCTCAACAGTTCACAAAACCTCACGTCACATAACTGTAATTTCACGAAACCTCACGGAACCTCACAGGTTCACGAAACCCACTTCACGTAACTGTCATTTCACGAAACCTCACCGGTTCACAAAACCTCACTTCATGAAACTGTAACTTCATGAAACCTCACGGAACCTCACTTCATGAAACTGTAACTTCATGAAACCTCACGGAACCTCATAGGTTCATGAAACCCACTTCACGTAACTGTAACTTCACGTAATTGTAACTTCACGGAACCTAACTTCATGAAACCTCACTTCACGGAACCTTATAGGTTCATGAAACCCACTTCACGTAACTGTAACTTCACGGAACCTAACTTCACAAAACCTCACAGCTTCACGGAACCTCACCGGTTCACAAAACCTCACTTCACGTAACTGTAATTTCACAGAACCTCACCAGTTCACAAAACTTCACGGAACCTCACCACTTCACGGAACCTCACCACTTCACGAAACCCACTTCACCTAATTGTAACTTCAGAAAACCTAACTTCACAAAACCTCACAGTTTCACGGAACCCACTTCACGTAAATGTAACTTCACAGAACCTAACTTCAGCAAGTCAGAAAAAAGAAACCAATGTGGGTCCCTAAGCTAAATTTTTTGGGCCCATATGCCCAAGCCTTCCATGGGGCCATCATCGACAACAGCAGCAAGGAAGCCCTTCGATCCTATGGAAAGGTTGCACCACATTACCACAGCCCCCAGAGTGCCTCCAAGTTCTGGAAGAGGTAGAAGTAAAGACGAAGTTGGAAAAGGTAGGCTTGGGAAGAATGGCGCAAATACTCCCAACAAGAAGCATCGTCTCACGAAGCTCTGTGCCGAATATATAAAGACCTATGATAAAGGCACCAAACGGGGCACTATCTCATGAATGCTGACAACACTATAAAGCAGCTCTCCTGATCAGGAAGAGCTCATATGTGATGCTCTGCACAGCAGCTCACCCGTCGAAGCAGTCAAAGTCTACACCCACGCATTCGACAAAATGCCTCTGGACGCAATGCTAAAAAAGAGTTCTTACAACTCCAATGGGGCCGAGCATGAGAATATCCATGATGAGGATACAAAAAAAGCCTACAAGGCCATGTCATTAATGATGCAGGTCAAGCAGGTGGATAGATACAACAGGGTGCCTTTGAACAGAATCGCTAAGGTACATGAAGAGAAGGAGGAATAGGCCTACTATATTCATAGAGAGATGGAGAACTATTTGAAGGCATGCCAGTCCAATATTTATAACTTGTACCTGCTCATCAAGTTCTTAATCATGTGGCAAAAAGGCCTCTCCCAGATCCTGAACCAGCGGAGCACCTACAACTGGCACTACTGCCAGAGCAACCAACTCTGATAGCTAAAGACATGCAAGAGGGGAAAACTATCTTAATGGAGACCCATGCAATAATGAAGGAGATAAAGAAAGGGAGAAAGAAGAAGACAGAGAAGAAAATGAGGGGGATCATCCCAGATATAGCTGCTAAATCACAAAGATTAGAGACGGAGGTGGCACAAGAAACGAGAACATACCAAGAAGCATTGCAAGAAACCACAATCAGCCAAGCCTCACAAGAGCCCATGCAGCAAGTTACTCCCCTGATGACAAGCCTGGCTCAGTTGATATTCATGGACCTATCCCCACTTGATTCATCTCTGGTAGACACACCAAAACAGAGATAGTGCCTGAACAAGCAGCATCAGTACTGGTACAGGCTGAGGAAACACAAGGCATTGAGGTGGCAACGGCTCAAGTACATGAACCAGTAGCCCACAATGATGAAAGAAAAAGACCAAGAAGTGAAGAGCCATGAAGACCAAGAAAAAGAAGGCGGTTGGAAGATGAGGAAAGAATACTCCAGTTGGCCTCCCTACAAAAAGTCGACTATCAACAATTCATGCAAGAAACAATGGAAGGTTTGGATGATGAGCTGTTGAACCAACCATAGGCTGTGGACTCGAAGAAGGCGCAAGCACAAGTGCACTATGGAAGCAGGAGCAAAAGGTTTGGCGTTGCCACCTTCTAACAACACACATGCTCCATGATCGTAACGCTGCCCTTTGGAAGCAAGTTAACGACTCAAACCCACAAGTGCAAACCTTAAAGGACCACTTGGCAGCAGTTGAAGCCACACATAACGATGTCATAAACAAAAATCTTGAAGGCCATGGAGGAGCAAGAGAACATATATAAAGCACTAGAAAGCAATAATATGGTCCTCAGCCAAAGAAGGAGGTCCTCAGCCAAAGAACAAGCTAAAGAGCAACTTGAAAAGGAGGTCACCCACACCAATGAGCTCACAACACTTCATGCCCACCAAGTACAAGAGCTCCAGCACAATTTCAGGGCCAAAAAAGAGGAGCTGCAAATGACAGATCCAACAGCTATCCTCCAGTTTGAAAGCAGAGGAGGACAAGGCAACTCACTTATAGCAAGAGAGAGAACAATCGAACAAGGCCCATGCAGAAAAAATAGAAACACTTAATGACACTATAAGTGCAAGTCAAGTCGAGATCCAAAGGAAAGAATTGGCCTACCACAAGCAACAATGGCACAACTTACACAGCAACTACAGGACAGTCAGAGGCTGTGGCTACCGAAAGGCTCCAGCCTCCAACGAAGCACCGAAGCTCAAGAAAGAGAAGCAACAGCCAGGCGTGCCCAAGAGGACGCAACACGGAGATTCGAGGAGTTGGATGCTGCAAAGGATGTTTTGGGAAATTGTAATATCAAACCACCTCCTCAGCAATGACTCTCGCTTTACAAGAGTTATAACATTGGTTGGCGATCCAAGACAGAAGCCAGCGGCCAGAGCCTACATATGACCTTTGACTACTCCTTGAGCGTGCCTCGGAGTTGGGTCAGTTGTTGCCAGTAACTCCTCGGGCCCCTCCTCAAACTCTCACTTTGTTTTTGTCTACACTAACCCTCTCTTTACTTCAATACGATATAAATCTATCTAAAGACATAGGCTTAGGTGAACTAACCCTAATTAAGAAGAATACTAAACGAGATGTTGACCCTACAATAATAATGGAAATTTTGCGGGGGGACATAGTCTTAAGTAATCCATAAGACATCTTCTTTTACTCATTACATCCTATTGTGTTAAACCTTCGTAGTTGGTGTTGGGTACTCCAAAATTTTAAAATTTTGGATAACAGTGTCGAAAAAAAAAAATTAGACCTCTTTGTCCTAGATGACATTCCCGAGACACCGGCCAACTATGAGGTAGTAGCACATAGCTATCAGTGGATTATAAGTCATGGGTGGCTTGAAGTATATAATACTCTTCACCAACATCTTAACTTATGTGAGTCTACTTTGTATCATCCTTTTGGAATTCTAAAGCTATACTTTAATATCTACAAACACTTAGAAGCCATGTTAACAAATGTACAATACAATTTTGATGCTACCCACATTGATATCTTGTTATAAATCCCGAGGAAATCCTTGACTTACAAGAATTTATAAAATCTCACAAGCCTAGCCACCCACCCCCTAGCACAGGTTAGGGTCAAGAAGAATTCTCATCCTCTTCTTCAAAGTCCACTTACCCTGTCTATTATAATGTCACTAGTAAGCTACTTAACCCCAATCCTAATACACCACCTACTAACACATCTCAAGCTGACTGCATATTCTATATCTTCATTCCTCAACAGATAGATTTTCCCACTAACCCTGTCTATTATAATGTCACTAGTAAGCTACTTAACCCCAATCCTAACTTAACCCCAATCCTAATACACCACCTACTAACACATCTCAAGCCGACTGCATATTCTATATCTTCATTCCTCAACAGATAGATTTTCCCACTAACCCTCTCACCCCCGAAGGAGATATTGGCACCTCACCCGTCTCCCCAACGGCACCCTCAAGAGGTACACTATCCTATTCTCCCTCTATTCTCCCCAGGATAATATTGAAGCCTCACACTGACGACCCAATTTTGGAATCATTGTCTGGTGCAGAGTACAAGGGCTTCATTCGCGCTGGCAATCATCTCTTAAAGCGAAAGTTGATGTTTAAGGTTCTCATGGAAGTCACTCCATTTGAGCCAACTCGACGGATTATGCTAGAAGCCTACTTTGAGGTCATACCAACAAAGCACCACAATGTGCCATACCCTCTACGAGCACCTCGCCCTGATTTAGAAGAATTACTTCCCTTGGCTGTTGGAGAGGGCACATTATGGGAAAATGTGGCAAAACACACAAAGTTGGCCAATCCCCAATTAGCTGACCTATTGGAAATCAGAATTATCACCTTCATGAGTGCTCGTGCACACAAGAGGTGGCTATGCCACCATTGTCATAGATGAGGGGCAACCCAAATTAAAGGATTTTGAAATACAACCAGTTTGGCCAAAAGAGTACTTAACAATTCCAGAGTACAACTAGGTCTATATGTGCGCCCCACCAACACAACGGGTTGACCCATTATACATGCCAATAAAGAGAAGATGGATGCCCCTGGATTTTCAGGAAGCCAAAACTTAAGGCCCATGTCTGCTATACAACTTTCTGATCTTCATGCCAGTGACATTTCTAGACATACGGGAGAAAAGGAAACAAATTCTTACAAGGATACAAGCATGGCGAAGAATTTCGGACCCAGCAATCGTGGCAAGCATTAGATTTTTGAAATTGCTGGTGGTCCTGATTGATCAATCTAAGGAGCCTATGATGGCTATGAAGGTGAGAAACTGAAGTTCAACATGAATCAAGGGCCATCTGACAGGGACATGATGCTCTACTACCATCGTCTAAGATGTCTTTCGGGTTACATGCATGTCACGTTTGAAGACATGGTGGACACAAGAATTTGGTGCTCCCACTTAGCGTTCACACGCCCACTCAGAAAGCTTCAATCACGAAGAAATTTCTACCGAGTTCGGTGATCTCGTAAAACAGGTTCTGAGGACAAAACCTATATTAGGAAGGGGGGATGTTAATCCCATTTTGGATTAACAAACATGCTCCTCCAACTGAGGACATTAATAACTGTCATGAAATGGCACTATAAAGTTGTACATTCCAAGATATTGGCCACCCAAGGCCTAGTTAAGTAAGTTTTGGGTGCCCTAGTGTGAATAAGGGCCGAATGTATTTAAGGCATTTTCTCATAATGAAAAGACACAATCCCCTTTTGTGCTATAGAGAGATTGAGAGAGAGAGAGAGAGAGAGCATTCTAGCATTGTGCCTCTTCTATGCTTGTATGATTCATGCTTGTGTGGGAGAGTGAGAGAGAGTGATTGCCTTATACGACGGTGCGAGCGACTCTACGGTGACAGTGTGGAGGTGGAGCTTAAAGGTTTGGAGCTTAACAAGTGAGCTTGGAGGCATCAAGGGACTCAAGTTTGAAGCATTGGTAAGTGCCCTACGACAGTTGTGATCTATTGCACATCCTTTCGGTGAATGCATTAAGTTCCCTCTTAGAGGTATGGTAGCCCCATAATAGGGTGTGAGCATTATCATCACCAAGAAATGTTGGGAAAATTGGGAAAAACCGGAGTTAGAAAGAGTAGACCTAATCATTAAGATGGCAGATGGAACATCCTCAGGGCCAATTTGGGGTTATTGAAAAATGTTAAGCTTAAGGTCTTTTTGTTCCACTACCATCATGCATTTATTATAATGGACTTTTTGTGCACGATTGGGCATTACATGAAGTATATATATACAAAAGGATTTGCAAATTCTTTAGATTGATCTTCATACATGGAAGGCACACCCAGGAAGGCACACCCAATGGAAGAGAAATTGTTTGGAGATGATTCAGTCACAACAATAGAATGAACCACATCCTTACAAGTCTCTCACAACTAGTTAAAGAACACTCACGTGAAGAGGAAGAGAATGAGATGTACGTGTCACTTCCACCTCTGGACTTTAGTGAAAACTAGATGCATGTACGTTGAAAGATTTTAGTGGTAGAGTTCACGTTGATTCTCTATAGCTCCTCTATCACGTTAACATCAAATAAAACACCAGCAAACACTCACCCTAGATACAATCTGAAACAACCACCCACCATGTAGCATCAAGCGTCTTCTCAACTTGTCATAGAACAAAGTACAACATGGTATTATCTCAATCTCTTGGCGCGCAGGCATAAATTCAATGGGATTATCTCTATAACTCATACAATTCATACTCATCATCAACTATGATTATACAAGGCTTATGGCAAGAAAATTCATCATCACATATATCATAATCAAAGCTTCATCATCATGCCAGATCTTCACACAACACCTTCATGCATATACTATACATCTTCACAAGATTGTAGGATAATGCAATGCACACTCATCAAGGGACAATATTGTTCATACTTGCACAAAGGAAAATAGAAACAAGAGATATATGTCTTCAATACATGCTGGCTACCCATCATAGCTCTTTAGTCAGCATACTACCTTTTACTCTCATGAGAACAACATCACATTTTATACCGGCCAGCCCTCCTTCTTCCAAGGCTCCTCTCAGAAAGAGGAAGAGGTATCTCTCTTGGCCAAAAGCCAAACCATCACGATCATCAAGGATAAGTCATCAATTCAATTGAGGCAAGAACATGGCCTCAAACTAGACACACTAGCAGCATGCTCACACTGTCAACAAAGCTGTAACGCCTTCAACTCCAGCAACAACAATCATCAAGGAGTTTTCCTCCTCCACAAACTTCAAGATCTTCAAAACCTCAATAATCGAGCACGACAGCATCATGTGTGACTTTGGGTAGCTTGGCATCACCATTCTCTCTCTCTCTCTCTCTCTCTCTCTCTCTCTCTCTCTCTCTCACAAGGAATGGATTGCCCAAAAGCACAACACCCCTCCCAGTTGTTGCAGGCAACTCCTCGGCTTCCAACCTCTCCATGCAACTTCTATTCCTAGCTTCAGTCAAAAGCATGCCACTTGTCAGTCCTTCCCTCATGATTAAGTGCTTCCCGTGCATTTTCTATACTTAACTTCTATGTAGTAGAAGTTACTGCACGACTCTGGCGGCGGCCGCCACTTTGCCCATAAAGCTTTGGCTAGTGCTTAAACCTTAGCAACATTAAATCAAATTTGAATGGCCTTAGCCCCCGTTCCCACCTTATACAAAGGTCTCCCATGAGCTTTGTTGCTAGTATTTTCCTAGCTATGTTGGTATCATCAAGACCAAAAAGACTCAAGACTCACTCTCCTCCTACATGTCGTGAGCAAACATATGAATCCAAAGCACATCAAAGTTGACAAGTCCAATGAAACATGCCAAGCTAATGTCCAAGGCTCAAAACTGGGTTTCCAAAAAACTCCCAATAACTTGTTTCCCCCCCAGAGGAATAAAGTATGTTAAATCAGGAACCATTCCCAATATCTCAATGCACATGGTGAATGTGCAACTCATGGAAGAGGAAATAGAGGATAAAGCCTCAAGTGTAGAAGTACTTGGGCTCTGCAAGGTCACAAGAGCACTAAACGCCTTAGGAAGTGGTGGAAAAAAAAGAGGTATATCGCTCAACGCAATGCCCTATTGTGAAGTAAACCCACGGATGCCCAGTGGGGCTAAGATATCTCGAGGTCACTAAGGTGCATGGTGAGTTCTCTAAGAACTAGGGTGAGGAGTTGAGTAAGATCACCTTGAAAGGGAAACGAGAAGAGAAATCTACTCTTCACAAGCCTCATCCACCTAAACTTACCAAGGCCAGAAGAAGGAAACAAAATAAGACTCTGGCTGAAGTCGAGCGCGAGAGGCAAATAAGGCAATGGCTCAGAAAGGGGATGATGATGATGATGTGCTAGTGCCAGACCATTTCAAAACATACACCACAGATGAATAGAAGGTAGTCCAATTGATGGCCAAAAGAGTGAAGGAGAATGACCATTCCATGTCTTACGATGGACCAGCAGAAGTTAAAGAGGTTGACATTGCAGAGCTAGGGGATGATCCCAAACCTATCTACATTACTAATGACTTGACTGTTGCTAAAGAAAAGGAGCTCATTGATCTCTTGAAATATTTCAAAGATTATTTTGCTTGGAAGTATATTAAAATGAAGGGTGTACTACCCGAGGTGGTTCAACACACTATTTTGATCATGGAGGGATCGAGACCATCCAAGCAAAAACCTTACCAGATGAATCCTAAATATGCAGCTATTATAAAGGAGGAAATTGATAAACTCATACCTGCGGATTTCATCTATGATATTGAGCACACAGATTGGCTATCACCAATTGTGATCGTGCCAAAAATAATGGAAAGCTAAGAGTGTGTATTGCTCTCAAAAAGGTTAATGTAGCTACCAGGAAAGACTACTACCCATTACCATATATGGAGCATGTATTATTAACGGGTAGCAGGTGAAGAAGCCTACAACTTCTTAGATGGTTTTTCAGGATACACTTAAGTGTCCACTGCACCAGAGGACCAACACAAGAAGACGACATTTAACAGAATGTGGGGGACCTATGCTTATAAGGTTATGCCTTTTTTGGCCTCACTAATGCCCCTACAACTTTCCAACAATTGATGTGCACGGCCTTCAAGGACTACTTTGCAAAAGTGGCTTGAGGTATTCATTGACGATCTTTGTGTACACTCACAATCAGGGATTTTATATTCACGTGATCACAAAATTTTTTTTGTTAATAACATGTGTGAACATGTTATTAACATGTTCACAAAAAAGCCGGTGGCAAGCGACCTGGTAATTAACCGGGAAAAATCCCGCCGGGCTTTTACTCTTCCCCGGCGGGCCCGCCGGGCTTTTGCATACCCCGGCGGGGCCCGGAGGGGTCGTCACATATCCCGGCGGGGTACATTTTTCTATATATATGGGCCCGGGGGGCCCTTTGGGATTTCATTGCTGACAGCATACACAGGTAATAAAAACTTGTGTGTGTGTGTGTGTGTGTGTGTATGTGGGTGTGTTCGTGCGGGCAGCCGCCCACTGTCGCAATGCGCGGCAGGATGTGGGTGGTCCGCCACACGAGGGATGTGTGTGTGAGTGAGTTCGTGCGGGCAGCCGCCCATTGTCGCAATGCGCGACAGGATTTGGGTGGCCCGCCACACGACTGGTGTGTGTGTGTAAGGCCATTCTTCGGAATGGTGCTTACCCTGGGGCACTTAGTCGGTAACGCGGCTAGTCTGTGTCCTATGGTAAGTATGGCATGCCGTAGCGGTACTAGTCGGTAACGCGGCAAGCATAGTATCGTTATGGCGATGTCACCTTCCCTTCCCTTCCCTTTGTCAAATGCAGACATATGGTCGGTAACGCGGCCAGTGTATGTTCGTATCTTATTGAAATTCCCATAGAATCGGGCGGCATTTTGTCGTTAACACGGCAAGTTGGTGTCGTCCGCTAGTGCATAAAATGTTTTTTGCATATTGCGGCATTTGATCGTTAACGCGGTCGAAAAAGTGTCGTAAATTTGCTTGCGTATTTCGGCATATGATCGTTAACGCGGTCGAATAAATGTCGTAAATTTGTTTGATTTGACTTGTATTGTTTTTATTGTGTTTGATCCATGCGATACTTGGTTGCTAACGCGGCATTAGTATTTGAAGGATCAAAGTTTAATCATATTGTCTAAGTGTTTTATTTTATAATATCGTGATTCGTAACTCGAAAAATATGAATCTCTCTCTTCTTACCCCCCTCTCTCTCTCATGATACACTTCACAACTCTTTCTCTATCTCTCTCATGATTCACTTCACAACACGATAGATGTGTAGATAATGATTTTTTTTATTTTTCTTAAAATACACATAATTTTTAATAATTTCTTTTTTCTCCCTCTATTTACTTCACAATTCTCTCTCTCTCCTTTTCTCGCAATGATACACTTCACAACTCTTTCTCTCTCTCTCTCTCATGATACACTTCACATCTCTCTCTATCACGATAGGTATGTAGATGAGGAGTGCTTTAGGATTACAAAACATTATTTTTCTCTCTTTAGGAACTCACAAAACTATAAAAAATGTCATTTAATTTTTCCTCTCTCTATCTGTCACACCTCTCTCTTCCTTCCCCTCTCTCTCTCTCTCTCTCATTCGATAATGTATACACTTCGTAAGTAATAATGCGCTTGTTGCGGTTGTCTCACGTTCGATAATGTATTGCATGATGTTGAGTTCAGTAATATTGTTTGATATATTTTGTTTTTGATTGATCATTGAAGGATCAAAGTTTAATCATATTGTCTAAACGTTTTATTTTATAATATCGTGATTCGTAACTCGAAAAATATGAATCTCTCTCTTCTTACCCCCCTCTCTCTCTCATGATACACTTCACAACTCTTTTTCTATCTCTCTCATGATTCACTTCACAACACGATAGATGTGTAGATAATGATTTTTTTTTATTTTTCTTAAAATACACATAATTTTTAATAATTTCTTTTTTCTCCCTCTATTTACTTTACAATTCTCTCTCTCTCCTTCTCTCGCAATGATACACTTCACAACTCTTTCTCTCTCTCTCTCTCATGATACACTTCACATCTCTCTCTATCACGATAGGTATGTAGATGAGGAGTGCTTTAGGATTACAAAACATTATTTTTCTCTCTTTAGGAACTCACAAAACTATAAAAAATGTCATTTAATTTTTCCTCTCTCTATCTGTCACACCTCTCTCTTCCGTCCCCTCTCTCTCTCTCTCTCATTCGATAATGTATACACTTCGTAAGTAATAATGCGCTTGTTGCGGTTGTCTCACGTTCGATAATGTATTGCATGATGTTGAGTTCAGTAATATTGTTTGATATATTTTGTTTTTGATTGATCATTGATAAGTAATGATACACTTATTGCTGTTTTCTCACGTTTGATGATGTATTGGATGATGTTGAGTTCATTAAAATTATTTGATATTCCGTTTTTGTATGAACATTGACGATATTGATATACTTGTTGCTGTTCTCTCACGTTTGCTTGATGTTTATTTCAGTAATGTTTGATATTCTGTTTTTTTGTGTTTAGTGACATTTGCTAGATTTACGAAGACGATCAACATGCTTTCTCCCGAAGAGCGCAAAATTGTTCTGCGAGCAATTCGCGTTGAAGCGGTCATCACGGTATCACAATGTACTGATGATGTCGTCAAAAAGATCAACGAGTCTGAGATACTCATGCGAGATCTCATAGACCAAATATGGGAAAATGCACAGCGTCGGCTTCGAAGCGGAGGCAACGCTGAGCTGCTAGATAGACAGAAGATAGCAGATTTCAACCATCAGCACATAACACGAACCATTTTGGGGAGCATGCGAGTAGCGTGCAGTGATCTTAGAGATGCTGCCCCGCCTGAAGCCAACATGCAACGTCTACAGTTATGGGACGTTGTATGGAGCGAGCAAAGGGCCAAGAGCAAGCGCATGAAGGCGTTGGATGCAGAGTCCCTCCCCAAAAGAGTGCGAATTGCCCAGGACGTTGCTGCAACGTCCAGTCAGGCAGATGCAAGTGGTACAGGTGTCATTAATCGTACCATCTACAATTCTATGTGCACACATCTTATTGGCATCCCGCACGAAGCTCTTCACGAAGGACGAACAATTGGCTCCGGTGTGTTTGGAATAGTAAAAGAGTATGCAATTAAAGGTATATCATTTTTACCGGAGCACATCACTTTTTGCGGAAAGTACTACAAAGGAGAAGGCAGCGCGAAGTTCGAGAGCTTCCAAGTAGAGCAGGGTATGCAAGTGCTACATCCATCGATTGTCCGATGCATTGCCTTTACAAAAGAGGCTCCTTGGATCACAATTTTCCCGTACTATAATGGCGGCGCTCTTGGTGATACTCTTCTGAAGGTTCCCTTCAGATTCAGTGAGTTCACCAGAGCCATTTTTCGTTTGGATCGAGGATGGAGACAACCCCCGCCTGATAATATCCCTTTAGGTCATCTAGAACTTTCAAAAATAAAAGAGGTAGTAATAAATATGCCACATATTATGCATGCCCTGGTGGAAGGTGTAGCGGCAGCACATATGGCAGGTATTGTACATACCGACCTACATCCTTTTAATGTAGTGTTGGATTATACAAAAGAGCTAAAGCCACGCATAGGTATTATCGATTGGGGGTTGCTGCTGAGAGCGCCCAAAAAACGGGTGTCTCTCAATTTTGTTTTTGAAGCAGACAAGAACCCGGAGAAGGTGGCACAGGCAGTCTCCTACGCAGACAGAGAGCGAAATAAACGGCCGTGGATAGCCCCAGAGCTTTATGATCCATTTTTGGCAGATGCATACACTCCTGCATCTGACGTTTTTGCCTTGGGATATTTATTACAAACTTTATATGACTTCTGGAAGAAAGTGCAAGAGTTGTGGATGGATAATAGTTCCCATGACAAAGTTACCATGGATACTATTAGTCATAGAGTCAAAAATTGGATGTTCCTGCCTAATCGCGATGAGCGAAAATCAATTTTGCAAGTAGTTGAATTTTTTAGATCACTAAATACTGACCCTACGAGGGCACAACGTCCTCTTGTAGAGCTATCGGTGGCATTCACCCCAACTTTGTAATAATACAGTACCAAGGGATTAAGTTTCAGGAATGGCTTTTTGTTTCTCTCTTCAAAATCTGATGTGTCCAATGTTTCAAAATTTTGTTTCTCTCTTCATTGAGTCTTTGCAACATCTCTCTCTTCCTGTGGTGTTTAAGTTTATGTTTCCTCTTCAAAATTCGATGTTTATGCATTGTTTGAAGTGTTTTTGGAGTCAAGTGGATACACTTCATCGAGTCTTTCCAATACATATCTCCTCTCGTGGTGTTTGACTTTAAGATTTTGAGAGTAATGGTCAATTTATCTTACGTTGATCTTTACAATTCATTAAAATCCTAAAGTCATTTACGTTCATGCAGATATGGAGCAGGCGCAAGCGAACGAGCATCAGGAGTTAGCCAAGAAGGCTTACGAGCGAATGAAGGCCCTATCACATGGCCTGACAGCCCGCGAAGCGACACGAACAGCATGCAGGTTATCGAAATGGACAAATCCAACTTATGCCCAGTGGAAAGACATAAACAAACGCGTAACTACAGAGATGATAAAGGAAATATGGCCATGTCCAGATGGCGAAATTAAGAAGGGAAGATGGAAGATTTCTCGGTGCACCCACAACGATATCAAAACTAATGCCGAGCGCATTTTCTTGGAGGTGTACGGACGTCCTCTCCATAACGCCGACGCTCCACTGTATTTTGCTAAAATGTTATATGCTCAATTTATCTTACAAACTCCAGTGGACTTCGCCTCCAGAGAGGCCACTGTCAACACCCACGACATTCGTGAAGAGACAGTGACATTTACACGAGAAGAACTTGCACTCATGGTGGAGGGCGCTGGACTGGAGTTAAACCAGGTTAAAGAAAGCTTAGGGGCCCAGTTAGCAGAGAAGGAGAAAGAAGCTGACCGATTAACTCAAGCGTCAACTCCTCCCCCGGCCAATAGAGGGATTCAAGAGCAGCTAACAAAGATCAGCCAAGATGTACAGAGCATCTCTTCACGTATTGCTCCTGTGCGCCAAGGAAACCACATCTCTCATTTTTTGATACATCCTGATCTTGTGGGAGTTTCTGCTGAGGCTACAAGTTCCTCCACCCCCCAATGTCCTGTATGTTACAAAGTATTCGATGGGTGGAGCGGCCAGTATATACTACCATGTGGACATTACTACCACTTAATATGTTTAGTGAGACAAATGCAAAATACTTCTACATGTGCATTGTGCAGTGTCCCAATAAATCAAGGTATTTATACAGTGTTCGGCATGGCTAGCGAATATAAACCACCAGGACCTTTAGATGCAACTCCGAGTGCAATTCGTAATTTATTTCAAGATGAGAGTTAAGAAAAACAAATCCTACTTTTGTATTGATAATTTCTTCAAATATGATCATTTGTACAAGTACTTTTTATTAAATTAATGAAGTGACTTCTTCCTCTATGTCAATATCTTGCTCCAAAATTCTTTCACCGTTTACTCTCTCGTCTGCTAAATTAAGCTCATCTAAGTCAATGTCTAAATTGTCTTCTATCTCAAGGGTGGTGCACAACGTACGTCCAACATCAAAGTTCTCGTCTACTACATCATCACAATTGTACATCCATCTGGGCATATCTTCTTCATACTCTTCGCTTTCAATGTCTCGCAAGATCTTTTCATTGCAGTACATGTAAACAAGTTTATCTGCTTGATCTGCAAGAAGTCGATTGCGAATAGTACTATGAATATATTTATACATGCTCCAGTTCCTTTCTGAGCCTGAGTTTGAAGAGCACTGACTTAGAACCTTCATCGCAAGGTTGCGCAATAAAGCATAATGCTCACCACCATTCATCATCCACCACTTCCATGCAGGTTGCTCTTTAGCCATTTGTTGAACAAGGGAGTTGGAAAATAAACCTTCTTTCAACCGAAATGAGGTCATCTCCTTTATGCACTGTACACGATCATCATCATTATTATAGAAAGTGTTTACCACTTTATAAAAATCTTGCACCACCTCAACGTTGGACATCAAATCCATATTCCAATATTCAGGATCTAACATGTAAGCAGCACTGTGCAGTGGGCGAGTGCGCTCCAATCCATCTAGCATGTAAGTACTTCAACAGAACTTTTCTTTGTCTACTGGAGAATGGTACACGCCATTGCTTTTCCACCACTGAATGCTCTAATTTCTCAGGACACTCCAAACTCCGCTGGACAGTCCACCATTGCATCCATGCTTTTTCGAGATTAGGCGCTCTTTGATCAAGACTTCGTACAGCATACATAACAAGCATCATTACATGGTATGCATCCATCACACTGTTCCACCAACTTCTCCTCGTAAGCGCTCCCTTCAAGACTTTGATTTTCTCTTTCACTTTTTCAAGTTGAGTGTTCTCCCAGTCATGAAATGCCATGCATGTAAATGTTTCACAAACTGCATCTTTATTTCTAAGAAGAGACTCAAAAGTGTAAAAGTGAGTGCAAAACCTAGTCTCCGCTGGAAGCTTTAACATAACTGACATGCGAGGTCGAAACATATCTAAAACTCTCTGTCTCTTGAGCATGAATTTCACAAGCTGGCGACGAGCAGTGTCGACGATCGAGGCAAACCATTTGGTATCATCAGATTTATACCAATCTTTTAATACAAGATTCAAACTATGAGTATTACATCCTACCGGAAAAATATGTGGATATTGTCGCTGTAGGATTCTGGATGCATTTTTACAATTTTTTGCATTGTCCATGACGACTTGGACTACATTCTTGGCACCCACTTCCTCTATCATCACAGAGCTAATGACTTGAGCAATGTAAGCCCCAGTTTTGATTGAACCAGCTGAATCCACGGCACGGATGAAAGTCTCACCTCTAGGTGAAATAACCATTACATTAATTAATGGTTTTCTTTGCACATTAGACCATCCATCACTTACTATACTACATCCAGAAAGCTCTATATTGCTAAGAATTATTCTTTGTACACGTTCTTTTACTGACGCATAACATTTCTCTAATAGATCATTTCGCATAGCATGGTACGTAGGCGGTGAAAATCCTGGTCCAAACTCACCAATTTTCTTCCATGCTCTCTTCCAATGGTCACTGTCCACCATCATCATAGCACTCCCAGAAAAGTAAATCGCTTCAGCGAGGACGAGTTGTGCATCATCGAGTCGACCTTGACGTAGGATTTCTTGCAATGAAGTTTGACGCATGGGTACATTTCCTACGTCAAAGTTTCGCTTGCAAGAAGATGCACTGGGTAGATTACTTTCTGGTTGCACATTGCCGTTCGGGGTACAAGTAGGCGATGTAGCGGGAGTTTGATGATTAGAAGAACAGTGTTCTTGCTGCCTTGATACATTAACGGTAGGAGTGTCATGTTTTCTTAAATCTTTCTTTTGAATTTCTTCTCTTATGCGTTTGGCCACTATAGGTGCAGAGGGGTGGGTACATGACTTTTTCTTCGGTCCGCCTAAAAAGTGTTCTCTTAGTCGAGGAGCCCCACCTGATTTTACTGCATGGCATAGCTTGCACTCCCAATCTATGAATCGATCACCAACGTTAATTGCATATTGCCACTCTATCCCAGGTGCCTTTTTTTTCCTGCTATTTGAAATTTGGACTCTATTGGAGGTACCACTGGATCCAACATTGTCCTCCATCTCAACAGATAACCTATTCAACCAAGCGTATAACAATGAATACACAAATGAAAAAACAACAAGTCACTCACGTATAACAAAACATACATTAGCAAACAAATTACTTCGAAACTATCTTGACAAATACAAAAGATCATCACATAACACAAAACTCGTAAAACTATCGCTACAGAAGCACATTTGAGTCATTAAGTTCTTCTCTAAATAAAGTGTTTAGATTATCCCATACCTCTTGAGAAGTTTTGTTGAGATCCACATGATGAAAGTAGTTGTTCTTGACAGAGAGACCCATGATGGCAAGAGCTAAATCATTTTTGTCGCACCAAGCTATGAAAATAGGTAATGTATCCGTCCCTTCTAGTTTGGGTTCGGTGACTTTGACCAATCTCTAGACATTGTCTTGCATAAAAACAAGGCAAATATTGGTTTGCCAAGTTGTAAAATTGGTGCTGATGAACTTCTTGATGGATGTAAGCATCCAGGCGAGTTGAGGTTGATCCATTGAGATGAAGTTGAGATGGCACTCTAGAAGCTTGGAGTAGCAAATGTACTTTAGGCTTTCACAAAAGGTAAATTTAGGTTTAAAAAATGATGCAAAAGCAATCCCCAATGTGATGTTATGCTCAAATGCCTAATTGTGCAAGAAAAATATGAAATTGGGAAAACCTCCAAATTTAGAAATTAGGGTTTTTGTGAAATCAAGGTTTCAGAGCAGCAAGTCAAAGTGTGACACAAGGCACTTTTGTTCATTCCCTATATAGTGAACTTTACCATATATGGGAAATTTTGAGAGATTTCCTAGTTATGTTGATGGAAATTTCCTATATATATCTAGACAATCGTATTCCCCATTTACTCAATCCTCTATATGTAGGAAATATGGGCTTATATCTAGGTAATTCAATTTCATATATAGGAAATATGGACTAGTATCTAGGTAATTAAATTTCCTATATAGAGAGTATGAGCCAATATCTAGGTAATTCAATTTCATATATAGGAAATATGGACTAGTATCTAGGTAATTAAATTTCCTATGTAGAGACTATGAGCCAATATCTAGATAATTCAATTTACTATGTACACAATATGGCCAATATCTAGGTAATTCAATTTCCTATATAGAGAATGAATAAGAAATATAGGCTATTATCTAGATAATACAATTTCCTAGAGAATGAATTGCATATGTGGAGAATTGAACCACAAATGAGTAAATGGTTATTTAAAAAATTAGTTATTTTTAAAAATTGGTTACTTTAAAACTTTTATACTTAATTATTCAAAAATCAATATTATTACAAATTGAAATACTTAAATTCTTCTTCTTCTTCTTCTTCTTCTCTCTCTCTCTCTCTCTCTCACCTTTCTTTCACCCAATGTGTGGTAGATTGGTTAGCTCATATATGGAGTTGTTATTCAACACGTCTTGTGTTCAAATCTCACTCCCGTCGGATAGATCATATTTCGTCTCTTGGGATTGTTCCTACGATGTTAAAAGAGCGTCTTCTTCTTCTTCTTATTCTTCTCTCTCTCTCTCTCTCTCTCTCTCTCTCTCTCTCACACACACACACACACACACGCACACACACACACACACACACACACACACACACAAAAACTCAATGTAACATACGTTAAAATGTAGGTATGTCCTCTCATCTTATATCAAAAAGTAAGAGAATTATTTTACCAATACTAGCATGCCCATATTCAAGCTAAACGACCACCTATCTTAAAAACTAAGGTTTTCTCTCTCCTCATCATCAAATAGACAGATATTCTCTCTCTCTCTCTCTCTCCTTCTCATACGTAATCCAAAACCTTAGATCATTATCTCTCTCTAATGTGTCGCAGCAGTAATTAATGATTATAGTAAGGTTTTACACCTTAGCGAAAATGTCTCCCTCTCTCCCCCTCTCTTAGTGTGTTCATATCCATCTCTTTTTCTCACTTTGTGTCAAACGTCTCTTTGAATGTAAATTGAAATTAAAAAAACATATACAATAGCCTTTATCTCTCTTTCACTAGGTCATTGCCCGACAAGAAAATACTACACACAATGTATTTAAAGCCTCTCTCCGAACTCTCCAAAATATGAAAACCTCTAGAGCTCCGAACCTCCAGCCTTCCACACGTCAAGATTTCATCTCTAAGGATCTCTAAGGTTACCTCTCACCACTTCAAATTGATTCATCGAAAAATAAATTGGGAAACCATACTAATCTAGTTGCACTAAGTTAAAATATATACAAATAGGACAAAAGAATTGTATTGATATTGCGAAACAATGGGAAAGAACATTTTGCATGGGAATGGTGAGAAAGAGTGAGTGTTTTGTTAGAAGCTACGTACATAGCTTTCAAAGTGTAGCTATAGAACCTCTTAAGATCTCATAATACCATATCCATGAGTTCATGATCTTTCTTAAGATCTCATAATTTATGTAAGATCTCATATAATTTCATAAAATCTTGTTAGAGATCTAATGAGATCATAAGATCCATAAGACTTCCTCTATGAGCCCATAGGATCACATAAGGGTTGAGAAGGGCTCATCAAACTTAGCCTGGTCCTACTGTTTATAATATTTTAAGATGATCAAAGCTAAGTTCCCTAGGAATGTACCCAGACAACAAATTTTCTCCTAGTCTTAGGTATACTAGTTGTGAGAGAAACATTAAGAGAGTGATGCTAGTGTCCCACTCATTAGATTGCTACTTTGTGGAGATACAATGTTTCTTGTGTCATCTAAACCAATCACCAACCCAATCTCAAAACTAGGAATCTTTGGCACTAACATAGGAGATGCCAAGATAGGAGAGCAAGAGATAGACACTAGCGCTACACTAGCGTAGCTATAGCCATGATAAATTAATCCGCCAAAACCAGTGCAGCTATAGCTCTAATAGTGATATTTTTTTGCCCCCAATTGTCAATGACTCCGTGTCACTTAGATGAGAATAAGTTTTTAGCATTCAAAAAAACGTTATTATGCTACCCAAGTCAAACCTTACAAAAACACATATGCAAGTGACAAGTTAAAGAAGCAAGGAACTTGCTAGGAAATAGAATTATATTTAAAGACTTGAGTCTTAAAGTAAAGATATCATGCCATGAGTGCTTGGCCCATAAATAATTATAATAGTTCAAAATAAAAGTGGACACAATAGTTGCTTTATGCTCATAAGAGAAGTAAAAGTGGACACAAGAGTTGCTTTATGCTCATAAGAGTTCTTTAAACTTAATATACATTTGCCATTGTGCTTCTAACACCATATTAGTGAATTTGGGAATTTCCCAATTCCCATTTTTGAATACTTAAAAAAGGGGACATGGATAACATCTTTGTAAGTTTCTCAAAACCCTATCATATGACCTATCGTTGGAAAGCGCTTGAAAAATGGAATCTAAAGAGCTATAAAGTGCTCATTTTGGATTAGTGGTGTTCAAGTTATGGTTAATCCAAACTTTTGACCACGTGTCCCAAACTTGTAGGAAATTCCCATATTCCCCAATATGGTGTTTTCTTCCTTTCCATATAAAGGCGGTAGTCATAAACATGATTTTTCTTGCATGACTAGGAATCATTTGAGAAGTAAAAGTGAACAAAAGAGTTACTTTATGCTCATAAGAGTTCTTTGAACTTAATATACATTTGCCACTATGCTTCTCCCTTTCCATGTTGAGGTGGTAATCTTTACCATGATTTTGCTTGCATGTATACAATTTAGATTAATGTGATCACCTTATAATGTCTAAGCTTGGATTTTATGACCACATAGTGTATGGTAGAAGCTCTTAAGATCTCATAAGACCATATATGAGGTCATGAAATTTCCTAGATCAATGTGATCATCCTTTAATGTGTAGATTAGCTTTTATGACCACATAGTGTATGGTAGAAGCTCTCAAGATCTCATAAGACCATACACGAGCTTATAATATTTCTTAAGATCTCATAATTAATGTAAGATCTCATAATTTATGTAAGAGCTCATATAATTCATGTAAGAGCTAATATAATTTCAAAAAATCTTGTTAGAGATTGAATGAGATCATAAGGACCCATAAGACTTCTTACGAGCACATAAGATCACATAAGGGTTGAGAAGAGCTCAGAGAACTTATCTTGGTCCTTTCACTTATAGAATCTTGAGATGATAAAAGCTAAGGTCACTAGAAATGACTAGGTTTCTTCTTTAATATCTTGCTATCATAGTCTTTCACGATTTCTAATCTATTGGAAACACTCCATTGTTTTTTCTAAAAGCTTTGTTCTTATGATTCCTTGGGATCTCCCTTATCTGATTTAAATCAAGACTTAGGACAGGGTTGCCAAAGAAGGATAGAACTTGTGAATATTTCTCTATGGCTTTGGCACTTTCTAGTGGTCTAGCTAAGGGTTTGATTCACTACATGTTTTATATCCATTCATGCTCTCCTTGTTTCAGCAACATGAGCCCTCATGTGCTTTCAGGTTGTCATCTCAGAGAGGGTGATCACAACAATGGCATCTAAAACAGGCTCGTCTCATTTTGGGTACCTCCATTTCTTGGGCTTCCCATGCTAAGGCGATATTATCACACAAAGCACGATTTTCATACCGATCATGGGCTTAGCTTTGAAGGGGCCAACCTGAGGCAATTGATGGATGCAAACATACTAGTCAAATCCTCACCTCTATTCAAAAATGGTGACCTTGCATTATAAGGTGTACCACCGAGAGCCCATCAATCATGAGCTTTTGATTGCCTTCGCTCGTGGTTTTGTTTATGAGCATAGCACAACAGCCCCCTTTACTACTGTTGACATAGGAAAGTATAGGGTTGCATGGGCTGAGTTTGCAGAGTCTGTTGATGCAAATGTTAAATAGACTCCACATGAATGAAATATCACCAAGTGTTTTGATGGCCATGGTCACAAGTTGAATTTGTCGTTTGATTTGAGTGGTTCAAACAATCAACATATTCATATTCTAGAATTCTAATCATATCAATGTAAGATTATCTATCAAGCTCATGATTTAAGGCCTAAGATGATTAATATTAAGATATTGTATGATCATACCTAAAACATTACCTCTTTTGATCTAATATTTAGGGATTGGAAGATTTCACATAAGACTAGTTATATAAAGAGCTCTTATGAGCTATCATGCTTTATAGCTTTTAAAAAGATCAATAGTATGCTCCAATATAATCTATCTTGTGAGCTATATGAATTATATAATATGAGCTATATTTAAATTTTAGTATCTTTAATTACAACACTTTTTACTCCTTTATTATGTAATATAAGCTATATTACAACACTTTTTACTCCTTTATTTTGTTTTACACCTCCACTAACGTATATGGTGGTGTATCAATATCACTCTTAGCATAGGCTAGAGGTAAGGCCATCATCGATCTTCCATATAAACAACACACAACCAAAAAAGGACCCTTTCAAACCAAAGAACCAAAAAAAAACCCTAGCCGGTCGTCTTCTTCGACGACTCCCGCCTCCTCTGGCCATGGCCGTCCCCTGCTCAGCCTTGCGACCGGCGTGTGAAGCCTGTTGCCGTTGGAGCTCGATGGCGGAGGTCCAACGTTGCTTGCTGCTGCTGCCGGATCAAATTCACGGCAATTCCCAGCTTCGATCCGTTGGCAAACCGGTCGTGAAGCCTAGGTATTCTTTTTGATGTTGTTTTTATGGTTTGGGTGTTGGTGCTTTTATGGTCTTCTGTTGCGTATGAATCAGAGGGTAAGAGGGAATTGTGAGGACGAGGGAGTATGCTGAATTCTGGATATGCAAGAACTAGGGTCATGGATTTTGTGTTGAGACCCATGTGTAGACATCTCTCTTGCTTGAGAAGCCCATGGCTTATGTGTATGTTTGCTTCTCCTGCACAAGACCATATGTACCCTATGTAGGACTGTAAGCATGCAGCCTACAGTCACATAGAATAGGCATGTGTGTGGAGGATCAGGTAGGTGCACAAGAGAGCCACGGAAACCTACATAGGAGGTGGCAGTTTAGCTTTAGTCGGCAGAGAGAGGGAGAAGATGGTGTGCTATTTTTTCTTCAAACCTGTGTTTTTTATTCATTGTTCAATCAGCTGATCGTTTTTTAAAACAAAAAAGCACATGGCCTGAATAACGTGCTGTTTTTGACCAAAAAGGCTGGGGAGGCCATTTAAAAAAAAGCATATCAGTAGAAGTTTTTTTTTTTCTAATGAAACTCAAAAGTAAGAAAGCTTTAGAAACAAAAAAAAACAAAAGCATACTCAGCCTACATATAAAGAGCAAGTTTATTCTTCTCTCCATCATCATGCATAGCAAGCGTTAGCAACCTGCAATTCTCCATAGTTTTTGGGAGATTTGGACACTTTTACTTGACTAGGACAGCATACTACCTTCTTTTTTGTGCAATTACAGATGCTCTATGCTTTGTTGATGATGTGTTAGATCATGAGGATGACCACCTTGTGGAAGAGGGCCATGCACCGGAAAGGGGAGATGACTTTGAACAGGAGGCCAACACATATCTTGACCGCCAGTTAACCAATATTTGGGCACAAATCCTGGCTGTGAGGGAGATGCTCTCTCTCCTACGCAGAAGGCGGTTGTTGGTACTACTTCAACATCAGTGTCAACACAGTGTCCTCTTTCACCCCGGATGTCTTTGGGGGGGGAGAAGAAGAAGGAGCGGACTCAGGAGGTTGTTGACTCCTTGCTGAATCGATGTAATGTTCACTTTGAGTTTCATCCTTTTCCAGATGCCCGGAAGATCCAGATGGTTTGGTTCGAGGTCTCTTTAAGGAGAAGGCTTTGACTTGGTGGCGGAAGTTGCAAAACAAACGTAGTACTTGGGAAGATTTTGAGAGACAGTTTAAGAAGAGTTCCTTCAGGCGGAGGATGAATTTGATGTAGTGGCCAAGTTTGGTAGATAGAGTTTATGCAAGATTTTGACAAGGAAATTGGATGGGGTTGCTAGGATTGGGTGGGTGAATCTTTCGCCCAGTTTTAGTGTTGACTCGGATGATTCCCTGAGAGGGCTATGCCAGGTTGATGGCATTTCATTTGGTATGGTAGTAGGTCTAGGCCGGAGGCTCCATTGATTTAGACCAAGACTCAGGGATCATTCCACCTACTAGAGTGGGAGGTAGTCAGTACCACATTCAGAACCATTTGTTGTTCCGGGATGGTATAGTCTATGCACTGGGGATTGTGCTGGGATTAGGAGAGGAATACATTATGATTGTTGCAATGCTCCTACAATAGGTCATCCGGAGATTTGACAGACTTGTGTTTTTTTGATCATCCTCAATCTGATGGGCAGACAGGAGGTTTGGAGGTTATGCTTTGTGCACACGGCTCCAGGTAACCGTTTATAGGGAGAGGTACATCACTTTGGTCTCATAGGCCCATTGGGTCTTTAGTAGACGCTTGATATATCTTCCTTCCTTTCTCTCTCTTTTACACACACACACACACACACACATTCACAAGATTTTGTATTGCATAAGTCCCACTAGACTATATTTTGGTCGTTTAAACTCCCACCATAGTCTGTGCGTGTGTGTGCATGCATTTATGCCTCGTATCAATCATATTTTTGTAAAGTGTAAAGCTTACGACTAGTAGAACCTTACATGAAATTTTAGCAATACTTGTACATGTGCAATTAAATTGAAACTATAAAGCCGAAGTATTTTATATGTTTTTCTGTACTCTAGGAGGAACTATATGCACAATGTGCTATATTCAATGAAAGAATCAGTCAGAAGCATTTTGTGGAGATAAGGCGCACAAAGGGAATGAATAAAGACGTAGTGGTGAAATTCTGGACAAAGTTCTGGTGGTGGCTGAAAACTGCAATAGAAGGATGGAGGATAGTTCTGCAGAAAGGAAAGCTTAAAAGGAAGCTGCTGCTATTACCCAAACAGATGTGGAATGAAGAGAGGAAAACCAGAGCATTATGCTAGAGAAACTAGCATTATTAGCTTGGACCCAGGTGCATGCTGTCCAACAGGAGCAGACCAAGCAAGAGTTGTTGAACATGCAATAACTCAAAAGATGGTGGGTTTTAACAATGCTGTTCTATTGGAAAACAGTAGCCCATAAATACATTCAAGAAAAAGGAAAGCTGTATCAAAACAGACGCTTGATATATGAAAAGGAAGATGAAGATATCCTCCAAAATAAAGGAACAGTTGCACACAGGTCAGTTCAAACTTGTCGCCATTCTTGAAAGTCTTTGGCTAGTGTCATCATCGCAAAAAGAGTAGCATCATGGGGGATCTTGTATGCCTACATTTTGGGCTTGAATTTACACTTAACTCGCTTTTTGGGTTGTTTGCAGAATGAAGCAAGAAATTCAGATTTGAGGCAAAGGAGTAGACATGTAAATCAAGGCCAGGTTAAGAAGAGGACATGATGTCTCTCTGTGGCATTCAATCCTGATACCTTAATTCTTTTCGATATCTCTGTAGCATTTAGTCCATTGTTTTGGACATATCATGTATGTATTTATAAATTGCTTGCTTAGTATGCACAAATGTATGAATTAATTGCTTCCTTAGTATGCATGCATATGTGTGAGTGGGTGGGTGGGTATTTCTACATGCATATGTGGTAGGTAGATATTTATGTGTGTATATATGCATGTTTTTCATGGGCAGCATGCACAGGTGGGTACCTTGGAGTGCAGCATGAGCAAGGCTTGTGGGCATAATAGAGGGGTTGTCTCAACAAGAAAAGATGGGTTTGCTTAGGAAGGAAGAGTGCTGCAGTCAAATAGCTTTAGTAGGAGCAGCCTCTTCACAAACCTCAATGCAGCAGATAGGAGCCATTCTATAAAAACAAGGCCCAAGTACTCTTTCTATGGCCGCCTCCAAGCCCATAATGGGCCTGCGCTTGTGTGCACAATAGCAGCAGCTCTTTGACTATGCTTTAGTGGCTCTATGGGCCTAGCCACAAGGACTGGCTGGGGTTGGCTTAGCTGCCTTGGCTAGGCCCACCTAGTTCTCCCTCTCTATTTCCTCTTTATGGGTACCATGGCTGTCCCTTTGTTGCACACATAGACCGCCATCACTCGATCGTTCTCTATTGAGATAAAAAGCCTATGGGTACCTTATCTCACGAATATAATATTGATAAAAGCACAATTTGTGCATGTGGTAGCCATCAATGTGAGCACATAGAAAACCATGCCTACCTGATGGAATATGTGAAGAGCCAAGATCAAGAGGGTGGAAATGATGGCATCTTGACTGATGTGTGTCGAACTATTAGTGTAACTAGGCAAAGGTTGAGAGAAAACTATCTTGCATAGACGAGAATACCCAAACAAGTAGCTACACAGTTGGAGATATGCTACTCTATTCTTAGCATATGGAGACAATGTATTCACTATATAATTTCTTGGGTACAAAGAAGGATATCTAGGAAAAGTGCAAACTAGGGAAAATAGAACACTTTCCTAGATAGACTAACTAGGGAACGTAACGCATAGATTTTCCTACATAGGATTTTTTCCCTATGTAGGCAAATTTTCCTTTCTCTGTATAGGGAAATTTTCTTACATAGGAAAATATCTCTATGTAGGAAAATTTTCCTATATAGAGAAATCTATGCACTATATTTCCTAGTTAACCTATCTAGTAAAGTGTTTCATTTTCTCTAGTTTGCACTTTTCCTAGATATGTTCATTTATATCTAGGGAATTATATGGTGAAGCCTTTTTTTTTCCTATATAGGGAATGAACAAAAGTGCCTTGTGCATGAGTGCAGGTGAGCGTGAAGCGGAGGTTGCACAATGCTACAGGTCGTTGGCAAGGGCGAGTGTGCGCAAGTGGTCACGTAGCTAGCAAATTGTGCACGAGCCGCTTGTGAACAGTGGACACGAGGAAGAGCAAGTTGACGAGAGGTTGGGCAGAAGAAGCAACTCGGACAAGAGGTACTGCAACAGGAGCAGCCGAGTTGAACTTCATACGATGGAACAAGAGTAGTTAAGTACAATCTGCAACGATAGGTGCATCTCGATGACATGCAGAGAGCACGCAGGTAGGTGCAGCTCGATGACGGCCGACATATAGCATGCAGGCAGCTCAGAGCTTCGCACACAAGCTTTCACTATAGTTCCAGTGATAGGGCGCAATGAACAGGTGGCTAAGACCTTCGACGGGGACAGAGGGGCTCCGTTACTACCAGCGGAGCTCTTTGTCCCCCTGGGAGCTCCGTTGACAAAGCTCCATCACCCCTGCCGTAGGGCAGTCTAGGGGGAGAAGAGCTCCGTCAAGGACGTTGGAATTTGACATATGGCAATCACGTGTGACAATGGTGGACTAGAGCAAAAAGAGAATACCAAGAGTTGCATATGTTGCGCTCTGATACCACTCCACTGTTGGATTAGAAAGGCAGTCACTATGGTGGCTGCTGGAGTAGAATGAGAGCCAAGGTGGTTGACCAATGAGTTGCATGCCATGTCATGAGCTTTGGAATCTTCTTGCATCTAAACATGTGTTGGATGATGCGAGGAATGATCAGAAAGTGTCTTCACACCTTTCTTGTAAATCATACTAATCCTTTCCTCACCCTTTTGTTGGTTTTGTAGGTCTTCTAATCTTCTCTTTCAATATCACCAAAAAGAGGTAAGTGCTTTCTTGTCTTTCCTATCTTTTTATCCTCTCTTTCCTCAATTTTAATCTACTAAAAGGAGGGGTTTTGTTTTATAGGTGCTCTATGAATAGAGCTCTAACCATAGAGCTTAATCTATGCATTAAGCTCTATTCATCGAGCTTAATGCATAGATTAAGCTCTATGCATGCATTCATAATGCATAGAGATCTATGCATATACTAAGCTCTATGCATGTCATGTGCATCGCCTCGGTGCCGGCGATGCTTCTGCCTTATCAACTTTCAATGGTAGGATAGAGGCCTACCATTGAGGCCTACCATGGTAGGATAGAGGCCTACCATGGTGGTGTGACGGGTGACGGAGAATTAGGGTTCGATTCCGGAGAGGGAGACTGAGAAACGGCTACCACATCCAAGGAAGGCAACAGGCGCGCAAATTACCCAATCCTGACACACGGGGAGGTAGCGACAATAAATAACAATACTAGGCTTTTGTAATTCCAGGTCCAATAGCATATATTTAAGTTGTTTTACAGTTAAAAAGCTCATAGTTGGATCTCGAGGTGGGGGGAATGGTCCGTCTCTTTTGGTGTGCATTAGTCGCTCCGCCCTTTCTGACGAGGACGCGCTCCTGGCCTTAACTGGCTGGGATGCGGATTCGGCAATGTTACTTTGAAAAACTTAGAGTGCTCAAAGCAAGCCTATGCTCTGAATACATTAGTATGGAATAACACGATATGAAAAACTTAGAGTGCTCAAAGCAAGCCTATGCTCTAAATACATTAGCATGGAATAACACGATATGACTCTGGTCCTATTTTGTTGGTCTTCGGGACCAGAGTAATCATTAATAGGGACAATTGGGGGCATTCGTATTTCATTATCACATGTGAAATTCTTGGATTTATGAAATACAAATTACTGTGAAAGCATTTGCCAAGGATTTTTTCATTAATCAAGAATGAAAGTTGGGGGCTCGAAGACGATTTGATACTGTTCTAGTCTCAACCATAAACGATGCCGATTTCGGATGTTACTTCGATGACTCCGCCACCAACACCTTATGAGAAATCAAAGTTTTTGGGTTCGAGGGAGAGTATGGTCGCAAGGCTGAAACTTAAAGGAATTGACGAAAGGGCACCGCTAGGAGTGGAGCCTGCGGCTTAATTTGACTCAACACGGGGAAACTTACTAGGTCCAAACATAGTAAGGATTGACAAATTGAGAGCTCTTTCTTGATTCTATGGGTGGTGGTGCATGGCTGTTTTAGTTGGTGGAGTGATTTGTCTCGTTAATTCCGTTAACAAACGAGACCTCAGCCTACTAACTAGTTACACGAAGGATCCTCTTCATGGCCAACTTCTTAGAGGGACTATGGCCTTCTAGGCCATGGAAGTTTGAGGCAATAACAGGTCTATGATGCCCTTAGATGTTCTCGGCCGCACGCACTGATGAATTCAACGAGTTTACCACACCTGGGCCGATAGGCCCGAGTAATCTTTTGAAATTTCATCTCGTGATGGGGATAGATCATTGTAATTATTCATCTTCAATGAGGAATTACTAGTAAGCGCGAGTCATCAGCTCACGCTGACTATGTCCCTGCCCTTTGTACACACCGCCCGTCGCTCCTACCGATTAAATGGTCTGGTGAAGTTTTCGGATCGTGACGACGTTGGCAGTTCACTGCCAGTGACGTGAGAAGTTCATTAAACCTTATCATTTAGAAGAAGGAGAAGTCGTAACAAGGTTTTCGTAGGTGAACCTGTAGAAGGATCATTGACGCACATCCGACGAACACCGTGAATTGTGGGCGTACTGTGAGGGGCCACGCCCGGAGGCACGGTCGCCGCGCCTCACCCACATGCCTGAGCTGGTGGGAGACAGTGGGTGAGGTGCCGGGCCGAGGCGCCCGTCAGCCGCGTGGTGGGGTGCGGGGAGAGGGACGCGGGACACCTCCCCCCCACCTCTGCTACGAGGGCGTCCCCCCTCCGTCTTGTGCCTCTAGGCATGGGGCTGCTCGATAACCCCCCCCTTTGGGGTGGGGTGCATGAGGCACACTTAGAACAACCGACGCCGGACTAAGATGCCTCCCTCTGGGAGGATCGAAATACGTAGCAAACGACTCTCAAACAACGGATATATTGGCTCTTTCAACGATGAAGAACGCAACGAAATACGATACGTAGTGTGAATTGTAAAATTCCACGAATCATCGAGTCTTTGAATGCATCGGGGGTGAAACACCCTAGACCTATTCTCAAACTTTAAATAGGTAAGTGGTTGGGTTGCTCTGTTGAACCTCGATGCAGAATGGGAGCTCCAAGTGGGCCATTTTTGGTAAGCAGAACTGGCGATGCGGGATGAACCAAAAGCTGGGTTACGGTGTCAAACTGCGCGCTAACCTAGATCCCACAAAGGGTGTTGATTGATTAAGACAGTAGGACGGTGGTCATGGAAGTCGAAATCCGCTAAGGAGTGTGTAAAAACTCACCTATCGAATCAACTAGCCCTGAAAATGGATAGCGTTGAAGTGTGTGACCTATACCCGACCATTGGGGCAAGTGCGAGGCCCCGATGAGTAGGAGGGCGTGGGGGTCGTGGCTACGCAGCTTCAGGCACGAGTCCTAGTGAAATCGAGTCCTAGTGAAATGGCCCCCACCAGTGTAGATCTTGGTGGTAGTAGCAAATATTCAAATGAGAACTTTGGAGACCGAAGTGAAGAAAGGTTCCATGTGAACATCAATTGGTAGTGGATCCTAAGAGATGGGGCAGTCCTGTGTCAAGGCGCAATGCGCGCCGTGCATCGAAAGGGAATCAGGTTAATATTCCCGAACCGGGACGTTGCGGTGGATGACAACGTGACCGAATCCAGAGATGCCGGTGGGGGCCCTGGGAAGAGTTCTCTTTTCTTTTTTAATAGCCCGCCCACCCTGAAATCGGATCACCCGGATAGATAGGGTCAAGCGGCTGGTAAAGCACCGCATGTCTCGCGATGTCCGGATGGCCCATGAAAATCTAGAGGAGGTAATGTCGATCACGCTCGGTCGTACTCATAAGCGTATCAGATCTCCAAGGTGAACAGCCTCTGGTCAATAGAACAATGTAGGTAAGGGAAGTCCGAAAATGGATCCGTAACTTGGGGAAAAGGATTGGCTCTGAGGGATGGGTCTAGAGATATGCATTCTAACACCGGAGGGTCCGCCTGAGCTATAAAGATGAGGCAGAACCATATATTATTGATGAAGCAGAAGTTATGGTTCCAGAACAGATCATTCTGCACCATTTCAAGCATGGCTCCGGCCGAAGACAAAGACAGTTTCTCACGAAGTTTCAGGACCGAGGGACCCATGAAGTGGTATGGCTTGACAAAGAGTTTTTTGAAGACTATCCGGCGTTATTAAACGGATTATTTGGAGGCTATGCAGCTTCCATCAAGTTAAGAAGAAGGGGATGTCACGTGCATCCTGCACTTGGATGCCATGTTGATATATATCTGTACAGAGGGTACAAGACTTGCGATGGTAAACTGGTCCCATGTGAGCCCCGAGTCAACCAGGGATTGTTATGCATTGGCTGTTTCTAGTATGTGCGATGAAAGTGAGCCTGTTTCATTTGATGAGGCACAAAGTTCAGAAAATTGGATGGCTGCTATGCAAGCAGAATACGATGCTATTATGAAGAATGGTACATGGTCTTTATGTGACTTGCCCCCTGGCAAGAAGGCCATTGGCACTAAGTGGGTATACAAATTGAAGCGTAAGCCTGATGGCACAGTGGATCGCCATAAGGCTAGGCTTGTTGCAAAAGGTTATGCTCAAGAGAAGGGCATTGATTTTGATGAGACTTTTGCTCCCACATGTCGTATGACCACTGTTCGTAGCATCTGTGCATTAGCAGCTCATAATGGTTGGAATGTACATCAGCTGGACATAAAGACTGCGTTCTTAAATGGAGATTTGCATGAGGAGGTGTATGTATCGCAGCCTCGTGGTTTTGTTCAAAGAGGGCAGGAAAACAAAGTGTGCAGGTTAAAAAAGGCTTTATATGGTTTAAAACAAGCTCCACGAGCTTGGTATGAAAAAATACATGCATATTTGACTGCACATGGGTTTCAGAATAGTCCAACAGAAAGCACTTTGTATGTTAAACGTGTGGATGGTGTACATCTAATCATTGCTCTCTATGTCGATGACATGCTGCTCACAGGACCAAATGAGAGTCATATTGCTGATTTTAAGGCTGATTTGAATGCCTCTTTTGAGATGTCAGATTTGGGGCATTTGCATCATTATTTGGGGATACAATTTAAGCAGTGTGATGGAGGTATTGCTTTGTGTCAGACAAAGTATATTGAAACATTGCTGCGGAGATTTGGCCTTGAAGACTGCAAGCCTATTGCTACTCCAATGGAGACAGGTTTGAAGTTGAGTCTTCATGATGCTGGAGATCACTTTGATGTCACACTCTATCAGACAGCTGTTGGTTGCCTCATTTATGTATGCATTACGAGGCCAGACATTCAGTTTGCAGTCTCACAGGTGAGCAGATTTATGCATAGCCCAGGCATTAAGCATTGGCAGGCAGTGAAGCGTATCTTTCGCTATTTGAGTGGTACTCGGCATCTTGGGTTGTTTTATCCCAAGGGGGGATCATTGCCGCCAGATTTACATGTTTTTTCAGATTCTGACTGGGCTGGTTGTTATGACACACGCGTGTCCACGAGTGGTTTTTGCTTCATGCTTGGAAGCTCATGCATATCATGGTTGAGCAAGAAGCAGCCTACTGTGGCCACTTCTAGTTGTGAAGCTGAGTACAGGGCAGCTTTCACAGCTACGGTTGAGTGTGTGTGGCTCAGACGCCTTATGGCTGATTTGGGTGTTGGGCAGCCATCTGCCACCACCATCTTCACTGACAGTCAGAGCGCATTGGCAGTTGCGCGGAACCCAGTGTTCCATGCTCGTACGAAGCACATTGAGGTGCACTACCATTATGTCAGGGAGAGACTCTCTACAGGAGAGATCAGTTTGGCTTATGTGCCAACACAGGATAACCTTGCAGACCTTTTCACAAAGGCTCTGCCTCGTGAGAAGTTCGAAGCTTTTCGCAAAGCTTTGGGCTTACTCCCTTTTGTGGATTCGTCCACATAGCTAGACACTTCCCTATACATGAGTGCTAGCTCTTGTTCACCGCATCACTCCAGGGGAGATTTGTTACCATATTATAGTAGTGATGTGTGTGAACACACTTAGGACCGCCGGGGCACTTTTTCCCTCACTAGGAGGTTTTTTCCCCCGTGCATTGTATATACGCCCATTATCTTCTAGGGCTTGTTATCTCTCATTTTTGGCACTCATAATACACTACTGTGTTGTGCTCAAGCTTCCTCATCTTCTTGAAGTTGTGTGTGCATTCCTGCAACCCTAATTCCAACAGGGCAGAGTTATCTCAACCAACAAAGGTTAAGTTTTTTGTATTTTCTTTTCAGATTTACATCATTCTAATAAAGCAAATACACCATTGGTGGTGGGGGCCCTATAGAGGGTATTTGGGACCCAATAGTGTGTCCTCTCCTCTCCCCCCCTCTCTCTCTCTATTTTTTGCACATCTTCATTTAGTTTTGTGCATTAATTCCGTTGCGAAAAGTGCGTTGATTTCTGAGATTTGAAGTTACCGATCTCCCCCAAAGCTTCCGCATGTTACAGTGGTATCATAGTCTATTTCAAGTGTAAAGATTCTGCAGTGTCCTGTCTTTGAGGAATTGCTCCCCCCTACCTAGACCTCGTCCTCTTCCTATGTTGGGTCTTCTAGGCATCTTCGGTCTATGGGATGGTCTTGGAATGGCTCATTATTATCCGCCTCTGTATGCCTTTGTAGAATTAAGAGTTCCATGTCGTCGTGTAAGGACGTAGGATGATTGATCATCTGCTCGATGTCCTTTTTGGTGTACATACGGTCTCCCACTTTGCTTGCCGCTCTTGGTAGGTTATCCTCTTCTTCTAGGGTTACAAACCCTTCCTCCACTCTGGGCTCTTTATTAATGGGTTCTAAGTTTGGAATTTCTCCCTTGCTTCTTCCCATGACTATTTTCGGCTCTTTACCCCGTGTGATTGGAGTAAGTTTACACTTCCCATCTCCTTTTGTTCGGCTCTCACCCTTCCAGTATTTCCTTAGGCCCAACTCTTGTAGCTGCCATTCCACCTCGGTCCTTTTCAGATCTAGCTTTACTTCCTCTAAGGTTGGGAAGAATACTTGACCAGTGTCTTGGCAGCACTTTCCATGTCTCTTCTCATTCGGGAGGTGCCAGTGTTTGAGAGCCTCGAATTTGATGTTTGGATAGGCACTTCGTGCCAGCTGTGATTGCACTTCTTTGTCTCATTATTACTGGTTTCGAGACCAAAAAATCCCCGAGCTATATCAATGATACTGCTGGATCTGGTTGGGGAGGGTGGTTTTTCCTCTTCCCCAAACCCAGAGTATCGCAACCCTTCTTCCACAGATTCTTCACTACTAGTTCAACGGTTGTCAGATTCCTTAAGACACTCAATTGAGTGCTTATTGAGTGGCATGAACCCACACTCTTTTGGTAGGAAGATACTGGGGTGATTTGATGCACTATCTTCAGGAGTGAGGTCGTCTCCGATGATGAGCTTTCTAGACCTCAAATGCATGTATATATGATTTGATAAGCTATTTTGCTGCCCCAATTAAATTTTAGTTAGATTTTGTCGACTTGTTTCTGAGGCCGTGAGATTGCAAAGAACAGTTCTCGGTGTGAAGTGTCCGAAAACGGTTCACGTCATGAACGATTTTCTACACTTTCACGTGTTTAAAATGTTTGCTTTTGGACTTAGAATTCCATGTTACTTTGTTATGATTTTAAATGTTCTCAAGACTTCCTTAACCTTAATATGACTATACCAAGTTCGTGAGTTTGATTTGATTATGCCGTGAAATTGTGGAAAAAGTTCACGCCATGAAGAGATAAGGTTTCATGTCGTGACAAGCAATTGGTTCATGTCGTGAATTAAAAATGATTCATGCCGTGAAGGGTTCTAAAATGATTCACGTCATGAAATGAAAATGTTTCACACTGTGAAGGGTTCTAAAATGATTCACGTCGTGAAATAAAAATGTTTCACGTCGTGAACGATTTTCTGTACACACGATTCTTAATTTTGTCAGACCTCGTGGTGTCAGAGGTGTCAGGATAAGGCTACCTATTTTTGCAAGGTAATCCTATGAATTGCGGTATTAATCATGGCATTGATGTCGGGAGCGGTTCACGACGTGAAGTTGCAGAAAACGGTTCACGTTGTGAACGATTTTCCTGCAGTTTCACGTGGAAACTTCCCATGTCGACTAATGTGATTTTGGGTGCAAAATACTTATCCAACTGTTTCCAAAATGATTGTGCCACGCCTAAGGAGTGTAATACAATTTCAAGGCATAGTCAATGGCTCTTTATTTTTTTAATTTTTATGAATTTTTAAAAAGAGAAAAAAATAGAACACCAACCTGCTCGTTCATGTTAATGATTCCAGTGATGTAAACATCAAAATTAACTAGAAAAAATAGTGAAGCTCTCTTCCAAGACCACTCCACCACACAAATACACAACAAACACAACCAATTTCTCACGATTTTTCACTTTCACATAAATCTTATCCATTTATTTCCTACATAATGCACTACTAGAATGTAAAGGCAATCATGAATCTTATGCAATGGGAGCTGAAACCCCAAGAGGAAGAAAGAAACAAAGGTGTTTCCCTGGCATAATGCACTACTAGAATGTAAAGGCAATCATGAATCTTATGCAATGGGAGCTGAAACCCCAAGAGGAAGAAAGAAACAAAGGTGTTTCCCTGGCAGTGGCGCCAAAAATGTTATGGGCTACCACACCTCCAAGAGGGAACTCAATGCCTTCACCTAAAGGAAGAGCAATTGAACACAACTGTCGTTTAGGAAACTTACCGATGCTTCTAACTTGAGTCCCTTGAGGCCTCCAAGCTCACTTGTTAAGCTCCAAACCTCCAAGCTCCACCTCCACGGTGTCACTGTAGAGTCACTCGCACCATCGCATAAGGCAATCACTCTCTCACTCTCCGACACAAGCATGCAACATAAAAGCATAGAAGAGGCACAAGTGCTAGAATGCTCTCTCTCAATCTCTCTCAAAGACACAAAGAAGAGCTCTCAATAGCACAAAGAAGAGCTCTCAATAGCACAAAGGGGGATTGTATTTATTCATTATGAGAAAATGCCTTATCATTAGGACCTCAGTGGAAGGCTTCTTCGGCCCTTTTATTTGGCAGTTTAAGGAGTCAAACCTTTTCTCTTAAGAATAAACATTTTCTAATTAGAAGCTTCAAAACGACTACTTTATTCGAATTTGAATTTTGGAGGAAAAATGGAATTTAAAATCTAGCGGACAAAACCATATCATGTAACATATCTATGGAAAGCTCTTGATGCGTAGATCACGGATCTATAATCTCCGCTCAAATCGGAGCTTGTATGTAGAAGTTATGGAGGTCCGAAAATTGTAAAATTGCCTCCCCCCTTTTTGGGAGAAAAAGTGCACCCTTTGACCACTCTTACACCTCTCTTACAAACCCAACATTTCAGTCCACATGGCAACCCCCCATTTGGCTATTCCTTAATCACCCGGCTTGGGTAAATTAAAGGGCCCAAGAAGACCCCATTCACTTCCTAATGATACGTTTGGCCCTTATTCATACTTGGCCCTTATTCATACTTGGCCCAAAACTTACTTAACTAAGACCTTGGGTGGCCAATATCTCATAATGTACAACTTTTATAGTGCCATTATATGATACTTATTAATGTCCTCAATTGGAGGAGCATACTTGTTAATCCAAAATGGGATTAACAATGTGACACATCACTATGCTTATATGGCAAAAGTTGTGTAGGTTTTTGTAGAACCCACATGTTTTCATGAGGCTATTGAAAATGTGTGTTGGGAGAAAGCTATGAATGAGGAGATGTATGGAAATGAGACTTGGGATTTGGTGCCATTGCCTGAAGGCAAGAAATCTATTGGCTATAAGTGGGTGTATAAGGTGAACATAATAGTGATGGTAGCATAAGCAAGTACAAGGCTAGATTGGTAGCCAAAGAATATGCGCAGACACATGGGATTGATTATGAGGAGACATTTTTCCCAGTTGCAAAGATGGCAACTGTGAGAGTTGTGATTGTGGTGGCTGCAGCGTGGATGCAGCTAAAGGCTAAATACGTTCTTGCATGGTGACTTGCAAGAAGAGGTGTATATGGATCAGCCACCAGGTTTTCAAGATACAGGTCACCCAAAGTATGTATGTAAACTTCATAAGGCTTTGTATGGGCTGAAGCAAGCTCCACGAGCATGGTATGACAACAAGATTACTGAGTATCTTGTCACTATTGGTTTTCATATGGCAGATGTAGATCACTCTTTGTATGTGCACAAGGGTTATAATGGTATTGTGATCATCACCATATATGTAGATGATCTTATTGTTGGGGTGACAACTTGGATGAGATTGAGCATGTGAAAAGTCTTCTCAAAAAGAAGTTTGAGATGAAGGATTTGGGAGATCTACGCTACTTTTTGGAAATTGAGGTCATTTGCACACCTGAAGATATTTGGCTATCACAGAGATATTTGGCTATCACAGAGATAGTATGTATTGGACATGTTGTCCAAGTATAGGATGGCTGATTGTAAGCCAATCTCGGTGCCATTAGATCAAAATGGCAAACTTAGTGCGGATACAAGTTATGTGTTGGAGGATCCCACTATGTACAGGAAGATTGTGGGGATTTTGATCTATGTCACGATCAGCAAGCCAGATTTGAGTTACATTGTTGGCTTAGAGAGCCAGTTTATGCAGGTTTCGCGTAAACCCGTAAACCACATCTTGATAGTGTGCATCGCACACTTCGGTATTTGAGGACCACTGTTGATTATGCATTGTTTTATGCAGCAGGTGTACCTGCACTTTAGCCAATCTGTCTTTTACTGACTCTAAAATCTCCTAGTAAGACTCCGTCACTCTGTTTGCTTCAAGTTACTAAAAACGAGGTCCTGGTCAACAATGATTAGAAAGGTCTTCCAAATGCTGCCTCATATGGAGTCCTGTCCCTCGGCGATCACATTGGCCCTGCAAGGAATAAGCATAACAAATTTGCTAAATTTATCAACAATAGATAAGCATTGCATATTATGCTTACTCGGACTAGGAGGCAAATTCGTGACAAAGTCCATTGAAATATCTTGGAAAGGACCCTCAAGAATTGGCAAGGGCTGTAATAACCCTATCTTCTTTCCATGAGGAGCTTTCACCTTTTGACAAATATCACAGCGTTGTACATATGTAAACACATCTCGCCTCATCTTTGGCCAATAATATTGCCGTTCCAATTTCTCTAGAGTCGAATTCATGCCCCTATGACTGCCAGTAATGGCATCATGGGCATCCTGGAGAAGAGCTGCCCTGATGAACGACTTCATGACACACAGTCGACCTTTGTAGAAAAGCTAACCATCGCGTATCAGAAAGTGGCATGGTCCTGTGGCATCCAATGCTTGTTCCCACTGTGTACCAAATTTCTCGAAATCCACGTACGTGTGCTTCATGTCATCTCGTCCTGTTCCAACAAGATCGAGTCTCTAGTGGTCTGAATCGAAGTCACTTGTCCCTTCCTGCTCAAAGCATCGGCCCATTGGATTGGCCTTTCCTAGAAGGTACTCAATCATACCACCGAATTGCTAGAATATCTGGCTCCAACGGTGTTGTCGGTCACTCCACTGTGCACTTGGCATTCTCTGAATCCAGCGTAATGCCTGATGGTCAGTGCGAACCTCAAAGTCACGACAGCCATACAAAAAATGTTTCCAATGTTTCAAGGCTTGTATAACTGCTAGGAGTTCACGATCATAGACTAAGTAATTTTTCTCCTACGGGTAGTAACTTATGAGACATGTAAGCTACTGGATGACCATTTTGTTGTAACACACCGCCAATTGCAATATTACTCGCATCGGTGATCACCTGAAATGGCTCGTCCCACAAGGCAAGTACTAAACAAGGCGCTTCTGATAAAGCCGGCTTGAGGTTCTTGAATGCCTCCAACGCTCATGGAGTCATTCTAATCCGTTGCCTTCTTGTCTTCGCTCCCTTTAGCAGATCGGTGAGATTTGCCGAGAGGTCAGAAAACTTGTTTATGTGGGTGGAGTATGCCAGGCATTACCCATAAAGGATTTGATGTCATATGCTGTCTAAGGTATTTCCCAATTGATAATCTCGACTACTTTAGCTCAATCAAGTCAAATGCCTTCGGCACTAATTATGTATCCCAAGTAATGCACCTGGAACAGATAAAATTCAGACTTCCTTTCATTGACGTAGAGCTCGTTGCTTTCCAATAACTTAAGGACTTTCTCCACATCAATGTCATGCTGCTTAGGCTGAAAATACCAGTATGTTGTCCAGAAATATGAACACACACTTTCCAATCAAATCCCAGAAAACATGCATCATCATGCGGTTAAATGTAGCTAGGGCGTTCGTAAAGCCAAATGGCATGACCACAAATTCATAGTGGGCCCGTTCCGTTACGGAAGGCTATCTTGGGGATGTCCCCCTCCACAATCCTCACTTGGTGGTACCCACTCTTTAAATCAAGTTTCAAGAACACCTTTGCTCCATTCAGCCTCTCGAGAATATAATCTATTCGAGGCATCGGGAATCTACTCTTGATATTCAGCTTATTGAGTGCATGATAATCGACACACAATCGAGAAGACCCATCTTTCTTCTTGACAAATAAGATCGGTGCTGTAAATGGCGACACGTTGGGACAGATGAAGCTAGATTGCAACAATTCTTGGAGTTGGCAGTCCAACTCCGATTCCATTGCCTTGGAAAGGTGATACGAAAACTTGCTTGGGGGTTCCGAGAGCCTGGGGGAGGAGGTCAATCTTGTGGTCCGGACGGGGGGAGCTAGGGAGGGAGACTGTCCCGAAGAAAAATCTTCTAGAACTTTTCATGGAGAGCCAAGTACTTCTCGGAAGCACTAGCCACCGTCTGGGCTGTGTGGATGTATATCAACACACAATGTGCGCCTTTCCTGACTGCTCGCTTAGCCTCCTACAAGTGGCTTATGAGCAAAAAGTTTGAAATTCCTAGTTCACACTTAATGGTCACTGGGGCGTTTGACACATTCCGATTGATCTGGAACGTGTGCTTGTCCCACTTGACATCAGGAAGGAACTTGTGAAACCACTGAATGCCCAAAATTATGTCTGCTCCTACAAGAGGGGCAACCATAAAATCACGCACAAATTCTTTGCCCTTAATAACTAATTTAGCACCTAGAGCTTCATACTTGACACTCATTGTCATGCCTGTGCTGCTAAAACCCTCAACCTGTTTGTCCACCAAAGTCAGGACGAAACAAGCATGCCTAGCAGCCCCTGTTCCGTGACCACATCCTTCATGTTGCCGTTGTCAAACAAGATAACAACTCTCTAGCCACCTATGTAGCCAAAGGACTTGAGCAATTCATTGCGCTCATACTCTTGGTCATGGGTGTCCTTCTACTTATCTCTTCGAGCTCCCGGCTAATAATTGCTCCAACTGAAGCACCGAGATTTGAAGAACTAGGGACAGCCCACTGGGGTCTGTGTGGGAGATGAGCTCACCAAAACAGAAGCTGTGGAGGCAGCGGCACGGCAGGCTTTGGAGTCTTTTTAGGACACTCCCGACAAGTATGTCCTCTTGTATGACAAAAGAAACATCTACCCTCCTTCTTGTACTGAGAAAGCCCCTTACAGCACTCAACTTGCACCCTGTCTTGCCTGCCTCCGCATTGCCTGCCTCCGCTTTCTGGTCTGGAGTAAGCTTAGATGCATTGTTCGAGTTCTTGGAGCCAGAGGCTCCCATGCTCTGTCCTGGGGAAGACCCCGTCTGGTTTTGGCCTTTTCCCCGAGGCGGTAGCCTTGGGAGTAGCCGACTGGGAAGTCTTGGGGGCTTGCCACCATTATGCTTCATTTCTGCACTCTGCATAAGCGAGAGTGCGTCTTCAAAGGTGGCTGGCCTAAACATACGCACCTTCCACTGGATTTGCATGTCAAGGTCATACAAAAACTTTCCTTTCTTGTCCAAATCAGTAAACCTAATTGCAAACATAAAGTCAAAATTCTATTGGCAAACTGAAGGACTGGTTGCGTGTTCTGTTGCGCTCCCCAAAACTCGTCTTCAAGTCGCTCAAGGTAGTGGGGTGGTACAAGGTCGTGGACAAACTCCTCCCACACATAAGCTGGCACACCTAATCTGGTGTGGGCATGAGCCCACTGAGTCCACCAAGGAATGGCCTGACCTTCCAACAAGTACCAACTAGCTAAGATCACTCTGGTAGTATACGAGCATGGAACACTGGGTTCCGCGCAACTGCCGATGCGCTCTGACTGTCAGTGAAGATGGTGGTGGCAGATGGCTGCCCAACACCCAAATCAGCCATAAGGCGTCTGAGCCACACACACTCAACCGTAGCTGTGAAAGCTGCCCTGTACTCAGCTTCACAACTAGAAGTGGCCACAGTAGGCTGCTTCTTGCTCAACCATGATATGCATGAGCTTCCAAGCATGAAGCAAAAACCACTCGTGGACACGCGTGTGTCATAACAACCAGCCCAGTCAGAATCTGAAAAAACATGTAAATCTGGCGGCAATGATCCCCCCTTGGGATAAAACAACCCAAGATGCCGAGTACCACTCAAATAGCGAAAGATACGCTTCACTGCCTGCCAATGCTTAATGCCTGGGCTATGCATAAATCTGCTCACCTGTGAGACTGCAAACTGAATGTCTGGCCTCGTAATGCATACATAAATGAGGCAACCAACAGCTGTCTGATAGAGTGTGACATCAAAGTGATCTCCAGCATCATGAAGACTCAACTTCAAACCTGTCTCCATTGGAGTAGCAATAGGCTTGCAGTCTTCAAGGCCAAATCTCCGCAGCAATGTTTCAATATACTTTGTCTGACACAAAGCAATACCTCCATCACACTGCTTAAATTGTATCCCCAAATAATGATGCAAATGCCCCAAATCTGACATCTCAAAAGAGGCATTCAAATCAGCCTTAAAATCAGCAATATGACTCTCATTTGGTCCTGTGAGCAGCATGTCATCGACATAGAGAGCAATGATTAGATGTACACCATCCACACGTTTAACATACAAAGTGCTTTCTGTTGGACTATTCTGAAACCCATGTGCAGTCAAATATGCATGTATTTTTTCATACCAAGCTCGTGGAGCTTGTTTTAAACCATATAAAGCCTTTTTTAACCTGCACACTTTGTTTTCCTGCCCTCTTTGAACAAAACCACGAGGCTGCGATACATACACCTCCTCATGCAAATCTCCATTTAAGAACGCAGTCTTTATATCCAGCTGATGTACATTCCAACCATTATGAGCTGCTAATGCACAGATGCTACGAACAGTGGTCATACGACATGTGGGAGCAAAAGTCTCATCAAAATCAATGCCCTTCTCTTGAGCATAACCTTTTGCAACAAGCCTAGCCTTATGGCGATCCACTGTGCCATCAGGCTTACGCTTCAATTTGTATACCCACTTAGTGCCAATGGCCTTCTTGCCAGGGGGCAAGTCACATAAAGACCATGTACCATTCTTCATAATAGCATCGTATTCTGCTTGCATAGCAGCCATCCAATTTTCTGAACTTTGTGCCTCATCAAATGAAACAGGCTCACTTTCATCGCACATACTAGAAACAGCCAATGCATAACAATCTGACGCATAAGAGGCACCATGAGAGCCAGAACGAGTGCGACTAGACAAAGGGGCATCCAACTTGCTGTCACGCAAAGTCTGCACCAGCCATCTAGGCATGTTCCTAGAGCCCTCAATCTCTTGTCTCTCATCCTCAAGTGCATCATGCACATCTGCATCAGATATAGGCTGATCTGTGCCATCATTTAAAACCTGCATAGGCTGAAAAACTGCCTCATGAGGTATTGCACTTGACTGTGCACCACTGAAAAGAGGCAACAATGTATCATAGACATCACGTGAGCTGATATCTGTCTCCTTAGTACATGAAACCAAGGGCTGAACTGCATCTTCCACAAATACAACATCACGGCTAACCAAAATGCGCTTTGTCTGTGGATGATACAAACGATAGCCTTTGCTCTCAGCACTATATCCAACAAAAATACATTTGACAGCTTTGTCATCCAATTTTCTGCGATGTTGCACAGGCACTAATGCATATGCCAGGCAACCAAAAACACGTAAATGGCCAACAGATGGCTTGCGGCTATGCCAAGCCTCATATGGAGTGACAACCTGTAATGCTTTGGTGGGACACCTGTTTAGTACATAAGTGGCACACATGACAGCCTCAAGCCAAAAACCATGTGGTAGACTTTGACTCTTAACCATACATCTTGCCATTTCCATGAGAGACCTGTTTTTTCTCTCAGCCACACCATTTTGCTGTGGTGTATACGGCACTGTACATTGGTGTTTTATCCCACGCTCAGCCAGAAATGTATTAAATTCTGAAGACATATACTCCCCCCCTCGATCTGAACGGAGGGTGCCCATCTTACTTTCTGACACATTTTCAGCCATAACCAAAAACTGTTTGAAGCACAAAAACACTTCGGACTTTGCCTTCAAAGGATATACCCATGCATGCCTGGTAAAATCATCAATGAAAGTCACGAAGTAAAGGTAGTTTCCAAATGATGGAGTTTGCATGGGACCACAAACATCACTGTGAACAAGCTGCAATCTGCGTTCAGCTCTCACTGATCCATCTTTGGGAAAGGAAGCACGCTGCATTTTACCCAATATGCAGCCCTCACAAACATGCTTGACAGGTGCCTCAAGCTTAGGCAAAGAAGACACCATTTCAGATTTCTGCAGGCGCAGCAAACTTGCAAAATTCAGATGACCAAAACGTGCATGCCACAGTTTTGCATTTGAAATAGCCTGCGTATCCATAATAGCACATGCTGAATCCTCTACACATTTGCCATCCATATTGAGCTTATACAGCCCTCGACATAGTGAACCAGATGCTACAATGATGTCACCACAAGAGAGATCATGAACAGTACATCTGTCATCCACAAATTTTACAACCAAACCTGTTTTGGCAAATGCGGAGACTGACAGCAGATTCTTTTTGATCCCTGGCACATACAATGCATCAAAAAGTGTAAAGGTGTTGCAATTTGCAACATTCAGCACAATCTGTCCAACTCCTTTAACGGGATAAGAGGAGTTATTGGCACAAGTGACAGTATTCCCTGTGGGAGCAGACTCAAGGAAAGTGAATAAACTGCGCTGCGAGGTGATATGCTTAGTGGCACCACTGTCAAAGTACCATACATCTGAATCTACTGCAGACATACATGTGTCATGCAAAGATGGGTCATAACTGCACTGCGCATTGAATGCCCATTCTGTATCGTGCACAACATTAGCAGATTCATTGTTAGAAGGAGAGGCATCTGCAACAGCCATACCAGCCTCTTTCTTCTTAGCCTCTTTCGCAGCCAGCTTAGGACAAGCTTTGATGACATGATCATTTCCCTTACAGTACTTGCAAAATGTCTTCTGTTTGTCACCCTTCTTCTCATCTTTATCTTCCTTCTTTGGTTGCGCAGCATTTGCAGATTTCTGCTTACTAGAAGAAAAGCCAGCTTTACCTTTCCCGCTTCTCTGACTAGCAACGAAAGCTTGATCTGCGACACGCATAATATTCCTGTTTTGCCTTGACTGGTCTTCTTGCAGCAAAACAGAAACTAACTCCTCAAATGATAAGGCATTGGGATTGCCTTTCATCATCAAGCGAAGAGTGGAAGCAAAACCCTGATAAGAATCTGGTAGACCATTCAAAACAGTCTGCACAAGTGAACTGTCTGACAGGATTTCATCTGCAGAAATGAGCTGCTCTTTGAAATCCTTGATCTTTGTCAAAAAGCTATCCATAGAATCACCTTCGTTCATATGCTCACTCTCCAACTGTTTTCGGAGGTAAGCAACACGAGCCTCATTTCTTGCCTGATACAATGTGGCAAGTACATCCCAAGCATCCTTAGAAGTCCTGCAGGAGCGAATATGTGGGATAATGGTACGTTTGACAGACAGTGCAATCAAGGCATGAGCCTGCGCATCTCTACCATCCCAACGAATCTGCTCTGCTGAAAGTGGTGGTTCTCGAACAGCTGCTACAGCACTTGTGCCTGCACCATCATCAACAGTACCTGTTTCTGATGTGTTTGCAGCATTCCCAGCCACAATAGGACGTGCATCAATACCCTGCACAATGTTCCATAACCCCTTTGCTACCAATACATGTCGCATCATATATGCCCACAATGGATAGTTGGTGCCATCCAACTTATCCTCAGCAGCCAACATGCGGAATACATCATTGTTGTCAGCCATGGCCAATGACTGTACTACTAGATGTAAATGCTGTCTGTAAGAGGTAAACCTGTATAAAATTGACCTGTGCTATGTAGCACAGCCCAAAACAGACGAATGGGCACCTGTCCTGCAGATTTTAATCTTGACAGAAAATCTGCACAGTAGGACGATTTTGCCTGCGCAGTACTTGGAATGCAAAAACGGAGGGCGAAATGACTTCAGATCAAAATTCTGAAACGACCAAGCCCTACGGGCTGTCCCACGGCATATACTAACCTGCAGATGCTCGTGAAACCTCGTCGCAATCGGAGGAGATGAAGCGGCAGGTGCCGGTGATGCTGCCCGGGAGGAGGAAGCCTGCTCTGATACCAATTGTTGGAATTAGGGTTGCAGGAATGCACACACAACTTCAAGAAGATGAGGAAGCTTGAGCACAACACAGTAGTGTATTATGAGTGCCAAAAATGAGAGATAACAAGCCCTAGAAGATAATGGGCGTATATACAATGCACGGGGGAAAAAACCTCCTAGTGAGGGAAAAAGTGCCCCGGCGGTCCTAAGTGTGTTCACACACATCACTACTATAATATGGTAACATGCCCTTGACTTGCAGTCCTTCATCCCTTTGCGTTAGCAAGCCCTTGGCTGTCCTGGGGCCTTTTGGTTGCTTGAGCACTTGGTGAATTATGCGATAACTCAATGGGATTGTGGGCTCACTATTTATACTACTCCATAAACAGCATTAATCCAGGCGGCCAACATATTTTCTGCCCACAACTGTAAAATCAGCATTAAATGCTAAACAAATCACATAAAATCTATGCATCATTTTCCTTGATGGCTGGACACTAGGCGCTTGAAAACAAAGGGGCTGGGCACTGTTTTGCAAGAAGTTTGGGGACTGGGCAGCATGTATGAGGAGTTGCCCCATACTTGCCCTGCATATAAAGGCTGCATATCCTGTAGGCTATCCTACAACCCCTCCATGGCTAGTGGGTTCAGCCAGGGCCTTCCTGGCCCTCATGGGGGTGGTTTCACACTATCCCCATGTCCACACAAAGACTTGGGATAGCCTTATGGGCTGGCCCCTTTTCCTAAAAGCAAACCCTAACTACCTACACAATGATCTGGCATCCAGTACCATACAAGATACATAGAATCATTGTCATCATTCCAGAGGGAGACTCACAGCGTGGACTGGCACTGTTTTATGTGTAGGAGAATGCACACTTGACCTCGGACGACTGGGATGGATCCCTGGCTGACTCGACCCGGACTAGGCTTACATGGGACCAGTTTACCATCCCAGGTCCTGCACCTTCTTTACAGATATGTTGACGTGGCATCCAAGTGGTTTATACTTATACATGCATGGCTTAATCTTTGAGACCAGCATATGACTACTGGCAGGATCAACCAAGTAGCTATCCTCGACGTGGCATCCAAGTGGTTTATACTTATACATGCATGGCTTAATCTTTGAGACCAGCATATGACTACTGGCAGGATCAACCAAGTAGCTATCCTCGGTCACACTAGCGGCCCGGGGGTTGCGTGTTCTGACTCCACTCTCTGGGCACACGACTACGGGGCAGAGAATCTCCGGTGGGGCTCCCGGACCAGAAACGAACGAAGGGGGCAAGGGGATGACTCGCGGATGTAGAACGGTCGAGCACCGGTTGGGGGCCATTATGCGGCACCGCGTGCCTGCTGTCGCCTCGAAGGGGTAGCTAGGCATGCGCCATCGTACAGAGTCCCATTTAAACCCGCTGACACTCGGCTGAACAGCACGTTGCAAGCTGCCGCATGGAAGCATGCCGTAGACATGGATATCTTGGGCCGAAAAATGGAGGGGGGAGGGTCGAGGTCCGGGGGGCATGAAAGGCCGGCTCCATCCCGCTGACACGACTCCGCCTCCCACCACGAACGGGCCGGTGGGACCGCGACGCTTCTGGCGCCATCCTCATCATTTTGCATGCAACATCCCGGGGTCAGACTGGGGTGAGGCACAGAGGCTGCTGCAAACGCGGCTCCCCCGTCTCGCGCCAAGCAGTCTGCCGCCCCGTCGAGGGCCACGTGCTGCACCGTCGAGGAGGACAAAGCCCGATGGGTCGGCCGTACCAGTTCCGGCTAGGCACATGGGTTTGAGACCCTCCGTATCGATACAAGGCACACATGAGCTCGCGGCGGTGCGAAGGCCCGCCGACTTCCTTGATTGCGTCGATGCTCGAGCGGGAGCTCACTAGCCGGCGGGGCGCCGGGGCTCGCTATACGACTCGCCGTCTCTCATCGCCTACTAGGCTCCGCGGCCACCCCGAGCGCACCGAGTCCCATGAGACCCAAAAACGGCCCGAAATCAGCTAAGCCCCTCGACGGGGGGTAGCCATGGCACTCACTGGAGGGGGGGATTGCATCCCAACGTCACAAGAGGGGTGCGGGGCCATTCGCCTAGCCTCACCCTTCCCTCGCTCCGCGGTCCGCCGCCCCGTTCCCGTCTCAACCGAGCACCACTACCCTTATAGCTGCGCACAGTTCGGTGCGGGTTGGCAAACCGCCTGAGCACTCGGCAGCCTTGGATAGAAATCCCGAGACCGTGGGGTTCGGGTGCGGTGAGCCGGCGGCGGGTGGGGGCACCCCTGGTGGGGGGTTGGAGGGTGAGTTGGGAGGTGGCCGGGGAGGGGACATGGGTAATCTTCCACCATGGTTAGCAATAAAGAAAGGTCATTTGTTGCTCTCATTAATAGTTCCAGGAAAGTATAAGGTGAAGAACATGGATGTATATTTGGCACTACTTATTGATGAGTTACGCACCTTGTGGAACGGAATATCCAACTCATCACCCGGATCATCCATACATACTCCGTCCACAGTTGGGTTTGTAAGAGAGGTGTAAGAGTGGTCAAAGGGTGCACTTTTTCCCCCAAAAAGAGGGGGAGGCAATTTTACAATTTTCGGACCTCCATAACTTCTACATACAAGCTCCGATTTGAGCGGAGATTATAGATCCGTGATCTACGCATCAAGAGCTTTCCATAGATATGTTACATGATATGGTTTTGTCCGCTAGATTTTAAATTCCATTTTTCCCCCAAAATTCAAATTCGAATACAGTAGCCGTTTTGAAGCTTCTAATTAGAAAACGTTTCTTCTTAAGAGAAAAGGTTTGACTCCTTAAACTGCCAAATAAAAGGGCCCAAGAAGCCTTCCATTGAGGTCCTACATATGGCCTACTTGCTTCGCCATAAGAATGTCCCGGTGGCCCCCTTTCTCGACTATGATCTCTCATCCCAGTGTTAGCTTTCAAATTAAGTTTCTTGAAGGCAGGTGATATGTGTATCTAGGAGTAGAGACATTGTACAATGTGTCACCCGGTTAGCAGTCGTCCTAGTTACCGTAGGCCTCACACTTTCTGGAGGTGCATACACTCCTGGATAGAAAATAGGATTTCCCCCATCATCTTTTATTTTGATCTTAACCAAATCATCCTTACCATAAACATGTAGTGCTTGTTCGGGGGATATACATTTCCATGCACACACATAGTTTTGTAAATAATTCCAGCAGGGTTTGCATACAATATGACATACTCATTGTCTGTATAGACCCTTTTTACAGGCATATGATACAACGCAGTCTCAATAGGAACAGACGATGCAGAGCTTACCTCGGCTTCCTTTGGTTTTCCTTTGTCCATTCTCATGTCAGGGCCCATCAAAGGTGGTGCGGATGGTGCAAAGATTACGCTTGGGCTAGTCCTTTCCCCGCTCCAACTTGTCCCTCCGTGTATAGGTTTCGTATGAGCTCTGCCTCCAGGGGGTGGGTGTATTACACCTGCAGATTCCATGCACTCAAACGTCGGTGAGAGTACGTATCTTATCCCGATGAGACTCATGTATTGGTCACCTTGAAAGTTGACCCACACTCCTGTCTCAACGGGGGACGGTATGTCCTCTATTTTTACAGCCATTTGGTTCATAGGATCACTATATAGCTTTGCCCCGACCATATTCTCTCGGACGTACACAAGCTTAGTGTCAAATTTAAGGGGCTTGGGACTGGATGTTCGCTTTTTGGGGTCTATGAAGTCGTCCATGGGATTGGAAGTTTCACTGCCGCTTGCGGATGGTGTACCACTAGACTCTGAAGATAAATCTTCCTTTATAGTACCAAGTGGCCTTTGAGTTTGGGTACCACTCCCTTGGGTGCGAGATGGTACTGTTGCCTGACGCTATAGTCCTACCAGACCTAAGATGCATATGGTGCGTCTGCGTGCAAGGATGGGATGCAAATCTCACTTTCTTCCTTTGCTTTAATTCTGATTATGAATTCCTTTTTAAACATTTTGTTCCAAGGCAAAAGGTTTCAGTGGTTGCAATAGTTTGGTTTGATCGATTTTAAGGTATTTTTAGGCAGTAACTGTACAGTTTTGCCAAGTACCAAGCTCCAAGCAATGTTCAGACCTGCAAGTCTTGGTGTCTCAGGGCACCCAAGGTGAGCATCAGGGTGATTAAGTGGTCTGTCATAGCTATGTCAGGTCTCTGGTTACTCCATCGACACATCACTCCATCGACAGCCTGATTGAGTTGAGATTTGGTGTGTGTACAGAGTAAGCAATGCCCAGCACAGCTATGATGTCTGTTTTGACAAAAGGTGAACTATCTGCTCTAATTTCCACTCCATCAACAGTGATGTCCAGGTGCTCCTGGCTGCATAAAGCTGACCCCCAGAGGTTGGGCTTGCACCCTAGCTGACTCTAGAAGTAATTTAGGTCAGTTTGCCCTGATTTTCCCTCTGTCGATGGAGTATCCAGAGAGCAGAAGTTAGCCTTTAGGCCCTAATCTAACCAGTATAATGCTTAGCAAAATGTAACAAATGTATAAACCTGCTCTTCACTCCCCAACCTGCAGCTGCACACCCAAAAAACATACACTTCAAGCTCAAAAACCTACCTTATCCTATTTCTAATGCTAGTAAAACAGAAGAAAGTGCTGCTAATCATTTAATGCCTATTCTACTCTTGGGCTATTCTAAGCTACACTCACTAACAAGATGAAAATAAGATTAATTTCCCTAAACCTTAAGCTAATCTAGTCTAGGAATGCGTGGGAGACACTCAACCGCTAAAGGGGTTTGAGAGTCTTAGAGAACATAAGGTTAGGATTAGTGCTAAGAACTCACTAATGCTTATTAACTTAAGCTCAATCAATTCATACATGTGCTAATTGAACTCCTTGCAAGCATTCCATCCTTTGTTGTCACTCCAAGCATGCATACAAATCACTCCAATCCCCTAATGAAAATAACAAGAGCTTCCAAATCAGCCCACACAATGATTAACTAAGCAAACATGCATCTACTTCATTAATTAACTAAGCACAAGAGCACTAAAACAAAGGCTTAAATCACTTAAACAAATCTTAATACTCATGCACACAATTATTGAATCAAAGCAATGAGAGAAGCCATAGCATACTCCATTCATCAAGGGAAAGATTGCAAGAGTATTGAGCTTCAAGCAAGAATGCTTGAAGCTTGCAAGGCTTAGAGTAGAGAGTGCTTTAGAGAGCTAGAGAGCTAGAGAGCTCAATAGCAAGAGCTCCTTCAATAGAATGACCAAAATCCCTTATCCCTTGGGAATGCTCACTTTTATAGCTAGGGTTTTAATTCCTAGGCTATTCACAATAGGGCAGACATTTCTGAGAAATAAGATGAATATGCTGAAATATAGGAGCAGTTTAGTACAAATTAGAACTCTACTAAGCCCAGCTTCCAGCTAAAATACTATAATACAATGCACTTTGGCGGGTTTTTACAATAGGGTTAAAGTTGGGACAAAAATTGGTTGCCCGCTTCCCACTTCTGCTGCTAGCACTCCTCTTGCTATGGCTTCTCTCCCTCTTCAGACACACCTACACCTGTTCCTGTTACCTGCTTTTCCTGCTTCTTGTTTCTCCCAAAACAATATATATATATATATATATATCTTTCTCTCTTCTAGACCCTGCTTCGTAAACTTTTTTGCAAATATTTTGCTGAGATTTTTGTAAGTAGAAACATGGTGGAACTTGCATACACTTTAGAAAAGGCCTTGCCCTTTCATTCAAGCGACCATATATTTTGTTGAATACCAAGTCACTTGAATGACAGACCAAGACCAATTTATAGTGTATGTAAGGTCTACCATATTTCTGCTAACAAAATGTAACAAAAATAGTTGAGAGAGGGTGTCGTTGAGGTAGAGGGTAGGGAGTGTAAGGGTCTCGTAAGGGTGTGAGTTGAGGGAGAGGGTGGGCTTAAAAGTCCAATTCTGTGCTTGAGGAAGAGTTGAGAGAGTGTAAGAGTGTGGGTACGGGAGAGGGTGAGGCTTAAGAGTGCTAGGGTGTAGTTGATAGAGAGGGCCCGTAAGGGGTGTGGGAGAGGGATAGGGTGAGGCTTAAGAGTGGAAGGTTGTGGTTGAGGGAGAGTGTAAGGAGTGTAAGAGTGTGGGTGAGGGAGCAAGAGAGGACTAAGAGGGAAAGGGTGTGGTTGACAGAGAGGGTGCAAGGGTGTGTGTGAGGGAGAGGGTGAGGCTTAAGAGTGTAATGGTGTGGCTGAGGGAGAAGGTGAGGCTTAACAGTGCAAGATGTGGGTGAGGGAGAGGGTGGGGAGTGTGGGTGTGCCAAGAAAACAAGGCAAGGAGGTGGTTTAAAAGGGTTGCTGCCATACATGAAATAGTTTTTAACACATTCTTCTTGAATAATAGTAAACTTCAACAACCACAAACTTAACCAAATTAGGATAATCAAAAGTAGCAACAAAGAAGATCTATATTTTACTTGAAGTGAAAGGTGGATAGTTTCAAGGGATATACAGTAAATTGCATTCACATGGGTTGCAATTCTCTAGCAGGAGGAGGTTAATAAGTTTAGACTCTGAAGGACATGTAGGATCAATGAAGAAGACCCTACTTGCCTTTCTTCTATTGTCTTCTTTAATTGATGTTTCTTTAGCAAGTCTTCTCCTCCCTATAATCCTACCAACATGGAGGTGGGATCCAAGGTCTTTTGGGAGGAGCTCTTGAGATCTCAAGCACTGAACAAAATATTCCACATTGTTTTATATGCTCGCACAATGCATGTGTAGTTGCTTGTATGCTCGCCACATAGCTTTGGTTCCCACATATATATCTGGGACTACGTTGCCTGCTCTTGTGAATTTCCCTATCAAACACCTACCACATTCCATATAGTTTCCTTCAGAACACATTCTCTATGCAACATTCTATGTTTCAAAAATTATACATTCATATGCCACATTACCTCACAAATGTGCCCTGTCATTCTGTAGGCCCACAAATCGGTTTTTTGTCACATCCAAGTGTGAGGTGCCCACCATGTCTCTTGTATGTGGGCAACGTCCACGTGCCCTTGGAGGGAAGTTAAAGACCGTAATTTGCAACACATCAATCTAAACTACATACAAACAACATGCAAAAAGTTAATTGTACGATGTCAAAAATAAATGTAGAGGCACTATAAAAGAATCATTATTTTCTGTATGCATTCTCTATGCAACATTCTATGTTTCAAAAATTATACATTCATATGCCACATTACCTCACAAATGTGCCCTGTCATTCTGTAGGCCCACAAATCAGTTTTTTGTCACATCCAAGTGTGAGGTGCCCACCATGTCTCTTGTATGTGGGCAACGTCCACGTGCCCTTGGAGGGAAGTTAAAGACCGTAATTTGCAACACATCAATCTAAACTACATACAAACAACATGCAAAAAGTTAATTGTACGATGTCAAAAATAAATGTAGAGGCACTATAAAAGAATCATTATTTTTCGACGCTTAGTTTCCACACCTGGTCACGCACAAGATAATTTGAAATGTCGGAGCGCGCAAGATTTGGAAAGATTTTAAATTTGAATGAAAAGTAGCGACCGTCAAAATCAGTGTCGAAAAATCCGTCCAAATTTACGTCGAAAAGAGCGTGGGAATTTTATTTTTTCGACTCTTATTTCCATGCTATTTCCCACGCTTATTTCGATGCTTTTTTCCACTCTTATTTTGATGCATTTTTCCACGCTTATTTTGATGCATTTTTCCACGCTTATTTCGACGCATATATCGACGGCTAAGGTTTTTACAGTGAAACAAAACCTCTCTTTTTTTTTACATTTTTTTCGTACGGCTTGCTTCCTCACCAGGTATGCCTCCTTTTCCCTCACTCCCATCTCGTCTTGGTTACATGTACATGTGATGTAAAATATTTGTATATGTAATTATGAGTAATTTTCTTGTTTTTTTGCTTTCTCATTTGTTTTGCCGTTTCTTTCTCTCTCCCAAGCTCTTCTCCACCTCCTTCTTTGCCCTCCCTCCCCTCCCCTCCCCTCTTGGTTGTTAAATTGGTGTGTGTGTGTTGAAGGATAAACCTCCTTGTGTATCCATTCTATTCACACTTTTACTAAATTGGTGTGTGTGTGTTGAAGGATAAACCTCCTTGTGTATCCATTCTATTCACACTTTTAGGGTTTTGTATTACTAATTCTTTTCTCAACTTTTTGATTTGTTTTGTAGGTCTTCTAATCCTCTCTTTCAACTTCACCAAAAGAGATAATTTTTTTTCTCTCTTTTCTATTTTGTATGTATGCATTAGGTTCTTAGGGCTTTTGTATGTATGCATTACTAATCCTTTTCTCACCCTTTTGTTAGTTTTGTAGGTCTTCTAATCTTCTCTTTCAACATCACCAAAAAGAGGTAAGTGCCTTCCTCTCTTTCCTATCTTTTTATCCTCTTTCCTCTAGTTTTATCTACCAAAAAGAGGGGTTTTGTTTTGTAGGTCCTCTATGCATAGAGCTTAATGCACATGTATAGAGCTTAATCTATGCATTAAGCTCTATTCATATAGCTTAATGCATAGATTAAGCTCTATCTATGCATGCATTAAGCTCTATGCATAGAGCTTAATCTTTACATGCATTAAGCTCTATGCAGAGAGCTCTATGCATGCATTAAGCTCTATGCATGCATGCTTAATGCATAGTGCCGGGGTACGGTTTAGTTTAGGATAGTTTGGCTTGCATAGTGCTTTATGCATAAGCCTCATGCATAATGCTTTATGCATAAGCCTCATGCATAATGCTTTATGCATATTAAGCTTTATGTACAAGGCCTCATGCATAGATTTATGCTTAAAGCTTTATGCATAAGGCCTCATGCATGCTTTATGCATAAGCTTTAGCATAGCTTGCATAGCGGCATAGTTTCCATAAGGCTTGCATAAGCTTTTGTATGTATGCATTACTAATCCTTTCCTCACCTTTTTGTTGGTTTTGTAGGTCCTCTAATCCTCTCTTTCAACATCACGAAAAGAGGTAAGTGCTTTTCTATCTTTCCTCTATTATTATTGCACCCTTGGGTGTTGGGGATTTGTTTTGTAGATTTACGCATAAGCATTATGCATAATGCTCATTCATGCTTTATGCATAAGCCTCATGCATAGCTTTATGCATAAGATCTCATGCATGCTTTATGCATAAGGCCTCATGCTTAAGGCCTTATGCATAGTGCTTTATGCATAAGCCTCATGCATATGCTTTATGCATAAGGCCTCATGCATAAATGAATGAATGTTGAGGGATAATTCATGTGTATGCTCTTATTAAAGTGTCCATGTGGTCTTTGGTATGTGTGTGTAGAAACATATCTCGTACTCTAGATGAGACACCGGCTTACTCTCCATCCTTCTCTCCATATGCCATGTCGCCTGAGCAGTTTATGGGTTTTTTAGCACAAGCCACGCCCGAGCAAAGAGTGATGGCACAACAATATTTTGGGAGAATGGCGGGCACTTCGGTGTCGCACCATCGGGCACCACCACTGCTAACCCTAGTTCACTTGTAGAGAAACCCCACAAAGAGCCGCTAGAACCCCTCCCTCAGGTCGCTCGTCCACTCGCAGAGCACAACAACGCTCGAGTAGTGGAGGTGGAGGCGGTTGTTGTCCAAGTGGGGGCACGGATGGGTCTACGCCCCCACATGAGCGTCCTTCCCCATCTAGCACCAGAAGCCCTCCACGCTTGCGATCATCGTCGCGACGTTTCGACACACAGCCCACACCCATCGATGGAGAAAAATTTTACACAATTGTCAATGGCAATGTGGTTTTGGATAATCTCGGGCAAGAGATGAAGAGCCGCATCCGCGAGCTTTGCCACATTGTCTTTGCAAATGACTTTATGACTTTATGGCCAAAGTTGGATAAAGACAAGAAAGATGGAGTCATAAATCAAATCAAGGATGAGTACAAGCCGGCCGGTGGTAGTGATGTCGTCCCCATACGGTGGATAAAGAACCACATGGTGGATGTCATGAAACATTGACGGGGAGATGTGACTAGGAGAGTGAAGGCAGGGGGTGAGAAGCCTTGGTACATGAGCACTGAGGATTGGAATGAGGAGAGGCAAAAGCATGCTCGAAATCCCCATACAAGCAATAAGAGGATGTGGCCAAAGCCCGAATGGAGAGCGTAGGAAGCTCTCACCTTGGAAGCGGCGGTTGGGACGCATTCCATGTCTACTTTGTAAGTATCAACATTTATCTTGTATGTTTCATTTGATGTTATGTCTACTTTGTAAGTATCAACGTTTATCTTATTGTTTTGGTACTTTTAGAATCAAGTGGTTGGTCGGCCGGCAACGGGAGAAGACGAGGACATTGCTCGCCGCCATAACACATAATTTCTTTTGGAGAAGCTTGAGTGAGAAGGCGCCAACCTCAATTGGGGGCACATATATAGATATGTTAAGTGCGGCAAGCCTTAACCTTATGATTTGTATACTTGCTTTGCCTTGTCATGTTAGATTGTTGTTTTGGTATACCAAAAAAAGCATCTTGTATCATTTTTGCAGGGACCAATGCTTGATCTTGAGTGAGGGATCCGCATAGAGTGGCCTTGCCCATGTCTTTCTCCTTGTACATACACATTTTGGTCAACTCACATCTTTGTTTGAGCTTGTATAGATTTTATGCAAATTTTGGCTTATCTCGTCAGAGCTTGATATGTAAATTTCACATCTTGCAATATAATTTGGCCATTGTTTGCACTTGTGTAAATTGTGTACCTACTTTGTAATAATGTCGAGAACGTTATGGCACTCTCTCTAACTTTTTCAACAAATTTGCTTCGTTCTTCACACATCAGAGTAGTACAGTTACCTTTGGTATTCTATAAATTTGGCATAATGGTGCATCCAATTACAATACTGCAGTTGGATGCACCATTATGCCAAAAAAATTTAATACCTGCACGCGTCGAAATAGCAGTCAGAATAAGCGTGGAAATAGCAGTCGAAATGACCGTCGAAATAGCAGTCGAAATAGGAGTCGAAATGTTGGTTGAAATAATCGTCGAAAAATGCGTGATAAAATTACTTTTTTTGACTCTTGTTTCGACGCTTATTTTGGCGTGTATTTCGATGTTTATATTTCGGCGCTTTTTTCGACGGGTATTTCGACGTTTAGGGGATTTTAAGCTTGGTTCTAAAGCATCAAAAAAAGCGTGGATAATGGCCCCGCTTCTCTTGTATTGAGGGTTTACAGTTTAGCATTAATGTTAGTTACAAGCTTTGGATTAGAATCATCCTTAAATTGCCAATACTTGCCATAAATTTGAAGGTAGAACACAGGCTTCAAAAATAGGTCAACCGTATTGCATAGAGTGGTCACCATTGGAAGATCCTTACCTCGCTGAGCGATCACAAATGTGCCCCTTGGTAGCAAAATCTCTTCCACTACCTGTATAGTTGCCTCTACATGGTCATTAGAAATCTCAATCCAAGGAGGTATGAGTAGGCTATTGTGGGATAATGTAATGCCTATTTGGAAAGTTGGCCCATACTACCTAGGTACCTCCTAATGCTGTGGGTGCATCCACATCACCTAGCCAGTTTAGTTCTCCAAAAAATTACCTCATCCATTAAAGATTTGCATACAAATCCATATTTATTTATTATTCATTTATAATCAAGGTGGTGTTAGTAGCCTAGAAAAAAAAAGTTTAATTTCTTACCTATGTTGTAACTCAACATTATACGATTTATCACATAACTCATTTGCGTTGCTCATTATTGGCAAGTGCATTCGTAGAAAATTGCCATATGTGTCTTGTTAACCACATTTCCGCTCAACCAGCAAACTGAGCATGAAAAGCTACTACGCAGTGACAAATTAATCGATAACAAAATCAACGTCATCTCATCAAGCATGTCACAATAGGAGCCAGCTACCCGCTAGATGAAGTTTTCACTATTTTTTAGAACTTACAAATTTCTACTTTTTTCCCGCGAGTGAGCCCTTGCTTGTAAATAATTATTCATAAATAAAGCCAACACTGCCAATTGTATTTTGGGCGTGTTCACATCATTCCAAGGCCAATATAGTGAGCTATGAAGTGCCGAAAAGTGCCCTGGTCGTCCTCCATAGTATGGGCGCTTGGGCCAACTTCCAAGTCCACTATAAAGCCAAATAAAAACTTTGTAAAGGCATAATCTTGAGTTTAAGGCAAAAAACGAGTTTGAGCTTTCTAGAGGAGAGTACACTACCCTATGTTGTTGTTTAGGGGGGACTCTTACTCATTGTGTCAAGGAGGTTTGTTAGACTTGATTCATGTTTTGTAAGAAGTTGGTCTTAAGGGGGGATTGTTGGATAAATGTAATCCCAACTCCTTAGTCCAAATTAATATGTGGTGGATAGGCTAGTGGTCAGTGTTGGTGTGTAAAGCCTACAAATGGTTGGTGCATGTTGTTCATGCAACTCATGCAACTAAAAATAGGGTAGAGGAGTCTCTAAATAAGGTACAAGTTGTGATCAAGTGCTTATGTAAGTTTGGTTCATGTCTAATCACAATTAGTGTCTTCTTGTGTTAATCTCATATCAATTTTCTGCATATACCAATTTTTGTCCCTCATATTCATGATGTCTTGTACAATCTTTGATCCACCTTGAGTATGTTTTTGATCAATCTTCATAGCTTAGTTATCATATCCAACAACCAGGGTTAAACCGAACACCTGCAAACCCTGCTCAATCATTTGGCCAACAAAAACCAGATTCTTTGTAATAATCGAAATATGAAGTACATCTGCAAGGTACTTCACCTTACCATCCTGCATAGACAATGGCACATCTCCAACATGGGCAATTGGATGAGCAATGTCATCCCCTCTTTCAACAAAACCTGGTCTTTTAAGACTCTTCATTTCCTTGAACCACTCACCATGACTTGTCATGTGGTTCGAAGCACCTGAATCAACATACCATACATCATCTTTACATGCTGTACATCATTTCCAGACAGCATTAACCACATGTTGCATAACAAACAACCTCTCATTATCCTCATTATTTTTGTTAAAGGATGCATAGTTGTTTTGCTGCACTTTTCCATTTCGCATGATGTCACTCTGCTTCTTATAGCAATCTGCCTACACATGTCCATGCTTACCATAATAAAAACATCGTCGTGTATCATTATGCTGCCTTTGCCAACTACCACGACCTCTTTGACTCCCCCTACCTCTAAACTGGCCTCTTCCACCTGTGTGTTGTTGTGAATCCTCTGGGACTATTTGCTGCTGACCATAATTCTGATTACCTGTTCGGCCACCACCTTGGCCATGTCCACAACCTCTACCTCATCCTCTACCTGCACTTGTGTAGAAGGCCTACTACTCTAAACTGTTTTTGTTTTGTGAATATTGTTGATCTTCACCTAAGTTCTTCTCTTCAATGATCAGCATTGACACCAAATCTGTGAAGTTGGGAATGTTCTCTCAAGTCTGAATAGACATCTTGAACACCTTATATTATGGCCCAAGACCATGTAGACACACTTCCACCTTATCATCATCATCAACAAAAACACCAATTAATGCAAGGGATTCCATAATTCCCTTGATATTCAAGGCATAATCATTCATAAACATATTCTTCTTCTCCATGGTAAGAACCTCATTCTTCAAATGAATCTTTCGTGCCTTGGTGTTAGTTTCATACTTCACCAAGGTGTCCCATGCCTCCTTAGGTGACTTGGCATCCTGTATATGCCCAATCATGGTGTCATGTATACTAATAGAAAGCCAATACATGACTTTTCTTGCTCCTTGATTCCAATCTTTGAACTCTTTTACATCTGCAGCAGTTGGATTAATCTCTGGTATCTCCGATGCCTCCTCGTGTTCATCTTCAATGCAATCCCAGTATCCTTTTTCCATCAGGAAATTTGTCAACCTAAACCTCCAAGCATGAAAGTTGTTCTTGTCAAGCTTCTTTGCAACAATCTAGTTTATTCCATCATTCAATATCTTTTCTGCAACACAAATTTACCAAAAACAGTACTGTTATTTGACCTGCACAAATTATTGTATTCTCTACAGCGGTACTATACTGTACCCAAATTGTCACAATTAGTGACCTCAATTTGCATACATACACCCAATTGTAACTTTGAGACCTCTTTGCAGTACGCATGGTGTCTACACAACCAATCGTGCTTCGTGCAGTTCCAAAAACAGAGTTCTGCAGAGAATCAAAACTTACCTCGCAGTGCCTGTGAACGCCTGCGAACTAAAAAACAGAGGTCCAGATGTGCCCGAAACTCTTTTTCCACCCAAAATATTTTGTCCAACAGATGCTATAGTTGCTCTTTAGCTCTACTCTTGTGAAAAAAGCTCCTCAATTGGAGTTCGTTTGCCAGTGCCTCCAGAAGAGCTCCCGACAAAGGTGTAGTAGCCAACACAAAGGGAAAAGAGTAGATGAAGCTCTTACCCTCGTACTACTTCATGTGCTTCTCTTGCTTTTCGCTCAGTCCTTAGCATGAACCAAGCTTGGATACCATGAAAAGATGTAGGAGAGAAGAGAGCTTGAGCTCTTGCAAGCACACACACACACTCACACAAACCCTATAAGAGAACACACAAGGTGAGAGGCTAAAAATTCTTCTCCTTCTTTACACAACAAAAGAGATCTACAAAGAAGATAAAGTGACTAACACACATAATAGAGTATATACAAGCGGTCCATAAGAGGAGTGGGTAGATGTGGACTTGTCTCGGTGTAGTCTAGCTGTAGAATCTCTGGCGAAGATATGTTGGTGCCAACTACCAAATCCGCCAGTGATGTAAATGTCGAATGGTCATGCAGGCACCTCGTGCGTGTCAGCTCATGTTGAGCTTGACATCTCAACATTCTTGACCAAGAGTACGGGTGATGCAAAAGGTGATTGGCTAGGAGTAACCCATCCCATATCCATAAGCTCTTGCACTTGCTTTGCCACTTCATCCTTCTCCACTTTTGACAATCTATGAGGTGGCTTGTTAATGGGTTTGGTATGCAGTTGAAGCTCTATTCCATGATCCACCTCCCTTTTTGGTGGCAACAAGCACTGTGGCATTTGAAACACGTCCTCATACTCCTTCAACAATTCCTTCATACCTTTATGCATAACTTCACCCTTTTGTTCATTTCCTTCCTCTTGCAAATCTATAAAACATATATGCATCCCATCTTCTTTATCTCCCTCTTGAGTTATGTGGCATTGATACTAGGCACATGAGTTCCGGTCAATGTAACCCCATGGTTTCTATGCATAAAACTCATATACTTTGTAAATTCATGTGAAACAACCCAAGAGTTGCCAACTAATCGCATCCCAAAACAATGTTAATAGGACCCATATCCAATACAAGTAAATCAACCTTGCAAGTATAATCATTGGTGAGAATCAACCTCACATTCTTGTATACCATTGTGCAATCCATCTTTGCCCCATTAGCCACTTGAACCTCATGCCACAAAGATAAATCTACAGGCTGTAATTTGAGACTGCACATAGATTTGGTGTTGATAGCTATGTGTACTTCCACTATCAATCAAAACATGTGACACCCCTCCGTTAATGCATTCCTTCAACCTTAATGTATTAGCTCCTTTGCAACCAGCATAGGCATTATTTGATATATTTCATAGAGTAGCCTTATTTTCTTAAGTACACATGGGCATTGGTAACCCATCATCATAGTCAACATTTCCCTTCTTTAATCCACCCGGATCAAAGGAAAATTCACCATCTTTCTCTACATCCTCAACTTTGTTGGCATCTTCATAGTACTCATACTCATCCACATCCTCCTTAACATCCTCATGGCAAGGTTCGGTGAGAATCATGCCTAGGGCCATCTTCTTGGCCTTACAAACCTTCCAATGATCCTTGTTCCACTTGTCACCACATTTGCAGCATAAACCCTTTTCATAACGATCATTAATACGATCTTCTTTCAAAACCTTGCACTTGTTATATGCTTTCACATCAAATTTCTTCCCATCACCATGTGGAGGTTGAGGAAAAGTGTTACCAAATCTGAAATTTCATCTTCCACCTCTTCCATAGATGGTTGGAAATCTAGGAGGACCTGTGTGATGAGCAACTCCACTTGAAGATTTGCCCAAAGTTGAAGTGCCAATATCAACCCTAACTCTCGTGTGAAAAGCAACTCCACTTGAAGATTTGCCAAAAGTTGAAGTGCCAATATTAGCCCTAACTCCATGCCTTGATCCACTAGCATGTGTATATTTGCCTAATAGATCTTCGCAAGAAGCATGGCTTCCTTGATAGTGTCGGGCCTTTGAGCATCCACATCAACCTTGATGTTAATTTTCAACCCTTTGATAAACTTCCTCAATTTGTACTCCTCACTCAAACCTTCCATATGAAGTGAAAACTTCATAAACTTGTGCACATAGTCCTTGAGATTTCCCATTTGAGTGAGATCATCCCATTTCTCTATAATCCTTGATCTATTGAGGGCTGAAACAAAGGTTCTCCTCATTTCAGGCTTGAAATCATCCCAAGAAGTGATCAAATAACCATGAGCATTCAAGTGCCACCACCATGCATGGGCGTAACCTTCTAGATACAAAGTAGCAAAACAAAACCTTAGCCCTATCACTACGAGGACTAAGTTCAAAGTAAAGCTCCATCTTGTCAATCCATTCTTCAAATTCATCATTCGATGAACCCTCTCCTTTGAACTTAGTGAAAGTAATCTTATCTTTAACACCTTTGAACTCCTCATCATCATCTCTATGACGATCGCATGCTCTTGGGGATGAACAGCACCCATGTCATTGAATTGAGGTGGCCTAATGTGATGAGGTCCCAAACCATTAAAATGATGACTTTCCCCTGAATCATTGATGAAACGGCCACCCAATTCATTAGAATGACGATCTTGCAAACTTGGAGAAGCATTCCAATTTCCAAATGGAGGTGGTTCACCTAATGGAATACCTTTTCCTCTTTCCAAACTTCTCCCTTGCATTGGAGATAACCCATGCCCTGATGTACTTGCCATATTAGCATTCCCTTGATACATAGGCATATTTGGAGCATTATTTCCACTTGATTGCATAGGCATCCCATAACCACTTTGTTGCATCCCATAGCCACCTTCTTACATTGCCATATTAGCATTCCCTTGATACATAGGCATATTTGGAGCATTATTTCCACTTGATTGCATAGGCATCCCATAACCACTTTGTTGCATCCCATAGCCACCTTCTTACATTGGCATTCCAAATGTGCTTGTTCCACCTTGGTACATCTTAAGAGGCACGTGGCTCGATTCAAGTTGATGAGGACTAGCTTGAGGTAGTTGTGAAGCATTTGCATTCGAAGTGCCCATGGTAGATCCAAGAGGTTGGGGTCCCAATGCTCGAGATTCCACTGGCTCATTGAGAATTTCCTTTCCCTTGCCAAATTCTTAGCTTAAGCTAGTGAATCTTTCTTTCATCTGAAAAAATCCATCATGCAAGGTGTCACTAACCTTTCTAAAATTTTGATCCATGGCTTCAAATCTTTGATCCAAGCGATTAAATAATTTTTCCTCACTTACATCTTGAGATTTTTGACCAAGGCTCTCCATAAGCTTTATCATTTGGCTCATAGTGTTGTGTTGGTCAAGATACACTAGATTCTCCATGGACCCTGGAGGTAAGTTTGACCCTTGATGCAAGTCAACATTACCTTGCACATGCTCTTGAACATCTTGCCTTGCATCTTGTCTTGTTTCTAGAACACCAACCTCATTCTCAACTACTTCCTTGAAAGTAGCCTTGGCCTTTGACTTAGATGTCATTGAAAAATGACCAATTTCATGTTGGATATGTTCCCGAACTCCGATTTACCAGCTCTTTAGATCTATGGAGAGGCAATGATGTGTAGAACACTCATGTATGATCACTTTGACCACGGTCAATGTGTAAGTACTCTCTATTTTGACTTCTTTAAAAAGTCAACTGGTGAGTAGATCACCACTTTGACCAAGCAAACGGGGTCAAAATCTTGAAGCTTTTAGCTTGTTGGAATGAGGGAAGAGTATACTATATCCAGCTACGGTGCCAAAATAGGTTCAGTCTAAAAACCCTAATTTCTGTAGAAACGGGGTATCCAGTGGAAAAATGGATGTAGCGGATAGCTCCGGTGTCTAATTGGTAAAGTCTAATGCTAGATCTAGGAAGCTTAGGGTATGGGGAACCTAGCCCTATGCTCACTTTGCCAAAATGATGTGCTGTTTTTGACTGGGCAGCCTTCTTGTCCTCGTGCGATTAAACTTGCCAATTGGAGAAGTAAACGGGGCCCGAATCTAACACTTGAGGGCTCCAAACATAGCCCTTGGAGAGTAGAATGAGGCTATGCAAACATCTTGGAAGTAGCCCTAACCCCATCGGACGAATTAGAGTTTTGTTCCACATTAAAAAACTATCAAACTTCTCTCCAAATCAATCCTCACTTCCCTTTTGCATTGGCAATGTCTTAGACCTTATTTGAAGGCATGAATCTCATCAATTTGCAACTTGGCATCCACATGTAACCTCAAGTGCCTTCCATAAGTGTTTTGTAAAAATTTTGGCAGCACCTCCTTTGTTTTTGCCATCAAATCTCAATATCAAATCAAGTGTTTTGTAAAAATTTTGGCAGCACCTCCTTTGTTTTTGCCATCAAATCTCAATATCAAATCAAGCGAAGTCAATTGCAATATTGAATTCCATGCTTGCCAAATCCTTGCCCAATAAAATGCATCCACAATAGGCACTCAAAAGTCAATGAAGAGCGTTGAAGCTTGCCGATCTTCCGACCAAGCTCTTTCCACCCTCGTACCTAGGTCAAAACTAGGCACAAGTTGGGGCCATTTCTTCACCACCAATACCTAATCCTCCACCTTACTACTTTTCCAAGGCACTCAAGGCAAGGCAGATTCAAGAAATGCTCCCCTTGGCTTCTCCTCCCAAATGCCGAGGTATCCTCACACATCACTTTATTCCTAAGAATTAAGATGTGAGTACAAGTGTGTGTGAGTTGTGAAACATGAACTTGAAGGTATATGTGAATCCACTTACAATCAGAACTTATAGTTGCATGCCATGATCATCCAACATACGAAGCTAATGTCATAGAAGAGGTTATTTGGGAATCTAATTGAGCTTTTGAATGACTTCAATCCCCATGGCTTCATGTGGTGGAAACAAATCAATGCCATGGGGATTGAATGACTTCAATCCCCATGGCTTCATGTGGTGGAAACAAATCAATGCCAATTGCACAAAGAAACCCCAAAAGAGAAGGGTAATTTGACTTCAATGATCCATTTGTGGGTATATGCAATTCCCTTAATGAAATCAATGCATGACATGATCAATGAGGTCTATGGGCATGTGTCCATGTATGCATATTGAAGAGAAAACCCAAGCAAACCCTAATTCTAGGGCACTTTCTCTAAAACCTTGTTTCTCCAATAAACCCTAATCCCCGATTGATTTTGATGCAAAAGTGATATACAAGGATAGAGGACGGCTTGATGAAGACAATGAATGCCGTGGATCTCATGAAACACATGCAAAAACCCTAATTTTTTAAGAAATTTCAAAATTATAGAAAGATAAAATTGCTCATCAAATCCCTCACCAATGCACAAATTGATCACTCATGTGCATATAGCCAAGCATGATTAAGAGGATTATTGAGAAAATTTCTGAAAATTTTGGTAACAAACCCTAATTTCTTCATAAACTCTCTAGAATGAAAAAGAGGGGAAGAAATTGAACCATTGATGTGATAGAGACTTTGTTAAATGCTTAATCCCTCTTATGGCATGCTAATCTCCATGTAACTCTTAAGAAGCAAAAATACAACCCATTTTTATGCATAATGATCCAAGAAGCCTAGCTAATCACCAAGATTGAAGCCATTAGTGCTTACACCAATTAGGATTCATAACATTGGCTATACTCCCTGACTAAATCAGATGTTGAGGAGTGGAAAAGACCTACCAAAAGCCAGCAGCATGCACAATTCAAAGAGGGAAGAAAGTCATGAGAGATATGCCGTTTCATGGCATTGAGTCCTTAAAACCTAAGCCAAGAGCCTCTCCAACCTTAAAGAAGGCACAATGGTCCCAAGAAGCCGCGAGGGACAAGGCTCACAATCTCCATACTCGTACAGTAGATGGCGGCGGCCAGTTCACGCTTCATTTCATCTTCAAAATTTCATGAGAGAGGAAGGTGATCACTTGCTTGATGTTAACCCTAAGGATTGCCAAGACTTTTGATGGAATTTTGGTACTATGGCTATGGAGGATTGTATAGAGGAAAAGCTTATTGAAGAAAAAGTTTTGATTAACATCTCTAATCATGATTAGCAAATTTCTCCCAATTTTGGTTCCCCATTCAAATTTTGGAGCGGCCGCCTTTTGGTTCTCAACCAACCCCCATGACCCCAAAACCTTGGAAATTAGCTCAAGAGGGATCAATTTCACACCCAATCCAAATTGCCATTGCCCACTTCTTGATCAAGAAAACCAAGAAAGTCCAAAAAAATCAAGAAAGTTCAAGAAAACTAAGAAAATGCAGGAAATTAAGGAAATTTCAGAAAATCAAATCAAAGACATGGGATTAGAACATGAAGAGAAAGCAAAGGCTTGTGTAACTTGATTATCAAAAGGTATCAAAAGTATGGTGTATGAAACCTATATACATGACCCCCATTTCACACTATCATAATTGTTGTCCACATGCATGATCAATTGGCCTTGGGCCCATTATTCATATGAGACCATTCCACTTTGTTACAAGTTGTAAGTGCCATCTGTCAACTACCCTTTTTGGAAGGCGATAGGACTCCACAAAATTAGGAAGTGGATGATTCTCAAATGGGAAAAACACTCGACCAAATTCTTCTCAACCTCCCATCCTTTTATCCCTTGGAGACCTTCTAGTTGAATTTTGAATGTGGCTTAGATTCCCACATACATTTTTACTTATTTTCAGCCGTCCTCAATTGTCTTGGTTGTGGTGGTCACCACTCTCGATCTCGGATAGCCTCCCTCGAGTAACCCCGCACATAGGCGTAACTAGCAACCACAATCCTTGCACTATTCTTAGGCCTCTGACCTTGCATGCTAGCAAGTCATGCTCAGTCGTCTTGGTGTTGGGGTAAAGGCCAATGGCACACTTGTACCATGGTTATTCTTTATTTGTGGATACATAGAGAATAAGGGTGTGGTGACCATTGCACTAGTAGCACCCACGATATCCTGTGTCTCTCTTCTTTCTCTCACGGTTGCTCTCTCCATTGCATCCTCACTTCCATCAATTGGTATCAGAGCTTGGAATTGGGATTCAAGCAGCTGCCTTTCCAGATTTTGCTTATCGCTTCTACACGCGCACACATTTCAAAGTACGGATCACTTTTTGAGCTTGGCATCAAGAGATTCGGCATTCTAGGAGTGTTTCCAATAGGTGTCCTAGGGTTTTACCCCCCTTTTGGAGCCATTCGTGCAGTCAGAATTGCCATCTGAGCTATGGTTTAGGAGCTGTAATTTTTCAGCTCTCTTTGTGCTCCTTTCATACAGGTTATGTGTGAGCCACTGTGAGCGGCCAGTTGTATGGGCAAGTTTTGTTAGGGCTAGATTAAGCCCATGTAGAGAGTTTCAGAGCAGCTTAGCTCAAGAGTGGGGGAGGACCTGTATTATCTCTCCAAAAGCAAAAACGACCTATTGCAGGACTCTGTTTGTTGCTAGCATTGTCGAAGAGTGTGTCTTCATCGACATTTTTTATCAGGCTCCCTTGCACTGATGAATACAAGCATCGTCTCCTTAGCCATTCTTACCGCGTCATCATGGAGCTCGCCTCCCCTCTTGTCTAGTAAGCGGGTTGCATACAAGCATATTTTTTTTATTGTAGGTACCACAAACAGGAAACTACAGAAGTTGTGTGGTTGAATGCATATTACTGTGGTGTTTTAATGCTCGATTGGATGATGCTTGGATGCCTTGGTGGTTGGATGTTGGTCCCAACATATGTCGAGTTTTGGTATGGGTTGCACTTTCTGTATCTGCATAAAATACACTTATATTTAATCCCATGTTTCTCAATACTGGTTTTTGTAGGCTAGTATGTTGAAAATTCATTGTTGGGGGTTTCCAACTTTAAGGTTTCTTGTTGTCGTCAGGTTTTTTTCTTCAATAGAAGTTAAAATTCATTGTTTAAGGTTTCTTGTTTATGGTGGAGCTTTTTTTTCACATATTCTCCTCCCAAGACAAAATACGGGCAACCAAAAACATACTTCATCATCAAAGTAAACCCCAAGACCTTTAGAAGTAGCCTTAGAGATAGAAAATAAGTTGGTAGGCACATGCAAAACATCGTGTAAGCTAGCATCTCCAAAAGAAACATCACCAATACCAATCACAGGGAGAGTGAGAGAGTGATTGCCTTGTGTGATGGTGTGAGCGACTCTACAGTGATAGCGTGGCGGTGGAGCTTGGAGGATAGCAACCCAAAATATGTGAATGCATATTCGAACATCCCACAATGCCTCATGTCATTGTGTTGCTACATTTGCATGGTAGTGGACGACCAGACAATGCTTGAAACAGCTCCACTTTTGTCAAAGCCTACTGGTGCATAAACTCATGCACTGCCACATCAAGATTCAACACTTGCAAAAAAACATAATACATATGTTTACAAGGGAGGTACATCTCATGCTTCATTTCTCTCTTTTGGAAATCCGGACACGAGTAGCTTGGGTACTCAAACACATTCACTACATTATTCACTCTAGCCGCACGTGCACGCGACCCCTCTGTGCTCACATAAATCATGTGCAATTCATTACAGACGACAATTTCTTCTCAAACATTGCAATATGAAATCGAACAACTTTTCTTTAAATTCGCTTGGAATTCTCTTGTGCCATTGGACAACCTTACCATCTTCATACTTAGGTCTGCATGAGCTTGCAACTATTTGTGATAGGCTTGACCCTACTGTTGATGTTGGATTCTGTGGGATGGTGCCAAGCGTAAATGGACTAAACAAAATATGGAAAGTGTGGAATGGTATTAATCCCATTTTGGATTAACAAATATGCTCCTCCATTTGAGAACATTAATAAGTGTCATGCAAAGGCACTATAAAAGTTGTACATTATGAGATATTGGCCACCCAAGGCCTTAGTTGGTTAAACCTGTCAAATGCAAAGGTATGAAGCGTGATGATATGGATGCTGATGATTGGCAAGAAATGGATGAGCTTGCACACTCTACTATTATGCTTACACTCTCCAAGTCAGTGTATTTCAATGTCAAGGATACTGCAGGTGGTGCTTATGGTGTATGGCAAAAAGTATGTGATCTTTATGAGAAGCAAAGTGCTGTGTCTCAGGTGTATTGGCTGAAGAAGCTCATTGATCTTCGCATGGAAGAGGGGACATCTATGTTCAACCATTTGAATGAGTTTAACACTATTTTCAGCCAATTGTCTGCACAAAAGATTGCATTTTGATGATTTAGTGAAAGCAATGTTTCTGCTTGTCATTTTGCTTGAAAGTTGGAATACTTTCAAGACAACCATAAGCAATTCGGCACTTGCAGGTGGTATGACTTGTGCGGATGTAGAGAGCATCACGCTCACTGAGGAGGTCAATAGGAAGAATACGACTAGCACTAAAGGCTCTAGTGCACTCACTGTAAGAGGCAGATCTCAGTCAAGGGGGGCATCCCGTGAGAGGGAAATCTAGGAGCAAGTCTTACACAAAGAAAGATGTGGAATGCTATTATTGTGGCAAGAAGGGTCACATCAAAAAAGACTGCTTCAAATGGAAGAAGGAAAAGGGCAAAAGCAAATGCAATGATAAGAAGTATGATGGCAAGAAGGAAGAAAAGCCAAAGGCAAGAATAGAGGAGGTGAACACTATCCGCAGTGATAGTGATAGTGGAGATGTTTTATATGCCTCTATGTTTGATGATGGATTTCTTGTTACCCCACTGATGATGGTATGTCACAAGACTGGATCATTGACTCAGGTGCATCCTTTCATATTACTCCACACAGTAGGGAGTGGTTTGCTTCATATGATGCAGGTTGGAAAGGATGTGTGAAATTGGGTAATGACTATGCCTGTGACATTGTTGGAGTGGGAGATGTGCATTTATCCCTTGCAAATGGTTCTGCTCTTGTGCTCAAGAATGTACAGCATGTGCCAAATCTTAAGAAGAGATTGATCAGCACTAGACAGTTGGATGACTGTGGTTACCATGTGTTCTTTGGTAATCATTCATGGAAGATTAGCAAAGGGCCTCTTGTTGTTGCCAGAGGTTCCAAGTCTGGAACTTTGTATTCTTTGCATGTCTGGTGTAAAAGATCATGTGATAACCGTTGACTGAGAAGCCATCTATATCATTATGGCATTGCCGGCTCGGACACATGAGTATGACAAGAATGAAAATTCTTTCTGGTTTGCAGTATGTCCTGTCTTCAATTTTTCATATTTCACTATGTGTGAACATTGCATGTATGGCAAACAAACTCGGTCTTCACATAAGAAATCGTGTGGTAAGAGGAAAATTGAACCATTGGAGTTGGTTCATAGTGATGTATGTGGACCTATGCCTACAATGTCATTGGGTGGTGCATCATATTTTGTTACTTTTATTGATGATGCTACATGCAAAGTATGGGTTTATCCAATTCGGAAGAAGGATGATGCTTTTGATGATGCATTTCAAAAGTTCTTGGCGTATGCTGAAAATCAGTCCGGTAAGAAGCTTAAGTGCTTGCGTACTGATAATGGAGAAGAGTACACTTCTCATGCCTTTCAGAAGTTCTGTGAGATGCGTGGTATCAAGAGGGAGTTGACTACTCCTAATAATCCTTCTCAAAATGGTGTTGCTAAGAAGATGAATCGGACCATATAGGAAAGAAATCTTAGCATGCTTTCTAATTCCAGTCTTCCATGTGGCTTTTGGGCTGAGGCTATTAAGATGCACTGCTATTAAGATAGCAGTGCATCTTATTAAACAGATCACCTAGTAAGGCGTTGGGAAGGGAAGGTGCGTGAAGAGGCTTGGTCAGGCAAGCCATAAAGAAATGGGTGTACGCACCAAGTGATGGAAGCAAGGATGCAACGGAGAGAGAGAAAGAGAGAGACACATGATATCGTGGGTGCTACTGGTGTAATGGTCACCACACCCTTATTCTCTATGTATCCACAAATAAAGAATAACCATGGTACAAGTGCATTGGGTAGGCCATTGGACATTACCCCAACAACCTCCCACTTAAAGGCCAATGTGCCTTTAAGGGAGAACAATTAGCCATGTGGCTGAAAATGGACATCGTAATGTCATCTGATGCCCAACTGTCTGCAATGCGCAAACCGCTCGGAAGATAGACTCTTTGTGAGAAGATCTGCAGGGTTATCGTCTGTATGAATCTTGACAAGCCGGATACGCTTGTCCTCAAGCACTTCACTGATGAAGTGATACTTTACCTCAATATTCTTTGTCTTAGCATGAAAGATAGGATTCCGTGCCAACTGGATGGCACTCTGAATATCACTATGCAAAACTGGAACCTCTCTTGTAATGCCCAAATCTCCCACTACACGAGTAAGCCATATTGCTTCCTTGCATGCCTCAGTGGTGGCTGCAACATACTCTGCCTCTGTGGTGGTAGACAAAGGCGTACATGCCTGCAAACGAGAGATCCATGAAACTGCACCTCGAGTGCATGTGAAAAACATATCCTGCACAGCAGTAGACTTTTTATTATCGGGCTACACAACTTTTGCAAGGCAAAGAATCAAGTAAACCAAGGTTAAGCCTAAAACAATGGTGTTTCTCTCTCTTTTTGAATGGTAATCTTCTTCCCAACCTCCCTCATGCTTGTGAAGCATTTTATTTTGTGGTTTTTCTCTTAAAACAATGGTTTTCTTGATTTATGATGAATTAATGTTTATGTTTAAGCTTAGGTTTATGCATAAACTAATTCTTATGTTAAAAGTGTGATTTTAAACATTCTTAATTCATAGAAGCAGGGAAGTTATGGCAAAATTTTATCGGTAGAAAGTGAAGGTTTATGCATAAATAATTTTTATTCTAAAAGAGGAACTTTGAGTATTATCATTTCATAGAAAATGCAGGGAAACTATGGCATAATTTTTATCATTAGAAAATGAATTTTATGCATAATTCATTTTTATGCTAAAAGTGGAATTTTAAGCATTCTCATTTCATAGAAAATATGGAGAAGTTATGGAAAAATATTTATCATTAGGAAATGAAATTTATGCATACATGATTTTTATATTGAAAGTGGAATTTTGAGTATTATCATTTCATAGAAAATGCGGGGAAGCTATGGAAAAATTTATATCATTAGAGAATGAATTTATGCAAAAAAAAATTTTATGTTAAAAATAAATGAGGAATTTTCATGATATTTTATTTTGGAAAAATGGAGAAAAGAAGGTGAAAACATTCATAGGGGTGCATTGAGCAAACATAGATTAATTTTTAATCAGAAAGAGGAATCACGAACATAATTGACTTTTGGGAATACATTTACATTCTAAAAAAATAGAATCTGGGTACATTCTGAATGGAAAAAGGATTTCCTAGAAAAAGACCAGAAACACGCTTAATTGGATGAACGTGAATACTTGTGATTGACTGACTTATTCCTAGATTCCTTGCTAGGAAAGGAATCTGGAATACTTGAAAGGATCGAGGATCGAAAAGTGAACGGAAACTTAGATTTAATGGAATTGAGTTGTGAAAAAGTTACAATTAAGTGAGCCAAGTAATGGCCGAAACTTAGGAAGTTCTGTCAGTATACAAAGTCGAGTAATTATACTTTTAACATGGTTGATGTGGAACGAAGATTCTGATAACTAGATCAGGGAAAGTTGATAATCAAACCTGATTCGCTCAAAGCAAAAAAGAGACCATCTTGTTTTTAGAGATTGGATTGATGTGGAGATTGATGGGTTAATGTGGATTAAGGTGTGGAATGATGTGAAGTGATGTGGAGTGATGTGTGGAAGGATGTGGAATGTGGAAAATGATGTGGAGTGATGAGAAGTGATGTGTGAGATGTGTGGAATGATGTGGAGTGATGAGAAGTGATGTGTAGTTGATGTGGATTGATGTGTGGACTGATGAGGTTAATGTGATTGATGTGGATTGATGTGGGATGATGTGAATGAATGTGGGAATGATGTGAATGAATGTGGGAATGATGTGGGAAGATGTGAATGAATGTGGAAATGATGTGGGACGATGTGAATGGATGTGAATTGATGTGGGATGATGTGAATGAATGTGAAATGATGTGAATTGATGTGGGATGATGTGAATGAATGTGAAATGATGTGGGATGATGTGAATGAATGTGAATTGATGTGAAATGATGTGATGTGAATTGATATAGAAAAATGTGGGATAATGAGAAATGACAGGGAAAAATGTGGAATGATGAGAAATGATGTGGAATGATGAGGAATGATGAAAAAAGACGTGGAAGGACGTGGAATGATGAGAGAAGATGAAAATTTTGTTTGGAAATTATATTTGTATGTGAAACTTGTTTTTTTAAAGATAGAATGTTGGGGGAAGCATTTTGACTATCTTATGGAATGAAGTCGTGGGGACCTAAGTGGAAAATGTTACAACAGCTGACGGAGAGTCAAAGAAGGATGTCTTGCATGGCAAGATCGGTCGAGGTCTTGACCAATCTTGGTTCGGTTAAAATGGTGAGTTTCCGGTATGGTGGATGAGGGACCAAGGAAGCGGCCTATGAGTGAAGCGCTAGGTCACCTGCGAAGGAGCCTAGATGGTGCTGACCACACGGTGCTCGGGCTCTGGGTCACCCAAGATACCCACGCGTGCACCGAGGAAGAAAAATGAGTTGGAGTTGTTTTCTGAACACAGGCATGGATCTGGTTGACTGGTCTTGCTGGTCTTCAATGGATGAGTTCATGGCTCTTTTACATGAATATTGTTGGTTGATATAGTTGATCTTCAACGGAGAGTCCATATGGTTTTTATGTGATTATACTCCTAGGTACTATGGGCTATTAACTATTAAAAAGGCCCCTCTGATGAGTGAGCAGGTGGTGAGCGTTCTGGTTGCCAATGATGCCATAGGTATGTTGAAGAAATGAATAGAATATGGATTTTATGGAGAAACCTTGATTATATTCTTGGGTACTATGGGCTAGGAACTATTGAAAAGGCCCTTGATTGAGCAAGTGGTGAGCGTTCTAGTTGACGATGATGCCATAAGTACGCCGAAAGGAATGATTGTTGAGAAATTGGACTTGGAACTGGGATACTGAGGATTATGTTGGAAAGACTGTAGTTTTATTGCAATGCTATTTTTGAAATAGTCGAGTCTAAGAAAAGGCAATTTCATATTGGGTGCATAAGTGGTGTGTCTATTTAAATTTTGCATGAGTGCTGGCTAGGGGGCCTGGGAACTCTTTTCCCTGGTACTACTCGGGACAAAACATAACCAAATTTTTACAATAGATCCTATCAATACAATGGTTGGGCGTGGTTGGCTAACCCATGGGATTGGCTGGATTAATGGATTCCTATAATAAAATTAAATTTTGTTCAAGTTACGATAGTTGAAGTAAGACACAGGAGAATCCTTGTTCTATGGAAAAGAATCAATGGTTGTGCCTCTTTTGATGAGGAAAAAAGTGTTGGTCTACCAAGTGCAAGTTCCTCCTTTGATTCGGCCATGTGAACCGCGAGTTCAGTTAGAATACAAAGGATAGTTAAGGCTGTTGACTACCTTAGAAGATTTTTCCTGGAGGAATCATCTATGCTTTTTGGGCGAGGGAAGTTTTTTTCGGGTCCGGTTTTGGAAGAACCGAGGGATTAGTCGCTTGTCCGGAGACCTTCGTGTGGGTGAGGCCCCGAGTGGGAAGCTCTGCAAGGTTGCTACTTTCGCTGCCAGCGCTTCAGAGTTCGATGTGTGCAGAGAGGGCAAGGATCTCACAGCTTGTATCAAAGCAATTTGGTTAAAGTTGATAAACCAAGAAGCAAGAAACGTCAGAAATTTATGAATTACGAGTGAAAGACTGTAATTGAGTGTTGAAACTCGTACAAATTGATATCCAGAATGGGAATTCATAAATTGGGAATTGGGTTTTTAGATGGAAGTACCATGTTTGTGTGGAATCCCTGACTTGCTTGAGGCCTAGATATGATGACATTTGCCTTATAACACCAAGGGCAGTGACTACCCCATATATACCGTGGGTATACTGCAACTCTTTTACTAACAATATATACAAGTAAATCTAAGACCTTGAAGTTATGAGCAAAAATGCTATCCTGGATGATGATTTCGAATGCTGGTTGATATGATTTTAGAATTCTGGTTGAGAATTGATGAATTGATTTGGATTCTGATTGAAGAATGATGATTTTTGAATTCTAGTTGTTGAAAGTAGATGAGTTGAATAAGTCATGAGATGATGGTGAACGGAGAGAAATTCTAGTGATGATGTTAGTAACTTGGAAGACGATCAAGACTTTCAGCAAATCACTATGAGATTAGTGGATTGTGGTGACAGATTGACCCTTGGCCCAGTGGACCCGATTGTGGAATGACAAATTGTATAACTGAAATTTTCATGGGAAAATGTTCAAATATTAAATGGAAATTACCGGTCTGATGGACCATTATTGTGTTAAGGATAAGAATGAACTATTTTTTTTATAATGAGTTCTGTATGTTCTTCTTGTAGAAGGGATCTTTATATCCTAGGATTCTGAGAGGGTTGACCATACTTTAAGGAACCCCAGAATCAGTTGGATCTAAAGTTTAACTCCTTTCGGATTTGAATTATAAATAAAGTGATCTTTTCACCTGAGTGTCTTGGCTAAGTTGGAAAAAGGGACTTAACAAAGAATTTTCGTATTGATAGGATCATGGATCGAGGTCATCGTGGTAGAAATGTTAGCCCCCGACTTGATGAGAAAGAGCTCGACCCAGATATTCACAAAGCTCTTCATAGATCTCAGCTTGGACCTTTCAAAGGTGAAGGGGAGCACTTGGGAGAAACAGTAGAGAAGTGGATCGAAGCTATGGAGGAGTACTTCGATATCAATGGTTATAACAAAAAGAGTAAGGTGGCTCTTGCCAGGCTGAAGATCGTAGAAACAACCAGAGTAGCATGGAGGAACTACTATGAGACAAACCACTTGGATCGGAACACCCAAACGTGGGATGATCACAAAGCATACCTCAGAAAGAGATTCTGTCCTCTAGGCTTCTTGGAGACAAAGATGAACGAGTTCTTGGAGCTAACCCAGAGAAGCCAAACTATGGAGGAATATCATCAAGCATTTGCTCTCCTCCTCAAATACTCGCCACTGTTGGATGAAGAATAACTGATGGCTAGGTTCATTCGTGGAATGAACGAACCCTTGGATACCTTGGTGAAAAATGCTAAGCCAATTTCTATGCTAAAGCAGTGCGGATGGTGAAGGATTTTGCCAAGGCCTTTGTTGTCAAGTTTCCGCCAAATCCAACACCATCATCTTTCAAAAGATTCCTAATCCCAGAAAGTGACTCCCACCTTTCGCCTCCTAAGAGACAATAAAGTCCTAGTCAAAACCAGGATACGGGAAGTTACAGAATGGAAGGAACGCCTTTTCCTTGGAATACAATTCCCTGGAACTCAACTTTAGAAGTTCCACCCTTGAACAAAGAAATTAAATGCTTTAACTGCTAAGGATACGGTCATCATAGTATGGATTACCCAACTCCTTTTGGATCAAGGTTTTTAGGACAAGGAATTCAAGGACCAAGATTCTAGATTCTAGATTCCAGCTCCTTCCTTCCAGAGTAATCAAGGTTCTTCCTGTCAAAATGAGGAAAACCCAAGAGGTAGACCCCCTAACCAACTCTCAGCTTCGATGCAAAGTAATGCAAGACCTCAATCTCTCAGAATTGGAAAAGTCAAAGAGAGAGGTTCCCAAATCAGCCATCTACTTCCAAAGTAGTGACGTTGGAAGTAATAGAAGAAGAAAGAGATGAAAGAGATTATCCTCCAGCTGGTGCTGCGAGATGAGGACATCTCATGTTTTTTAAGTGGGGTAGGATGTAAGATTCCTCCCTCCAGATTTTGAGATGTAAAGGTGTAAGAACCTCCCCTTCAGTCTCTATAATCATCCCCTATTTCAGAATGCAAGAAAACATTATTTTCCTTTGTTTTTGGTCTAAAGAGAGAAAAGTATTCTAGAGAGAGGTAATACAATTTTGAGATATTTTTAAGAAAATATTCTAGAGAGAGATAATATAGTTTTGAGAAAATATTCTAGAGAGAGATAAAACAGTTTTGGATATAAAGTTATCCCTTTTATTTAAGATGAATTCCCCTGAAACAAAAGTTTAAAAAGAGTTTTCTAATGTGCATTAGAAATTAATTGCATTAGACACCTTAGCCTAGGGGTCCACATTTTCAAAAAATTTGAATTAAGGTCCAAAAAGTGTTCTGAAGGGCCAATAGGGTTAATCCAAGTGTTGGAATGAGAAAAATGCAAGAATAAAAGAAAATCCCCCCAAAAGGAGTAAATTCTCACAAAGATGAAGAGTTGACTAGTACAAGACTTAATAGTAAAAAAATGAGATTTTATTACTAAAAAAAAGAAATTTTGACACCTCACCAGGGTAAGTGGAGCTCATGAAGGAGGAGCCTAGAATCCTCATGATTACTCTAATTTTTTAATTTAAAAAAATAAGATTTTTCATGTATCCTCTTACCTCTTTCAAACTAGATCAGAAAAGTGGGCCTAACTTGTCCAAATTAGATCAAACTGAAGCTAGAAACCTCTAGATTCTAGTTAGACTTGGTTGGTGGCCTCCCTCACCTATAAATAGAACCCTATTCCTTTTTATTTTCATCTTAGAGTAAATATGATGCTGGGTCGCCCAAGATACCCACGTGGAGGAGGAAAAATGAGTTGGAGTTGTTTTCTAAACACGGGCATGGATCTGGTTAATTGGTCTTGCTGGTCTTCAATGGATGAGTTCATGGCTCTTTTACATGAATATTGTTGGTTGATCTAGATGATCTTCAAAAACGGAAAGTCTATATGGTTTTTATGTAAATATACTCCTAGGTTCTATGGGCTAGGAACTATTGAAAAGGCCCCTAAGTGAGTAGGTGGTGAGTGTTCTAGTTACCAATGACACCATAGATACACTGAGAGGAAGGAATGAATGGAATATGGATTTTATGGAAAAATCTTGATTATATTCCTGGGTACTATGGGCTAGGAACTATTAAGAAGGCCCCTGAGTGAGTAGGTGGTGAGCGTTCTGGTTAACCGACGATGCCATAGGTACGCCAAGGAAGGAATGATTGGAAATTGGACCTTGAACTGGAATACTGCGGATTATGTTGGAAAGACTAGTTTTATTGCAATGCTATTTTGGAAAGACTAGTTTTATTGCAATGCTATTTTGGAAATGGTTGAGTCTAAGAAAAGGCAATTTCATATCGGCCGGGTGCGTAAGTGGTGTGTCTATTTAAATTTTGCATGAGTGCCGGCTAGGGGTCCTGGGAACTCTTTTCCCTGGTACCTGGGACAAAACATAACCAAATTTTTATAATGGATCCTATCAATACAATGGTTGGGGGCAGTTGGCTAACCCATGGGATTAGATGGGGTTAGGCTAGATCGATGGATTCCTATAATAAAATTCAATTTTGTTCAAGTTACGATAGTTGAAGTAAGACATAATAGAATCCTTGTTCTATGGAAAAGAATCAACGGTTGTGCCTCTTTTGATAATGAAAAGAGTGTTGGTCTATATGAACCAAGTGCAAGTTCCTCCTTTGATTTGGCCATGTGAACCATGGGTTCGGTCGGAATACAAAGGATAGTTAAGGCTATTGGCTACATTAGAACATTTTTCCTAGAGGAATCGCCTATGCTTTTTGGGCGAGGGAAGTTTTTTTCGAGTGTTTTGGAAGAACCGAGGGATTAGTCTCTTGTCTAGACATTCGTTGGGCAAGGCCCCAAGTGGGAAGCTCTACCTTGCACACAAGGTTGCTACTTCCGCTATACCAGCACTCCAGAGTTTGATGCGTAGAGAGGGCAAGGATCTCACAAATTCGGCATTTCTTATAATTTTTAGACGCGCAAGGGTGAACTTGCTTCTTTCATTGTATCCATTAAAAGTTCAAAACTTTCAAATACTTATCATAGCACCACATAAGGCACTCAGGATTAATACATCTGAGATCTTCATTTTTTGAGAATTACACATCTGGTGCCTTGGGATTGACACATCCAAAGATTATCAGGATTAACATGTCTGAGATGATTAGTTTTCTAAAAATTACACATCTAGTTTCTTGGGATAACACATCTAAGAGCATGATCCTCTAGGAATTACACATCCAAAATTAGACCCATGTTTGTCTGAGATCTGCTCGAGTCTCAAAGACAAGCATGCTCGTCTTTGACCCCGGCTCAAAAAACAAAACAAATTTGTCTGAGATGGGTTCAAGATCTTGGATGATCGTCCTAGTGTAAAGCATACAATGGATGGCATTCACACGTTAACTATTCAAACCTTAATGGAGTTATAATTTTAATAATCTATAATATTCAAATTAATGAGATATATCTTGAAAATTTCTCTAAGCAAAGTTTTAGTCTATCCCTCTAGTCATTCAGTCTCTCACTAGTTTCCTAATTTGATCACCCTATGTTTTTTCTTAAAAGGTTTCCTCCCCAATCTTATTTCTCAAATTTATTGTACAAATATCTTGCGTGTGCACCCCCAAGATAGAAGAACAATTTTGTAGGATGATTGTCTCAACATGTGAGGATATTCAAACCATTTCTATGGCGAGTAGAGATGATTGATTCATCCTTATATAACAAACAATCAATTGTTTTAATCCCTTTATAGTGAACCTGGCTCTAATACTGGCTCTAATACGTGGCTCTAATACCTAGCTCTAATCACTTATTTTAATCCCTTTATAGTTAACCTGGCTCTAATACTAGCTTTAATACCAATTGTAAGGTTCCCCTCTTCCAAAATAGAGGAAACACTTAAGATAGTCTACTAAGTCTTAGCCTTGGAGAAAATTTCCTACTCGTCGACACCTTGACCATGTAAAGATTCAAGGATATGATTTATAGGTTAAGACCTAGTCCTATCCCTGCAGGGGGAGCGTGGTCTTCTAAAAGTCAAATTACCCATAGGATAATTGATCATAATTTGGGAAACCACTAATCTTGATTCCTAGTAGAGACAACACTTTTTTCCTCATCCATGCAAGGCACAGCCGCGCCACTGGCCTAGTCTTCTAGAATAGAGTTGCCCGAGAACCTATTTATTTAGCGTAGGGCTTTTCACTTAATTTGTTGGAAAGCTACCCGACTAATCGGGTCCACCCGCCGTCCCTGTAAGATGGTGCCTTTAGGGCATTCCATCCTCCCACTTTCCACCCTATTCATGGGTAAATTTGTTTTCTAATTAATCCTGCCCTATTCATGTGGGTAAATTTGTTTTCTAATTCATCCTACCACTCTGTTTTACATAAATAAACATGTTCCTTAGGCAGCATCAAGGCAGGGAGAACTTGTACATGTACCTTAATTTAACCAAGACAACAATCCATTTACTCAACTAAACCATAGGACTAGAATCCACGTTACCTTCTTAAGAAAACAACCCTTTCACATAGATTTTAGCATTTCAACTTGAGATTGCGATAAGACATTCTTTATTAAGGCATATGCTATTATTTAAAAGAATAAAAACTTTAACTAGTAAATCAATCAAGTAGATCACTATTAACAATTAATAGAGAAGCCGGGGCCATACCTCAAACCCTAAGAAGGATATATAATTGAAAAATAATATATATATATACCTTATAAAATTTATCGTTTATCGTTGTCTTTGCTCGTTAATAAGAGATTAAAAACTTGATATTTGAGAATAGAGAGTCTTCTAATACCTTCTCTTACGATTGAAATCATCCAATCATCCCCAAGATTTATCTCCTCTTCCTCGAACTCTGACTTTTCTCTCTTTCAAAGGTCTATGGCAAAGTAGCCTTCTCTTGCAGGGCTATGACATCCTATTCTTTCTTTAAAAGAAAAGCTATGGAGTAGTAGTCTCTTCCTCATAAAGGTCATAGCAAGCTAGCTTTATTTTTCAAGAGATTAGATAAGAATGAAGGGATATACACATCTCAAGGTCTAGAATCACCTTGTAGTTGCATTCTTATAGTTTCCCTGTGTAGAGACTTTGACAGAACGAACGAATTGTTTCAGCTATAACTCTCTGATAAAAACTCAGAATATGGTCATGTAACCACTCAAAAGAACCGAATGCATTTTTTCTACAAGAATGCACGGGTAGAATAGGTGAAAACGTCTATATATAGCCGCAAATGCACCATCTTTAGAAACACGCTGCTTTTTCACATTTTTAGTATGCATGGACTCTAGATATGTAAAAGTGCAAAATTATATTTTTGGAGATACTTATCTCTTAATAGAACTATTCTTGTCTCCTTATTTCTTTTAGGATTTTTGGAGCTAATATTTTTACTCTGTTACTTTCCTAATGTTTCTAGTCTTATTGTCTCACTCTTCTCTAAGTGCACTCTCTTTCCTTCTTGAAATCTATATTAAAAGAGACACATACATGACTTGGGAGAGGGACCTTACAAGTGACATGTCTCCTTGAGACATCTCTCGAGACTTACGAACTGATGGAAGTGTCTGTCTCGTGAACGAGGCTATTTTTATTTATAGTTAAGGGATCCCTCTTCTCTACAACACTCCACACGTGGGAATAATGTGGATCATCAATGCACTTCTCCTTAACTGATTCCAAAAAATCACTCTTAATTTGAGTAAAACTCAACTCGTTAACCATGGGCATGCAACTCAATGAATCGGCTACCACATTGTAATGTCCTTTTCTATATCTTAGTTGAAAGTCAAACACTTAGAGCAACCTTGCCCATCGATCTTTGCGTCCTTTTAACTCTTTTTGACTAGATAGCCATTTGATACTCTCATGATCAAAGACTATCTCAAATCTAGTACCATATAAATAATGCCTCCACTTCTTTAAGGCATGAATAATAACATATAACTCCCTTTCATAATAAGTGGAATAATTTTGTTGAGCTCTGTCCAACTTTTTACTTTTAAATGTAATAGGTTTCTCGCCTTGTAAGAGGACTGCTCTTACTGCATTGTTACTCACATTCGTCTCTACCACAAAGGGTTGATTCGGATCAACAACTTTGAGAATGAGAGTTATAGTTATAGCTACCTTAAGTTTTTCAAAACTTCTTTGCTGGAAATCCCCCCCAAGTAAAGGTCTTTCCCTTTCCTTCCGTCATGGGAATAGCTATCTTAGTATAATCCAGACAAACCAATAAAAATTTGTAATTCTTCTAGATTTGTGGGATGTGGCCATTTCAATATGGCTTCCACTTTTGTTGGATCCATACGAATGCCATCTTCCGAGATTATATGGCCTAAGCATTGAATTTATTTTACAAAGAATTCACATTTACTCTCTTTGGCATAAAGTGAATACTTCCTAAGTGACTCAAATACTTGCCGTAAGTGTTCGAGATGTTCTTTCTTTGTGCGACTCCACAATCAAAAAACGATGTGCATAAAGGCTCACAACTGCCATGATCAAAAGAACAGACACATTTCTATGGAAAGAAGACATAGGAGCCCTTCTACAATTGTTGCTCTCAAAGAAAAGAGCCTCTATTTATGGATAGCACCAAGCAAAGAAAGGTTGTTTTTGGTAGGGCATGTGAGGAAGGTAGGATGCATGGACACATGTCTTACACTACCAAAAAAAGAAAATATAATAGATTTGATACTAATTTTTTTAAATAAAAAATCTTATAAAATAAATACTTCACATTGAATATATTCACCTCTAAATAATTGAGGCAATCCGTATAACGTTGTGGGTGCATATTGGAGGGACTAAGCCGGTAAGAAATGAGCATATGCACCAATATGACCAAGCATGCTTGGCCAGCATCATGTGAGGTCTGAGGCCTACGTACAGTGTGAGGGTCATGGCTAGTAGCTAGGAATAAGGGAGGCTATCCGGATCAAGTGGGGTGACCACGAGCATGAAGAAATAATAATTCAAAATGCGAGTGCCATCTTCGAGATTTAAATAGAGGGTCTCCAAGGGATATAAGGATTTGAGAGTCTTCCACTTCCTAGTTTTGTGGAGTCCATAAAAGCATGGTTGTTGTGATAGTGGTATTGGAGCGATCATCTATATAAGATAAAGGAAGAGTGCCTACCCCTTCACGTGGAGAAAGGAGAGGGAGATTTTTTGAAAAGGAGAAAGGATAAGAGAAGACAAGTGTTTGGGGGTTTCTTTCCCACACGCCTAGATGCATTGGGACTAACAATTAGTTGTCACCATCAAACCATTTACTCATTGAATGAGTTTCTTATATATATATATATATATATATATATATATATATATATATATATTACATAATACATTAGAAAGCAAATTACCCACCCCTCCCCCCTCCTCCTCACACACACACACACATACATATCTTCTAATATTATATTATGTGCATGTGTAAGAGAGAGAATATACATACACACACATATATATTATGTAAGCATGTATATATAAATTATGTATGTATGTGTATCTATAGGTATGTAAGCATGTATATATAAATTATGTATGTATGTGTATCTATAGGTATGTAAGCATATATATATATTATGTATGTATGTGTATCTATAGGTATGTAAGCATGTATATATAAATAGATTTATATGTATATCAACGCACACACATGAATGTTCATGCACACACAAACACATACACACACAACACACAGAGACAAGCACATAATACACACATGCATACAAACACACATACACACACTCGCACGCATGGACACACGTGCATGCGTGCAAGTGTACCCACTCCTCCCCCCTCCTCCTCACACACACACACATACATATCTTCTAATATTATATTATGTGCATGTGTAAGAGAGAGAATATACATAAACACACACACATATATATATTATGTGCATGTGTAAGAGAGAGAATATACACATATACACACACGTATATATATGTATGTGTATCTATAGGTATGTAAGCATGTATATATAAATAGATTTATATGTATATGCACACACATGTATGTTCATGCACACACACACACAACACACAAACACAAGCACATGATACGTGCATACAAACACACATACACACACTCGCACGCATGGACACATGTGCAACACATAGAGTTATGCACACTTGCACACATACTCAAGCTTGCACATACACACGTGTATACATGCACACAAGCACATAAATACACTCACATACACAAGTACATGTGCACACACATGGACATGCACACACTCACACGCATATGCACCTGCACGTGCACACACATAGATGTACACACGAGTATATTCACATGCTCACACACACGTACATCCAGACACTCACTATAGATACACATAAATAAAAATATTCACACCATGTACACTCACTATAGATACACATAAATAAAAATATTCACACCATGTACACACACACAACAAAAACACACTAACGCATACACACAATCAAGACACTTGCATGACATATGCACGCGTGAAGAGATTACACAATCACACATACGCGTGTATGTGCACACACAATCACACAGATATGTATGTAAAAGAGAAGATAAAAGACATTGTATATAAGATACGCTTATTTAAGAGTGAACACACACCTCATCATGCATCCCCACGTATTAAAATTTAATCTTAATTAAAAATATATGTTTATATGTGTTTATTTATTTTATAATGCACATGTATATATAGGTATATGTCTCTAAATATAATAAAACATAATATTATAGATAATATATACTTACATGTGTGTGTGTGTGTGTGTGTGTGTGTGTGTGTGAGAGAGAGAGAGAGAGAGAGAGAGAGAGAGAGTGCACGTATGCATGAGAAAGAAGTGTGTTTGTGTGTGTGCATGAATGTATGTAAGAGAGAGAGAGAGAGAGAGAGAGAGAGAGAGAGAGAGAGAGATTACATGTAAGATGCATTTATTTGAGAGTGAGCACACCTCACCACTCATCCCTACCATTAAAATTTAATTCTAAAATTTAATTAATTAAAATTATATATATGTGTGTAAATCTATTTAAGCGTGTGTGTGTGTGTGTGTGTGTGTGTGTGTGTGTGTGAGAGAGAGAGAGAGAGAGAGAGAGAGAGAGAGAATTTCTATGTAGGAGATGCTTTGTGTGGGAGGAGAGAGTGTGCGTTTGCATTAATGTATGTGCGGTGTGTGTGTGTGTGTGTGTGTGTGTGTGTGAGAGAGAGAGAGAGAGAGAGAGAGAGAGAGAGAGGCAGAGAATTTTTACGTAGGAGATAGTTTGTGTGGGAGGAGAGAGTGTGCATTTGCATTAGTGTATATGCGGTGTGTACATGTGTGTGTGTGTGTGTGTGTGTGTGTGTGTGTGTGTGTGTGTGTGTGTGAGAGAGAGAGAGAGAGAGAGTATATGCATGCATGTACATACATTTCCATGTATGTGTAGAATGTGCTTGAGAGAGAGAGAGAGATGGGGCATACTTGGAGAGAGAGAAAAGAGAGAGAAAGAGAGAGAGAGATAGAGAATAAAAAGCAACTTTTAATAAAATATAAATAGAAATATACATTTAAATTAAATAGAAAACATATATTTATATGTGTGTGTTTTTATTTACATTTATACATACATACATATGTATGTATGTATGTATATGTATGTACATATGTGTGTGTGTGTGTGTGTGTGTGTGTGTATGATATATCTATCTATATATTTAAAAGTGACCACAACTTATCACCCATCTTCGCACATTAATATTTAATCAAAATTAATTAAATTATGTTGATGTTTGTATTTATATTTTAAATACATGTATATATGTATAAGTATATGTGTCTATATATAGGTATATGTATCTAAAACATAATATTGTATATACTATATATTTACATATGTGTATGTGTGCATGAGAGAGAGAGAGAGAGAGAGAGAGAGAGAGAGAGAGAGAGAGAGAGAGCTTCTATGTGTTGGAGAGTGTAAGAAGAGAGAGGGAGTGTGTGCATGGGTGTGTGTGTGTGTGTGTGTGTGTGAGAGAGAGAGAGAGAGAGAGAGAGAGAGGGTGTGTATATGTGTGTGCATGTGAGGGAGAGAGAGAGTTTCAACATTTGAGAGTGTGTGTACGTGACACAGAGAGGGAGAGGGTCATGTGCATGTGCATGTGTGTGTGTGTGTGTGTGTGTGAAAGAGAGAGAGAGAGAGAGAGAGAGAGAGAGAGAGAGATGGTTGGAGAGAGGGAATAGTTCTTTTCTGGAACCTTGGTCGGCCTCAACAATGCGTGGGTGCAATACTAGTGTATATTATTTATTGGCATCACCACAACTCACAGGCGATAGAGGTCACAACTGGCAGCCTGGGAGTGTACCCATGTCAAATATGTAATCGGCGGCCCATTGGGACATGCGTGAACCTACCTTTTGCAACTAGGTTTCCTTAGTTTGTGTCCATTGTATTTTGAGGCCTTATTTTTTTGCTTTCATTTTCCCTATGTTTATGGCCCTCTTCTACATTCTATACTTTGGTCTACATAAGGTTTTGACGAGCTTTCTTTTCCCGAGCCGTTGCCATCTTAACGGCTTCGAGTCCCCCCAATTAAAGCTCCTGAAGCAAGCTTCTAAGTGGCTTTTCAAACACACGTAAATGTGCACATTTTAAGCTTTTGACTAGGCTTTTTGGACTCACCTTGGTGTGATCATACTCTGCTAGGTATGTAATTTAAGAGCGAGTGAAGCTCTTCTCAACTTCTCGCATCATTGGAATCGCTCTCCTACACTGGCAGATACACAAAATTTCGACTTTATGCTGCATTAAAGATTGCCAAAAGATTGCCATCAGTATGCCCATGTGTATGCTGGGGATGTTTAGATGATGCATGGTATGTATGTGTATATGCTCAATTGGGTATTGGACATGCTCTGTAAATTTCAAAATTACTCCAAATTTTAAGAAATTTTATGCTAAGCCTCCCGAGTCCAAAGTATTCTTGTGCGACAATGACTCGTACAACTAGTGTCGTTGAGTAGTAAATCGGAGCAGTGCTTTAAAATCTGTGGTATTGTCGATGGGGATGATATCAAGTCATGTATAATCTGCTTGATGTAGCACATAGATGGTGGATGAATATCATATATATATATATATATGTATGTATATATATATATATGTATATATATATATATGACAAAGCTAAACTCTCCACTAGGGAAGAGTTTAAAGTTATCTTTAAAAACCACATTGTACCGCTTGATGAGCATAATCATGTGCTCAATGCTTGGCTTTTCTTAATGCAAAAGAATTTGTCTACTTAAGCTTCCTACTTGCTCATCAGACTTTTAATACACTGTGGAGATGGCTAATGGCAAAGGCATAGAGGTTTGGGACAAACAAGTGGTTGGTCTCAATCTACAAGTGCAACACTATTTTAATAAGTTAGATTTTGAGATCTTTAGACTACCACACCTTGATATCGTGCTAGGTGAACAGGGGCATGCAAGGAAGAAGCCAATTATTTACTTCAATACACATGTCTATTAGTTTGAGTATGAAGGGAAGCACTTACTCATAAGGGGTGAATGAGATCTTCTTGACAGGATGCAACAAAGTTGGTTAAGGATAGAATGCAAGTTTATTTACATTGCTTACTTAATTGGGAAGAAGTAGCACCCGAGGTGGATAATATAGCCATAGGGGAGCCCAATTTTGTTGCTCATGATTTAATTTGAGATGTTTTTAAATACGAAATATCTCATGGTTTACCTCCACGTAGAAATGTGGAACAAAAAATTGAATAGACTCCAAGAGAAAACGCTATGAATAGACCTCCCTATTTCATGTGTTTAAAGGAAGAAAACAAATTAAAGAAGATGATAGACAAGTATCTTCTTAGAATGGCCTCATACACTCTAGCTTCTCACCATTCGTCTCTCCAATCTTACTTGAAAGGAAGAAAGGTTGTACTTTTTGTCTATGTGTCGATTACAGAGCATTGAACAAGCCAATCTTACCCAATGACAAGAATCAACAATCTCTTAGGTGCCTTACATGGTGCCATTATATTTAATACAATAGATTCGAAAAGCGATTCCATTCAATAAAACATATACAAGATAACCTTAAAAAATGAATTTGGTCATTAAGTATTTAGTGATGCCATTTGGGCTAACCAATGATACTACTACTTTTATGGCACTCATGAATGATGTTTTTAGGCCATTCATGATTAGGTTTGCTGTGGATTTCAAAGATGACGTTTTGGTATATATACAGTAAATCTCTTTTGGAGCATGAATATCAACTTTGTATATTTTCTTAAGCTTTACAAGATAACTGTTTGTATGCTAATGTGCATAAAATAATATTGCCTTTGATTTATATAGATTTTTTAGGCCATTCATGATTAGGTTTGCTGTGGATTTCAAAGATGATGTTTTGGTATATATACAGTAAATCTCTTTTGGAGCATGAATATCACCTTTGTATATTTTCTTAAGCTTTACAAGATAACTGTTTGTATGCTAATGTGCATAAAATAATATTGTGTTTGATTTATATAGATTTTTTTATTCATATTGTTTCATTTGATAGAGTGATTATGGACCCTAAGAAAGTCGTCATAATTCTAGCATGGCCAGTGCCTTATGATCTCTTCTAGGAATTTTGGGTTTTAGTAGATGATTCATAGAAGATTACACCTCGCTTGCTATACCTAGGCTGACTTGTTGCTACTAGCGAACTCCTTATGAATGGATCGATATGCAATAAGACAGTTTTGATGAGTTGAAACAAGCTATTTTAATTGCTTCCATTCTCAAGATAGTTGATTCAAAGAAACCCTTTGATTTAGAGACTGATGTCAAACCAAAAGGAGTAATCAGATACTAGAAAACATGCTTAGGGCAAGGATTCTCTCCTTTTCAGATCAAAAATGGGCTTACACCAATATCTAGCTACTCTTGGCATCCCCATTAAATGCCCAGCTGTGGCTAAATTTTTGGAAAGAAATCAGTGATGATGAGCAGTGTATATAGGGTCAAACATTATGAAGATAAGAAGTGATCCTTTTGATCGTTTAAAGAGGGAGACGAGGTGTTTTTACTCGTCCCACATAAATCTACTTCCTTGAGAAGGAATTGGAAAGTGTCCAAAGCTCTTACCATGATATTGTGGACCCTATAAAATTTTTAAGAAAATTGGTGATGTTGTCTATAGATTGGACTTACCAAGCGGCTATTGTGTCCACCCAATTTTTCATGTTAGTTAATTATGTTAGTTAAGTAGGAGACCATACATATAGGAGCAGGAGACCGCAAACCATGGCCCTAACCATATATTAGACTCTCAGGAGAGAAAAGGCTTAGAAATTACATTCTCCAAGAGTATCTAGTGCATGATGTTGAAATGTGCAATGTAAAATGAATAGGTTATTTGGTTGAGTGTGTAAAAGCACCCTAGAGGTGCAAGATATTGTGGTAAGATAAGAATGCCACATGTATGGTGTGTGAGTGTTGACCAAAGAAGTGGAAAAGAGAGTGCCACATGGAGATGATGACATGTAAAGTGGGATAAGGCTGGAAAGCCTATATCATTGTATGGTTCACTTGAGATGGTGCAATAGAATTGAGTGTTGAGTGTGCAATCTCTCTCTCTCTCTCTCTCTCTTATGGAGTTCTTGGTGTGGTTTAATCCACCTTAATCCACCTTAATCATGTTGCTTAATCTATGTCTATCACCATGATCAATCCCATTTTAGGATTGTTTACATGGTATGAGAGCTTGGGTGAGCTCTTGGTCATGGGGTGAATATTTATGTATAGATTTCTTGGTTATGAGTTCTTTGATTAAGCATTATTTTCAGTTATTATGAAAAAAAAATTATGCACACTCATATTATCATTTGGATTTGCATTTGTGAGGATTTGAGAGAGATTTAGAAATGCCATTCTCAAGTTTGAGAGAAGATTTGCAACAAGGAGGTTACATAGAAGCTGCCCAAGAGAGTTGCAAATGGGAGTTTTGCAACATGGAAAGCCTACTCATCTCATCAAAGAAGCTGAAAATGAAGATTTCAGCAAGTATGAAGGCTATGGAGTCTTTGTTGTCAACAAGGAAGTTTCCAAGGAGATTTGTGGAGGTAATTTGTGAAGTTTTTGCCTCACTTCAGTTTTGGTTGAGCATGGATTTGCTCAAGTTGGAAGGGTTGCTATGTGATGGGATTTGTGAATCCCATGTCCCTTGCATATGGCAATGAGGACGAGCAGGTGCATGTTTGCTTGGTTGTGGCAAGCGAGCTTATGGGCTCATTTGGGAGTCCATGTCTGTGCATGAAGAGGAGGATGCACTTGTGTGTTGCTCATAGCAGATGGACTAGGAGTGGATGCATTTGAGCTTTCACATGTTTGGCACACCTTGTGGTCTCAATGAGAGACTAGATTAAAGCACCCTTAAGGAAGCATGCAGCAAGCAAAAGGCATGTGTAGTTTAGAGCTCCAAGCTACAGGTAAATCAACATCGTTTATAGAGAAGTTTTATAGAGAAGTTGTAGCAAAAGGAGACTACTGCTAAAGCAGAGTAAGGTCGCACAACCATGAAATGACATAAGTAACAACTGTGGCAGACTGAACTGCCACCACGACACAACGGATATGTGGCAGTTTGCAATAGAACCAACGAGCAGTAACAATAGCATATGTGTTAGGTTTGCCAACAACAGGAGCGCAAAAATGAGTAGCTATGGCGTGAGTAACAGCAGTAGCAGTAAGAAGAGAGATGGAAAAGCTTCTTCGAAAGGTGTCAACTGTCAACACTCATCGCCACCAACTACAGCTGACTTGGAAGGGCCCTCAGGTCGCCATGCGCTCTCGTCTTCTCACCCTCTATGCATAGATCCCATTTTTGTGGCATTTTCAAGGTCGGTCGGACTTGCCGTTGCGTTTTGCCATGGAAGCCAATGTAGGACTCATTGTTGTCTCTTACAAGCGAAATGAGCTCGTCTTCATCGTATACCTGAAGCTCATGCACTGAGGCCCTTGCAGCATTCCAACAGCCAAGTGTGCCAGATCTATGGACGATGTGAGAGAAACCACCTGCGGCGGTGAACTGTTTGTGGCTTGCTTGCCAACGACTGTGCATTCCCTGTTTGTAGGCCCTGCTACGAGTATGTGCGCAAGGATGGCAACCAGGCTTGCCCTCAGTGCAAGACAAGACAACAAATAATCATGGATATGGCAAGCTCGGAATGCAGTAGATGGTAGCATGACAATAACTATGACATACACACAGAAAGGGAGCTTAAGAGGAGCCTGACGGAGCAGAGCCGCCATCGCTAGCAGTGAAAGTGAAATGTTCATATGTTTTTAATTAAAAAAAATAAGGGATAAGATAAAAGATAAGGTTCAAACCTAAGGCTAAAAATTGCCCTTATTAAGCCCCCATTCACACACATGGGGCCTAGATGCACACAAAAGCAAAAATATAAGTCATGTACACAAAGGTTTAAATCGGCTTGAAGGACAATATCGGCTTTGGTGGCAAGAGCAGTGGATGTTGATCATTCTTTTTGAGACGGGTGTCCTGCCCTTGCATAGCGCATAAAAAGGTTTGTAAAATCATCTCACCCAGATTTATGAGGGCATCCGTGCCCGAGCTTGCGAACTCAAAACAAGATGTATATTCACCCATTGGTATGAGGGTTTCCCTACCTGAGCTCACCTAGAAGCTCGAAATGGTTATCGTGTGATGTGTGTATGAGCGATGCACGTGAAGGTGCATGCGCATGGGTTGGTTCCTACCCGAACTTCTATGTTCAAATCGAACTCAGTGGTTTCGCTCTGTGAGCGAGTCGGCTCAAAATGGACTTCGTGTCTAGATTTGCTAGGCACATACACACACACTTGTTGAGAACACTCCAATTTGCATTGAGGGGGAGTGTTGAGAATGTCAATGCCAAATTGATGGGGTGAGAAGTGAGTTGATCAAATTGATTGGAGAGATTTAATGCACACACCCAAGTTTACATTGAGGAGGGGTGTTGAAATGTGCAATGTAAAATGAATGGGGTATTTGGTTGAGTGTGTGAAAGCACCCTAGAGATGCAAGATATTGTGGTAAGATAAGAATGCCACATGTATGGTGTGTGAGTGTTGATGACCAAAGAAGTGGAAAAGGGAGTGCCACATGGATGATGACATGTAAAGAGGGATAAGGCTAGAAAGCCTATATCATTGTATGGATCACTTGAGATAGTGCAATAGAATTGAGTGTTGAGTGTGCAATCTCTGTCTCTCTCTCTCTCTTTTATGGAGTTCTTAGTGTGGTTTAATCCACCTTAATTATGTTGCTTAATCTATGTCTATCACCATGATCAATTCCATTTTAAGATTGTTTACACATGAAGGGCCTACCATTAATAAATGCTACATGGGGCCTAGCTAGTTCTTTACATGAGCATTTCCTAGATTTTATCATTGAGGAGACAATGATTCTTAGACAAAGAGGGAAGAGGAAAATACACTAAATTAAAAATTACACTAGCATATAATTACTCTAAAATGAAAATACAAAGGAATAGGGGTCTATTTATATGTGAGGGAGACCACCAACCAAGTCCAACTAGAATCTAGAGGTTTCCAGCTTCAGTTTGATCCAATTTGGACAAGTTTTGGACTAGTTAGGTCCACTTTTCTGATCTAGTTTGAAAGAGGTGAGAGGAGACATGAAAAATCTCATTTTTTTAATTAAAAAATTAGAGTAATCATGAGGATTCTAGGCGCCTCCTTCATGAGCTCCACTCACCCTCTTGAGGTGTCAAAATTCCATTTTTTTATTAATAAAATCCCATTTTTTTACTATTAAGTCCTGTACTAGTCAACTCTTCATCTTATGTGAGAATTTACTCCTTTTTGGAGGATTTTCTTTTATTCTTGCATTTTTCTCATTCCAACACTTGGATTAACCCTATTGGCCCTTTAGAACACTCTTTGGACCACCTTAATCCATAATTTTCTGAAAATGTGGACCCTTAGGCTAAGGTGTCTAATGAACATATTCAATTAATTTCTAATGCACATTAGAAAACTCTTTTTAAACTTCTGTTTTAGTGGAATTCATCTTAAATAAAAGGGATAACTTTATATCCAAAAATATCTCAAAACTGTATTATCTCTCTCTAGAATATTTTCTCTCTCTAAACCAAAAACAAAGAAAAACAATGTTTTCTTGCATTCTGAAATAGGAGATGATTACAGAGACTGAAGGGGAGGTTCTTACACCTTTACATCTCAAAAGCTGGAGGGAGAAATCTTATAGAATTAGTTGGAAGCTTTGTTGTCAATCTAACCACTCGAACCAGAATCAGTTATGGGACTCCCATGAAAGTTCACCTTCGTGAAAGGTTTTGTCCTCTAGGATTTCGAGAGGATAAAATGAATGAAATTTTGGATCTAAGCCAAGAAGGAAACACCCTGGAAGAATACCACCAAAATCTTGCTAAACTTCTCCGATTAGCTCCATAGATGGATGAGGTAACTCTTCATTTGTAAGCTTAATCTACCTTTGAATAACCTCATCAAGAATGCAAAATTATCCTCTATTTTAGAAGCCATTATTATAGCCAGAGACTATGATAAAGTTTTTTTATCTGGAAAGTGTCGAGAAGGACATGAGTCCTTCTTCGACACTTTCCATGAGAAGGAAAGTGTCGAGAAGGACATGAGTCCTTCTATGATAAAGTTTTTTTATATGGAAAGTGTCGAGAAGGACATGAGTCCTTCCAATGTTAATCAAGAAGAGGTCCCCTAATTTAAGAGGAACGTCAAGTCCACCCTTGGCTACAAGGAATCATGAGCTAGAGCAAAATTAGGTCAAGAAATAGGGATAGCATGGTTAAAGATAACCGAATTCAATAAGTATTTTCTATGCGTAAATAGAAGAGGATTGGTGCAAGATTCATGTGAAGTAATGTACATGATGAATAGAGGTATTCTAGAAGACGATACTAAGATTATGCAATTGCTATCATAGGCTAGATTGCGTAAAGGATTTATTCCCTTACATTTTTCCATGATAATTTATTAAGTACCATATTACATGGGGTATAGAATAAGGAATTCGTAAGGGATTATGATTTTTTTTTAGTTTCATATCATATGAGAGGTATATGGATGCATGAACTTAGGATAATAAGGCCAATTAACTTTAGAATAACAAAGACCTTTTGGGGGCACAACAAAACGAGCCAAACACATGAAATAATAGACTCTTTAGGAACAATGTTTAGATAAAAGAAGATTTCTACCTAGTGGGGATACCATTTTGGAAGAGATAGGAGGATTCACTTAGATACTACCCCAGCTCGCGAGATGAGAACATCTCGAATCTTTTAAGTGGGGGAGATTGTAAGGTCACTCTCCCAAGTCATATATGTGTCTCTTTTAATATAGATTTCAAGAAGAAAAGAGAGTGCACTTAGAGAAGAGTGAAACAATAAGGCTAGAAACATTAGGAAAGTAATAGAGTAAAAATATTAGAACCAAAAATCCTAAAAGAAATAAGAAGACAAGAATAGTTCTATTAAAGAGATAAGTATTTGCAAAAATAGAATTTCAAATTTAGGTGATAGGAGGTCATATTTAGAGTACTTTTACATATCTAGAGTCCATGCACACTAAAAATATGGAAAAGCAGCGCGTTGTCGTGCCATGGCATGTCTATGATGTGAAACCGTGCATGTGAGGCCATCAAATACACATCCAGATGCATGGGTTAAGTGCCATGACGAGTCATTATATGATGCCATGTACATATGTTCATATTGTAAATGAGGTTCAATAAGACGAGTTGAGGCTGAGCCAGATCTAGGAGTTTTTGTATATGAGTATGGAGGATGATGTTTTTGCTGTAACTCAGAGCTCATGGGCAAGTTAGAAGCATCCAGTTATATATGATGGCATGAGGGCATACCAATGCACAAAGGAATGCATTTATGAAGGCATGGAGAAATACTTGAATGAGCAATTGGGGATTCTATAAATCACATGGGCCGATATGATGATTTATAAACTATGAAGGTGTCAAGAGAAATGGAGATTTAATGAACATCACAGTGCCGAAGAGTTCATTGAATGTGGGGGAAATGTGGAGATAGAAAACTGCACTTGGACTTCATGGATCGTCATGTAGAGGTACATGTATCTTATGTATATCTAATGTGGAGATAGAAAACATGGGGCTTGTAAGCATGTCTTTATAGGTGTGAGAATGCTTTGGGAATCTTGTGTTTGTGCCAAAGCAGAGAATTCAAAGTATCATCGGCTAAAATGCCTTATGGGTGAATGTATGTCATGTGGGGGCCAGACAAGAAACTTCTTATATACCCTCTGGAAGCAACAAGAACACAAAGAGTAATCCATGTTGAAGTGTTTGAGGATATTGTTGTGACCATTAAAAAGAAGGGAACATCATACCTAAAAGACAAGAACAGTGTGGTGAAAGATGGGACTAGCGCTAAGGTTATGCCTTACAACCTTAATGCTAAGGTTAGAAACAAAGCACTAAGGCTAGCAGCATACGTGGCTAGCAGCATACGTGGAAGAGTGGGGGGGGATTTCCTCTTAATTAGAATATTCTGGATATTAAAGAAAAAGGCATGCGCAGTCTTTTTGGCGGGCAAGGGCCGACTATTATGCTGCAAAAGGCGAGCAACGCCGCATTCCTTGCGGGAATGAGAGGAGATAACCAGTGCGTGGGGAAAAAAGGAGGGGGGGTCTGCAGAAAATATAACCAAAAGGAGCGATGACCAATGCTCTTAAATTCATGATGGCGGCGACTGTACCTGAAGTCCTGGGTCTCAAATTGAAGAGGAAATGATGGGTAATAAGAGGATACAACTCTTAGAAAAAACTTCATGCTACGTGTAATACTGTCCACACGTCTACAGCGAGGTGGCGATTAAAGAAAAAGAAGCGAAAGCAGAAATTCGTTCTTTTCTTTAAAAAAAAGATAAGCGAGTTTTTTTTTAAAAGGGATTTCCCTTCAAAAAGCTTTGGAATAAAGTCTTGTATAGTTTTTTTTAAATACTTTGGAGAACTATAAAGCTTGGATTTCAAATACTATTTAACTGGGTTTTAGAGTGCAAGATAGGGAACTTTCAAAAATTACAGAATTATGTGGTACATATGCCATGCTATTTTGCTTGTGAGATGTTAGAATATTAAGGCAGGTTTTCAGGTGATAAACTGAGTGCATCTCGAAATAATAGTTTTGATGGCACTGGATTAAAAGGATGTAACTGGTCACATGTATATTGAAAAAAAATGGGAAGGCTTTGTTATGCCCACATGTGAATGGTTCAAAGGATTTCATGCAATTTTGTGCAATCATCGGGATGAATTCAAGGATGTATTGAGGTGAATCGACACATGTATTTGTCATTGGAAATAGTGATGTTCAATACTCCTTGGGAAATTTTGTGCGTGAGTCTCCTTGTTGGATTTGAGTCTCCTTGTTGGATTTGACATTCACTCTCACAGCTAGAAGTTTCGTACTTTCCTGGCTGTACCGCACACTTCACGACAGCTTTTTGGTGAACCCGACGTGAAACTGCTGGGGTGAGAGTGTGGTGAAATATACAGGGAAGCTATGGCTGAGAATTCTGAGGGTCAGGGGGTTCATTTTGACCCCGGAGTTATGCAGATGTTTCAAATGTTTACCATGTACATGCAACACAAGCTGCTGAGAGGGGACAAATTTCCACGACCAAGGCATTACAATCAATTGTGAAAAAGGTGGATCAATTTGATGGGAAGGACATTACAAAGTACCTGCGCAATTATATAAAGGAGATGGAGCTAAACGGGTGACTGAGGAGGATATGGTTCGAAGTTTCGAGCTGGTATGCGTTCCTGAAATAAGAGAGCGCATAAAAGGATTGCAGACAGCACATGGTGGCAGAAATTGGGAAGAGTTCAAACTTGCTTTAAAAGATGAATATTTCATGGAGGATTCTGAGCGAGTGACCAAACGAACTTTCTTGGAATGGGTCACAAAATCTAAAATGGGAATTTCTGCCACAGAATTGCTAAGAGAGTTTGAGAAGCGTTATGCCCAGTTGTCAAGGATAGAGCGTGCAACTTTGGACAGAGAAAAGACAGAGCTCTTCTTGCAAGCAGCCGGGAAAGATCTCCAGGAGAAATTGGAAATCCTCCTTGAGGATAAGGATATAGAGCAGGGATTAAAGAGTGATTGGAATGATGTTGAGGATGCAGTCACTATGTTAGCGGAGGAGGGATAAAATGGTGATGGGCTCTGCAACCCCCATAACTGCTGTCACCCCTGAGAATCTATCCAAACCAGCTGCTACAATTCCTAAGATAGATGGACCGATGGATGAGCTTATCAAGGGTATACGTGACTTAAAATTGAAGATGTCCAGGATTGAAGAAAAAGGTCTACCATTGGGGCAGGCTTCTATGCAAAGGCCTCAAAGCAAAGAAGGGTTTACATATAGATGCATATGGTGTGATGATCCAGAGCATGCAAAGAAGGATTGTACTAGCTATAAAGAAGCCCTTAAAAATCAACTTGTGTTTTTCAAAGATGGGAAAATCCATCTTACAGAGACTGGTCTTCCATTGAGTACAAACTTTGGGAGAGGAGGGATAAAAAAGCTGGTAGAGGATATGGCTGCTAGTCATGCCATTTCTATGGTTGAGGCAGCAACCTATGGATTAAAGGTTGGTCAATTAAAGCAGGGATTTGAGAATGATGAAGATTATGAGAATGAGGATTTTTGGCCATCAACAATGGAATTAATTGCATCAAAGAAAGTGTCAAAGCAAGCTTTGCATGAGGCAGGTGATTGTATACGTCTTGAGACTGGCTGGGAGGAGCCTGTGGATTCTTTATCCATTCATGCCTATATTGCCAAATGCCAAAATAATGAGGCACAGGTAGAGGAGAAGCGAAAAAGGGAAAATGAGGAAGGAGGGCCGTCAAAAAGAGTTACACGTGGAAGTGAAAAGAAGGATCCTGGGCCATCACATATGCCTCCACAGCATAGCAGACCTCCACATGATGTTTCAATGGAAGAAGTGCCAGCAAAAATGAAGGAGAAGGGTAAAGGGAAAAGTCCACTCTACAAGCTTCAATCTGATATTGAAGTTGCAACAGATCTCAAAAAGGTGCTTGAAGAGAGAATTCTAAACAGCAGGGTGGAATTCACACTAGGGGAAGTCTTGGGGATTGCAAAGAAAGAATTTCATGATGAGATAATTGATATTATACGAAGAAAAAGGCAGTCCATAATTGAATCTATTCCATCACAAGGGGAGGCAAGCACTTCCAAGGCTCATGGAGTACAGGTACAGAAAAAGGAAGAGAGAGAAAATGTGGTGGAATGTAATCACTCTGTTGATGGGGCACGACAAGTGCGCTTTGTGGAAGAGGATGATGAAAAAGAAGTCCTTACAAAGAGTCATTACTCCAGGAGCCATTGGGCAAGAGCAACCACCACTGAGACCCTTGTCAAGATAGGTGATTTGGAAGAGCCATATGTCGCTCTAATTGATCATGGGTCTGAAATAAATCTTATGGCTAAAAATCTCTATAACAAATGTAAGTGGCCAATGGATATGGATCATGGGTGGATGATTAAAGCAGCCAATAACTCATCTGGAGAGCTTATGCAGCATGTCCAAATGTAAGGGTAACTATAGGGGATGTGAAGGATGATCAGAATTTCTTTGTTCAGGAGATGTCATCGTATCCCCTTATCCTTGGGCAACCCTACATTACAGCTGTAAGGATGGAAACAAAGGTTTTGGATGATGGTTCAGCATATGCAAGAATAAGGAGTAAAGATGGTAAAAAAGCTGTTCAGTTTTTGACAGTTTGCATTAATCATGAAAGGAATCGTGAGTCTCTTTGGGCACAGTCACTCCCAAAAATAAACAGAGAGTTTATGAATTACAGGGAGATGAGGGATTTTGGCCAGGTGCCATTATAAAGCGGGATTCCAATGGTACAAGGGGAAATGAGTTCTCGTAGGACTCAATCAATGTAAATAGCTTTTCAGCAAATTTTCAGGGATTCTCTAGCTATGGGTCACTGGTTTTTGTAAAAAGCAAGGATTTGAAGCATGGTATGCAAAAACATATACAAAATGAACAAAAAAGTTTTGAGCAGTGTGGTCTTCTAGAGAAGAATGAGTTTATTTCAGGGGTGCTTGATGAGGTGTCATTTATAGATACTATGGATGTGCTTTTTGATATGGGAAGAGCATGCTTACAGGGTGGAAATGAAATGATAAAGGTGTCATCTGTGGAGATGTATGATATAATCCAGGAATTTGAGGGGGTGGAATGTAAAAACATGAATTGTGAGATGGATGCTCATGTTGATACAAAGTACAAAACGGTTGCAAAGAAGGTGAAACCAGTTGCCTTGCCCTTGCCACCAGGAAGCAAGGAGAAGATAGATGAAGCTTCAAAGCAGCCAAATCTTAGAGATCCGAAGAAAATTGGGCATAAATTTACTCAAGAAACTCTAAAAGAACTGAAGATTGGTGAGAAGGATTTTCTGTTGCCAGTGGAAAGGGAATGCTTTGAGGAGATGCTTGTAAAACATGGGAAAGCTTTTGCTTTTCAGCCGCATGAGATAGGCTGTGTTGATCCAAGTGTAACAGCACCAATGGTGATCTTTACTGTTCCACATGTGCCCTGGAACCTGCGGCGGCCAATTCCAGTTCCAAAGGCTCTCTTACCAAAGTTAATGGAATTACTAAAAGAAAAGATCAGGATGGGAATCTTGGAGCCTTCATGTGCCCCATATTCCAACAGATGGTTTACTGTACCAAAGAAAAATGGGACATTGCGCTTTATTCAAGACATGCAACCTGTAAACAAAGTCACAATCAGGAATGTGGGAGCAGGTCCAATTGTGGATGAGTTTGCAGAAGCATTTGCAGGGAAAGCTATATACTCTATGGGTGATCTGTATTCGGGATACGATCAGTTCCAGTTGGATATACAAAGCAGGGACTTGACCACAATGAGAACTCCTTTGGGATTAGTAAGAATGTGTACCTTACCACAGGGAGCCACCAACTCAGTGGCACATATGATGAATGGAATGAATAAAGTCTTACGAGACTTCATACCACAAAAAACTGTACCATTTTTGGATGATGTGCCAATAAAGGGCTGTGATGAGAAAGACAAAGATGAGGATTTGGATTCAAAAGGGTGCCGCAAGTTTGTGGCAAATCATATAAAGGATTGTGACATGATTCTATCCAGGCTTGAAGAAGTGAATCTTACTTTATCTGGGCTGAAATCAGTGTTTGGGGTTGGTGAAGTGCTAATAGTGGGACATCTTTGTAATACTAGTGGACGCCGTCCTTGTCCAGCCAAGATAGATGCAATTCAAAGAATGAAGGAAACATGCATTAATGTTACAGAGCTGAGGAGATTTCTTGGAGCATGTGTCTTTTATGTTATTTGGATCCCACATTATGCACATGTAGCAGATCCTCTTTATCAACTTTTGAGGAAAAATCAAAAATTTCTGTGGAGTGCAGTACATATTAAAGCTATGCGGAAGCTGAAATATTTGCTCCAATCATCACCCATTTTGAGAAAGGCAGATTATGAGTGTGGCAGGCCTGTGATTGTTACAGTTGATACTAGTCCTACTGGGATAGGATGGGCAGTAGGGCAAGATGATGAGGATGATCATAGGTATGTAATTAGATTTGGAGCAAAGGTATTAAGCTTTCGGCAAACGAAAGTATCCACAGATCAAGAGAGAATTATGGGGGATAGTCACTGCTCTAAAATGTGAAAAAGAATATCTTATTGGGGCATCTGTACTTGTGGAAACTGATTGCTTGCCACTTCTTGGGATGATAGCAAGTTGTACCACTCCAGATATTGCTATGCTTAGGTGGATTGCTTATATCAAGTCACTAAATCCTGAGTTTGAGCATATTGCGGGAAAAGATAATCCAGTTGCAGATATGCTATCAAGAGCCAGGTATGAAGATGAGAAAGAGATGATTAGTGACATTGATGATGTGGGTACAAAGTTCTATACTACGGCATATGCAAAAGGGGATCATATTTGCCTATCAAATGCACTTGAGTCTTTTATTGAGGAAATATATGAAGGAGATTGGTTGCTTATTGGTCAATATTTGAGTACTCTAACAAGGCAAGAAAATTGGTCTGACTCAGAATTTAAGAGGATCCGCAGAAAAGCATATGGTTACTTTCTAAAGGATGGGTATCTCTGGAAGCATCCTAAGCAGAGGAATGCTATGCCACAGAGAGTCATATGTGATAAAGAGACTCAAGGAAAGCTTGTGAAAGAATTCCATGAGAGTCTCTGGGCTGGACATAGAAGCGTATGGGCCACCTTTACCAAAATAAAGGAAAAATATTGGTGGAGAGGAATGTACAAGGATATTTCCCAATATGTGGAAACATGCATAATATGCCAAATGTACTCAAATGTGCGGCATCGTGATGGCTTGCAACCAACCTACCCACCTGCCATGCACTACAAATGGGTAGTGGATCTAGTTACAATGCCTTTGGGAATTTGGCAGATGCGGTATATAGCACTTGCAAGAGAAGATTTGACAAATCAGGTAGAAGGGCGTGCTCTTAGAACAAAGAGTACGGAAACAGTATGCAAATTTCTCTTGGAAGATGTGATCTGCCGATATGGTTGTGTTGGGAAAATAACAGCTGATAGGGGTGAGCTAGATGTTAAAGAAGCAAGGGAATTCTTCTCTAGAATTGGTATCAAACTGTCTCTAACATGTGCTTACAATCCTGAGGGCAATGGGAAAAGTGAGCGAGGACATCCTCCAATCGTTAAAGCTTTGGCTAAGGCATGCAGAGAAAGGATGAGAGAGTGGCCAAAGCTGCTACCATATGCCTTGTGGGCTGACCGTACAACTCATAGCTCAGTGACAGGATACATGCCTGCAGAATTAATGTATGGTCAGAAGCCAGTGATGCCAGTTGAAGAAGTAATTCTAACTTGGAATGTATTGCCCTGGGTGGAAGGATTGAGCAGAGATGACCTCCTTGCATTGCGAATAAGACAGTTGGAGAGGAGGCCTGAAGATGTAGAGCTTGCTAAAGCTCGCTTGAAAGATGCAAGGCTGAAAAATAAAGAAAGATTTGATAGTAGACACAGACTCCGGCCAAAACCTATTGAAGAAGGTGATTGGGTTCTAATGTATGATAGTAGCCTTGACAACCAATTCACTGTTCAAAGAAAATTTGCAAAAAGATGGTTTGGCCCTTACATTGTCAAGCATGTGCATGGAAATGCCACGTATACTCTGTGTGAGCTTGATGGAACAGAAGTAAAGAATCTTGTGGCTGGCAAAAGAATCAAGATATTTAAAAGAAGGCATGATGGTGATCCTTTTGATTCACAAGAGATTCAGGATGAGAAGCTTGACAGTGGTAGTATGGATATGATTGAAGAGGAAGAGGATAATCTTCCTGGAACTGCAGAAGATGAAGACGACATCCAGTTATATGTGGACCTTGATGATGATTTGGCACATACCAGAGGATGTGCAGGTTTAGAGGGGGTGGATGTCGTGCCATGGCACGTCTATGATGTGAAACCGTGCATGTGAGGCCATCAAATACACATCCAGATGCATGGGTTAAGTGCCATGACGAGTCATTATATGATGCCATGTACATATGTTCATATTGTAAATGAGGTTCAATAAGACGTGAGCCAAATCTAGGAGTTTTTGTATATGAGTATGGAGGATGATGTTTTTGCTGTAACTCAGAGCTCATGGGCAAGTTAGAAGCATCCAGTTATATATGATGGCATGAGGGCATACCAATGCACAAAGGAATGCATTTATGAAGGCATGGAGAAATACTTGAATGAGCAATTGGGGATTCTATAAATCACATGGGCCGATATGATGATTTATAAACTATGAAGGTGTCAAGAGAAATGGAGATTTAATGAACATCACAGTGCCGAAGAGTTCATTGAATGTGGGGGAAATGTGGAGATAGAAAACTGCACTTGGACTTCATGGATTGTCATGTAGAGGTACATGTATCTTATGTATATCTAATGTGGAGATAGAAAACATGGGGCTTGTAAGCATGTCTTCATAGGTGTGAGAATGCTTTGGGAATCTTGTGTTTGTGCCAAAGCAGAGAATTCAAAGTATCATCGGCTAAAATGCCTTATGGGTGAATGTATGTCATGTGGGGGCCAGACAAGAAACTTCTTATATACCCTCTGGAAGCAACAAGAACACAAAGAGTAATCCATGTTGAAGTGTTTGAGGATATTGTTGTGACCATTAAAAAGAAGGGAACATCATACCTAAAAGACAAGAACAGTGTGGTGAAAGATGGGACTAGCGCTAAGGTTATGCCTTACAACCTTAATGCTAAGGTTAGAAACAAAGCACTAAGGCTAGCAGCATACGTGGCTAGCAGCATACGTGGAAGAGTGGGGGGGGATTTCCTCTTAATTAGAATATTCTGGATATTAAAGAAAAAGGCATGCGCAGCCTTTTTGGCGGGCAAGGGCCGACTATTATGCTGCAAAAGGCGAGCAACGCCGCATTCCTTGCGGGAATGAGAGGAGATAACCAGTGCGTGGGGAAAAAAGGAGGGGGGGTCTGCAGAAAATATAACCAGAAGGAGCGATGACCAGTGCTCTTAAATTCATGATGGCGGCGAGACTGTACCTGAAGTCCTGGGTCTCAAATTGAAGAGGAAATGATGGGTAATAAGAGGATACAACTCTTAGAAAAAACTTCATGCTACGTGTAATACTGTCCACACGTCTACAGCGAGGTGGCGATTAAAGAAAAAGAAGCGAAAGCAGAAATTCGTTCTTTTCTTTAAAAAAAAGATAAGCGAGTTTTTTTTTAAAAGGGATTTCCCTTCAAAAAGCTTTGGAATAAAGTCTTGTATAGTTTTTTTTAAATACTTTGGAGAACTATAAAGCTTGGATTTCAAATACTATTTAACTGGGTTTTAGAGTGCAAGATAGGGAACTTTCAAAAATTACAGAATTATGTGGTACATATGCCATGCTATTTTGCTTGTGAGATGTTAGAATATTAAGGCAGGTTTTCAGGTGATAAAAGTGCATCTCGAAATAATAGTTTTGATGGCACTGGATTAAAAGGATGTAACTGGTCACATGTATATTGAAAAAAAATGGGAAGGCTTTGTTATGCCCACATGTGAATGGTTCAAAGGATTTCATGCAATTTTGTGCAATCATCGGGATGAATTCAAGGATGTATTGAGGTGAATCGACACATGTATTTGTCATTGGAAATAGTGATGTTCAATACTCCTTGGGAAATTTTGTGCGTGAGTCTCCTTGTTGGATTTGACATTCACTCTCACAGCTAGAAGTTTCGTACTTTCCTGGCTGTACCGCACACTTCACGACAGCGTTTCTAAAGATGGCACGTTTGTGACTATGTACAGACGTTTTTGCCTATTCTACCCGTGTTGTCTTGTGTAGAACAAATTCCTTCTGGTTCTTTTGAGTAGTTACATGACCATATTCTGAGTTTTTATGAGAGAGTTATAGTCGAAACAATTTGCTGGTTCTGTCAAAGTCTCTACACACAAAAATTGTAAGAATGCAACTAGTAGCCACAAGGCAATTCTAGACCTTGAGATGCATATATCGCTTCATTCTTATCTAATCTCTTGAAAAATAAAGCTAGCTTGTTGCTATGACCTTTATGAGGAAGAGGCTACTACTCCATATCTTTTCTTTTAAAGAAAGAATAGTATGCCTTAGCCTTGAGAGGCATATATCCCTTCATTCTTATCTAATCTCTTGAAAAATAAAGCTAGCTTGCTATGACCTTTATGAGGAAGAGGCTACTACTCCATAGCTTTTCTTTTAAAGAAAGAATAGTATGCCGTAGCCCTGCAAGAGAGGCTACTTTGCCATAGACCTTCGACCAGATGATTTTAATCATAAGAGAAGGTATTAGAAGACTCTCTATTCTCATATATCAAGTTCTGAATCTCTTATTAAACGAGCAAAGACAACGATAAACAATAAATTTCTATAAGGTGTGTATATATATATATATTGTTTTTCAATTGTATATCCATCTATCCATCTTAGGGGTTGAGGTATGGCCCCGGCCTCTCTATTAATTGTTAATAGTGATCTATTTGATTGATTTACTAGTTAAAGTTTTTATTCTTTTAAACAATAGCATATGCCTTAATAAAGAATGTCTTATCGCAATGTCAAGTTAAAATGCTAAAATCTTTGTGAAAGGGTTGTTTTCTTAAGAAAGTAACATGGATTCTAGTCCTATGGTTTAGTTGAGTAAATGGATTGTTATCTTGGTTAAATTAAGATACAGGTATAACTTCTCCCTGCCTTAACATTACCCCATTCTTGTGCTTGTGTAGCCAGACGATGAAGACGTAGTAAGGCCCAGAGATTGCCCATGGTATCCCTCATACCATTGGGAGAATGAGGTTCACCGATCGAGGTGAGTAATTGTGATGCTGCCTAGTTCTGAGGGCCCAGGCTAGTGCAGTGAATAAGCCCACCCTAGCACGTAGACATCCCTCTGAGGGGCGGGAGGATCGAACGATGGAGCTTGAGGGGGTGACAAGCCATCTTAATTCCTCGCCCCAGTGGGCTGACGATGAGGTGTATGGTCTCGTAGGGTTTTGCCCAACATGTAGAGGCTGGAGGCCGAATTCTAGATCATCGACAGTCTAAAGGAAAAGAATAAGAGCGCCAATTTGGCTTGTATGGAATTGATTCTTGTATAAACGTTTTATTTAAATCTTGTCTTTGGCAGTATTCTACTATGGAAAGAGGTTATTTTAACGAACCTTGTGGAAAAGGGCCTTAATTAAGAAACATGTTTATTTATGTCAAACAGAGTGGTAGGATTAATTAGAAAACAAATTGACGTGTGAGTAGGGTGGAAAGTGGGAGGATGGAATGCCCCAACGGCACCATCCTACGGACGGCTGGACCCAATTAGTCGGGCAGCTGTTCAACAGATTACGTGAAAGCCCTACGCTAGATCAATAGGTTCTCGGGCAACTCTATTCTAGAAGACTAGGCCAGCGATTATGCCTTGCATGGATGAAGAAAAAAACATTCTCTCTCTAGGAATAAAAATTAGTAGTTGCCCAAATTATGATCAATTACCCTATGGGTAATTTGAATTTTAGAAGACCACGCTCCCCTTGCGGGATAGGACTAGGTCTTATCTATAAATCGTATCCTTGAATCTTTACATGGTCAAGGTGTCAACGAGTAGGAAATTGTCAAGATCTTTGCCACACAAGAGAATCAAAGTACCACAAGTGCTCGCATAAATCAAGAATTAGTAATCAACTCTTCATACAAATAAAAGATTCAAACGTATTAAGCATGGATATGAAAATAAACGTGAGATAAAACCATAGACTTGAAAATAGAACTTAGACGACATCACCATCAACAAAGGGTTGGGGGTTAAATCTCCCCCTCATGCGTGCTGGCTCCTTCCACAACATGAGTATTTTAATCATGTATTACCAAAATAGCCCTTGAGCCAACGTGAAGCTTTTGCCAAAAATAGGGCTCTTTACTTTTTACAAAAATGACCAATCCTTCTAGAGGATGTTCACACACATCTAGTGTGTACCAAAAATAATAGTGAAGCTTTAGTTCACATGCAACACTCACGTGCACATTGGTATACATAAATATTCAAGTAAAAATAAATGGCACGCGGCTAATCAAAAATAATGAAGTATAACTCATAAATGTCGAGGCAATGTAAACGCCCATGCACATGACAAAACCTGCGCGACACCTCATTCGGACCCTCGCATGTGCAACACCTTGTTCAGTGACCCTTGCACACTCATGCATGTGCGACACCTCATTCGGTGACCCTCGCACAAGTACGACACCTCATTAGGTATCCTCGTACTCATCACCTATACTCAACAAGTCAACATGTTAGGTGAGGCAATCAAACACACCAATATCAACAACACTAGCATGCGTACACATGGCATCACCTAATCACAACATACATAGCATAGACCCACAAAGCATATGCCAATCGCATCTTACAATGTAGTATTTATTATGATATCACTCACGATACTAAATGCAAGCATGGCACAATGGTCAGATGGGCGTCCCCAATAGACCATAGAGGGCCAATAATGTAACATCCCTAGAGGGCCAACAATGTAGCATCCCTCTTGCTCGGGTTAGCAACTAACCTCAGTTGCATGTTTGATAAGAGTGGATTAAGTCGGGACATGTGCGGAAAAACCGCTCGGGCATCCAACGAGCATCTTCTCTCGGATGGTTCTTAAAGGTCAAAAGATATATGTTATAAACGTTGCCAATTCTTGTAGTAGTCTGCTCATGGTCAATAATTGCATCAAGTACTAACTCCTCTTCATTCATCAACTAGCTCTAGAGGTTCTTCATAAACATGATTAGGGATCGGTCCTTTAAAGGGTCTCAATAAACTAATATGAAAGGATTTATGAATCCTCCAATGGGACATAAGGTCTAGTCTATAAGCGAGGTCATTGATTTTGTCTACTATCTTGAAAGGACTGTAGAATCTAGGTGCTAGTTTGACAACAGGATTCTTTTCTACACTCTTAAGCCTCCTCTTTTCTACACTCTTAAGCCTCCTCTTTTCTATCCTCAAAAGTACATGGTCTCCTTCAAAAGTCATGGGTTTCCTTTTCTTATTAGCATGTTTTACATACTTTTCTTGAGCTTTCCTAATAGCCTCTTTAACTTGATCATGAATAGAGTTATAGTAACTGGTATATTCATCAGCAGCTCCTATAGTGTGAGAAAGACGAGTCATCGAAGTGGGAAGGGTCTTTCCATACACTATCTCAAACGGTGCCTTCTTAGTGGCAAAGTGAGGAGTGTTATTGTAGGCAAATTGGAGAATATATAAATATTTATCCCATTGCCTAGACTGCGATGAAACATAGCTTCTAAGAAGGTCTAGGATAGTACTATTGGTCACTTCAGTCTAGCCATTGGATTCAGGATGAAAAGTAGTAGAGAAATCTAATTTTGTGCCTAAATTATCAAACAATGTTCTCCAAAAATCGCTAGAAAATTTAGAATCTCTATCTGACACAATGACTTTAGGCAAACCATGGTGCACAAATATATGCTTTAAAAATAAATGAGCGGGATGAGCAGTTAGTTTCTTTTTACATGCAATGAAATGAGCCTGTTTGCTAAATCTATCACCTACTGTCCAAATCATGTCATTCTGATTTAGCAGTAAGTGGAAAACCAGTGATAAAATCCATTAAAATCTGCTCCCATTGCTCATTGGGATTTGGGAGTGGCATAAGTAATCCCTGAGTTTTCCTCTTATAGCTTTTAATCTTCTGGAAAGTAATGCATTCAGCCATAAACTTGGCTATATCTTTCTTCATAGATGGCCAATGAAAGTCTCGGGCAATGGTCTGTAAAGTAGAGGATACTCCTCTATGCCCTACATATGGGGGTTGGTGCAACTCCTCCATAACAGACTATCTAATAGGTCTCGTGATTCATAATCTCCTCTGAAAGAAGAGATACCCATCATGATAAGAGTAATCTGAGTGGGGAGTCCACCCATTATCTCTCATTTTGGTCCAAGTGTCTAAAAATTCTGGGTTTGGGTCTTGGTCAAAAGAGTCTTTCATACCATCAAAAGTCAAGCTATCTACAGTCGTGAATGCTTAATCTCTGTTTTACCAAAGTCACCTGTGCAGATTTGATGAAGAGCTTGGATCTCACTGTAGACTTGATGAAATTGAATTCTGTCTTCACCAGCTTGTAGAGCATGCTTGAAAACCCCTGGAGCTATAAGGAATCAGACCAATTGTAGCTGAGCAAGACAACATCTCCATTCTTCTCCAGAAAAATGGCGCTAGCAAATCAGAGAAAATCGACAGCTATACTCAGCGGTTAGGGTTTGCTCCTGTGTGTGTGTCTCCTCTCCCTCTACCTATTTTTCAACATGGTATCAGAGCCTTGTGCTGTTTATTAGAGTTTATGAGTGAGTGAGAGAAGAGGGAGAAGAAGTTGTGAAGAAAAGCTGTGAAGCTTGCCATTGATGCTGTGAAGCTTGGAGCACACCGATTACTATCAGATCTGAGAGCTTGGCCTACCGGGTAAGGTCTTCTAAACATCCTTGAGCGGATTGCAAGTGATTCAGACGGAAACAAAGCAAATTAGGGTTGCCCAAAGCAAAGAAAAGTTCTGGTTTTTGAAAGCTTTCCATTGAAGCTTGGAAGCGGTGATGTATGGTGGAAATAGATGCAAATCTGGCAAAGACACATGTATGTGACAAGCAAGAATGTATTGGCAACTCATGTACAAGCCCTACACTGATTTTGGAGCATTTTTGATGCATTTGAATGTGTGAAATTTACTGGTTTTTGAGCTCTCACAAAACAGAGAAAAGGAAGCCAAATTTTGATGCATTTGGAGCAAGTTTTTGGCAAAAATCAAAGCATTGATGGATTGCACACTTGCCTAGGTGTGTTGGGTACTCAATTACATCATCAATTATCAACATAAAACTCCCAAATCCCTCAGGAGTAGGCGGCGCAGGCTGGATAGCAGAAACAGAGCATTTTGTGATACTTTTACTGAGTGGAGGCCAAAATTCAACTTGGGTGCTTGACATATTCCAAAATTGACTTAGCAATTAGTTGCTACATACACTTGAGAAGGAGGCTACATGATTGGATTGAACAATTATCATCTATGGAGCTGGAAATGAGCTGATTAAACAGGCTGTCTACTAGTTGCAGAGAAACAGAGTGTGATTAATCTATCAATTACTCGCTGGTCTTAAACAATTGGTCTAATTCCTTTTACATGGAGTTAGTGGACATCATTGCTAAGCTAATGAATGCCTGGTTGCTCAATTTGGACAAAGATTGAAGAAATTAGAGAAAAATTACTACTGGTTTTTCTAGTTTTTTTGGTTTTTCTCAAAACAGAGAAGGGGGTTTGACAAAATTGATATGTACACATGTTGGTTGGTGTTGATACTCAACATTGAGGTTGTTTAGGTGTCAATGCAAGTTATACACACTTGATTGAACCACTACATTGCAATTCAGAGCCTTGGAAAGTGCATCAAAATACGGTATCTTGAACTGCGTGAGCCAGTTCATTTTGGATGCATACAGGTTGATTTTCTACATCAAAATTGAAGTTTGTTGACTACTTTGGAATATCTAGAACACTCATTGGAGTGTGGTGAGCTGAGGAAGGCTCGTTTACAGATTTGGACGTGTGCGGAAGGTGTATGCATTGAGCAAATATGTCAGATAATCTAGTACAAATTGTTGGTGAAAAGCTGGATATGAAGAACTTCCAGGCATGGAAGTACAGGATCAAAAGTTTTCTGAAGGGAAAAGGTTTTTGGAATCTCATTACAGGTGCTGAGCCAGAGCCGAAACTACCCCGACAGCAGGTTATAGCTCATAAGCAATGGTGAGAAAGAGAATTCAAAGTGTTGCATTATCTGTCTATATGTATTTCGGATGCTATGCTCATACACATACATGATGCTGAGAATCCCAAAGATGCATGGGATACATTGATGAAGTTGTTTGATACAGACACGAGTGCTCGCAAGTCTTAGTTACGACAACAGATACATAATGTGAAGCGGAATAGAAGGAGCATCCATGATTATGTGCAAGAAATAAAGAAGTATGCAGATGCATTGGCAACAATCAATGCCCCCATGCCTGCTGATGATGATTTGGTAGACATTACCTTGCGTGGTCTTGGCAAGGAATATAAATCTTTTGATACATCCATCTCGGTTCGGAGTACAGGTTTACCAGACTTTGATGAGTTGGTTTCACTCTTGCTTGTTGAGGAAATCAAACTCAGTGATTCCTTTTAGGATACATCTACTAGCCATGATGATAATGGCAGAAATCAGGCTTTCTATTCCCAAAGAGGATTTAGAGGCAGGGGGAGATTCGCATCACGTGGCCGTGGTAATGGTCGTGGATGGTAGGACAGGTCACCATAACAGAATTTTCAGCCTTCATATGGTGCTAGAGGTGGTTGTGGATATACACCTCAAAGAGGCAGAGGTAATCCTCGTGGTAGAGGACGTTGGCAAGGCCAACAAACATCTATGCAAGATATGGAATGCCATTACTGTGGGAAATTTGGTCATATGGCACGTGATTGTTTTCGCAAACAAAATGATTTGAGAGGGGATAGAGCACAATGTGGTGGACATTGTGGTGAAAATTATGCACAACATGGTGGAAATTATGCATCAAGCAGTAATGATGGCAGCGCAAATCACTTGTTTACCATGAAACATGTTGTGGGATCTATGATGACAAATGCTGAAAATGATGACACTTGGTATATGGACTCTGGAGCATCAAACCATATGACTTGTCATGGTGAATGGTTTGAGCATATGAAGCCTATGGATGTGAAAGCCTATGGATGTGAAAGGCTATGTGGAAATAGGAGATGATACTCAGCATGCCATTACACATGTTGGAAGTGTACCATTGGTTATGCACAATGGTCAAACAAAGTCTATGTCAGATGTATTGTATGTGCCTTCTATCACAAAAAGCTTGGCCTCAGTTGGTCAAATGGTGGAACAGGGATTAGAGGTTTGTTTCTAACGAGCATGGTTGCTTCGTTGAGGATTTCAAACATGGATGTAGAGTCATTGCTAAAGGCAAGAAAGAAGGCAGGTTGTTTAAGCTGGATGCTAGGATTCCTGAGTTAAAATCAGCCATGTTCTCTAAAAGTAGAAATGTGGTACACGACATTGATATGTGGCATAAGAGGATTGGACATGTCAATATACAAAGGTTAAAGAACATGGCGGCAAGAGGAATTGTTAGTGGGCTACCTAGATTCAAGTATGATGGGAATATGCATGTTTGTGAAGCCTGTCAGTTTGGAAACCAGGCGAGGTTGCCGTTCCCTAGAGAAGGCAACATGAGTAGCAAGCCACTTGAGATAGTACATAGCGATGTATGGGGTCCTGCACAAAACCCATCTATTAAAGGCAGTTTATATTATGTGACATTCATTGATGATTTCAGCAGAATGACATGGATATACTTTCTCAGAGAGAAAAGTGAAGTGTTGGAAAAGTTTATGGATTTCAAAGATTTTGCAGAAAAGCAATATGGTTCTTGGATAAAATCTTTGAGGACAGATAGAGGTGGTGAATACACCTCAAATGCTTTTGAGCATTTCTTGAGAAAGCATGGAATAAGAAGGAAATTGACTTTGCAGGTATACAATAGAGTCATTTGTGAAGTGGCCAAGGCGATGCTCAATGAAAAGAGCATGCCAGATTATTATTGGGCAGAAGCATGTGCTACTGCAGTGTATATACTGAATAAGACACCTACAGCAGCCATACATGGAAGTACCCCAGAGATGCGGCTTACAGGTTTTAGGCCAGACATTGGACACCTCAAAGTTTTTGGATGCATAGCTTATGTACATGTGCCTGACGAGAGAAGGAGGAAGTTGGATCCTAAGTCAGAAAAGTGTGTGTTTGTTGGATATGCATAGGATCATAAGGCATACAAATGTTACAATCCACAAACTAGACAAGTGGTTATCTCTCACGAGATGTGGTGTTTGATGAGCTTGCTAGTAGTTGGTACAAAGCAAAGGATGAGGGTGTCATTGAGTCACTTGAAGTTGATGTGCCTGTGAACTTGCCATAAGCAAGTTCTAGTTCTACTTCTATGTCTAGGCCAGCAGAGGCTGAGAGTAGTACTGTACGTCCATGGTCAGGACGCTTGAGGCATGACAGTGTGAGCACTGGGAGTAGTGCTGTGGATAAAGGAAAGAAGAAGGTTGAAGGAATTGGAATTACAGGTTATGAGTCATCAAGTTCAGAGAGTTTGGATGAGGAGCTTGGCATACCTGTTTTACGCACACTTGGTGCAAGGTAGGATAGATATATGCCACCACATGCTAGAGTGACAGGTGTTCAGAGTGATCCGCAGGCATTGCGGAGATCCCAAAGGGTCAGATATCCAGTTGACAGGTTGACATACCGTGATTTTGCTATGCATTATGCATATATGACGTCTTTGGTGAAGCATGTGGAACCTACATGCTATACAGAAGCTATTGGAAAGCATGTATGGGAGAAAGCAATGGATGTTGAGATGGACGCATTGGCTCATAATGATACATGGGATTTGGTTGCATTACCACAGGACAAAAATGTTATTGGTTGCAAATGGGTTTACAAAGTGAAGTGCAAGTCAGATGGTTCCATTGAGCGACATAAAGCAAGATAGGTAGCTAAGGGTTATGCACAAACCCAAGGCCTGGACTATGATGAAACATTTAGTCCAGTGGCAAAGATGGGAACAGTGAGAGCAGTCATTGCTATGGTTACAGTAAATGGTTGGGAAATGCATCAAATGGATGTCAAAAATGCATTTCTAAATGGTGATCTACAAGAGGAAGTGTATATGGCACAGCCAGAAGGGTATGTACACCCAAAGTGTCCCACTCATGTATGCAGATTGAAGAAGGCTTTATATGGGTTGAAGCAAGCACCTCGTGCTTGGAGTGATAAGATGAGCAGATATCTTATCTCACTTGGATTTCAGGTTTCTATAACAGATTCTTCACTCTATGTGAAGAAAACAGATCATGGGATTGTTTTACTTGTCATCTATGTGGATAACTTGATTATCACAGCAGGTGATCATGGTACAGATGTGATGCATGTCAAGAAAGCATTGAGTGGGCAGTTTGACATGAAAGACTTGGGTGAATTGAGATACTTTCTTGGAATTGAAGTGATCAAAGACCATGCAGGTACATGGTTAGTGCAACGCCAATATGCATTGGATATGTTGGCAAAATATGGAATGACGCAAAATGTGAAGTTGCGGGCTGATTTTGGTGAGGAGTTGGATGATCCATCTATGTACAGAAAGATGGTTGGTAGTCTCATTTACATGACTATCACATGCCCGAATTTGAGTTATGCTATGGGGCTAGTGAGCCAGTTTATGCAGAGCCCCAGAAAACCTCATTTGGATGCAGTGAGACGCATTATGCGATATGTAAAGACCACTGCACATTATGGTCTTCTATATGAGCATGGTAAAGGCTTGGATATACATGGCTACACATATGCTGATTGGGCAGGTAGCTCATATGACAGGAGGTCTACTAGCGGTTATGCCTTTACACTTGGAAGTGCCGTGGTGAGTTGGAGTAGCAAGAAGCAACCTACAGTTGCTTTATCTAGCTGAATACAGGGGTGCAGCCATTGCTACTTGTGAAGGAATATGGTTAAAGAGTCTCTTGGCAGATTTGGGTGAGTCTATTGATGGCAAAGTTGTCATTCATTGTGACAACATGAGCAGTATACAGTTGGCAAAGAATCCAGTGTTTCATGCGCAGACCAAACACATAGAGGTCCATTATCACTTTGTCAGAGAGAAAGTGCTAGATGGTATAGTGGATCTACAGTATGTGAAGACTGATGAGCAGGTGGCAGACATCTTTACAAAGCCACTTAGAAAGGAGAAGTTTGAGTACTTCCGTACTATGTTGGGAGTACATGGGATGAGCTTGAAGGGGAGTGTTGAGAGCCTTGATATCCCAAGCTCATCTACATCTTCATCTATGGCAGTACATCATGAGCTTGAGAGGGGGTGTTGAGATTCAAGCTCGATGTCAGTGTGAGCCAGCTATGCTATGTGCTGGCATGTTAGGTAGGAACATGTGTGAGACATAAATGACCGCGTCCAGCTGGTCATAGTGTGTGGACATTAGCTAGGGTTAGATGTGTGTGGACACAACTTATAGTGTGTTGTGTGTATTATGGATTATGGCTTTATGTATTGTGTGAGAAGGGAGATGGCTTCCCTCTATGGTTAGGGTTTGCAATATATATTAGGGTTTGCTCCCGTGTGTGTGTCTCCTCTCCCTCTACCTATTTTTCAACACATGGGATATTTTTATTTTAACGTAGTCAAGATCATCACTAACCAAACTAATCCAACCGAACCTGTAAGTCACATGGTCAGATCAAGGAAAAGACTTGCACTTGGATCATAGAGACCAATGCTTTTTTCCTCATCAAGAGGCACATTCGTTGATTCTTTTCCATAGAACAAGGACTACCAGAGATTTACCTCATCTATCGTACCATAACAAAATTGAGTCTCATTTTAGGAACCATCAATCCAAGCCTAACCCCATCCAGTCCCATGGATTAGCCAACCGCCCAACCACTGTAGTGATAGAATCCGTTTAGGAATTTGATTATGTTTTATCTCAGTTACCAGGGAAAAGAATTCCCAGGCCCCCTAGCCGGCACTTCATGCAAACTTCAAGATAGTCACACCACTTACACACCCAATATGAAATTGCCTGTTTCACAGATTCAGCTAGCTTTAAAACAATCTTTTAATGAAATCATAGTATCACTGATCATAATCCTCCAAAATATCCAGTTGATTTCTAGTTTCCGATCAGTCCTTCATCGATGTACCTATGGCATCATTGGCAACCAGAACGCTCACCACCTGTCCACTCATCAGGGGCCTTTTCAATAGTTCCTAGCTCAAAGTACCCGAAAATATATTCACTTATAAAAATCCAGATAGACTCTCTGTTGAAGATCAGCAAGATCAACCAACAGATCCATATAAAAGAGCCATGGACTCATCCGTTGAGGACCAGCAAGGTCAATCAACCAGATCCATGCCCGACTTTAGAAAACAACTCTTACTCCTTGTTCTAATATCTTCCTTGACACACGTGTGGGTATCTTCGGCGACATAGAGGCCCGAGCACCGTATGGTCAGTGATAAAAAACAGAAGCAGGAGACAGCACACACAAGGGAAGCAAACCCTAATCCATATCCATCAACCATAAAGAAGGAGAGAAGCCATAGTCAGCATATCTCTCACACACACAAAAGGGAACACAACATAGTGTTATGTCCACACTACAAAGTAAACCTAATGTAATGTCCACACCACACATGACCAGCTGGACGCGGTCATAAACACACCACACGATATCTATCTACCATACTGTCACTCTGTCAAGCACCCATGTGCTATCCTCCAGCTGTATACGAGCTTGACATTTCAACACTCCCCCTCAAGCTCGACATGTCCATCTCTAGGACTCCCAATCTAGTACGGAAATACTCGAACTTATCCTTACCAAGTGCTTTGGTAAAGATATCTGCAACCTGCTCATCTGTCTGCACATATGTCAAATCAACATGCCCATCTAGCACTTTCTCTCTGATGAAGTGATAGTGGACCTCAATATGTTTGGTCCTGGCATGATAAACTGGGTTGCTAGTAAGCTGAATACTACTCATGTTGTCACAATGAATGACAACTCTCATATCACTCTGTATCCTAACATCATCTAGCAACTTCTTCAACCACATAGCCTCACATGCAGCTATGGCTGCTCCACGATACTCTGCCTCTGTGGTAGATAAAGCAACTGTAGGTTGCTTTTTACTGCTCCAACTCACAGCTCCACTACCAAGGCTGAAAACATAGCCACTGGTAGATCTCCTGTCATATGCACTACCGGCCCAATCTGCATCTGTATATCCATAGACATGCATGTCTTTTCCTGCCTCATAGAAAAGACCATAATGCACGGTAGTTTTGACGTATCTCAGAATACGTCTCACAGCATCCAAGTGAGGTTTACGAGGACTCTGCATAAACTGACTCACCAAACCAACTGCATAACTGAGATCTGGCCTCGTAATGGTCATGTAGATAAGGCTACCAACCATTTGCCTGTACATGGTGATATCATCAAGCTCATCACCCAAATCAGCCCTAAGCTTCATGTTTTGCTCTAATGGTGTCAACATTGGTTTGCATGCTGTCATACCATACTTTGCCAGCATGTCAAGTGCATATTGCCTTTGCACCAACCATATACCCTTGCTTGTTCTAATCACCTCAATGCCAAGAAAGAACCTCAAATCACCAAGGTCTTTCATACCAAACTCTTTGCATAAAGAGGCCTTAACCTCATCAATGCCTTTCCCACAATCACCTGTGATAATCAGGTCATCAACATAAATGACTATCATCACGATACCATCATGTGTCTTCTTCACATAAAGTGAAGAGTCTGCATTTCCAACCACAAATCCAATACTGACAAGATATCTGCTGATCTTGTCACTCCAAGCACGAGGTGCTTGCTTCAAAAACCATAGAGTGCTTTCTTTAACCTGCAAACGAAAGTAGGATATTTTGGATGTACATATCCTTCTGGCTGTTCCATGTACACCTCTTCTTGTAGTTCACCATTCAAGAAAGCATTTTTTACATCCATTTGATGTAAAGCCCAACCTTTTTGTGCTGCTAATGCAATGATAGACCTCACTGTAGCCATCTTAGCCACTGGGCTGAAAGTTTCATCATAATCAAGACCATAAGTTTGTGCATATCCTTTAGCGACCAGCCTTGCCTTATGTCTCTCTAGGCTGCCATCTGACTTGCACTTTACCTTATACACCCATTTGCAACCAATTGCATTCTTTCCTTGAGGTAACTCAGCCAATTCCCATGTATCATTTTTGTCCAAAGCATCCATCTCTTCATCCATGGCTTTCTGCCATACATGCTCTCCAATGGCCTCTGTATAGCATGTAGGTTCCACATGCTTTACCATAGATGTCATGTATGCATAGTGCATAGCAAAATCTCTATATGTCAATCTTTCCACTGGATATCTGACTCTCTGGGATCTCCGCAATGCATGCGGGTCACTCTGTACACCTGTAACTCTAGCATGTGGTGGCACATATCTGTCCTGCCTAGCACCAGGTGTGCGTAAAACAGGTATCCCGAGCTCCTCATCCAAACTCTCTGAGCTAGAGGACTCATAGCCTGTGATTCCAATTCCTTCGACTTTCTTCTTGCCTTTATCCATAGCACTACTCCCAGTGCTCACACTCTCATGCCTCAACCGTCCTGACCATGGACGTACACTGCTACTACTCTCAGCTTCTGCGGCCCAGACATAGTAGTAGAACTAGAACTTGCTTGTGATGGCAAATTCACAGGTACATTAGCCTCAAGTGTGTCAATGACTCCCTCATCTCTTGCTTTGTACCAACTAGCAAGCTCATCAAACACCACATCTCGTGAGATGACTACTTGTCTAGTTTGAGGGTTATAACATTTGTAGGCCTTTCGATCCTGTGCATATCCAACAAATACACATTTCTCTGCCTTAGGATCCAACTTCCGTCTTCTTTCATCAGGCACATGGACATAAGCTACGCATCCAAAGACTTTGAGATGTCCAATGTCAGGCCTGTAACCTGTAAGCCGCATCTCTGGCGTGCTTCCATGAATGGCTGCTGTAGGTGTTTTGTTCACGATATACACTGCAGTAGCACATGCTTTTGCCCAATAGTAATCTGGCATGCTCTTTTCATTGAGCATTGCCCTTGCCACTTCACATATGACTCGATTCTTTCTCTCAGCCACACCATTCTGCTAAGGTGTATACCTGCATGTCAACTGTCTCCTTATCCCATGCTTCCGCAAGAAATGCTCAAAAGCTTTTGAGGTGTATTCACCACCTCCATTTGTTCTCAGACACTTAATCCAACATCCATATTGTTTTTCTACAAGAGCTTTGAAATCCATGAATTTTTCCAGCACTTCACTCTTCTCTCTCAAAAAATATATCCATGTCATCCTGCTGAAGTCATCTATAAATGTCACATAGTATAGACTTCCTTTAATAGATGGGTTTTGTGCTGGGCCCCATACATCACTGTGCACTATCTCAAGTGGTCTATTACTCATGTTTCCTTCTCTAGGAAACCTCAACCTTGCCTGCTTTCCAAACTGACAGGCTTCACAAACATGCATATGTCCATCATATTTGAATCGAGGCAATCCACTGACAATGCCTCGTGTTTGCATGTTCTTTAATCTCTGTATATTGACATGTCCAATCCTCTTGTGCCACATGTCAATGTCCTGCACAATCCCATTGCTCTTTGAAAACATGGCTGAGCTCAATTTTGGTATGCCTGCATCCAATTTGAACAACCTTCCTTCCTTCTTGCCCTTGGCAATCAATCTACAGCCATGCTTAAAATCTTCCACAAAACAGCCTTTCTCATTGAATCTGACTTGTAGTTCCTGCTCAACCATTTGGCCTACTAATGCCAAATTTCTTGTGATGGATTGTACATATAATACCTCTGACATATTCTTTACATTTCCATCATGCATCCTCATAGGCACACTACCAACATGTGTTATAAGATGCTGAGTATCATCTCCTGTGACCACATAACCATTTGTATCCAATGGTTGCATCTTCTCAAACCACTCACCATGACATGTCATGTGGTTTGAGGCACCTGAATCCATATACCATGACTCATCTCCTGCATTCTGAGAGTCCATTGTCCCCATAATGTGCTTCATTGCAAAAAGATGATTTGAACTCCCATCATTGTTACTGGTAGATGCATAATTTCCATGTTGTGGTCTTCCATTCCTCACATCATTGTCCCCATAATGTGCTTTATTGCAAAAAGATGATTTGAACTCCCATCATTGTTACTGGTAGATGCATAATTTCCATGTTGTGGTCTTCCATTCCTCACATCATTCTGCTTTTTGTAACAATCTTTTGCCATATGTCCAAGTTTGCCACAATAGTGACATTCAATCCCATTCAAATTTTGTTGAGGACCTTGCCATCGTCCTCTACCACGAGCACCTGTTCCAAATCTCCCCCTATGGGATTGAAATCCACGACCTCCACGTGATCCAAATGATGACTGTGAATTCTGAAAATTCTGATTTGATTGTGGTTGAGTAGACCTGTCATTCCAACCACGGCCTCCACGGCCTCGAGGGGTAAATCTCCCCTGCCTTGAAAGCCTCTAGATGAGTAAAAAGCCTGATTCCTTGGATGCTCATCATTGCTTGACGAGGATGCACCACCTGTAACACTCATACCACCAAGGCCAAGCTTCAATTCTTCCACAATGAGCAATGACACAAGCTCATTAAAGTCTGGCATTCCTCCCAACCGTACTGAGATGGAAGTGTCAAAAGATTTGTATTCTTTGCCTAAACCACGCAATGTGAGAGCAACCAAATCATCATCATCCATTGGGGCATGGATTGATGATGACAAGGAATCTGCATAACCCTTGATTTCCTGAACATACTCATGTATACTCCTATTCCTTCGTGTTACACTGTGAATCTGTTGCTTTAGTTGTATCTTCCTTGCACCAGTGTCTGTCTCATACATTCGGCACAATATACCCCATGCTTCTTTCGGTGTATCTGCATCTTGGATGTGAATAAGCAGGGCATCTGTTACACATATGGAAAAATAATGCAACACTTTCGAAGACCGCTCTACCCATTGCTTGTGAGCCAGTTAACTGAGCATTATTTGGTTGAGGAGGTAGGTATGGCTCCGGGTCTTCCTCCGAGACAAGACTCCATAAACCTTTGCCTTTCAAAAAACTCTTCATTCGAAACTTCCACACTTGAAAGTTAGTGCGATCAAGCTTCTCTCCAACAATCTGCATCGGACCATCTCCCATTGTTGCAAAAATATAGTAGATGTACCCCGTCGATCACAATGTATGAAGTACCTATAATGCTCCAAATCTCTCCAAATCACATCAAATGCTTGCAAATTATGTGCATTTACATCCCACAATGATTCATCAACAATGTACACTCGATCAAAGTTGAAAACACATGATACTCCTTCACAAAAAATTTTCTGGTTTTTTTCTCGCCAGAGAACCAGTCAAAGATCTTGCTCTAAATCCTTCAAATCTTGTCCAAATGCAATGATTCAACTTGCATTGGCTTCCCAACACATTGCTCCAACATATCCTAGAAGGGTTTGATCAAATTCTTCAAGGTGAATGAGAACCACCAATTTTTGTAGCTCCTAGTTTGCCTTTTTCTGCATCTGTCAGGTACCACCTCTCACTAAAAATGCTCTATCTCCTTCAAATCTCATCCAAATTCAAAACTTTTTGAATCAAAAGTTTAGAAACTCATAGGACTCTACTTGTATCAAAGGAATTAGGCCAATTTGATATAGACAAAGATTAATGCCTTGATTAAAACTGCTCTGTTTCTGGACAGACTTTCTGCAAACCTGCACACCTCTGATAAATCACTTCAATGAGCTCCAAATACATGAAATGAGCTGCAACCAAGCATCACAAGACCTTAGCAATGTCTTTGCTAAACTGCCCAAGCTTTGAATGGCATCAAATGGAGTAGTAATGAGTGAATTAGACCAAATACTATGCAACCTGTCCAAGAACCTGCATCATCATGCGCCGCCTGCTCCTGGAGCTCTAGGAGAGAGGGTTTTTCACAATTGACTTGATAGGTCTCTTAGCAATGACCTAATCTATCATGGGTATGAAGGGCTAGCTCTAATTTTGAGTAGAATTGCCACAATTGATCCTCCACGGGGCATATATTCTCTGGTTTGCAGGAGTCAAAAAAAAAACAGAATTTTTCTTTCACAAATCACCTGAAATACATCAATGTTTCATGCAATGGTTTGCTCCAGTGTTGCTAATACATGTGCCCTTTCACAATACATGAGAACCTCTGTGTTTCCTTTGTATTTGCCCCAATACTTTTGACAAAATACATTCCTTCACAAGCTTTCCATGAAAGCTTCAAAACCAGAAATTTTCTGCTTGCTTTATGCACTTCAATCTTCACTAAACTTGCTCTTTGGCACCTGCAATCCGTAGAGGGGGTCTTGCTACACTTACCAATGGTCCTTAGCTCTCAGATCTGATGCCGGTGTGTGCTCCACAGCTTCTCCTTTGCTCCAAGCTCCAATGGCTTCCTTCACAGCTTTTCCTTCTTCTTCCCTCTTCTCTCACTCACTCTCACAACTCATCTAATGAGCTCTTGGCTCTGATACCATGATAAAAAGAAGGAGGAGGAGACAGCACACACAAGGGAAGCAAACCCTAATCCATATCCATCAACCATAAAGAAGGAGAGAAGCCATAGTTAGCATATCTCTCACACACACAAAAGGGAACACAACATAGTGTTATGTCCACACTACAAAGTAAACCTAATGTAATGTCCACACCACACATGACCAGCTGGACGCGGTCATAAACACACCACACGATATCTATCTACCATACTGTCACTCTGTCAGCACCCATGTGCTATCCTCCAGCTGTATACGAGCTTGACATTTCAACAGTCAGCACCCTCTAGGATCCTTTACAGGTCACCTAGCGCTTCACTCATAGGCCGCTTCCTTGGTCCCTCATCCATCGTACCGGAAGCTCACCATTTAAATCGAACCAAGGCTAGTCAAGACCTTGGTCGACCGTGCTATGCGAGACTCTCGTCTTTCCACATTATTCAACATCAATCCACTTTACTTCATCCAAGTCAAATCATATGTATTCCCATCGTCCTTCATCCATTCTCATCCAATCACATCATTTTCCATCTCATCACATCTTTTCACTCGCATCTACTCATCACATCTTTCCACTCGCATCTACTCATCACATCTCATCCACTCGCATCTACCCATATCCACATCTCATCACATCACATTCATTCACATCACGTCTCATTCACATCTCATCACATCACATTCATTCACATCACGTCTCATTCACATCTCATCCATTAAAATCTACCTTGATCCACATCACATCACATCCATTTCACCTCACATCTCATTCATTCACATCTATCCTGATTATAATCCCATCACATCTCATCCATTCACATCACATCTCATTCATTCACATCTATCCCAATTCACATCACATCACATCCATTCACATTCATCACATTTATTGTATCCCCATTCCATCACATACATTCTATCCACCTTACATCACGTCCACATCTATCCACATCATATCTCATTCATTCCATCCACTTTACATCACATCCACATCATATCTCATTCATACACATCCCATCTCATTTATCCACATCCATCAACTCATTCACATGCACGACTATCCACATCCATCAACTCATTCACATGCACGACTATCCACATCTATCCATACATTCATATCTATCACTTCACATCCACATATATTCACTTCACATTCTTTCACATACACATCCACATCCATTTACTTCCCATCTCACCCTTTCACATATCCTCTCATCTCATTCTCATCTCATCATTCACATCCACATCCATTTACTTCACATCTCATCCACATTCATTTTCATCACAACACATCCTATCACATACCATTCACATCTTATCACATCCATTCACATCCCATTCACATCTTATCACATCCATTCACATCCCATTCACATCCTATCGCATCCCATTTACATCTATTCACATCCTATCACATCCCCTTTACATCTTATCACATCCATTCACATCCTATCGCATCCCATTTACATCCATTCATATCCTATCGCATCCCATTTACATCCATTCACATCCTATCGCATCCTCTTATTCCCATTTAGTAGCTTTTCCTACTTCGATACTTTTAATGGGACTTTTCTAAATTTCTGCCAATTGTTTGGCTTAGATAAAGGTTCTTTTTCTCGACGACTATTTTCATATTCTTTCTCAATTTCTCAAATGAATTATATTCAATATTCCTCTTTTGAATAAAAGAATTCATGGGATTTACAAAAATCAATTCTACCCATATTTTCACTTTTAATAAATATTTATAAATTGAATTATACTAAAAATTTCTCTTTTTTCCATTTAATTTCTTGGATCTCAAATATCATGAGAATTCCTCTTTTTACATTTAATTACTTGAATTCTAAATGTCGTGGGAATTCCTCTTTTATCATTAAATATATTTATCTAAAATTTCTCTTTTCCTTAATAAAAATATTCAATATTCCAAATATACCAAGAATTCCTCTTTTTCCATTTAAATGATTGAACTCCAAATATGATGGGAATTCCTCTTTCATCATTTAAATTTATACATGCATAAAATAACTTTAACTAAAATTTCTCTTAAAAATTAAATAAAAATATCCATTAATCCTACTATGACAAAAATTCCACTTTTTCCATTTAAATGATTGAATTCCAAATATGATGGGAACTCCTCTTTTATCATTTAAATTTATTCATGCATAAAATAATTTATCTAAAATTCTTCTTTAATTTTAAATAAAATATCCATTATTTTAATATTCCAAATTTTCTCTTTCTCCATTGGAATACATGGATCTCCATGTATTCCAATTCCTCTTTTATCATAAAAGTGAAATTACTAAAAATTTCTCTTTTTCTCTAATTAACTATTTATACATAAACATTAAAAATTATTTTTTCATGGATATGACGAGAATCATTCATTTAACATAGAATGACTAATTCTAGAATTACTAAAAATTTCTCTTTTTCTCTAATTAACTATTAATACATAAACATTAAAAATTATTTTTTCATGGATATGACGAGAATCATTCATTTAACATAGAATGACTAATTCTAGAATATGGTAGGAAGTCCTCTTTTCACATTATGCATAAAAATGATTTATGTGTTAATTTTCAAAAATTTTACCATAGCTCCGCTGCTCTGCTATTACTGATAATTTTCAATAATTTTGAAAAGCATAAGACTTAGTAATACACTTATGATAGATTAACTATCAATAGATCTAAATCCAATTTATGGATATAAATCATAATTTTATCATAATTTATGTAACATAAAAGCATTAAAAAGCCATTTCTTTAGCCTCTAGCTTGACTAGCATAGAGTTTGATTTTAGAATTGAGAATTGCTCCATGAGAAGCATCATTTGAATAGAGAATGGGTCATAGGAATGACCATTCTTTGGGGGAGAGAGAGAGATATACATTAAAAAAACATCTTAAATCAAGCATAAATGTAAACTTTATGTGATTAATCATTAAAATTCAATAGAGAGCTTCATTTACATTGAAAAACCATTCAATTGAATACTTCTCAAGCTTGAGAGGGGTTGAGAAGTGAAAAACATTTAGAAGATTAAGAAAAAAACCATAAAGTCACACCTTACCTCTTGTTTTGCTTAATTCTCTATTCTTAGGAGAGGCTCCCAACCAATCAATTGGTTAGTATGTTGAGAGGAAATATCCAAGGAAGGTTGAAGAGAGAGAGAACCTCCAATCTCTCCAAATTGTAGATGATTTTTAGGGGATAATAGAAAATATTCTTATTCTAATGTAATTTTGGCATGGTCTAGTTCATAGATTAGAAAACAAAAGAATTTCTATTTGTAGGTGAGGGAGGCCACTAATTGAGTCCCACTAAGTTCTAGAATTTTTCAGCTTCAGTTTGGCTGAATTTGGACAAGATTTGAACCAGTTTAGCTCCCTTTTTGATCTAGTTTGATCCAAGAGAGAGGAGAGAGGAGAGATAAAAATATCTTAATATTTTTGAATTTAAAACTCATTCACATGTGTGAAATAGGTGCCTCCTTGAAGTCTCCACCCTCCTTACTAAGGTGTCAAAATTGTATAATTACTCCAAAATATCTCATTTTTTTAATAATATCTCATAGTTTATAAATCTTGTACTCAGTCAACTCTTCATCTTATGTGGGCATTTACTTATTTTTGGGTATTTTCTTTTATTCATTGGATTTATCTCATCCCAACACTTGGATTAATCCTATTGGCCCATAGGAACCTTAATTAGACCATAATCCAAAAAATTTAGAAAATCTTGACCCTTAGGCTAAGGTCTTTTAAATCATTTTTAATTGATTCCTAATGCACCTTGGAAAATTTATTTTGATTTTCTATTTCAAGGAAACATATTTTTGATATTAGGAGAATTTGTTTATCCAAAAATATCTCAATATTGAATTACCACTCTCTAGAACTTTTTATCTCTCTAGGCAAAAACAAGGAAAAATAATATTTTCTTGTATTCAGAAATAGGGAATGATTACAGGGGATTGAAGTAAAGTCTTGTTCATTATTTAGGCTGAGGAATGTTACATCCTCTCCCACTTGAAAAACGCGAGATGTCCTCATCTCGCAGGTGGAGTATGATCTCTTTCATCTTCTTCTTCTTCTTCAATTGCTTCTAGCATTACTGCCTTTGGAAGTGGACAGCCAATTTGGGAACATCTCTCTTCGACTTTCCCTATCCTGAGACAGAGGTCTTGCATTACTTTGGATTGAAACTACGGGTTGGTTAGAGGGTCTACCTCTCGGATATCCCTGATTTTGGCGGAAAGGAACCTGATTACTCTGGAAGGATATCCCTGATTACTCTGGAAGGAAGGACTTAGAGTCTGGAATCTTGGTCCCTGATTTCCCCGCCCCGAAAACCTTGATCCAAAAGGAGTTTGGCAATCCATACTGCGATGTCCAAATCCTTAATAGGTATATCATTTCACTTCCTTGTTTAAGGGTGGAACTTCTGAAGTTGAATTCCAGGGGATTGAGTTCCGAGAAAGGGACCTTTCTTCCATTTTATAACTTTCCATATTCTGAGCTTGACCTTGTTGTCTCTTAGGCGGTGGAAGGTTGGAATTACCTTCTGGAGCTAGAAATCTTTTGAAAGATGATGGTGTTGGCTTCGGCGGGACCTTGACATCAAAGGCTTTGGCGAAATCCTCCACACTGCTTCGGCTATGGAAACTGGCTTGGCATTCTTCACTAGGATATTCAAAGGTTTGTTCGGTACCCGAATGAACTTGGCCATTAGCTGTTCTTCATCTAGCGGTGGTGAGTATTTGAGAAGGAGAGAGAACACTTGGTGATACACTTCAATAGTTCTGCTCCCTTGGGTTAACTCTAAGAACTCGTTCATCTAGCTGTTCTTCATCTAGCGGTGGTGAGTATTTGAGAAGGAGAGAGAACACTTGGTGATACACTTCAATAGTTCTGCTCCCTTGGGTTAACTCTAAGAACTCGTTCATCTTGGTTTCCAAAAAGTCGAGAGGACAGAATCTCTTCCTTAGGTAAATTTCGAGATCATTCCATGTCTGAGTGTTTCGATCTAGACGGTTTGTCTCGCAGTGGTTTCTCCATGCCACTCTGGCTATTTCTACTATCTTTAGCCTTGCAAGAGCCATTTTGCTCTTCTCATTGTACCCGGTGACATCGAAGTACTCTTCCATTGCTTCGATCCACTTCTCCACTACCTCACCCAAGTTTTCCCCTTCACCCTTGAAAAGTCCAGGCTGCGATCTATGAAGAGTTTTACAAACATCCAAGTTGAGCTCTCCCTCATCGAATTGGGGGTTATCATTCCTACCACGTCGACCTCGATCCATGACCCTATCAATACGAAAATTCTTGTTAAGTCCCTTTATTTATAAATGGGGTTCTTTAGATTGGTCAATCCCCTCATAATCTTGGGATAAAGATCCCTTCTAATAGAAGAACATACACACTCATTATTAGAGAATAATGCATTCAGAACATATCATTCATATCCTTAACACAATAATGATCCATCATATCGAAAATTCCATCTAAACATTCCTCCACGGGAATTTCAGTTATGCAGGTTTTCAATTTGTCATCCCTCCCTTAACTAGATCCACTGTGTCAAGGGTTAACAACAGCAATTTGTCAAGACAATCCACTAATCTCATAGTGATTTGCTGAAATCATAATCGTCATTCCAGTTACTAACATCCTCACTGGGACTTGTCCCATTCATCCTCATTGTGGCTTTGTTCAACTTATTGCCTTTCAACCAAAATTCATGAATCATCATTTTTCAATCAGAATCCAAATCAGAATCCAAATCAACTCATCAATTCTCAACCAAAATTTTAAAATCATATCAACCTTTCATTCGAATTCATATCAACCATCATCTGGATAGCATTTTTGCTTATGATTTCAAGGTCTTAGATTTACTAGTATATACTTCCAGAGTAAAAAGCTATAGTTATACCCTCGGTAAGGTAAAAAGCTACAGTTATACCCTCGGTAAGGTAAATACCATCATGTCTGGGCCTCAAGCAAGTTAGGGATTCCATACAATTGTGGTACTTCTATATGAAGACCCAATTACAAATTTATGAATCTACATTATGAATATCAATTTGTATGAATTTCATCACACAATTTCAATCTTTTACTCGTACTTCATAAATTTTTGACATTTATGGCTTCTTAGTTGTTTCACTTTAGCCAATTCGCTTTGATACCAGCTGAAAGATCCCTGCCCCCTCCGCGCAACGAATTTGGAGCAGGCGGAAGTAGCACTTCTTGCATAGACAGAGCCCCTCACTCGGGGCCCCGCCCAACCACAGATATCCGGACAAGAGACTAATCCCTCGGTTCTTCCAAAACCGAACCCGGAAAAACTTCCCTCACCCAAAAAGCACGAGCGATTCCTCCATGGGATATTTTTATTCTAACATAGTCAAGGTCATCTCACTAAAAAACCAAACTGATCCGATCAAACCCCTAAGTCACATGGTCAGATCAAGGAAAAGACTTGCACTTGGATCATAGAGACCAATGCTTTTTTCCTCATCAAGAGGCACAGTCGTTGATTCTTTTCCATAGAACAAGGAGTGTCCGAGATTTACTTCATCTATCGTACCATAACAGAATTGAGTCTCATTTTAGGGATCCATCAGTCCAAGCCTCAATCCCATGGGTTAGCCAACCACCCAACCACTGTAGTGATAGAATCCGTTTAGGAATTTGGTTATGTTTTGTCCCAGGTACCGGGGAAAAGAGTTCCCACGCCCCCTAGCCGGCGTTTCATGCAAACTTCAAGATAGTCACACCACTTACACACCCAATATGAAATTTCTTCTTTCATAGATTCAGCTAACTTTAAAACAATCTTTTAATGAAACCATAGTATCACTGATCATAATCCTCCAAAATATCCGGTTGATTTCTAGTTTCCGATCATAATTCTCCAAAATATCCGGTTGATTTCTAGTTTCCGATCATTCCTTCATCGGTGTACCTATGGCATCATTGGCAACCAGAGAACGCTCACCACCTGTCCATTCAGGGGCCTTTTAATAGTTCCTAGCTCATAGTACCGAGAAATATATTCACTTATAAAAATCTAGATGGACTCTCTGTTGAAGATCAGCAAGATCAACCAACATATCCATATAAAAGAGCCATGGACTTATCCGTTGAGGACCAGCAAGGTCAATCACACAGATGCATGCCCAAATTCAGAAAACAACTCTTACTCCTTGTTCCAATATCTTCCTCGACGCACGCGTGGATATCTTCGGCGACCCAGAGCCCGAGCACCATATGGCCAGCACCCTCTAGGATCCTTTTCGCAAGTCACCTAGCGCTTCACTCATAGGCCGCTTCCTTGGTCCCTCATCCACCGTACCGGAAGCTCACCATTTGAATCGAATCGAGGCTGGTCAAGACCTCGGTCGAGCATGCTACGCGAGACGTCCTCCGTTGACTCTCCGTAAGCTGTTGCAACTTTATTACTTAGGTCTCCACGACCTCATTCACAAGACAGTCAAAATGCTTCCCCAGCATTCTTGACATAAAACAGTCATTTAAAAACAGGTCATAAATACACTTTCTATAACGAATTCTCGTCTTTCCACATTGTTCCACATCAATCCACTTTACTTAATCCAAGTCTAATCATATGTATTCCCATCGTCCTTCATCCATTCTCATCCACTCACATCATTTTCCATCTCATCACATCTTTCATCCATTCTCATCCACTCACATCATTTTCCATCTCATCACATCTTTCCACATTTATACTCATCACATCTCATCCACTCGCATCATTTTCCATCTCATCCACACATCATTTTCTATCTCATCACATCTTTCCACATTTATACTCATCACATCTCATCCACTCGCATCTACCCATATCCACATCTCATCACATCACATTCACATCACATCACATTCATTCACATCTCATCACATTCATTCACATCTCATCCATTCATATCTACGCTGATCCACATCACATCACATCCATTTCACCTCACATCTCATTCATTCACATCTATCCTTATTCACATCCCATCACATCTCATCCATTCACATCACATCTCATTCATTCACATCTATCCCGAATTACATCACATTCATTGTATCCCCATTCCATCATATACATTCTATCCACCTTACATCACGTCCACATCTATCCACATCTATCCACATCATATCTCATTCATTTCATCCACATCCACATCATATCTCATTCATACACATCCCATCTCATTCATCCACATCCATCCAATCATATCTCATTCATACACATCCCATCTCATTCATCCACATCCATCCAATCATTCACATGCACGACTATCCACATCTATCCACCTTACATCACGTCCACATCTATCCACATCTATCCACATCATATCTCATTCATTTCATCCACATCCACATCATATCTCATTCATACACATCCCATCTCATTCATCCACATCCATCCAATCATATCTCATTCATACACATCCCATCTCATTCATCCACATCCATCCAATCATTCACATGCACGACTATCCACATCTATCCATACATTCACATCTATCACTTCACATCCACATATATTCACATCACATTCTTTCACATACACATCCACATATATTTACTTCTCATCTCACCCTTTTACGTATCCTCTCATCTCATTCTCATCACATTATTCACATCCACATGATCCATTTACTTCACATCTCATCCTCCACATTCATTTTCATCACACCACATCCTATCACATCCCATTCACATCTTATCACATCCATTCACATCCTATCGCATCCCATTTACATCTTATCACATCTATTCACATCCTATCACATCCCATTTACATCCATTCACATCCTATCGCATCCCATTTACATCTTATCACATCCATTCACATCCTATCGCATCCCATTTACATCTTATCACATCCATTCACATCCTATCGCATCCCATTCACATCTTATTCCCATTTAATAGCTTTTCCTACTCCGATACCGATAATGGGACTTTTTCTAAATTTTTGCCAATTGTTTGGCTTAGATAAAGGTTCTTTTTCTCGACAACTATTTCCATATTCTTTCTCAATTTCTCAAATGAATTATATTCAATATTCCTCTTATGAATAAAAGAATTCATGGGACTTACAAAAATCAATTCTACCCATATTTCCACTTTTGATAAATATTCATAAATTGAGTTATACTAAAAATTCCTCTTTTTCTCATTTACTTTATTGGATCTCAAATATCATGGAAATTTTTCTTTTTACATTTAATTGCTTGAATTCTAAATGTCATGGGAATTCCTCTTTTATCATCAAATAAATTTATCTAAAATTCTCCGGGTTAATGAGTGAGTGAGTGAGAAGAGGGAGAAGAAGCTGTGAAGCTTGCCATTGATGCTGTGAAGCTTGGAGCACACTGATTACTATCAGATCTGAGAGCTTGGCCTACCGGGTAAGGTATTCTAAACATCCTTGAGCGGATTGCACGTGATTCAGGCAAAAACAAAGCAAACTAGGGCAACTCAAAGCAAAGAGAAATTCTGGTTTTTGAAAGCTTTCCATTAAAGCTTGGAAGCACTGATGTATGGTGGAAATACATGTAAATCTAGCAAAAACACATGTATCTGACAAGGAGGAATGTATTGGCAACTCATATGCAAGCCCTACTGTGATTTTGGAGCAATTTGGAAGCATTTGAATGAGTGAAAAATTTTGGTTTTTGAGCTCTCACAAAACAAAGAAAAGCAACTCAAAATTTGATGCATTTGGAGCATGTTTTTGGTAAAAATCAAAGCATTGATTGGTCACACACTTGCCTAGGTGTGTTGGCTACTTGATTTCATCATCAATTAGTATTACAAACACTCCCAAAGCCCTCTACAGCAGGCGGCGCTGGTTGGACAACAGAAACAGAGCATATTTCAACTATTTTACTGAGTGGAGGATCAAATCCAACTCGGGTGCTTGCCATATTTCAAAATTGACTTAGCAATTGGATGCTACACACACTAGAGAAGAATGCTGCATGATTGGATTGAACAATTATGCCTAATTGAGATGGGAATGAGTTGATTAAAAAGCATGTCTACTGGTTGCACAGAAACAGAGTGATTTTAATCGAGCAATTAATCTTTGGTCTTAAAGTGATCTGCATGCATTGCGAAGATCCCAAAGGGTCAGATGTCCCGTTTTGACAGGTTGACATATCGAGATTTTGCTATGCACTATGCATATATGACATCTATGGTGAAGCATGTGGAACCTACATGCTATACAGAAGCTATTGGACAGCATGTATGGGAGAAAGCAATGGATGTTGAGATGGACGCATTGGTTCATAATGACACATGGGATTTAGTTGCACTACCACAAGACAAAAATGTTATTGGTTGTAAATGGGTTTACAAAGTGAAGTGCAAGTCTGATGGTTCCATTGAAAGACATAAAGCAAGATTGGTAGCTAAGGGTTATGCACAAACCCAAGGTTTGGACTATGATGAAACATTTAGTCCAATGGCAAAGATGGGAACAGCGAGAGCAGTCATTGCTATGGCTGTAGCTAATGGTTGGGAAATGCATCAAATGGATGTCAAAAATGCATTTCTAAATGGAGATCTACAAGAGGAAGTGTATATGGCACAGCCAGAAGGCTATGTACACCCAAGATATCCCACTCATGTATGCAGATTGAAAAAGGCATTATATGGTTTGAAGCAAGCACCTCGTGCTTGGAGTGATAAGATGAGCAGATATCTTATCTCACTTGGATTTCAAGTTTCTACAGCAGATTCTTCACTCTATGTGAAGAAGACAGATCATGGGATTGTTTTACTCGTCATCTATGTGGATGATTTGATTATCACAGGTGATCATGGTACAGATGTGATCTCTGATTTGATTATCACAGGTGATCATGGTACAGATGTGATCTCTGATTTTATATTCACGTGATCACAAAATTTTTTTTGTTAATAACATGTGTGAACATGTTATTAACATGTTCACATGTTAACATGTTCTCAAAAAAGCCGGTGGCAAGCGACCTGGTAACCGGGAAAAATCCCGCCGGGCTTTTGATATACCCGGCGGGCCCGCCGAGATAAATCAAAGCGCGGCGGGTCCCTGCGGGGTCGTCATATAGCCCGGCGGGGTACAATTTTCTATATATATGGGCCCGGGGGGCCCTTTGGGATTTCATTGCTAACAGCATACACAAGTAATGAAAACTTGTGTGTGTGTGTGTGTATGTGGGTGTGTTCGTGCGGGCAGCCGCCCACTGTCGCAATGCGCGGCAGGATGTGGGTGGTCCGCCACACGAGGGATGTGTGTGTGGGTGAGTTCGTGCGGGCAGCCGCCCATTGTCGCAATGTGCGGCAGGATTTGGGTGGCCCGCCACACGACTGGTGTGTGTGTAAGGCCATTCTTCGGAATGGTGCTTACCCTGGGGCACTTAGTCGGTAACGCGGCTAGTCTGTGTCCTATGGTAAGTATGACACGCCGTAGCGGTACTAGTCGGTAACGCGGCAAGCATAGTATCGTTATGGCGATGTCACCTTCCCTTCCCTTCCCTTTGTCAAATGCGGACATATGGTCGGTAGCGCGGCCAGTGTATGTTCGTATCCTATTGGTATTCCCATAGAATCGGGCGGCATTTTGTCGTTAACACGGCAAGTTGGTGTCGTCCGCTAGTGCATAAAATGTTTTTTGCATATTGCGGCATTTGATCGTTAACGCGGTCGAAAAAGTGTCGTAAATTTGCTTGCGTATTTCGGCATATGATCGTTAACGCGATCGAATAAATGTCGTAAATTTGTTTGATTTGACTTGTATTGTTTGATTTGACTTGTATTGTTTTTATTGTGTTTGATCCATGCGATACTTGGTTGCTAACGCGGCATTAGTATTTCATGGATCAAAGTTTACATCATATTGTCTAAACGTTTTATTTTATAATATCGTGATTCGTAACTCGAAAAATATGAATCTCTCTCTTCTTACCCCCCCTCTCTCTCTCATGATACACTTCACAACTCTTTCTCTATCTCTCTCACGATTCACTTCACAACACGATAGATGTGTAGATAATGATTTTTTTTATTTCTCTTAAAATTTACATAATTCTTAATAATTTCTTTTTTCTCCCTCTATTTACTTAAAAATTGGCACAATACATTATTTTTCTCTTTAGGAACTCACAAAAACATTAAAAATGTCATTTAATGTTTCTTCTCTCTATCTGTCACACAACTCTCTCTTCCTCTCCTCTCTCTCTCTCTCTCATGATACACTTCACAATTCTCTCTCTCTCTCTCTCGCAATGATACACTTCACAACTCTTTCTCTCTCTCTCTCATGATACACTTCACATCTCTCTCTATCATGGTAGGTATGTAGATGAGGAGTGCTTTAGGATTACAAAACATTATTTTTCTCTCTTTAGGAACTCACAAAACTATAAAAAATGTCATTTAATTTTTCCTCTCTCTATCTGTCACACCTCTCTCTCTTCCTCCCCCTCTCTCTCTCTCATTCGATAATGTATACACTTCGTAAGTAATAATGCGCTTGTTGCGGTTGTCTCACGTTCGATAATGTATTGCATGATGTTGAGTTCAGTAATGTTGTTTGATATATTCTGTTTTTGTTTGATCATTGATAAGTAATGATACACTTATTGCTGTTTTCTCACGTTTGATGATGTATTGGATGATGTTGAGTTCATTAAAATTATTTGATATTCCGTTTTTGTATGAACATTGACGATATTGATATACTTGTTGCTGTTTTGTCACGTCTGCTTGATGTTTATTTCAGTAATGTTTGATATTCTGTTTTTTTGTGTTTAGTGTTATTTACTAGATTTATGAAGACGATCAACATGCTTTCTCCCGAAGAGCGCAAAATTGTTCTGCGAGCAATTCGCATTGAAGCGGTCATCACAGTATCACAATGTACTGATGATGTCGTCAAAAAGATCAATGAGTCTGAGATACTCATGCGAGATCTCATAGACCAAATATGGGAAAATGCACAACGTCGGCTTCGAAGCGGAGGCAACGCTGAGCTGCTAGATAGACAGAAGATAGTAGATTTCAACCATCAGCACATAACACGAACCATTTTGGGGAGCATGCGTGTAGCATGCAGTGATCTTAGAGATGCTGCCCCGCCTGAAGCCAATATGCAACGTCTACAGTTATGGGACGTTGTATGGAGCGAGCAAAGAGCCAAGAGCAAGCGCATGAAGGCGTTGGATGCAGAGTCCCTCCCCAAAAGAGTGCGCATTGCCCAGGACGTCGCTGCAATGTCCAGTCAGGCAGATGTAAGTGGTACAGGTGTCATTAATCGTACCATCTACAATTCTATGTGCACACATCTTATTGGCATCCCACACGAAGCACTTCACGAAGGACGAACAATAGGCTCCGGCGTGTTTGGAACAGTAAAAGAGTATGCAATTAAAGGTATATCATTTTTACCGGAGCACATCACTTTTTGCGGAAAGCACTACAAAGGAGAAGGCAGCGCGAAGTTCGAGAGCTTCCAGGCAGAGCAGGGTATGCAAGTGCTACATCCATCGATTGTCCGATGCATTGCCTTTACAAAAGAGGCTCCTTGGATCACAATTTTCCCGTACTATAATGGCGGCGCTCTTGGTGATACTCTTCTGAAGGTTCCCTTCAGATTCAGTGAGTTCACCAGAGCCATTTTTCGTTTGGATCGAGGATGGAGACAACCCCCGCCTGATAATATCCCTTTAAGTCATCTAGAACTTTCAAAAATAAAAGAGGTAGTAATAAACATGCCACATATTATGCATGCCCTGGTGGAAGGTCTAGCGGCAGCACATATGGCAGGTATTGTACATACCGACCTACATCCTTTCAATGTAGTGTTGGATTATACAAAAGAGCTAAAGCCACGCATAGGTATTATCGATTGGGGGTTGCTGCTGAGAGCGCCCAAAAAACGGGTGTCTCTCAATTTTGTTTTTGAAGCAGACAAGAACCCCGAGAAGGTGGCACAGGCAGTCTCCCACGCAGACAGAGAGCGAAATAAACGGCCATGGATAGCCCCAGAGCTTTATGATCCATTTTTGGCAGATGCATACACTCCTGCATCCGATGTTTTTGCCTTGGGATATTTATTACAAACTTTATATGACTTTTGGCAGAAAGTGCAAGAGTTGTGGATGGATAATAGTTCCCATGACAAAGTTACCATGGAAACTATTATTCATAGAGTCAAAAATTGGATGTTTCTGCCTAATCGCGATGAGCGAAAATCAATTTTGCAAGTAGTTGAATTTTTTAGATCACTAAAGACTGACCCTACGAGGGCACAACGTCCTCTTGTAGAGCTATCGGTGGCATTCACCCCAACTTTGTAATGATACAGTATCAAGAGATTAAGTTTCAGGAATGGCATTTTGTTTCTCTCTTCAAAATTTGATGTGTCCAATGTTTCAAAATTTTGTTTCTCTCTTCATTGAGTCTTTGCAACATCTCTCTCCTCTCTTGTGGTGTTTAAGTTTATGTTTTCTCTTCAAAATTTGATGTGCGAGCATTGTTTGAAGTGTTTTTGGAGTCAAGTGGATATTTCTCATCGAGTCTTTGCAATACATATCTCCTCTCGTGGTGTTTGACTTCAAGATTTTGAGAGTAATGGTCAATTTATCTTACGTTGATCTTTACAGTTCATTAAAATCCTAAAGTCATTTACGTTCGTGCAGATATGGAGCAGGCGCAAGCGAACGAGCATCAGGAGTTAGCCAAGAAGGCATACGAGCGAATGAAGGCCCTTGCACATGGCCTGACAGCTCGCGAAGCTACAAGAACAGCATGCAGGTTATCGAAATGGACAAATCCAACTTATGCCCAATGGAAAGACATAGACAAACGCGTAACCACAGAGATGATAAAGGAAATATGGCCATGTCCAGATGGCGAGATTAAGAAGGGAAGATGGAAGATTTCTCGTTGCACTCACAATGATATCAAAACTAATGCCGAGCGCATTTTCTTGGAGGTGTACGGTCGTCCTCTCCATAACGCCGACACTCCACTCTATTTTGCTAAAATGCTATATGCTCACTTTATCCTAGAAACTCCAGTGGACTTCGCCTCCAGAGAGGCCACTGTCAACACCCATGACATACGTGAAGAGACAGTGACATTCACAAGAGAAGAACTTGCTCTCATGATGGAGGGCGCTGGACTGGAGTTAAACCAGGTCAAAGAAAGCTTAGGGGCACAGCTAGCAGAGAAGGAGAAAGAAGCTGACCGATTAACTCAAGCGTCAACTCCTCCCCCGGCCAATAGAGGGATTCAAGAGCAGCTAACAAAGATCAGCCAAGATGTGTAGAGCATCTCCTCACGTATTGCTCCTGTGCGCCAAGGAAACCACATCTCTCATTTTTTGATACATCCTGATCTTGTGGGAGTTTCTGCTGAGGCTACAAGTTCCTCCACCCCCCAATGTCCTGTATGTTACAAAGTATTCGATGGGTGGAGCGGCCAGTATATACTACCTGTGGATACTATTACCACTTAATATGTTTAGTGAGACAAATGCAAAATACTTCCACATGTGCATTGTGCAATGTCCCAATAAATCAAGGTATTTATACAGTGTTCGGCATGGCTAGCAAATATAAACCACCAGGACCTTTAGATGCAACTCCTAGTGCAATTCGCAATTTATTTCAAGATGAGAGCTAAGAAAAACAAATTCTACTTTTGTATTGATAATTTCTCCAAATATGATCATTTGTACAAGTACTTTTTATTAAATTAATGAAGTGACTTCTTCCTCTATGTCAGTATCTTGCTCCAAAATTCTTTCACCGTTTACTCTCTCATCTGCTAAATTAAGCTCATCTAAGTCAATGTCTAAATTGTCTTCTATCTCAAGGGTGGTGCACAACGTACGTCCAACATCAAAGTTCTCGTCTACTACATCTTCACAATTGTACATCCATCTGGGCATATCTTCTTCATACTCTTCGCTTTCGATGTCTTGCAAGATCTTTTCATTGCAGTACATGTAAACAAGTTTATCTGCTCGATCTGCAAGAAGTCGATTGCGAATAGTACTATGAATATATTTATACATGCTCCAGTTTCTTTCTGAGCCTGAGTTTGAAGAGCACTGACTTAGAACCTTCATCGCAAGGTTGCGCAATAAAGCATAATGCTCACCACCATTCATCATCCACCACTTCCATGCAGGTTGCTCTTTAGCCATTTGTTGAACAAGGGAGTTGGAAAATAAACCCTCTTTCAACCGAAATGAGGTCATCTCCTTTATGCACTGTACACGATCATCATCATTATTATAGAAAGTGTTTACCACTTTATAAAAATCTTGCACCACCTCAACGTTGGACATCAAATCCATATTCCAATATTCAGGATCTAACATGTAAGCAGCACTGTGCAGTGGTGAATGCACTCCAATCCATCTAGCATGAAAGTACTTCAACAGAACTTTTCTTTATCTACTGGAGAATGGTACACGCCATTGCTTTTCCACCACTGAATGCTCTAATTTCTCAGGACACTCCAAACTCCGCTAAACAGTCCACCATTGCATCCATGCTTTTCCGAGATTAGGCGCTCTTTGATCAAGACTTCGTACAGCATACATAACAGGCATCATTACATGGTATGCATCCATCACACTGTTCCACCAACTTCTTCTCGTAAGGGCTCCCTTCAAGACTTTGATTTTCTCTTTCACTTTTTCAAGTTGAGTGTTCTCCCAGTCATGAAATGCCATGCATGTAAATGTTTCACAAACTGCATCTTTATTTCTAAGAAGAGACTCAAAAGTGTAAAAGTGAGTGCAATAACTGACATGCGAGGTCGAAACATATCTAAAACTCTCTGTCTCTTGAGCATGAATTTCACAAGCTAGCGAGCAGTGTCGACGATTGAGGCAAACCATTTGGTATCATCAGATTTATACCAATCTTTTAATACAAGATTCAAACTATGAGTATTACAGCCTACCGGAAAAATATGTGGATATTGTCGCTGTAGGATTCTGGATGCATTTTTACAATTTTTTGCATTGTCCATGACGACTTGGACTACATTTTTGGCACCCACTTCCTCTATCACAGAGCTAATGACTTGAGCAATGTAAGCCCCAGTTTTGATTGAACCAGCTGAATCCACGGCACGGATGAAAGTCTCACCTCTAGGTGAAATAACCATTACATTAATTAATGGTTTTCTTTGCACATTAGACCATCCATCACTTACTATACTACATCCAGAAAGCTCTATATTGCTAAGAATTATTCTTTGTACACGTTCTTTTACATGCGCATAACATTTCTCTAATAGATCATTTCGCATAGCATGGTACATAGGCGGTGAAAACCCTGGTCCAAACTCACCAATTTTCTTCCATGCTCTCTTCCCCAATGCTCACTGTCCACCATCATCATAGCACTCCCAGAAAAGTAAATCGCTTCAGCAAGGACGAGTTGTGCATCATCGAGTCGACCTTGACGTAGGCTTTCTTGCAATGAAGTTTGACGCATGGGTATATTTCCTACGTCAAAGTTTCGCTTGCAAGAAGATGCACTGGGTAGATTACTTTCTGGTTGCACATTGCCGTTCGGGGTACAAGTAGGCGATGTAGCGGGAGTTTGAAGATTAGAACAACAGTGTTCTTGCTGCCTTGATACATTAACGGTAGGAGTGTCATGTTTTCTTGAATCTTTCTTTTGAATTTCTTCTCTTATGCGTTTGGCCACTATAGGTGCAAAGGGGTGGGTACATGACTTTTTCTTCGGTCCGCCTAAAAAGTGTTCTCTTAGCCCACCTGATTTTACTGCATGGCATAGCTTACACTCCCAATCTATGAATCGATCACCAACGTTAATTGCATATTGCCACTCTATCCCAGGTGCCTTTTTTTTTCTACTATTTGAAATTTGGACTCTATTGGAGGTATCACTAGATCCAACATTGTCCTCCATCTCAACAAATAACCTATTCAACCAAGCATATAACAATGAATACACAAATGAAAAAACAACAAATCACTCACGTATGACAAAACATACATCTGCAGACAAAGTACTTCAAAACTATCTTGACAAATACAAAAGATCATCACATAACATAAAACTACTTCAAACTATCTTGCAAGGTCTTACTACAAAACTACTTCGAGACTATCATGCACATTGCACCCCCAATGAAGGATGCCTTTTGTACCCAATTAAGGATACTTTATACAATCAAAGATCTATGCTTGCCCAATACTCTAGTATAGGACAATAGACCTTCTCTAACATTCACAAAAAAAATCAAAGATCTATGCTTGCCCAATACTCTAGTATAGGACAATAGACCCTTGTCTACTCTAAACTATATCAAGTATCAAGAACCAATACAAGCCCCTAAGCAGGACTCTTGGCTCCATCAAACCATTCATAAAGCAGAATGAGGTAGGTAGATTACGTACGTGGCTCAAATGCAAAGCTGAATATACTCCAAATTTGTCCCTAAATCTCCGCAAGTATTAGCTACGAACCACACCCTGCCCCCAGTTCAAAGAACTAAGGACGAGTGGCCCAATAGCCTTAGGAGTGCCTACAAGGAAAGACGACAGCCCCTAAAATAAGGACGTTCTGCCCAAGAGGACACTTCTAGCAACTCGAGAGCTCTACAAGTACTTTGACGAGAGATATCACGCCCCCAAAACAAGGACTATCTTCCCAAAAGTTGTACGATGGGTGTCGGGCAGTGTTTATATACAGAATAATACCCCGCCGGTGTTTCTTATTTTTCTCGGTGGGCCCGTCGGGCTTTTGTCTTTCCCGGCGGGCCCACCGGGAAAACTTGTATCTCGGCGGGCCCGCCGGGAAAGACAAAAGCCCGGAGGTGTTACTGGACTAGTGGGTTCCGGCAGGTCATTTCTCAGGTCATGTGAATATACAATGTGATCACAAGTTTTAATATGTTAACACTAGGTTTTGTTAACGTGATCACGAAATTGTGAAGACGTTAATGAAATCCCTGGATGTGATGCATGTCAAGAAAGCATTGAGTGGGCAATTTGACATGAAAGATCTTGGTGAGTTGAGATACTTTCTTGGAATTGAAATGATCCAAGACCATGCAGGTACATGGTTAGTACAGCGCCAATATGCATTGAATATGTTGGCAAAATATGGAATGACAGGGTGTAAGCCTATGAGTACACCTTTGGAGCAAAATGTGAAGTTGCGGGCTGATTTTGGTGAGTCTATGTATAGAAAGATGGTTGGTAGTCTCATTTACATGACTATCACACGCTCGGATTTGAGTTATGCTGTGGGGTTAGTAGGCCAGTTTATGCAGAGCCCCAGAAAACCTCATTTGGATGCAGTGAGACGCATTATGCGATATGTAAAGACCACTGCACATTATGGTCTACTTTATGAGAGTGGTAAAAGCTTGGATATACATGGCTACACAGATGCTGATTGGGCAGGTAGCTCATATGACAGGAGGTCTACTAGTGGTTATGCTTTTACACTTGGAAGTGCAGTGGTGAGTTGGAGTAGCAAAAAGCAACCTACAGTTGCTTTATCTAGTATAGAGGCTGAATACAGGGGTGTAGCCATTGCTACTTGTGAGGCAATATGGTTAAAGAGTCTCTTGGCAGATTTGGGTGAGCCTATTGATGGCAAAGTTGTCATTCATTGTGACATGAGTAGTATACAGTTGGCAAAGAATCCAGTATTTCATGTGCGGACCAAACACATAGAGGTCCATTATCACTTTGTCAGAGAGAAGGTGCTGGATGGTACAGTTGATCTACAGTATGTGAAGACTAATGAGCAGGTGGCAGACATCTTTACAAAGCCACTTAGCAGGGAGAAGTTTGAGTACTTCCGTACTATGTTGGGAGTACATGGGATGAGCTTGAGGGGGAGTGTTGAGAGCTTTGATATCCCAAGCTCATCTACATCTTCATCGGCAGTACATCATGAGCTTGAGAGGGGCTGTTGAGATTCAAGATGTCAGTGTGAGCCAGCTATGCTATGTGCTGGCATGCTAGGTAGGAACATGTGTGAGACATAAATGACCGCGTCCAGCTGGTCATAGTGTGTGGACATTAGCTAGGGTTAGATGTGTGTGGACACAACTCATAGTGTGTTGTGTGTATTATGGATTATGGCTTTATGCATTGTGTGAGAAGGGAGATGGCTTCCCTCTATGGTTAGGGTTTGCAATATACATTAGGGTTTGCTTCTGTGTGTGTGTCTCTTCCCCCTCTACTGTTCTTTCAATAGAAATCTCCGCCCCCCTCCTTACTAAGGTGTCAAAATTGTATGATTACTCCAAAATATCTTATTTTTTTAGTAATATCTCATAGTTTTTAACTAATAAATCTTGTACTCATTCAACTCTTCATCTTTTGTGGGCATTTACTCATTTTTGGGTATTTTCTTTTATTCATTGGATTCATCTCATCCCAACACTTGGATTAATCTTATTGGCCCATAGGAACTTTAATTGGACCATAATCCAAAAATTTCAGAAAATCTTGACCCTTAGGCTAAGGTCTTTTAAATCATTTTTAATTGATTCCTAATGCACCTTGGAAAATTTATTTTGATTTTCTGTTTCAAGAAAACATATTTTTAATATTAGGAAAAAAAATTTATCCAAAAATATCTCAATATTGAATTACCACTCTCTAGAATTTTTCACCTCTCTAGGCAAAAACAAGGAAAAATAATATTTTCTTGTATTTAGAAATAGGGAATGATTACAGGGGATTGAAGTAAAGGCTTATTCATTATTCAGGCTGAGGTGGAATCTTACACTCTTGCTCGGGTAGATAGTCGTCGTCCTCCTGCTCCCTCGATCATGTTGACACTAGCTTTCAGTGTATTCTTCTTCTTTTTCGGGCCCTCAAATGCCACATGGCCTTCCTTGTTGCATTTGAAACACCGGATTCGACGCTTGGGCTCCTCTTTGTTTGTCTTCGGAAGATTGTCGGTCTTCTTGTTTTTTGATTCGTTGCTTTCTTTGTTTTTGAACGGACCAAAGTTGCGGCGCCATCCATGAGTCCTGTCAAAAGGTTTAGATAAAGATACATGCTTTTGAGATTTAAAGGGTCGAGACTCTTTGGTAACGCGATTCTCCTTTGGAATATTATTCTTCTTCTCATAATTAATGGCTAAAGAGATTGTTGAACTAAGAGAATGCGGATGGAACATGTTCACTTTGACCCTAATGTGATGTTCACTTTGACCCTAATGTGATGTTCACTTTGACCCTAATGTGATGTTTCAGACCCGCTATAAACTTCCTCTACTGGTCCTTCTCATGCACTTTCTCAATGGCTTTAAGTTATAGGAGAACCTGCCAAAACTTGCCTACATACATTTGAATGCTTTCTTTCTCCAACTGACGCAAGTCATCCCACTGCTGTCTTCTCCTGGCCTTGTATTATGGTGGAAAAAAATTTCTTAATTGCCTTCAAGAATTCTTTCCAAGTATGATACTTATGATAGCATGTCTTGGTAGCATTCCACCACAACGCAACTCCTTCAATAAGATGATTAGCAGCACATTTGACTTTATCTTTTTCCGAGAAGTCTTCCTCGAAAAAGTAGTCATCTAACTGACTAAAAGCCAAGAGAGAACTAGCTTGGCGTACTTCTTCCCATCATAATTTTGGACGGAATCTTCTTTTCCTTTCTAGACTCCTTGGCTCTAAGGGTAGCTTCCACCGTTCGTCGGATCTCATCACCCGAATCAGACTCCGCCCCTCGACTCCTCTTTCTCAACTTCTTCTCCAACTTCTCCCTCTTTTCCCTCTCCTCTAAAATCTAAACTTGAAGAGCTAGCAACTGCACCTTCACAATTGGGGGTTGCGGATTCATTTTAACAGAAGTAATGAAGTCGAGAGATAGAGAGAGTGATTAATTAATGATAGAAATAATTCAGCAAAAGATGATAAATGATGATAATACTTATCCTTCAACCCGAAATTTACAAAGAGTCGAGTCGATTCGAGATTCAAGCACACCGAGATGATACTCGTATTCTCCCGGACAATACCATCGAGAGATATCGGAAACCACACACACTTTCTTGGCCGCTTGAAGCCTTTGATTTGTTCAAAATTGCAAAATGAATTTTCGGGAGGAGCTTTGACAGTTAAACATTTCCCCTCAAGCAGAGAGCCTTGGCAAGAAAATTTTAATTTCAACAAATCTTATATACTTAAGCCTTAAGCTTGATTAAGCTTTTTAGGCCCAATTCCCTCACATAAATCTGCACGATGCAGCGTGGGAGAGAAGGAGAGCAACCGGCCATCCATTATAGACATCTCTAATGCTCAGGCTCTTCAAAATCCGAGAAAAGGTGAGTGAGTTTTGCCTGATGCTGATCAGATCCGTCGGTCGAATTAGGGTGAGATGGCCTGCTTCAGAAAACCACTTTTCTTTACATAGGCGTGGTTTTTAGGCTTCCCGTGAGTGGTTTATGCATGTCATAATTGCCTTGCCAAACCATACAAGCTTTAATCCTTTGATTTTCTTCTTTCCACCTTATACAAAGCATTTGCCCTTCATGTAATACTTTTGCCCAATTTCTCTATCAAGTCTTGAGATTTATGCCTTCTCTTTGAGTGTGGTTGGCTCTGATACCACTATCAGGATCTTTGCCAACAAGAGAATCAAAGTACCACAAGTGCTCGCATAAATCAAGAATTAGTAATCAACTCCAAACGGTTTGTCTCACAGTGGTTTCTCCATGCCACTCTGGCTGTTTCTACTATCTTCAGCCTTGCAAGAGCCATTTTGTTCTTCTCATTGTACCCGGTGACATCGAAGTACTCTTCCATTGCTTCGATCCACTTCTCCACAGCCTCGCCCAAGTTTTCCCCTTCACCCTTGAAAGGTCGAGGCTGCGATCTATGAAGAGTTTTACGAACATCCAAGTTGAGCTCTTCCTCATCGAGTTAGGGGTTATTTCCTACAACGACAACCTCGATCCATGACCCTATCAATACGAAAATTCTTGTTAAGTTCCTTCATTTAAAATTCAAATCCGACTTTAGATCCAACTGATTATGGGGTTCTTTAGATTGGTCAATCCCCTCAGAATCCTGGGATAAAGATCCCTTCTAATAATAGAAGAACATACACACTAATTATTAGAGAATAATGCATTCAAAACATATCATTCATATCCTTTACACAATAATGGTCCATCAGACCAAAAATTCCATCTGAACATTCCTTCACGAGAATTTCAGTTACGCAGGTTTTCAATTTGTCATCCCTTAATTAGATCCACTGTGTCAAGGGTTAACAGCAGCAATCTATCAGCACAATCCACTAATGTCATAGTGATTTGCTGAAATCGTAATCGTCATTCCAATTACTAACATCCTCACTAGGACTTGTCCCATTCATCCTCATTGTGGCTTTGTTCAACTTATCACCTTTCAACCAAAATTCAGGAATCATCATTTTTCAATCAAAATCCTAATCAATCTTTCAATTCACAACCAGAATTTAAAAATCATATCAACCAACATTCAAATTCATCATTTGGATAGCATTTTTGCTTATAATTTCAAGGTCTTAGATTTACTCGTATATACTGCCAGAGTAAAGAGCTGTAGTTATACCCTCGGTAAGGTAAATACCATCATGTCTGGGCGTCAAGCAAGTCAGGATTCCATACAATTGCGGTACTTCCATATGAAGACCCAATTACAAATTTATGAATCTACATTTTGAATATCAATTTGTATGAATTTCATCACACAATTACAATCTTTTACTCGTACTTCATAAATTTTTGACATTTCTGGCTTCTCGGTTGTTCCACTTTAGCCAATTCGCTCTGATGCCAGCTGAAAGATCCCTGCCCCCTCCACGCAACGAATTCGGAGCAGGTGGAAGTAGCACTTCTTGCATAGACAGAGCCTCTCACTCGAGGCCTCGCCCACACGGATATCTGGACAAGAGACTAATCCCTCGGTTCTTCCAAAACCAAACCCGAAAAAACTTCCCTCGCCCAAAAAGCACGAGCGATTCCTCCATGGGATATTTTTATTCTAACATAGTCAAGGTCATTCACTAACCAAACTGATCCGATCGAACCCGTAAGTCACATAGTCAAGGTCATTCACTAACCAAACTGATCCGATCGAACCCGTAAGTCACATGGTCAGATCAAGGAAAAGACTTGCACTTGGATCATAGAGACCAATGCTTTTTCCTCATCAAGAGGCACAGCCGTTGATTCTTTACTCCATGGGATATTTTTATTCTAACATATTCAAGGTCATTCACTAACCAAACTGATCCGATCGAACTCGTAAGTCACATGGTCAGATCAAGGAAAAGACTTGCACTTGGATCATAGAGACCAATGCTTTTTCCTCATCAAGAGGCATAGCCGTTGATTCTTTTTCATAGAACGAGGACTGTCTGGGATTTACTTCATCTATCGTACCATAACAGAATTGAGTCTCATTTTAGGGATCCATCAGAATTGAGTCTCATTTTAGGGATCCATCAGTCCCATGGGTTAGCCAACCACCCAACCACTCTAGTGATAGAATCCGTTTAGGAATTTGGTTATGTTTTGTTCCAGGTACCAGGGAAAAGAGTTCCCAAGCACCCTAGCCGGTGTTTCATGCAAACTTCAAGATAGTCACACTACTTACACACCCAATATGAAATTTCTTGTTTCACAGATTCAGCTAACTTTAAAACAATCTTTTAATGAAATCAGATTCAGCTAACTTTAAAACAATCTTTTAATAAAATCATAGATTCATTGATCATGATCCTCCAAAATATCTGTTTGATTTCTAGTTTCCGATCATTCCTTCAATGGTGTACCTATGGCATCATTGGCAACAACCAGAACGCTCACCACCTGTCCACTTAGGGGCCTTTTCAATAGTTCCTAGCTCATAGTACTCGAAAATATATTCACTTATAAAAATCCAAATGGACTCTCCGTTTTGAAGATCAGTAAGATCAACCAACAGATCCATATGAAAGAGCCATGGACTCATCCGTTGGAGGACCAGTAAGGTCAATCAACTAGATCCATGCCCGAATTCGGAAAACAACTCTTACTCCTTGTTCCAATATCTTCCTCGACGCACGCGTGGGTATCTTCGGATACCCAGAGCCCGAGCACCGTATGGTCAGTACCCTCTAGGATCCTTCCATATGGTCAGCAACCTCTAGGATCCTTCGCAGGTCACCTAGCGCTTCACTCATAGGCCGCTTCCTTGGTCCCTCATCCACCGTACCAGAAGCTCACCATTTAAATCAATTGGTCAAGACCTCGATCGACCGTGCTACGCAACACGTCCTCCATTGACTCTCCATCAACTGTTGCAACTTTATCACTTAGGTCTCCATGACCTCATTCACAAGACGGTCAAAATGCTTCCCCAACATTCTTAACATAAAACGGTAATTTAAAAATAGATTATAATAAATACAGTTTCTATAACGAACTCTCATCTTTCCACATTATTTCACATCAATCCACTTTACTTAATCCAAGTCCAATCATATGTATTCCCATCTTCCTTCATCCATTCTCATCCAATCACATCATTTTCCATCTCATCACATCTTTGCACATTTATACTCATCACATCTCATCCACTCACATCTACCCATATCCACATCTCATCACATCACATTCATTCTTATCTCATCCATTCATATCTACCCCGATCCACATCGCATCACATCCATTTCACCTCACATCTCATTCATTCACATCTATCCTGATTCACATCCCATCACATCTCATCCATTCACATGACATTCCATTCATTCACATCATCTATCCCGATTCACATCACATCCATTCACATTCATTGTATCCCCATTCCATCACATACATTCTATCCACCTTACATCACGTCCACATCTATCCACATCATATCTCATTCATTCCATCCACTTTACATCACATCCACATCATATCTCATTCATACAAATCCCATCTCATTCATCCACATCCATTAAATCATTCACATGCACGACTATCCACATCTATCCATACATTCACATCTATCACTTCACATCCACATATATTCACATCACATTCTTTCACATACACATCCACATCCATTTACTTCCCATCTCACCCTTTCACATATCCTTTCATCTCATTCTCATCACATCATTCACATCCACATCCATTTACTTCACATCTCATCCACATTCATTTTCATCACCTATCACATCCCATTCACATCTTATCACATCCATTCACATCCTATCACATCCCATTTACATCTATTCACATCCTATCACATCCCATTTACATCTATTCACATCCTATCACATCCCATTTAGATCTTATCACATCTATTCACATCCTATTACATCCCATTTAGATCTTATCACATCCTATCACATCCCATTTACATCTTATCACATCCATTCACATCCTATCGCATCTCATTTACATCCATTCACATCCTATCGCATCTCATTTACATCCATTCCCATCCTATCACATCCCATTTACATCTTATCACATCCATTCACATCCTATCGCATCCCATTCACATCTTATTCCCATTTAGTAGCTTTTCCTACTTCGATACCGATAATGGGACTTTTTCTAAATTTTTGCCAATTGTTTGGCTTAGATAAAGGTTCTTTTTCTCGACGACTATTTCCATATTCTTTCTCAATTTCTCAAATGATTTATATTCAATATTCCTCTTTTAAATAAAAGAATTCATGGGATTTACAGAAATCAATTCTACCCATATTTTCACTTTTGATAAATATTCATAAATTGAATTATACTTAAAATTTCTCTTTTTCCCATTTGATTTCTTGGATGTCAAATATCATGGAAATTCCTATTTTTACATTTAATTGCTTGAATTCTAAATGTCATGGGAATTCCTCTTTTATCATCAAATAAATTTATCTAAAATTTCTCTTTTCTTTAATAAAAATATTTAATATTCCAAATATACCAAGAATTTCTCTTTTTCCATTTAAATGATTGAATTCCAAATATGATGGGAATTTCTCTTTGATCATTTAAATTTATACATGTATGAAATAATTTTAACTAAAATTTCTCTTAAAAATTAAATAAAAAATATCCATTAATCCTAATATGACAAGAATTCCACTTTTTCCATTTAAATGATTGAATTTTAAATAAGATGGAAATTCCTCTTTTATCATTTAAATTTATTCATGCATAAAATAATTTATCTATAATTCTTTTTTAATTTTTAAATAAAATATCTATTATTTTAATATTCTAAATTTTCTCTTTCGCCATTGGAATACATGGATCTCCATTATCATGGTAATTCCTCTTTTATCATAAAAATGAAATTACTAAAAATTTCTCTTTTTCTCTAATTAACTATTTGTACTGAAAAATTAAAAATAAGTTTTTCATGGATATGACGAGAATTATTCATTTAACATAGGATGACTAATTCTAGAATATGGTAGGAAGTCCTCTTTTCACATTATGCATAAAAATGATTTATGTGTTAATTTCTAAAACTTTTGCCATCGCTCTGCTGCTATTACTGATAATTTTTAATAATTTTGAAAAGCATAAGACTTAGTAATACACTTATGTTAGATTAACTATCAATAGATCTAAATCCAATTTATGGATCTAAATCATAATTTTATCATAACTTATGTAACATAAAAGCATTAAAAAGCCATTTCTTTAGCCTCTAGCTTGACTAGCATAGAGTTTGATTTTAGAATTGAGAATTGCTCCATGAGAAGCATCATTTGAATAGAGAATTGGTCATAGGAATGACCATTCTTTGGGGGAGAGAGAGAGATATACATAAAAAAACATCTTAAATTAAGCATAAATGTAAACTTTATGTGATTAATCATTAAAATTCATTAGAGAGCTTCATTTACATTGAAAAACCATTCAATTGAATACTTCTCAAGCTTGAGAGGGGTTGAGAAGTGAAAAACATTTAGAAGATTAAGAAAAAACCATAAAGTCACACCTTACCTCTTGTTTTGCTTGATTCTCTATTCTTAAGATTGGCCTTCAACCAATCAATTGGCTAGTATGTTGAGAGAAAATCTCCAAGGAAACTTGAAGAGAGAGAGAAACTCCAATCTCTCCAAATTATAGAGGATTTTTAAGGAAGAATAGAAAATATGCTTATTCTAATGTAATATTGTAAGTTCTAGAATTTTTCAGCTTCAGTTTGGCTGAATTTGGACAAGATTTGGACCAGTTTATCTCCTTTTTTGATCAAGTTTGATCCAGGAGAGAGGAGAGAGAGGAGAGATAAAAATATATCTTAATATTTTTAAATTTAAAACTCATTCACATGTGTGAAATAGGCGGATCAAGAATCAAAAGTATGCAGGTTGAAAAAGGCTTTGCAGGGTCTTAAGAAACTCCCAGAGCATGGTATGAAAAGATATATGCATACTTGATTGCACATGGTTTTTGCAACTGTTAACCCATTCCTGGGGTTAACAACAACTACCACCATTATCTTACATCAAGGAGTCAAGGTAGATACACCACAAAAGGTCATACATTCAAGCTATGAAGCAATGGTGTCCAAATCTAATGGTAACCAACCAAAAGCTGTACCTACCGCCTCGACAAGACTTGCGCCAAAAATTCTTAATTCAATTCCTAGGTCTGTAAAACAGAGACTTATGAGCGCATCAAAGACAAACTCACAATGCTACTTTCACCCCTCTAGATGTGAAGCATAAGTGCAGAAGCTACGTGGCAGACATAAGAACCTATTCTCTTAAAAAGGAGAGTAGCCACAAGAACTTGTTGCTCGTAAGGTGGTTTTAATAAAAAAAACACACACACACACACACACACAAACACAAACACAAACACAAGGGAGTCACACATATGGCCTACCTAAAAATGGTAGAATATCACAAACAACTCCCAACGATCTTCAATAGCAATTACATTTTTGTTAAGCTATAGCTTACTATTCTATTGGCTATGATAATGTAGCAGCTACTCGATGAGTACATTTTCATACTCATGCATTGGAGGACATTTGCACCAAAGTCTCACCATCGACAACTTTCTAGGTACATCTCTGGATGGGGGGACCATCACCTAGAACTTCCTTTCAAATTGCAAACCTCTCCAAACACAAGGCTTCACAACACTTGGATCTCTAATCCTTAGTAAAGATATCTATATTAGCCTCGCAAGTCAATGTAATTCTTTCATGCCTCACCAAAAAGTGGCTACATCAATAAACAACAGCTCCATAAGAGTCTATTTTTGACTCATTTAATGTACTTCATGTAGCTTTGCTTCATAGAGCACTTAAATATACATAAAAACAAAGACAGCACATGGAAAGAAGCATGCAGGAACAGGTCCTACTCAACAACATTTGATAAGAATCCTGTAACAAAAAGGGACTTCATCAAAGGCATATTTAAATAATGAATGTCACTTCAATGAATCAAATGAGGAACTGAGAAACACAATCTCGTTCTAATGATTATGTCTACGTTCCTGCGTAACATTGGACATGATTGCCAAAAACAAAGTAAGCCATAAAAAAACAATGCTCACAAATTCTTCCTTCTTTTCTTCCTTGTTATTAACATCTCTTATTAACATTGGACATGATTGCCAAAAACAAAGTAAGCCATAAAAAAACAATGCTCACAAAAATATAAAAAATGCAATCACTCGCAAAAAACCCCACCCCTCAGCCTGTTAGGAAATCCCAATAAACCACTAACCTTTTCATTTACTAACTAGTCCTTCTTATTCCTTCCAGAGGAACAAAGACTATTGAACGTCAATTAAAATCAAAGCCATCTACAAGTATAACAATTCTCCCCACATAAAGGTCTTCAACGTGATCACAAGGACACGATCGGCATCAGGAAGGGGGGAATGTTAACCTATTCCTAGGGTTAACAAGAGCTACTGCCATTATCTTCTATCAAGGAGTCAAGGTAGATACACCAAAAGGTCATACATCAAGGTAGATACACCAAAAGGTCATACATTCAAGCTATGAAGCAACGGTGTCCAAATCTACAACTTGGACGGGCGCCCGTAATGGTGTGACGAAGTATTTATGGCAATTCCTGCTTCAAGAACGCCTAGTAGTAAGTTAGGACAAAGCCCTAAGTGATGTACTTCATGGATATATTATGAGAGTAGTCATTGTTATAACATTAGGCCTCTTATGAACCTAAAGTGCCCGACCGGCCATAGTGTAAGTGAGTGTGAATACTTATGGCCATGTATATAAGTGAATATCTCTCATAATACAAAATACTCTCCCATTGTGCAATAGAGTCTTGCTCTTGCTAATCCTCTTGCTAAACTCTCTCTCTAATGCATGCTAGTGAGTGTGTGTGATGTGAGGTGAGGTGAGAGGAGGGACAAGTACACGTAGTGCAATGCAGCGGTGTGACAACGCTCGCGGCGGGAGATGTGGTGGAATTGCTTCTCAAGGAGTTATAGAGCTTGGAGATCTCAAGGGTTATGAGCTCGGCCATTGGAAAGATCCTCATGACAGTTGCGGTTCACCAAGTAATCTCTTGTTGGATGTGTTTCAAGGGGGGTTAGGGTGAGCCATAACAGCAGCAACCCAAATGACAACAGTAGCCTCTATATTAAGGGGATTGGAGATGTATGGTTGGTCATCACTCTCTACAGTGATGACATGTTGCTCTCACAAGCCTTGATGATGATCATATTTCAACTTTTATAGCTAATTTACAAATATCTTTTGTGATGTTAGATCTTGGATAGTTGCACTTTTATTTGGGCGTTGAATTTAGGTAGTGCAATGATGGCATTGCCATGCTGTAGACAAAGTACATAGGGGCATTGTTGAAGCAGTTTGGCTACACCTATGGAACCAGGTTTATGACTAAGTCTTGAAGATCTAGGTGCCCTTTTGATGCTGGCTTGTATTAGGAAGTTGTTGGATGCCTTATCTACTTGTGTAACACCAGACTTTTTAGTATGTGGTCTTTGTAGTGAGTTATGCATAGCCCATGCACTAAGAATTGACACGATATCAAATAGGTGTTCCTTTACTTAAAGGGCACTAAGCACTTTTGGTTGGTTTAGCCCAGGGGGGCACATCATAGCTGCATGCATTTACACATTCAGATTGAGCTGGATATTATGACACATGGGTGCATTCACACATTCAGACTGAGCTGGATATTATGACACATGGGTGTTGACGAGTAGCTTTAAGATACCAAGTGTTGGAAAGTGTCCGCTACATCATCCAACATGTTGAAGTTACCTCCAACACACCGATCAGCCTGCGATATTGCAGCTATCACCATGGTCCAAAAGTGAGCTTGACCTCCTACCGAGTTAGGGGCATATAGATTAAGGAAGCCCACTCGATCCTCCCAAATCTAAAGCATAATCCATTGAGCTCTACCTGGAACCACCACCACTCTATCCATACAATAGCTTAACACTAAGGCTCAACAATAGAAATACATACACCACCCTGAGCACCAGCTGTACCAAACGCTGCCGACTAGAAATTATCACTTCGACCTCCTAAAGTCCTGCCACATCTACGTGTCCACGACTCTCTAAGAGGTGGTGCTCCTACATCAGCAGAATATATATCTGTCCTTCAACAAGACAACATTGAAGCTTCTTCGGTAAGCACCCTCTGAATCTAATACACTGTGGTCCAGCCATCCCCTATATGTTCCATGAAATCATACGCATGAGGCTAATGGGAGTGGGTGGAGGTACCGTATGTTAGTAAGAAAAATAAAATTTACTCGACATTGATAGTTTGATTGATGGTATTATTTCATTATAGGAGCATGAGACCACAAACCATGGCCCTAACCATATATTAGACTCTAGGGAGAAAAGGCTTAGAAATCACATTCACCAAAAGTATTTAGTGCTACGTGAAGGGCCTACCATTAACAAATGCTACATGGGGGCTAGCTAGTTCTTTACATTAGCATTTCCTAGATTTTATCATCAAGGAAAATGATTGTTAGACAAATGGAGAGAATCACATACTCCATATACTATTTTAATCGCATAAGGTATTGCTACCAAGGCGAGAGAGTAAGCCGACAAGAAATGGGTGTATGCACTAAGACGACTGAGAATGACTCGCTAGCATGCAAGGTCAGAGGCCTAAGAATAGTGCAAGGATTGTGGTTGCTAGTTACACCTATGTGCGAGGTTACTCGAGGGAGGCTATCCAAGATCGAGAATGGTGACCACTGGGATAAAAGGATGGGAGGTTGAGAAGAATTTGGTTGAGTGTTTTTCCCATTTGAGAGTCGTTCACTTATTAGTTTTGTGGAGTTCTACCCCCTTCCAAAAAGGGTGGTTGACAAATGGAACTTACAAGTTCAATGTTATGATAAAAAAACAAACAAAGTTTTTTCAACTCCAAAAGAAAGCTCAAGAGGAAATTTCAAGATATGTTAAGAGATAGAAGAAGGCATTAAAGTCATCAAAATATAGATAGATGATATTTTTGAAAATGTCAAAGCATCTAAAGGACAAATCTAGCAAAAAAGCATTAGAGATTCAATCTTCACCTTTATAGATATAGTTAGTAGAGCCAGGCCCCATATTGCTTACTCCTCTAAAGTTTCAAACATATAAGAAAAACTTCATCAAGAAGATGAAGACTTGATGTTCGTCTTCTTGATGCTCATCAAGAAGATGAATATCAAGTCTTGAAAAAGTAACATAGGTTGTGACTTGTCATTTGCAAATTTTTTATCCATATAGTTCCTTACTTTTATATTTGCTCAAAGATTGTGTTACCATTGAGGTTCAATTATTAACCAAGCGTGCTAGTGATGAAGTTTTGTTGCATCTTCAATCCTGGCTCGATCCATGCTACAATTAAAGATATAATCTTATCTTGCCTTTTTTTTGGGATCATTAATTATATATATATATATATATATAAAACTTGGAAGATGTCCAAAAGTAATGAAGTACAGCAAAGTAGAACCTAAACTTCCCTATGGACCTCTACAAATCACTTTTGTCTTCATTTAGAATTCTACAAAGAAAATCCCATCTCTCCTCCTCCATCAAAAAGTAAGAATGCTCCCAAGATATCTGATAGCCCAACAAGATACAGGCCTCCATCATTGCTTCAGTAGTGCATCCTCTAGGAGATTGCTTTTCCAACATTCCCCCCTTCTTGGACCATATCTTTACAGTGGGTCTGGTTCCCACTAGGTTCTCTATAAAGGCAACAAAATTGTGATCAACCTGCTTTTCTTATGATACCACCTCTAAGTTCTCGGGCCGAATTTGGGGAGTCTCTTCTTCCCTTCCCAACACCTCACCTGCAGCATACAAATCAACATTAGGAGTTCACTCCTAGTATGATTAAAGCTTCACCAAATCTAGGGCAGGAGTCAGATGATGTTCCTCTATAGATTCAGTATACAGATTCAGTAACAGCACATCCAGCTCAGTACATCTCAGCTTATTCACATTGCAAACAAACCAGCACATGTACACACACTTATTCACATTGCAAACAAACCAGCACATGTACACACACTTATGCATCAAGTCCGACTCTTGCAAACTAGTACATGAGAAACTTCATAAAAACAATGGCATTCCTATTAGACCAGATTTCCCACAGAATACAAGCTCTGATGATGTTAAATAGCAACCAAACATGTTCATCACTAAGGGACCATTTACCCAAAATCCAGTCCCCCCATAATGTTTGAATGCCCAAGCTCTTCTCAATCCATTTAGACAACTTTGACCTTCATAAAAACAATGGCATTCCTGTTAGACCAGATTTCCCACAGAATACAAGCTCTGATGATGTTAAATAGCAACCAAGCATGTTCATCAAGGGACCATTTACCCAAAATCCAGTCCCCCCAGAATGTTTGAATGCCTAAGCTCTTCTCAATCCATTTAGACAACTTTGACTAGGTTCCTCTGATTGGCAGGGCAGTCCTAGCATGTTTACCATCTTCAACTGATGATCTGCACCACCTGGGGTAGATACCACTAGAGATACTTATCTTTTGAAGTTTAGAATGAATAGGCAATGCCCACTTACCAACCTTCCACATAAAGAACTGGAACTTCTTAGGAATCTGACTATCCCAAAGAAGTTTCCACCTCTTTTTCCAAGAGGAGGGGCTCCAATTGACTTTCCAAATTTTATTGCAATAATCCACATTAGCATCCCCCCTTCTCATCAGTGAGTATAGTTCTCTGGTTTTGCCATCCTTTAGCTTGATACCATTGAGCCAAGACCAATCTTTAATCCAGACTAAGTCATCATCAGTACCAGTAGAGCATAGCTCCATTTGAGTCAAATCAAGTACCTAAGGTACCGGGTCTCTCTCCCTACTAGATAAATGATATTCCCAAGTCATGTGGTCCACATCTTTCCACCCTACCACATCCCAGTCCCAATAGTCATCCAAGAACCTAAGGCCTTTGTTATTAAGCTTCTTAGCTGAGGATATGTCAAGTAAAGCCAAAGGGGGGTTAAATTTGTGTGTCCACCAAATACCCAAACTGAAGATAGAGTTGCCAGTCACTCTACAACCCCCATCCCAAGTAATGAGACCTAAGCAGTCTGTTCATATTTTGCGTAGCATTTTGCAAATTGCAGAACTGGTGACCTTAAGAGGGGCAAAGAAAAACAATTTATCCTTCCAACTTAAGTCCATCCATTTACCTTTAGCCAACATATGAGAGAGCTCAACCGATTCCCTCATCATTAGTGCCCAAGTAGTGTTCTGAGATAGACATTTAGGAAGCATCAAGGCAGTCCTTGCAATACAATGAGTAGGCATATGAATAATACCAATGCCTCCTTCTCCTCTTGGAACTGCCAGTTTGTCCCAGGCTACCCAAGCTGATACCTTTTTAATTCCATTGCCATTCCTCCATAAAAAATCTCTAACAGGTCTTATGATTTTTTTCCAATGACACTTGCCAAGATCCAACATTGGGCAAAGGAACATAATATAAGCACTCAGCACTGTATTGCGGATATCAACTCTACTGTGAAAAGGAACTCTGATACCCTTCCATTTCTTTAATTTTTCCAAGATTCTATTTATTGCCCAATCCATCAGCTGTTTATTAGTTAACCGCACTCCAAAGGGGATTCCTAGTAGCCTGACAATATGACCCTTTTGCACCACCACACAACCCCACCTTTGCATATCAAAATCATTATCCTCAGTCAAACTGATAATTCTAGATTTCTGAACGTTGCATTTAGAATCAGAAGTACTAGCAAAATCCTGCACTATATCTAAAGCCAGCCTAACATTATTGTTCTCAGCTCTTAGTAAAAGTAGGGAGTCATCAGAAAAACATTGAATAACTAGTTGATCACTATGCTTAAGCTTTAATCCAGTTATGTTCCCATCTTTGTAGGCCTTCTCTAAGGAGATCACTAGAGGATGAGAAGGAATAGCAAACAAAAGGGGGGTTAACGGACAGCCTTATCTCATTGATCTATTAATCTCAAACCCACCTACAACTCTTCCATTCAATAGCACATTAGAGTAATCACCCCAAGTAAGAGTGTAATTGCAAGTTGCTATTTTGGTCCCAAAGCCAAGCTTTTCCATTACTCTTGCCACAAAGGACCTATGAATCTTGTCATAGGCTTTCTCTAAATCCAGTTGGAGCATGATGCATTTTTGTTGGGCTTTGATAACCACATCTCTTCCCAACAATGTAGCAAAAATGTTATCATATATTGACCTACCCTTGATAAACCATGTTGCTTTTTGGACACCACATCTTGCAACACTGGGGTAATTCTAAGAGCAATCACTTTGGCCAAAATTTTGTAAATCACAGTTAGCAAGGTGATGGGCCTCTAATGACCAAATCTGTTACAAGATTGCTTTGGAATAAGTTTCACCGGCCCTTCTTTGAAGTCCTTATCCATATGCCCTGTATTGAAAGCTTTCCTACAAATTTCACCCATAAAATCCTACAAGGAAGGCCAAAAAGCTATAAAAAACTCTATGGAAATACCATCCCAGGATGGGCCTTTATCTCTCCCCAGCTTTAACAAGGCACACCAACATTCCTCCACATCTATATCCCTTTCTAGCCACCTTGCTTTGTTTGGATCCACGTTTTGGCTCAGTAGGCCGCCCAGCATCCTATCTTCAGCCCTGAAACCTCCTCAAGGAGCAATCTTCCTTCAGGCTAAGAGTAGATCCCATAAATTTAATCCATTTCTTAGCAAGGTATTCATATCATTTAAGGGAGTACCATCTTCATCCACAATGCTCCCCACAACCTCACAATCACTCTTCCCTTTTGGAAGTTTGAATAAACTTCTATCTGGTTTTCTTTTGTTATTAAAGAATTTCCATTTAGCCCATTTATCTTTCTCTCTGGCCCATTGATCTTCCTCCTCCTTAATGCTAGCTTGGCACTTGAAATACAAGGTAGTATCCTCAACATTCAGTCCTCTAGTTTGTCTCTTACCAAGGAGTTCCTTTAACAAAGCAACCCATTTCCTTCTTTCCCCTCTCCTTTTCTCAGCTCTCAATTTACCCAGAGGTCAAATAATCCCCTACATTTCATTGGAAAACTGCCTCCAAGCACCTTCAGCCCCCCTCTCTCCTTTTAAGTTTTCTAATTGCTTCTTCTGTATAATCCACAAAGAGAGGGTCCTTAAGAAGCAAGTTATTCACTCTCAGTTTCCTTGTGGGGTAGTGAGAGGGATCAATGTCAGCCCCATCATTTATGTTCCAACCCCACTTCAGAGGCAAGTGATTAGAGAGAGTATAACTACAATCAACAGAAACTCTCAGAGTGTGAGGCACCCCACGAAGCCTGATGACTAAAAAAACTTTGTCAATTATGGAGGAGAAGGATAGATACTGAAGGCTAAAATAGGTATAGCCCATATTGTCTCTCTAGTCCCTTAAATGCCAACTGTCCTTAAGACCCAACCCCCTTCTAAGCTCCTCCCATTTTCCTTTCTCCTTCCCTAAGAGGATAGTACTGCCACCACATCTATCCACAACCTTTTCCACCATGCTAAAATCACCTAGAACAATGCAAGGAACTTGAATATTTAGGTTGGCAGTCTAATTCCACATATTACTCCTAATTTGATGATTGTGAGCCCCATATATATTAATAATCCATATTCTTTCTCCGTTTACCAAAACCTCAACTACCAAAATCATGCCCTTAGGGTGCTTGGTTGGAAATGACACTAGGATTAAGATATCTCCTCACTAGGGTCATTACCCCATTGTAGCCCAAATTAACCCCTCCATAAGACATCGCCGATTTACTAAACCTATCTTTTCTAGGGATTTTCCCAAAAGATTATTCTCTTGGATAGCAAAAACCGAGAAGCCCCAAGATTTCACTAACCCCCAAAATGAGGCATTCTTCTTTTTATCTTTGATACCCTGAACATTCCACATATACCCAGTAAACTTTGAATAGTTCTTCATGAAAGGATAGTCTCCGAGACCATCTCAACCTCCTCCTCATTCCTTGTATTATTCTGTTCATTTTGGATTCCTTTCCAAGCTTTTCCTACCATGAAATCAAATCTTTCTTCAGAGACGAGGGGCGGCTATCATTATCATTGAGTGGACTAAACGGATTAGAGTAATAGACGGGACTCAGATTCCCAAGAGAGTCCGACCTTCTACCCTCTGACCCCTAGTTAGGTTGAGTTTTCCTAGCTTCTACCTTAGCCCACGCCTAACGCTGGACTTCCCTTTAAACTTAACCCATTCCCCTTCCAAGGTGCCTTTCTCGAGACTCATTCACCACTTCTTTTCCTTTCTCCTCGTTCTTCTAGCTTTCAACAAAGGTTTTAGCTTTATCCACTCCACTCAGATTATCCTCTTTTGTCAGGGTAATCTTTTGTAATATGGCCGAATCCTCCACACCTGAAGCATGCACCTGGGAATGCACTAAATTGAAGACCTAATTCCAAGGTACCCAATTAACCCAGATCCACATCTATTGACTTTGGGCTTTCAATGGAAGTATTCTAGGTGATACAAACATTGTTACCTTGCCTCCCCCCCATCTCATCATTAGGGACACACAACACTGGTCCAAGAGAGTGAGCAATATCCCGTCGATCGAGCAGGCCTAAGCCAGGGGGGAAGACCGAACACCTCACCCACACTGATGAACATGCACTTTGCATGCTCTTGTTAACATCAAAAGAAGGCGGGTTGAATGGAAAAACATGCACAAGACGTTGTCCAAAAAATAGAGGCCCTTTAGCAAACAGCTCAGAGACAACTTGACCCTTGATAAAGAGGACATTAAAGAAACCTTTTCCCAAATAGATGTTAAAAAGCATGGATCTAAGGAGGCCCAATGCAAGTGATCAAAGACACGATTAAGGAGAATAATAAGGTGATTAAAAAAGTAAACAAGATGTTAACAAAATGGTATGCTCACAAAATGTCACATAATCTCATTGCAATAATCAAGTTCCATACACCCATATTTATAGTGTTGGTAGGGACTCCAATCCATGCTTTTTGTGCACCCTAGTGCCAACCATGTGTTCATTAATGCTCACATTACATGTGCAACCTTGTGATTTCCATGTGTCACCTTTTGACCATTGACTTCACCTTTTACAAGTGACCATACAAATCAACCTTTGATATTAGACCCTTAGTCTATTCCTTTTTCTAATGTGCATGCTTCTTCTCTTGTTCATGTGACTCACTCCCTACCTCTTCCTTGTTCTCTTTGGCACCACATATCTCAACACCCCCCCTTGGTGCCAAATCTTTGGGCTACTCAAGGTGGTTGGATGTGAGGTTTACAAATTTCATTTCCCCCCCTTAATTGTAACTTGGCTGGGTGACTCTCAGAGGCTCTTGTTTAGCTTGGACACTCTCTAGCTCAGAGGTTACTTTGAAGTGGTTTGTTTTTCACTCCCCCTGGGTGCATCTTTGGCTACTCTCAGGTGGTCGAGTGTTACAACATTTTAAATGATTTTTGGTCTAGTCATTTGGTTACTGTTGATGATGATGCTTACTGTTCTGTGCTTCTTGGAGAGATGTTTCTTTTTGTTGACTGCAGGTTTGGAGATTTGCTTAAGCTACTTGTTGCCCCTCTCATGTACTGTAGTAGTGGCAGTGAGCCCTATTGGGACTATGGCAGGTTGGGATATGATCAACAAACCCTCACGTTCTCGCAAGCTAGTGATGCTACCTATCGCCAATTCTACTGTTGCTCACGAACGGTCAACCTTCTGCAGCCACCACAGAGTAGCTGTTGGCGGGGCCTAGACCCTAGCTCCAACTGCTCTAGCAGTTGCTCGAACTATAACGCTTGTAGGTACCTTCTTGGTGTTTACCTCATGATGGTGGCCCCCATTCTCTTTGCTATTGCAAAAAAAATTGACATGACTTGCCACCTCGCTACTTTGTGATTAGTCGACTTTCTTCTCAGATGGTGTGCCTCTTTGCTGTGATACTAAACATACTTTGGTGATGATGGAGAGCTTCACACACACAACATTTGTGTTGTGGAACATTAAGATTACTCAGAACTACAATACTAGCATCTACTTAATCACCAATTTGTCACTAATAAAAAAACCAATTACTTGCTAATGAGTTAGTCCAACGAGGCTCTGATACCATGTTAAAAAGCATGGATCTAAGGAGGCTCAAAGCAAGTGATCAAAGACATGATTAAGGAGAATAATAAGTTGATTAAAAAAGTAAACAAGATGTTAACAAAATGGTATGCTCAAATGTCACATAATCTCATTACAATAATCAAGTTCCATACACCCATATTTATAGTCTTGGGAAGGACTCCAATCCATGCTTTTTGTGCTCCCTAGTGCCAACTATGTGCTCATTAATGCTCACATTAGATGTGCAACCTTGTGCTTTCCATGTGTCACCTTTTGACCATTGACTTCACCTTTTGACCATTGACTTCACCTTTTACAAGTGACCATACAAATCAATCTTTGATATTAGACCCTTAGTCTATTCCTTTTTCTAATGTGCATGCTTCTTCTCTTGTTCATGTGACTCACTCCCTACCTCTTCCTTGTGCTCTTTGGCACCACATATCTCAACAATAGAAAACCTTAGATACTACGCTATAATGCAGAGAATACTCTCGTGAATCCATCTTCCTAGTTCCACCCTCGACGGAGGTTTACCCAGATAAAAAATGAAGACGCTGCACGTTGAGAACAGCGCGATCTGGCTTCTGACAAAATCTTGGTTGAGCTTCAAACATACGTTGGGTTTTGCATGCGAGCATAATCTCTTAGAGCGCTCCGCCTCCATTTCTTCTCTTCGACGCTTCATCACCTCCTCGGCCTCCGGTTCCTAGTCCCCCCCTCCATTCGATCCCTCTTCATCCCCCTAGCTGCACGAACTAGTTGGATTGGCCATCCCCTTGAGAACAGCTCGATTTGGCTTCTGACAAAATCTTGGTTGAGCTTCAAACATACTTTGGGTTTTGCATGCGAGCATAATCTCTTAGAGCGCTCCGCCTCCATTTCTTCTCTTCGACGCTTCGTCTCCTCCTCAGCCTTCGGTTCCTAGTCCCCCCCTCCATTCAATCCCTCTTCATCCCCCTGGCTGCACGAACTAGTTGGATTGGCCATGTAGGGCCCGAGTCGTCGACCACCCACCTGTCGACGTCGTACGGGTTGCATGCGCTTATGCGTGTGAGATAAAGACTCCACTAACCCACTCTTCCTAATCACTCACACGCTCGCTCCACCTCTCCTTCTTATCTTGGCTTTCTGTAGGTATCTTTGCTCAAATATTGTGTTACCATTTAGGTTCAATTCTTAGCGATGTAGCCCTGTTGCATCTTCAATTGTGGCTCGATCCGTGAGGGTGAGGGAATAGGGGAAGGGAAGGCTAGTAGAGCAGTTGGAGGTCAAGGCGCAGGCGGTGAAGGCGAGGGGGGGAGAGAGAGCGAAGGAGCAGGAGAGCCAGACACCTTATGTAATTTAAAAGGCCTTTTAAATTAAAATGCTAACCATGAGCCTGAAATAGACAAGGCTAACCACATACCGTGTATACGATGAACAGCGGTTCGGACAAGTATGAAACGAAGGGCGCGAGCCCTAGACTAGTATGAAACGAAGGGCGCGAGCCCTAGACTAGAGAAAGCTTCACGATGTCGAAGAAACCTGTAAATTTCAGCAGCAGGAAGGACGAACAGCACTGGGCACTGAGTGGAGAGTGGGCTAGATCTCTCTCTTCTCCCTTGATTAAGTGCTTCTGTATGGGCCTAGAAACCCCATTTCTGACCTTCAAAACACCACACACACACACACACACACACAAGAGCTCGAATCCTGTGAAGCCCGCTCTTGTCTTTGTAATGATGAATCGATTTTCAAGTACCATCAAAGTCTGAGATTCTTTCTCTTCTGAGAAGGAGAGAAGAGGTGTGGAAGATCGTATGTCTGAGCGAAGACTCGGTAATTTGTTTTTTCCCTTCATTTTTGAGGAGGGCTTCTTGTAGCAGCAGTCCTTGGTTGATGTATTCTCGGGAGATGATGAAGCCATAAAATAACCTTGGTCTGTGGTTCTGACTACTAACCCTGAGGACATTTCTTTTGGTTTACTGATCCCTTCGATTTCGGCTTTACATCTCAAACAATCCTGGAAGCTTGCCTTGGCTTAGCTTGTTTTACAGTAAAGAATTGTGCATGTAAGGATGCCCTAGGTTTAGTGGTACCCTTAGGCTTCAAGTCTTATGTGGTCTGTGGATCCCAGCTGGTTATGAGTACATGTATTGGTGCATATGTATGCTTTTGTTTGTAACCCTTGTGAGTTACTACAAAACATGGAAGGTTTCTATCTGTTTATATATGGACCAGTATGTAGAAGGGGATTGCAATGGAGGCACTTGAATGAGTTACAGGCTTGTTGGAAAGAATGGAAGGGATGAATGTATGCTGTGAAAATGGTGTTTGTATGCAGATCTCTGCCGTTGACGCGTGTTTGTCCTCCGTAACAATAGGTATAGTAATACTCCACCACATTTGTATAGTTCAATATGCCAGTTTTGACTGGTGCCTTTTTAGCATGTGACTCCAAAGATCCTTAAAATCCACTGCTCACAATTAGGAATGTGCAATAAGTTCCAGATACAAGCCCCATGAAATTTGATGCCCCCGTAATATGCAAGCCTCCATCATGGCCTCTATAGTACACCATTGCGGAGGCTGTTTTTTCTAAAATGTCCTCTTTCTTAGGCCATGTTTTGACTGTGGGCTTGGTTCCAATTGGATTCTTTATGAATGTATCGAAGGTGCGGTCAATTTGTTTGTCCTTGTGATATTACCCTCTGGTTTGAGGACCAAATTTAGGTAATTTGATTTTGCCTCCTTAAGTATCATGCACTTGCTAGAAGGAATTTGCAATGGAGGTAGTTGATGAAGTGACATGAATGTAGAAAGAACTTGCGATGGAGGAAGTTGATGACGTGACATGAATGTAGCCTTCTTGTAAGGATTGGAAGGATGGATTCCATGTTGTGAAAATGGTTTTGAAGATCTGTTATTTGCAACTATAATCCATTGTCACATGTTTGTTTGGATGGTTCCTTGGATTTATAACTATAGGGATGATAGCTATCCACATTTATGTAATGCAATTTGCCATTCTTGATTGGTGCCTATTTAGAACTTGCCTCCAAGGCTCTCTAAACACATCGCACAGTTGGGAACTTCCAATGGGCTTTTGAGTTCTAGATACTTGTATCCAAGAATGATATGTTACTTGTTACTTTCACATGTATCTAGTTAGAATATCGTGTATCAATCTAGTATATTTATAAACTCAGGTAAGGACATGCACATGCATGTCATTAAAATCCCTTGGATTTCTATCTATATATTTTGTGGTCCTACACAAGAATAATAGTTCTCAAAAAATTCTTGAATTTCTAAAAAGCTTCTAGAATAGTATAGGCTTTTATGAAGTCTTCAATTTGTCTCATTCTTGAAAAGAAGAATTCACCTCTTTCACTAATAAATGAATTTTTCTTCAAAAAAGATATATTTATCTAGCAAAAAGTAGTATTCATAAGATGTTTGGTTTCATAAAGACTATTTATAGATTACTCTACTCAAATGATATTATGTCTATCAACTCCCAACCTTCCCCCCTCCTCTCCCCTTCGCTGTGGTAACATGGAGAAGAAGAAGACCTTTCTCTATCTCATGCAAAAACGTTATGTGATGGAATCAAATGCGAGAGAACTAATTGATGAAAAAACATTACACAAATATAGCTTGCAAGGCTCATGCACAAACTTTCTTAGAAGGCTCTTATAATTGTGGTTTAGTGCTTCATGCAAGTGTGCATGCGCGTGCTCTTAGAATAGCCATGCAAGGTTGCCTTTATGTGTAAGGTGTAAGGCTAACAAGCCCCTAAAAGGAATAACATGCCAATGCTTGGTTCATGTATATTGTGTAGCTTCTCTTGGCTAGAGGTCATCAACTTGTCAAACAAGATTGCTTACACGCATTTAGCCTATGCTCACTAGTTTTGTAATTGGGAGTCTTAGCTCTTGGAATCCAAGACTAGTGTCTATCCCAACATACATATACACCATAATAAAAAATAATGCATGAAATCTGGGTGATCTTACCAATGTGCAAATCGATCGATAGTAAAAATAACACCATATATTGAACATTTTATTCATCTTGCATAGATTGAATAGAAGAGAAGGAAAAAGCCTTAACAAAAGTCTATAACTTTCTATATCTTGGTCTACTCTTGCATCATGCCAATTCTTGACAGAAGACAAATCATTTGAACATAAGTATATTAGAGGGATACAAGTGTCAAAGGAACTAATGTACGTACTAGTAAGATCTAATCACAAAGTACTTATTCATGGCTCCTATTTGGCATAATCAATAGTTTAGTGCATCAAAGTGCATAGCCTAGATATGAGAATATGATAAATTTATGGAGGAGGCTGATTATAATTTAGTTAGAGGGGATGCCAACACTGGTCTAGTAGCAGCATATGAAATTATTTACTCCATTAGGAAAAATTCAGGCTTCGAATGGGTCCTTTCAGGGCTTTCTCTCTCCTTTTGGAATCTTGAAAAAGTACAAAAATAATATTATTATATTGGGTTTCTCTCTCTTCTTTTCAAATCCAAATTTTCCTTTAATATTTTCTAAAGAGATTCAATGCGTATTTTATTCTAATGTTCTTAAATTCTATGTAACTTCAACCACTTTGTGAGTGAAAATTCATAAATGTGAAAAGCTAGTATTGAGGACATTTCTGACATACATAACTATGCAACTATATTTCTGACATAAGTACAACATGAAATTAGAAGATGTTGATTGGCAATAGGGGCATTTTTTAAAAGAACTTGAATATATCTTTGGAAGCAAACTTAGTATTATGAAAAGTTCTTTTTTTCAACGTAATTAAACACGCTTAAGTTTTATTCTAGTGCATTTTCATGAAGTTATGGTGGTTGTCATTGGGCAAGTTTTTTAATTCAATAGCCACTCTTCTCTATTTGAAATCTTCAACCTTCTCTCAAGGAAGTCTCTAAGCTTTCACATGAATCTACTCTTTCCTCACATACTATGCATGGACAACAATGAAGAGAGATTTGGCTTTCTGGTGCCTTCACAAGTGGAATTAAAAAGTCATATTTACCTTTATTAATTTTCTATACTTGATTATTTTGCTACCAAGAAGTGTTATTGTATCAAAGGGCATCAAAAGTGTCGCTACAGTTCTCAATGGAGGTATGGCATTTATTTTTATGTTATTTAAAATGCAAGTGTCTGAAATTAATGATAATGTTTTATTGCACGGTATATTTTTACAAAGGAGTTGGTTACAATTTCAATATTGTATTGTAGTCTGTAAAACATCAAAGATAATTTTAAGAAGCGATGTATACATGTGGACCTAGACGATGAGTATGCTCCTCTCTATAAGAGAACAGAGGCTTCTAAGGTTAACCCTCATGTAATGCAACAAGCCAGGGAAATAGGGAGAAAGCATGTTGATATATGGGTGGAAGGATCAATTTACCCACATGATCCCTTGATCCAACAACCACCTAAATTTTCAGGCCTAACTTCTTTGATCAAATATGTTTGTGTGAGGGCAATGCTGGCTTGCTTGGTTACACAACAAGGCTTGCTAGTTAGGTGCAAAGCATTTGGATATCGTCAAAGGATGCTAATGTTAAAGGAAGCTCAGATCCAGTAGTTAAATGCTTGACTGTCTAACAAGGAGAATGAATACAATGAGTTGGTAAAAGTTGTTCATGCTCGAACCATGAATTGGATTAAAAAGCAAAGGATCTAGAGGCTAAGAATAATAAATCAGAAGGAGTGTTAGAGAAGACAGTCAAACATGGGCCCACCTCTAAAAATTTAGATGTAGGTGAACGAGTAAGAGAACAAAGACCACTTACTGCATTGTCAAAAAATAGTGGAAACTACAAACGCCGTATACATGCTAAGACTGATAAGATGAAGAACCTTAAAAAAGACAGTGGAGCACTCTCAAAAGTCTTCTTAAGTAACATGGTTAAGTCTACACTGTCTCATTCAAAGTTTAGAACAATTAGTGATCTCGTATATGCAAGATTGTAATATGTGAAGAATGCATTTACTGCAACTGAAGCTCAAGATATTTGTGACAAAATTGGTTTAAGTAGAGAATCCTATGCAATGATCTACAGACAAATGGATGTTGGTTTTAAGTCCGTGCTCCAAAACAAAAGGATAATTCCGTTTGCCATGCCCTTATAGTGTCAGAAAAACAAGGCAACAATTGAATAACAATGTCCTTGAACTCATTGGTGAGTCGAAACACTTACATGTATTCAAGCATTGTGCTAAAGAAGTGACCTTCAATCTAAATCCGAACAATAATTTTGTCTTGGATGTGTGCAAATTGCAAGCTGCAATGGTGGAGTTCTATGATATGTTTATTCAAGAATGTGGTGGCACACTAAAATTTGTACTAAAACTTGGATGTGACCTTCGATCTAAATCCGAACAATAATTTTGTCTTGGATGTGTGCAAATTGCAAGCTGCAATGGTGGAGTTCTATGATATGTTTATTCAAGAATGTGGTGGCACACTAAAATTTTGTACTAAAACTTGATGAGAGTGAAATTGTAAAGAATCTAAAGATAGAAAGAGTAAGTTTGACATTGATGATAGGGCATTGGATCCTTCCATAAAGCCAAGTGATCCTCAGTACTTCAGTGTTCAATCTGAAAACGAAATCTAGTGGCTCGCAACATTTGAGGTTCCAAAAGAGGACCATGAGATCCTAAAGATGTTTTTCAATCTAACAGAGATTCCTAATGTGGTTCAACGTCAAAAAATAGGTGAAATTCTACATGTTGATGGTTTCAAAGAAGGCATCTTGCAGGTGTTCTAAAGACACTAAAGTGCATGTTTGGTGTCTCAAATGGTGCAAATGCAGAGTTCACTTGCTTGTATTGCATGTGTTCAAGGAAAAAGGGTAAGAATGGAAAAAAGTCATGGAATATGAATATTGGGAAGGATGGTGCACCGACTCGTGATCAATTTCATATGGGATAGAAGAACAATGGTTAGGGTGGATCCAAAGTGGGACCCTATACTTGACACTCCTTTAACACGAGTCCATCCTTGTACACTACATGCTATCTGTAGAATTGTCAAAAATTTAGTTTAGGAATATATATGTTTTGTATATAAGATGCAACCAACATCAGAGGCCCAAGCAGTGTGTAAGATAGTGGAGGAGGTTCTTTCATGCGTGGGTCTACACAAAGAGAAAGTGGAAATCAAGAAAGATAAGAAGAGGTCAGGTGCAAGTGTTTAATTGTTAAATGTAGTACAACGCGATATGGGAAATTCCGTGTGTTTGGAGTCCTCTTATCGTGTTGTAGTGAGTTAAAAAATTATCTTTAGTGGTTCTTTAAGCTTATTTTGCGTGTTGGAGGTCATTTGATTAATAATGTAGTACAATGCAATATGGGGTATTTAGTGTGTTTGAAGCCCTCTTATTGCGTTGTAGTGAGTTTTGTTCAAGAATTATCGTTAGTGGTCCTTTAAGCCTATTTTGAGTGTTGGAGCTCCGTTGATTATGAATGTAGTACAACGCGATATGGGGTATTCAGTGTGTTGGAAGTCCCCTTATCGCATTGTAGTGAGTTTTGTTCAAAATGTGTCCTTTGAGCTGATTTTATGTGTTGGAGTTTTCTTTAACACGAATTCAATACAACACAATATGGGGGGCCCAATGTGTTGGAACTCTTCCCATGGCGTTGTAGTGAATTTAATCTATATTTTTTTTTTGTTTTATGTTTGAGCCTTTTTGGCGTGTTGTAGTTTCTTCAATTGCAAATGTAGTACAACGCAATGTTTGGATTCGAGTATGTTCATTTTTTTGCATATCGCATTGTAGTGATATTTATCCTCCTTAGTCCTTAGTCATTTGAGCCATCCGTCTAAATCTTTTATAGATGGCATGGACAAAGAAGATAGCGAGGGCCTCCTCATCTAAGGATCCTAAAATAGGGCAGAAAGCTTAGAAAGATGGACCAGGGAAGAATATTTCCAGCCTTCACTCAATGAAGACTCGAAGGTACGACCAGCATAACTCCGTCTTATGTGAGCTGCAACAAAAGGTATAGAGGCACATGCAGTGCGCTATTTTGAAACTCCCATTCTAGCACCTTGTCAGATCTATTTGTTGTGAAAGGAACCTCTATGATGTGCGTTGACAGGCCTCGCTTGCATGACGCTGTCGATCGAGGATTGGCTCATTGAGCATTTCCAAGATAGCTATGTTCTAGCTGCCCATGCACACATAATAATAGTAATGTCAAAGGACATGTACTTGCTGACAAGACCCTAGAGCCAGTGAGCCTCACTGACACAAGGATGAAAGATATCCTGAAGAAACCTCCCCCACCCCAAGGCAAGGACGTCGTATTATCATTGAAGAGACTAAGGGAAATCATTCGTGTGACACATGGCACAACGTAAAAAAGGCTAATGACGACGAAGCTAGAAATAGGAAGGCTGATACTACGGAGAGAATTGAACAGGAAAGGAGAGAAGCCAAATTTAAAGAATTGCATAATTCTAATGTCTAGGCTTTGAGTTATTTTCTCCCCTCCGTTTTGTGAGGCACATGCAAACCTCTCACAAAAAGACTTGGAACTTCCTAGGGATCTGGCAGTCCCAGATCAAATTCTATCTCTTTTCCAGTTGGAGGAGCTCCACTTAACATTAAGGATTTTATTGCAATACAACACATTGGCATCCCCATTTCTTGTTAATGCATATATGTCCCTCGTTTTTCCATCCTTAAGTTTGACACCATTGAGCCAAGTCCAATCCTTGATCTAGACTAAGGTGTCAGTAGGCTGTGGAGCATAATTCCCTATGAAGCACCTCGAAGACCTAAAAAATCATCTCTTTCCCTCCTAAATAGCTGAAATTCCACAGATAACAGGCTCACATCTTTCCACCCTGCCAGATCCCTATCCCAGCAGTCAACCAGATACTTCCCTTTCGAGGTGAAAGAGATTGAGGTTTTATGCAGAATGCACAAGGAGGTCAATGACGTAGTTATGCAAGCTGTTTTAAGGTTTGTTATGTTCCATGCCCTAAACTTTAATTTAAAGTGTTACTCTTTCTCAAAGTAATACGATGTTAATTATTTGTGCAGTTTGGTTTTATCAAATCTACCACGAGAAGCTCAACGCAAGGTATATAATTTGGATTCTCTTATATCCTCACTTCTGGTTTCAGAGGATGTTTCTTATGTGGATATCTATCCATGGTTTAGGCATGTAGATTTGGACCATGCCCAAATCTTTGTAATGGCCTACCATGAAGCGTAAGTGTCATGTGACCTAAATTGTACTTTTGGTATTCTGACATAGATACTAGGTATAAGAGTTGCTGAGAGCTCCTTCTTCTCCACCCAGCCATAGCCAAAAAAGAACCTTCCAAGATTGGACCCCAAATCTTGTAATCACATATTGCTCTTCACATGTGCCCGGCCACTCTTGGGTCCGGACTTGATCTTTTTGGCTCCCCTAAATCCTGCTCGTGCCTTGCTTAGATGATCGAGCTCTCTAGGCTCCCAATAAATTCACTGTCATGACATTACTCCCTCCTTAAGAAGACTTTTCATCCTCAAAAATGAAATTTGAAAACCTCTTTCTGAGTGTGCTTACCTTTTACCAGCAGCCAGGTAGGACCTTCTTCTGGTCTATCCTTCCACTTAACTAAACATTTATGTCGTGTAGAGTGTTGAGTTCTTTTCTCTCAAAAATCTAAGACATTTTTTTGGTTCATGTGGTAAGGATGGGGGTTCAATAAGTTCTACTAAGATCTCTTGAGATTGATGAGATTATTGTCATTACCCAAGTTCTTTTTCAGTCTACTAACATGAAAAACTGATGAACTTTAGAGATTTCTGGTAAAGCTAACTTATAAGAAACACTACCTACTTTTTTAAGTATTGTAAATGGACCACAATACCTTGGAGATAGATTTGGACTTCTCCCTGTTTTCAAAGCTTCGGAGTATGCGAGAACCTTTAAAAACACTTTATCACCTTACGATCTTTGTCGGCGTAATGTTTAGCATGGTCCTATGCTCTCTTAAAATTGTCTTTTGTGATTTTTGTCATCTCTTGGAGATCTTGAAGAAAATCTTTAACCTTTTTGGATCTTTTCTTTCGACCACTAGAGCTCGGGGTTGAAAACCATACATCAACATAAATAGACTAAATCTCGTGGTTGAATGTTTGGCACTATTATAAACAAACTCAAATATGGGTAAATATTCTTTCCAATTGGTTTTCTTTTTACTTACATATGCTTGTAGCATGTCTTCCAAGACTTGGTTGACTCTTTTGGTTTGACCATCACTTTGAAGACATGCTTGTAGCATGTCTTCCAAGACTTGGTTGACTCTTTTGGTTTGACCATCACTTTGAGGATGATCATATGTACTCATACTTAGCATGGTGTCCAATCTCTTGAACACAACACACCAAAAATGACTATTAAACTTTGTATCTCTATCACTAACTATATCCGCCAGGTAAGCCATATAGCCGATAGATATTTTCAATGAATAGCCTTGCTAACTCAGGCGTAGTCATTGTCATTTTTCTCAGAATAAACCAACACATTTTAGTCAACCTATCTACAACTACCCAAACCGAATCATGGCCTCTGTTCGTTTAGGTAATCCAACTATAAAGTCCATTGATATACTCTCCCACTTGCCATTTAGGATCTCTAGTGAACTTAGTAAACCACCTACTTTTAGGCATTCTACTTTGTTGACTTGGCACTTTTGACAATTTAAGACATAATCTTGGATGTCCTTACTTAAGCCATACCAATTAAATTGTCTCTTAACTAGTGTGTATGTCTTCCGTATTCCAGGATGACCAGCACTCAAACTATCATGACATTCATATAAAATTTGGGGCCTAATGTCTGAGTCTCTGAAGGTATACATACTCCACCTTTGTAAAGTAGGTAACCCTTATTGATGGAAAAATTCTTCCAACGATTTCTTTCATCACACTCATAAGTGATGTAAGGTTCCCCCCTTCTAAAATAGGGGAAACACTTAAGATAGTCTACTAAGTCTTAGCTTGGAGAAAATTTATGTTACATTGTTGGCCCTCTAGGGATGTTACATTATTGGCCCTCTATGGTCTATTGGGGACGCTCATCCGACCATTGTGCCGCCATGCTTACAATTAGTATCGTGAGTGATATCATAATAAATGCTACATTGTAAGATGCGATTGGCATATTCTTTAGGTCCTTGCTATGTATGCTATGATTGGGTGATGCCATGTGTACGCATGCTAGTGTTGTTGATATTGGTGTTTGATTGCCTCACCTAACATGTTGACTTGTTGAGTATAGGTGATGGGGTACGAGGATGCCTAATGAGGTGTCGTACTTGTGCAAGGGTCACCGAATGAGGTGTCGCACCAGGCATGAGTGTTCAAGGGTTATCGAATGAGGTGTTGCACACGCGAGGGTCACCGAACGAGGTGTCGTACGGGTTTTGTCATGTGCATGGGAGTTTACATCGCCTCGACATTTATGAGTTATACTTCATTATTTTTGGTTGGCCCTGTGCAATTATTTGTACTCGAATATTTATGTACACCGATGTGCACGGGTGTATTGCATGTGAACTAGAGCTTCACTATTATTTTTGGTACACACTAGATGTGTGTGAACATCCTCTAGAAGGATTGGTCATTTTTGTAAACAGTAAAGAGCCCTATTTTTGGCTAAAACTTCACATTGGATCGAGGGCTATTTTGGTAATACATGATTAAAATACTCATCAGGGGGAGATTTAACCCAACCCTCTGTTGATGATGGTGATGTCGTCTAAGTTCTGTTTTCAAGTCTATGGTTTTATCTCATGTTTATTTTCATATCCATGCTTAATATGTTTGAATCTTTTATTTGTATGGAGTTGATTACTAATTCTTGATTTATGTGAGCACTTGTGGTACTTTGATTCTCTTGTGTTGTGTGGCAAAGATCCTAACAGTGGTATCAGAGCCAACCACACTCAAAGAGAAGGCAAAAATCTCAAGACTTGATGGAGAAATTGGGCAAAAGCATTACATGAAGAGCAAAGGCTTTGTATAAGGTGGAAAGAAGAAAATCAAAGGGTTAAAGCTTGTATGGTTTGGCAAGGAAATTATGACATGCATAAACCACTCACAGGAAGCCTAAAAACCACGCCTATGTAAAGAAAAGTGGTTTTCTGAAGTAGACCATCTCACCCTGATCCGCGACCGTACGGATCTGATCAGCATCAAGCAAAACTCAAGCACCTTTTCTCTGATTCTGAAGGGCCTGAGTATTAGAGATGTCTATAATGGATGGTCGGTTGCTCTCCTTCTCTCCCACGCTAGCTGCGTCGATTTACGTGAGGGAATTGGGTCTAAAAAGCTTAATCAAGCATATTTTAAGGCTTAAGTATATAAGATTTGTTGAAATTAAAATTTTCTTGCCAAGGCTCTCCGTAACGCCTTGAGGGGAAAATGTTTAATTGTCAAAGCTCCTATCAAAAATTCATTTTACAATTTTGAACAAATCAAAGGCTTCAACAAATTCTCCGCGGCTAAGAAAGTGTGTGTGGTTTCCGATATTTCTTGATGGTATTATCCGGGAGAATACGAGTATCATCTCGGTGTGCTTGAATCTCGAATTGACTCGACTCTTTGCAAATTTCGGGTTGAAGGATAAGTATTATCATCATTTATCATCTTTTGCTGAATTATTTCTATCATTAATTAATCACTCTCTCTATCTCTCCACTTCATTACTTCTGTTAAAATGAATCCGCAACCCCCAATTGTGGAGGTGCAGTTGCTAGCTCTTCAAGCTCAAATTTTAGAGGAGAGGGAAAAAAGGGAGAAGTTGGAGAGGAAGTTGAGAAAGAGGATTCTAGGGGGGCGGAGTCTGATTCGGGTGATGAGATCCGGCATACGATGGAAGCTACCCTTAGAGCCCAGGAGTCTAGAAAGGAAAAGAAGATTAGTCGAAAGGCCTTTTCCTTCCAAAATTATGACGGGAAGAAGGACGCCAAGCTAGTTCTCTCTTGGCTTAGTCAGTTAGATGACTACTTTTTTGAGGAAGACTTCTCTGAAAAAGATAAAGTCAAATGTGCTACTAATCATCTTATTGAAGGAGCTGTGTTGTGGTGGAATGCTACCAAGACATGCTATCATAAGCCTCGTACTTGGAAATAACTCTAGAAGCCAATTAAGAAATTTTTTTCCACCATAATACAAGGCTAGGAGAAGACAACAGTGGGATGGCTTGCGTCAGTTGGAGAAAGAAACCATTCAAATGTATGTAGGCAAGTTTTGGCAGGTTCTCCTATAACTTAAAGCCATTGAGAAAGTGCATGAGAAGGACCAGCACAGGAAGTTTATAACGAGTCTGAAACCTCACATTAGGGTCAAAGTGAACATGTTCCATCCGTATTCTCTCAGTTCAACAATCTCTTTAGCCATTAATTATGAGAAGAAGAATAATATTCCGAAGGAGAATCATGTTACCAAAGAGTCTCGTCCCTTTAATCTCAAAAGCATGTATCTTTATCTAAACCTTTTGACAGGACTCATGGATGGCGCTGCAACTTTGGTTGGTTCAAAAACAAAGAAAGCAACGAATTGAAAAACAAGAAGATCGACAATCTTCCGAAGACAAACAAAGAGGAGCCCAAGCGTCGAATCCGGTGTTTCAAATGCAACAAGGAAGGCCATGTGGCATTTGAGTACTTGTAGAAGAAGAAGAATACACCAAAAGCTAGTGTCAACATGATCGAGGAGGAGGACAACGACGACTATCTACCCGAGCAAGATTGTAAGATTCCTCCTCAGCAGCCTGAATAATGAATAAGCCTTTACTTCAATCCCTTGTAATCATTCCCTATTTCTAAATACAAGAAAATATTATTTTTCCTTGTTTTTACCTAGAGAGGTGAAAAATTCTAGAGAGTGGTAGTTCAATATTGAGATATTTTTGGATAAAAAAATTCTTCTAATATCAAAAATATGTTTTCCTGAAACAAAAAATCAAAATAAAATTTCCAAGGTGCATTAGGAATCAATTAAAAATGATTTAAAAGACCTTAGCCTAAGGGTCAAGATTTTCTAAAATTTTTGGATTATGGTCCAATTAAGGTTCCTATGGGCCAATAAGATTAATCCACGTGTTGGGATGAGATAAATCCAATGAATAAAATAAACTACCCAAAAATTAATAAATGCCCATGTAAGATGAAGAGTTGACTGAGATATTACTAAAAAAATGAGATATTTTGGAGTAATCATACAATTTTGACACCTTAGTAAGGAGGGGGGGAGACTTCAAGGATTGAACAAAACCGTGAGGTTGAGATACATCAACCTCCTCATGCAAATCTCCATTCAAGAAGGCAGTTTTGATATCCAACTGAAATACATTCTAACATGTATGTGTTGTTAATGCCATGATACTCCGCATGGTAGTCATACAACATGTGGGTGTAAAGGTTTTACCATAATCAATGCCTTTCTCTTGAGCATAACCCTTTGCAAACAAGCCTCGTTTTGTAGCACTCGATAATACCATCAGCTCTAAATTTGAGCTTGTAAATCTATTTTGTACCAATGGTCTTCTTACCATGAGACAAGTCTGTCGACTCCCAAGTATCACTTTTGAGTATCGAATCATACTCAAATTGCATAGCACACATCCAATTTTTAGATTCCTTTACTTCATCATAGGAGATAGGTTCCTCTTTATCATATAAATTGGCAATAAGATGCATGATGAGAACCTACACGTGTTTTACGAGGCAAAGGAGTGAACAATTTGTTGCCATGTAATGTTTACACCAGCCATTTTGGCATATGTTTTGACTGCTCAATTTCTCTTCTTTCCTCACATCAACTACATTATCCACATTTTCTTCATCACAATAGACTGATGTGTGGGTTGATTTTTGGCATTCTTTTGAGCACCCAAATGCTTTACATCAATTTGTCCTACATTAAACAATGGAAGAAGTGTGTCAAAAGGGCTTGTGAACATACATTCTATTGTTTTTACACAGAAGCAAGGGCTGAATTGCATCTTCCACAAAGACAACATCTCTACTCTCAAGAATCCACTTTGTAGTATGATGATAGAGATGATAACCTTCGCTCTTAGCACAATATCCCACAAAAATACATTTGACAACCTCGTCATCAAGCTTGTTGCGATGTTGCTTTGGCTCAAGTGCCTAAGCAAGGCAACCAAAAATGTGTTAATGAGTCATACAGGGCTTTCTACCATTCCAAGCTTAAAAAGGCAAATTTGACTACAATGTCTTTGTAGGAGACTTGTTCAAAACATATTTCACACACATGATTGCTTATAGCCAAAAACCATGAGGTAACTCCTAAATTTTACTATACAGCTTGCCATCTCCATAAGAGACCTATTTTTATGTTCAACTACATCATTTTATTGAGGTGCATAGTGCACTATACATTGGTTTTTTATCCCACGTTTGACCTGTATACATGAAACTCCTTAGATATATACTCCCCCCCTCAATTAGTCCCTCAATCAGTACGTAGGGTGCCAATCTTACATGCAAATACATTTTTTGTCATAGTAATAAAGTGCTTAAAGTGCATAAAAACTTTAGATTTCTTCTACAATCAATACATTGAATACACCTGAGAGTGTAATTGTTCCATCATTTATAATAATGAGAACAACTTTACTAACTCCTTTTACATGATATGAGGAGTTTGCTTTTGTGAGAGTGTTTCCCTCTTGAGAAAATTCAAGTGATGAGAACAAGCTGCGATGAGAAGTAATGTGCTTGCTAGCACTACTATTAAAATAGTAGATATGTACATATGTAACTGTGATGCAAACACCCTTATGCAAAAGGGTCAAAACTGCACTGCACAATGAAGGCCTAATCATCATGGGCATAATTTACAAATTTTCCTTTTTCTATACTAGATGTCGCATCAGAAAAATAATGTACCTAATTCTTTCTTTTTCTCCTTTTCCAACCTCTTTCTACACTCATTAATATAATGGCATGTTTCCTACAGTAGTTGCATTTGCCCTTTTTCTTCGACTTGTCATCATCTTTTTCTATAAGCATGTCAGGTGACTCTAATTTTGGCTTATAACCACCCTGAAAAGAGGATTTACCTTTTCCTTTATGAGACTGGCAGCATAAGCCTAATTGCCTATGCGCATAACAGATCTGTTTTACCTTAACTACTCTTCCTAGAAGAGCATAGACACCAACTCCTCAAACTTTAAGGCATTGGGATTGTCTTTCATCATGAGTCTGATGGTGGAAGCAAAACTCGAGTATGATTTTGGCAAAGCACTTAAGACAGTGGGCATGAATAAACTGTTAGGTATATAAGCTCATTAGCATTGGCCAACTGCTCCTTCAAATCTTTGATTTTGGCAAGGAAACTATCCATGGAGTCTCCTTCACTCATATGCTTCAACTCTAGTTACTTGCGTAAATAAGCAACTCATGCTTCATTACAAACTTGATACCACGATGCAAGCATCTTTACCAATCTTGCATGAATGGATGTTAAGAATTGTGCGCCTCTTGATTGACAAGGAAAGCAATTCATGTGCTTGCACATCTCTACCATCCCATTTTGGTTGTTCTGGTGTAGTAGGTATGTTATCACGTGGTAATAGACCTTGTGAAATTGAATTTGTGTCCTCAAAAGTACCTTTTGCACAACATCAGATAGTTTTTTAGAGGAATGAGGATGTTTCTCATTGCCCTTGACGACATTCCAAAGCCCCTAATAAGCAACAAGTACATGCCTCATCATATAGGACCAAAACGGGTAGTTGGTTCCATCGAGCTTGTCTCCTCAGCACGAACAACATGTGGGATACATCACAATCAGCCATTATTGCAAATACTCAAGCAACTAATCACAAAAAACTCGCAAGTGCTAAGTGGTCCTTAGAGCCAACCACAATGGCTACTCAAGCAACTAATCACAAAAAACTCGCAAGTGCTAAGTGGTCCTTAGAGCCAACCACAATGGCTACTTGTAATACCACTAGTAATGGATACTTTTTGCAAGGTGTATAAAAAATTACAGAGTAAAGAGTGCAGAGAATTACTCACATAAGATTTAGAATACAATGCCAATGAAGTGTAGCTCAAGAATGAGATTTGAAGTGGTGAGGAAGTGTTAATGTATGCACTCCCAAAAACTATAGATGCAAGTCAAAAACTTCCAAATTTAATGAAAACCAGTGCAAATATGGTCCCTAGAGATGACTGTGAAAGCAAAAAGCATGTGAATGGCCCCCAAAACGTGCCCAAAATGAAAATTTGACCCCAAAAGATCAATACAAAGTATCCCACAATTCCAAGTTTGCCTTCTTCTCCTAGAAGGGCTTCTTGATCCCAATCTAGAAGATAGGCGACTAGAGGTGGAGGGTAGGCAGGAGCACCAGGGGTGCGGAGAGTCTACTTTAATACCAAATGTGTGTTGTATAAAGTTGATAAGTATACCCCTAGGTGGGTGTATACTAGCACGGGGAAAAAACCTCCTAAAGAAGGTAAAAGTGCCCCAACTATTCATAAGTGTGTTCCTACATCACTACCAAATATGGCTACAGTGTGGGTCTACTCTAGACAACACTTGTTTCTGCACAAAATTCCTAGTTCAACCCTAACACAACGCGAGATGCACTTTTCATCATATTGTATTACCTTCATTTTAAAAAGAGATGCATTTTCTTTCTTTGTCAAACACTCGCTCATTTATGAGGTAGCCCATAAACCCAAGCAAACATTCAGTTCCACTATACTCCTCTACTTTGCTTTGGCACACAATTGCTCATGTATCACATGGTTAGTTGTAAGCAGGGTAAAAATTAGGCACAAATTTTAGCCCAATGGCAAATTTGAAGGGTGGAGTTTGCATGCACTGTGGATAAGTTTTTGGGTAAGTATTGATATTCTGTAAAACTCTATTTTTGGAATTGCAGGAAGGAAATTTGGTTGTGCAGCAGACACTGTGTGTAATGTATAGAAGCGTTACAGGTGTTACTCAGTGTATGTATGCACACAGTGACAATTTGGGTGCAATATAGTATCGCTATAGAGAATACAATAGTTTGTGCTGGTCAAATAAGAGTGCTATTTTTGGTGAGTTTATGTTGTAAATAAGATGTCAAATGATGGCATTAACCAGATTGTTATAGAGAAGCTTGACCAAAATAACTTCCATAAACACGAACAAGCGATAGAGGCTGCCCACAACAGATATGCGAATGAAATCAAATGGCAACAAGAATAATCTTCAAAGGGAGTAACTTCCTGGTGTTCCAAGGTAAAAAAGGGCTTTATGAATGGTTTGATGGAGCCAAGAGTCCTGCTAAGGGGCTTGTATTGGTTCTTGATACTTGATATAGTTTAGAGTAGACAAGGGTCTATTGTCCTATACTAGAGTATTGGGCAAGCATAGATCTTTGATTTTTTTTGTGAATGTTAGAGAAGGTCTATTGTCCTATACTAGAGTATTGGGCAAGCATAGATCTTTGATTGTATAAAGTATCCTTAATTGGGTACAAAAGGCATCCTTCATTGGGGGTGCAATGTGCATGATAGTCTCGAAGTAGTTTTGTAGTAAGACCTTGCAAGATAGTTTGAAGTAGTTTTGTAGTAAGACCTTGCAAGATAGTTTGAAGTAGTTTTATGTTATGTGATGATCTTTTGTATTTGTCAAGATAGTTTCGAAGTACTTTGTCTCTGCAGATGTATGTTTTGTCATACGTGAGTGATTTGTTGTTTTTTCATTTGTGTATTCATTGTTATATGCTTGGTTGAATAGGTTATTTGTTGAGATGGAGGACAATGTTGGATCCAGTGATACCTCCAATAGAGTCCAAATTTCAAATAGTAGAAAAAAAAAGGCACCTGGGATAGAGTGGCAATATGCAATTAACATTGGTGATCGATTCATAGATTGGGAGTGTAAGCTATGCCATGCAGTAAAATCAGGTGGGGCGCCTCGACTAAGAGAACACTTTTTAGACGGACCGAAGAAAAAGTCATGTACCCACCCCTCTGCACCTATAGTGGCCAAACGCATAAGAGAAGAAATTCAAAAGAAAGATTCAAGAAAACATGACACTCCTACCGTTAATGTATCAAGGCAGCAAGAACACTATTGTTCTAATCTTCAAACTCCCGCTACATCGCCTACTTGTACCCCGAACGGCAATGTGCAACCAGAAAGTAATCTACCTAGTGCATCTTCTTGCAAGCGAAACTTTGACGTAGGAAATATACCCATGCGTCAAACTTCATTGCAAGAAAGCCTACGTCAAGGTCGACTCGATGATGCACAACTCGTCCTTGCTGAAGCGATTTACTTTTCTGGGAGTGCTATGATGATGGTGGACAGTGAGCATTGGAAGAGAGCATGGAAGAAAATTGGTGAGCTTGGACCAGGGTTTTCACTGCCCACGTACCATGCTATGCGAAATGATCTATTAGAGAAATGTTATGCGCATGTAAAAGAACGTGTACAAAGAATAATTCTTAGCAATATAGAGCTTTCTGGATGTAGTATAGTAAGTGATGGATGGTCTAATGTGCAAAGAAAACCATTAATTAATGTAATGGTTATTTCACCTAGAGGTGAGACTTTCATCCGTGCGGTGGATTCACCTAGAGGTGAGACTTTCATCCGTGCCGTGGATTCAGCTGGTTCAATCAAAACTGGGGCTTACATTGCTCAAGTCATTAGCTCTGTGGATAGAGGAAGTGGGTGCCAAAAATGTAGTCCAAGTCATCATGGACAATGCAAAAAATTGTAAAAATGCATCCAGAATCCTACAGCGACAATATCCACATATTTTTCCGGTAGGCTGTAATACTCATAGTTTGAATCTTGTATTAAAAGATTGGTATAAACCTGATGATACCAAATGGTTTGCCTCAATCGTCGACACTGCTCGCCAGCTTGTGAAATTTATGCTCAAGAGACAGAGAGTTTTAGATATGTTTCGACCTCGCATGTCAGTTATGTTAAAGCTTCCAGCGGCGGAGACTAGGTTTTGCACTCACTTTTACACTTTTGAGTCTCTTCTTAGAAATAAAGATGCAGTTTGTGAAACATTTACATGCATGGCATTTCATGACTGGGAGAACACTCAACTTGAAAAAGTGAAAGAGAAAATCAAAGTCTTGAAGGGAGCCCTTACGAGAAGAAGTTGGTGGAACAGTGTGATGGATGCATACCATGTAATGATGTCTGTTATGTATGCTGTACAAAGTCTTGATCAAAGAGCGCCTAATCTCGGAAAAGCATGGATGCAATGGTGGACTGTCCAGCGGAGTTTGGAGTGTCCTGAGAAATTAGAGCATTCAGTGGTGGAAAAGCAATAGCGTGTACCATTCTCCAGTAGACAAAGAAAAGTTCTGTTGAAGTACTTTCATGCCAGATGGATTGGAGCGCATTCACCACTGCACAGTGCTGCTTACATGTTAGATCCTGAATATTGGAATATGGATTTGATGTCCAACATTGAGGTGGTGCAAGATTTTTATAAAGTGGTAAACACTTTCTATAATAATGATGATGATCGTGTACAGTGCATAAAGGAGATGACCTCATTTCGGTTGAAAGAGGGTTTATTTTCCAACTCCCTTGTTCAACAAATGGCTAAAGAGCAACCTGCATGGAAGTGGTGGATGATGAATGGTGGTGAGCATTATGCTTTATTGCGCAACCTTGCGATGAAGGTTCTAAGTCAGTGCTCTTCAAACTCAGGCTCAGAAAGAAACTGGAGCATGTATAAATATATTCATAGTACTATTCGCAATCGACTTCTTGCAGATCGAGCAGATAAACTTGTTTACATATACTGCAATGAAAAGATCTTGCGAGACATCGAAAGCGAAGAGTATGAAGAAGATATGCCCAGATGGATGTACAATTGTGAAGATGTAGTAGACGAGAACTTTGATGTTGGACGTACGTTGTGCACCACCCTTGAGATAGAAGACAATTTAGACATTGACTTAGATGAGCTTAATTTAGCAGACGAGAGAGTAAACGGTGAAAGAATTTTGGAGCAAGATACTGACATAGAGGAAGAAGTCACTTCATTAATTTAATAAAAAGTACTTGTACAAATGATCATATTTGGAGAAATTATCAATACAAAAGTAGAATTTGTTTTTCTTAGCTCTCATCTTGAAATAAATTGCGAATTGCACTAGGAGTTGCATCTAAAGGTCCTGGTGGTTTATATTCGCTAGCCATGCCGAACACTGTATAAATACCTTGATTTATTGGGACATTGCACAATGCACATGTGGAAGTATTTTGCATTTGTCTCACTAAACATATTAAGTGGTAATAGTGTCCACATGGTAGTATATACTGGCCGCTCCACCCATCGAATACTTTGTAACATACAGGACGTTGGGGGGTGGAGGAACTTGTAGCCTCAGCAGAAACTCCCACAAGATCAGGATGTATCAAAAAATGAGAGATGTGGTTTCCTTGGTGCACAGGAGCAATACGTGAGGAGATGCTCTGCACATCTTGGCTGATCTTTGTTAGCTGCTCTTGAATCCCTCTATTGGCCGGGGGAGGAGTTGACGCTTGAGTTAATCGGTCAGCTTCTTTCTCCTTCTCTGCTAGCTGTGCCCCTAAGCTTTCTTTGACCTGGTTTAACTCCAATCCAGCGCCCTCCACCATGAGAGCAAGTTCTTCTCTTGTGAATGTCACTGTCTCTTCACGTATGTCGTGGGTGTTGACAGTGGCCTCTCTGGAGGCGAAGTCCACTGGAGTTTCTAGGATAAAGTGAGCATATAGCATTTTAGCAAAATAGAGTGGAGCGTCGACGTTATGGAGAGGACGACCATACACCTCCAAGAAAATGCGCTCGGCATTAGTTTTGATATCATTGTGAGTGCAACGAGAAATCTTCCATCTTCCCTTCTTAATCTCGCCATCTGGACATGGCCATATTTCCTTTATCATCTCTGTGTGGTTACGCGTTTGTTTATGTCTTTCCATTGGGCATAAGTTGGATTTGTCCATTTCGATAACCTGCATGCTGTTCTTGTAGCTTCGCGGGCTGTCAGGCCATGTGCAAGGGCCTTCATCGCTCGTATGCCTTCTTGGCTAACTCCTGATGCTCGTTCGCTTGCGCCTGCTCCATATCTGCATGAACGTAAATGACTTTAGGATTTTAATGAACTGTAAAGATCAACGTAAGATAAATTGACCATTACTCTCAAAATCTTGAAGTCAAACACCACGAGAGGAGATATGTATTGCAAAGACTCGATGAGAAATATCCACTTGACTCCAAAAACACTTCAAACAATGCTCGCACATCAAATTTTGAAGAGAAAACATAAACTTAAACACCACAAGAGGAGAGAGATGTTGCAAAGACTCAATGAAGAGAGAAACAAAATTTTGAAACATTGGACACATCAAATTTTGAAGAGAGAAACAAAATGCCATTCCTGAAACTTAATCTCTTGATACTGTATCATTACAAAGTTGGGGTGAATGCCACCGATAGCTCTACAAGAGGACGTTGTGCCCTCGTAGGGTCAGTCTTTAGTGATCTAAAAAATTCAACTACTTGCAAAATTGATTTTCGCTCATCGCGATTAGGCAGAAACATCCAATTTTTGACTCTATGAATAATAGTTTCCATGGTAACTTTGTCATGGGAACTATTATCCATCCACAATTCTTGCACTTTCTGCCAAAAGTCATATAAAGTTTGTAATAAATATCCCAAGGCAAAAACATCGGATGCAGGAGTGTATGCATCTGCCAAAAATGGATCATAAAGCTCTAGGGCTATCCATGGCCGTTTATTTCGCTCTCTGTCTGCGTGGGAGACTGCCTGTGCCACCTTCTCGGGGTTCTTGTCTGCTTCAAAAACAAAATTGAGAGACACCCGTTTTTTGGGCGCTCTCAGCAGCAGCAACCCCCAATCGATAATACCTATGCGTGGCTTTAGCTCTTTTGTATAATCCAACACTACATTGAAAGGATGTAGGTCGGTATGTACAATACCTGCCATATGTGCTGCCGCTAGACCTTCCACCAGGGCATGCATAATATGTGGCATGTTTATTACTACCTCTTTTATTTTTGAAAGTTCTAGATGACTTAAAGGGATATTATCAGGCGGGGGTTGTCTCCATCCTCGATCCAAACGAAAAATGGCTCTGGTGAACTCACTGAATCTGAAGGGAACCTTCAGAGAAGGGAACCTTCAGAAGAGTATCACCAAGAGCGCCGCCATTATAGTACGGGAAAATTGTGATCCAAGGAGCCTCTTTTGTAAAGGCAATGCATCGGACAATCGATGGATGTAGCACTTGCATACCCTGCTCTGCCTGGAAGCTCTCGAACTTCGCGCTGCCTTCTCCTTTGTAGTGCTTTCCACAAAAAGTGATGTGCTCCGGTAAAAATGATATACCTTTAATTGCATACTCTTTTACTATTCCAAACACGCCGGAGCCTATTGTTCGTCCTTCGTGAAGTGCTTCGTGCGGGATGCCAATAAGATGTGTGCACATAGAATTGTAGATGGTACGATTAATGACACCTGTACCACTTGCATCTGCCTGACTGGACGTTGCAGCGACGTCCTGGGCAATGCGCACTCTTTTGGGGAGGGACTCTGCATCCAACGCCTTCATGCGCTTGCTCTTGGCTCTTTGCTCGCTCCATACAACGTCCCATAACTGTAGACGTTGCATATTGGCTTCAGGCGGGGCAGCATCTCCAAGATCACTGCATGCTACACACATGCTCCCCAAAATGGTTCGTGTTATGTGCTGATGGTTGAAATCTGCTATCTTATGTCTATCTAGCAGCTCAGCGTTGCCTCCGCTTCGAAGCCGACGTTGTGCATTTTCCCATATTTGGTCTATGAGATCTCGCATGAGTATCTCAGACTCATTGATCTTTTTGACGACATCATCATTACATTGTGATACTGTGATGACCGCTTCAACGCGAATTGCTCGCAGAACAATTTTGCGCTCTTCGGGAGAAAGCATGTTGATCGTCTTCGTAAATCTAGTAAATAACACTAAACACAAAAAAACAGAATATCAAACATTACTGAAATAAACATCAAGCAGACGTGAGAAAACAGCAACAAGTATATCAATATCGTCAATGTTCATACAAAAACGGAATATCAAATAATTTTAATGAACTCAACATCATCCAATACATCATCAAACGTGAGAAAACAGCAATAAGTGTATCATTACTTATCAATGATCAAACAAAAACAGAATATATCAAACAACATTACTGAACTCAACATCATGCAATACATTATCGAGCGTGAGACAACCGCAACAAGCGCATTATTACTTACGAAGTGTATACATTATCGAATGAGAGAGAGAGAGAGAGAGGGGGAGGAAGAGAGAGAGGTGTGACAGATAGAGAGAGGAAAAATTAAATGACATTTTTTATAGTTTTGTGAGTTCCTAAAGAGAGAAAAATAATGTTTTGTAATCCTAAAGCACTCCTCATCTACATACCTATCGTGATAGAGAGAGATGTGAAGTATATCATGAGAGAGAGAGAGAGAAAGAGTTGTGAAGTGTATCATTGCGAGAGAGAGAGAGAGAATTGTGAAGTGTATCATGAGAGAGAGAGAGAGAGAGGAGAGGAAGAGAGAGTTGTGACAGATAGAGAGAAGAAACATTAAATGACATTTTTAATGTTTTTGTGAGTTCCTAAAGAGAAAAATAATATATTGTGCCAATTTTTAAGTAAATAGAGGGAGAAAAATAATGTATTGTGCCAATTTTTAAGTAAATAGAGGGAGAAAAAAGAAATTATTAAGAATTATGTAAATTTTAAGAGAAATAAAAAAAATCATTATCTACACATCTATCGTGTTGTGAAGTGAATCATGAGAGAGATAGAGAAAGAGTTGTGAAGTGTATCATGAGAGAGAGAGAGGGGGGTAAGAAGAGAGAGATTCATATTTTTCGAGTTACGAATCACGATATTATAAAATAAAACGTTTAGACAATATGATGTAAACTTTGATCCATGAAATACTAATGCCGCGTTAGCAACCAAGTATCGCATGGATCAAACACAATAAAAACAATACAAGTCAAATCAAACAAATTTACGACATTTATTCGACCGCGTTAACGATCATATGCCGAAATACGCAAGCAAATTTACGACACTTTTTCGACCGCGTTAACGATCAAATGCCGCAATATGCAAAAAACATTTTATGCACTAGCGGACGACACCAACTTGCCGTGTTAACGACAAAATGCCGCCCGATTCTATGGGAATACCAATAGGATACGAACATACACTGGCCGCGCTACCGACCATATGTCTGCATTTGACAAAGGGAAGGGAAGGGAAGGTGATATCGCCATAACGATACTATGCTTGCCGCGTTACCGACTAGAAGAAGATGAAAGAGATCATACTCCACCTGCGAGATGAGGACATCTCGCGTTTTTCAAGTGGGAGAGGATGTAACATTCCTCAGCCTAAATAATGAACAAGACTTTACTTCAATCCCCTGTAATCATTCCCTATTTCTGAATACAAGAAAATATTGTTTTTCCTTGTTTTTGCCTAGAGAGATAAAAAGTTCTAGAGAGTGGTAATTCAATATTGAGATAAAAAGTTCTAGAGAGTGGTAATTCAATATTGAGATATTTTTGGATAAACAAATTCTCCTAATATCAAAAATATGTTTCCTTGAAATAGAAAATCAAAATAAATTTTCCAAGGTGCATTAGGAATCAATTAAAAATGATTTAAAAGACCTTAGCCTAAGGGTCAAGATTTTCTAAATTTTTTGGATTATGGTCTAATTAAGGTTCCTATGGGCCAATAGGATTAATCCAAGTGTTGGGATGAGATAAATCCAATGAATAAAAGAAAATACCCAAAAATAAGTAAATGCCCACATAAGATGAAGAGTTGACTGAGTACAAGATTTATAAACTATGAGATATTATTAAAAAAATGAGATATTTTGGAGTAATTATACAATTTTGACACCTTAGTAAGGAGGGTGGAGACTTCAAGGAGGCACCTATTTCACACATGTGAATGAGTTTTAAATTCAAAAATATTAAGATATTTTTATCTCTCCTCTCTCCTCTCTCTTGGATCAAACTAGATCAAAAAGGGAGCTAAACTGGTTCAAATCTTGTCCAAATTCAGCCAAACTGAAGCTAAAAAATTCTAGAACTTAGTGGGACTCAATTAGTGGCCTCCCTCACCTACAAATAGACCCTCATTCTTTTATTTTCTAATCTATGAACTAGACCATGCCAAAATTACATTAGAATAAGAATATTTTCTATCATCCCCTAAAAATCCTCTACAATTTGGAGAGATTGGAGGTTCTCTCTCTCTTCAACCTTCCTTGGATATTTCCTCTCAACATACTAACCAATTGATTGGTTGGGAGCCTCTCCTAAGAATAGAGAATTAAGCAAAACAAGAGGTAAGGTGTGATTTTATGGTTTTTTTCTTAATCTTCTAAATGTTTTTCACTTCTCAACCCCTCTCAAGCTTGAGAAGTATTCAATTGAATGGTTTTTCAATGTAAATGAAGCTCTCTAATGAATTTTAATGATTAATCACATAAAGTTTACATTTATGCTTGATTTAAGATGTTTTTTTAATGTATATCTCTCTCTCTCCCCCAAAGAATGGTCATTCCTATGACCCATTCTCTATTCAAATGATGCTTCTCATGGAGCAATTCTCAATTCTAAAATCAAACTCTATGCTAGTCAAGCTAGAGGCTAAAGAAATGGCTTTTTAATGCTTTTATGTTACATAAATTATGATAAAATTATGATTTATATCCATAAATTGGATTTAGATCTATTGATAGTTAATCTATCATAAGTGTATTACTAAGTCTTATGCTTTTCAAAATTATTGAAAATTATCAGTAATAGCAGCGGAGCTATGGTAAAATTTTTGAAAATTAACACATAAATCATTTTTATGCATAATGTGAAAAGAGGACTTCCTACCATATTCTAGAATTAGTCATTCTATATTAAATGAATGATTCTCGTCATATCCATGAAAAAATAATTTTTAATGTTTATGTATAAATAGTTAATTAGAGAAAAAGAGAAATTTTTAGTAATTTCACTTTTATGATAAAAGAGGAATTGGAATACATGGAGATCCATGTATACCAATGGAGAAAGAGAAAATTTGGAATATTAAAATAATGGATATTTTATTTAAAATTAAAGAAGAATTTTAGATAAATTATTTTATGCATGAATAAATTTAAATGATAAAAGAGGAGTTCCCATCATATTTGGAATTCAATCATTTAAATGGAAAAAGTGGAATTCTTGTCATAGTAGGATTAATGGATATTTTTATTTAATTTTTAAGAGAAATTTTAGTTAAAGTTATTTTATGCATGTATAAATTTAAATGATGAAAGAGGAATTCCCATCATATTTGGAGTTCAATCATTTAAATGGAAAAAGAGGAATTCTTGGTATATTTGGAATATTGAATATTTTTATTAAGGAAAAGAGAAATTTTAGATAAATATATTTAATGATAAAAGAGGAATTCCCACGACATTTAGAATTCAAGTAATTAAATGTAAAAAGAGGAATTCTCATGATATTTGAGATCCAAGAAATTAACATATTTATTAAAAGTGAAAATATGGGTAGAATTGATTTTTGTAAATCCCATGAATTCTTTTATTCAAAAGAGGAATATTGAATATAATTCATTTGAGAAATTGAGAAAGAATATGAAAATAGTTGTCGAGAAAAAGAACCTTTATCTAAGCCAAACAATTGGCAGAAATTTAGAAAAGTCCCATTAAAAGTATCGAAGTAGGAAAAGCTACTAAATGGGAATAAGAGGATGCGATAGGATGTGAATGGATGTAAATGGGATGCGATAGGATATGAATGGATGTAAATGGGATGCGATAGGATGTGAATGGATGTGATAAGATGTAAAGGGGATGTGATAGGATGTGAATAGATGTAAATGGGAGGCGATAGGATGTGAATGGGATGTGAATGGATGTGATAAGATGTGAATGGTATGTGATAGGATGTGTTGTGATGAAAATGAATGTGGATGAGATGTGAAGTAAATGGATGTGGATGTGAATGATGAGATGAGAGGATATGTGAAAGGGTGAGATGGGAAGTAAATGGATGTGGATGTGTATGTGAAAGAATGTGAAGTGAATATATGTGGATGTGAAGTGATAGATATGAATGTATGGATAGATGTGGATAGTCGTGCATGTGAATGAGTTGATGGATGTGGATAGTCGTGCATGTGAATGAGTTGATGGATGTGGATAAATGAGATGGGATGTGTATGAATGAGATATGATGTGGATGTGATGTAAAGTGGATGGAATGAATGAGATATGATGTGGATAGATGTGGACGTGATGTAAGGTGGATAGAATGTATGTGATGGAATGGGGATACAATAAATGTGATGAATGTGAATGGATGTGATGAATGTGAATGAATGTGAATGGATGTGATGTGATGTGAATTGGGATAGATGTGAATGAATGAGATGTGATGTGAATGGATGAGATGTGATGGGATTATAATCAAGATAGATGTGAATGAATGAGATGTGAGGTGAAATGGATGTGATGTGATGTGGATCGAGGTAGATTTTAATGGATGAGATGTGAATGAGACGTGATGTGAATGAATATGATGTGACGTGATGTGGATATGGGTAGATGCGAGTGGATGAGATGTGATGAGTAGATGCGAGTGGATGAGATGTGATGAGTAGATGCGAGTGGAAAGATGTGATGAAGTAGATGCGAGTGGAAAGATGTGATGAGATGGAAAATGATGTGATTGGATGAGAATGGATGAAGGACGATGGGAATACATATGATTTGACTTGGATGAAGTAAAGTGGATTGATGTGGAATAATGTGGAAAGACGAGAGTCTCGCATAGCACGGTCGACCGAGGTCTTGACTAGCCTTGGTTCGATTTAAATGGTGAGCTTCCGGTACGATGGATGAGGGACCAATGAAGCGGCCTATGAGTGAAGCGCTAGGTGACCTGTAAAGGATCCTAGAGGGTGCTGACTGTTGAAATGTCAAGCTCGTATACAGCTGGAGGATAGCACATGGGTGCTGACAGAGTGACAGTATGGTAGATAGATATCGTGTGGTGTGTTTATGACCGCGTCCAGCTGGTCATGTGTGGTGTGGACATTACATTAGGTTTACTTTGTAGTGTGGACATAACACTATGTTGTGTTCCCTTTTGTGTGTGTGAGAGATATGCTGACTATGGCTTCTCTCCTTCTTTATGGTTGATGGATATGGATTAGGGTTTGCTTCCCTTGTGTGTGCTGTCTCCTGCTTTTGTTTTTTATCATGGTATCAGAGCCAAGAGCTCATTAGCTGAGTTGTGAGAGTGAGTGAGAGAAGAGGGAAGAAGAAGGAAAAGCTGTGAAGGAAGCCATTGGAGCTTGGAGCAAAGGAGAAGCTGTGGAGCACACACCGGCATCAGATCTGAGAGCTAAGGACCATTGGTAAGTGTAGCAAGACCCCCTCTGCGGATTGCAGGTGCCAAAGAGCAAGTTCAGTGAAGATTGAAGTGCATAAAGCAAGCAGAAAATTTCTGGTTTTGAAGCTTTCATGGAAAGCTTGTGAAGGAATGTATTTTGTCAAAAGTATTGGGGCAAATACAAAGGAAACACAGAGGTTCTCATGTATTGTGAAAGGGCACATGTATTAGCAACACTGGAGCAAACCATTGCATGAAACATTGATGTATTTCAGGTGATTTGTGAAAGAAAAATTCTGTTTTTTTTTTACTCCTGCAAACTAGAGAATATATGCCCCGTGGAGGATCAATTGTGGCAATTCTACTCAAAATTAGAGCTAGCCCTTCATACCCATGATAGATTAGGTCATTGCTAAGAGACCTATCAAGTCAATTGTGAAAAACCCTCTCTCTTAGAGCTCCAGGAGCAGGCGGCGCATGATGATGCAGGTTCTTGGACAGGTTGCATAGTATTTGGTCTAATTCACTCATTACTACTCCATTTGATGCCATTCAAAGCTTGGGGAGTTTAGCAAAGACATTGCTAAGGTCTTGTGATGATTGTTTGCAGCTCATTTCATGTATTTGGAGCTCATTGAAGTGATTTATCAGAGGTGTGCAGGTTTGCAGAAAGTCTATCCAGAAACAGAGCAGTTTTAATCAAGGCATTAATCTTTGTCTATATCAAATTGGCCTAATTCCTTTGATACAAGTAGAGTCCTATGAGTTTCTAAACTTTTGATTCAAAAAGGTTTGAATTTGGATGAGATTTGAAGGAGATAGAGCATTTTTAGTGAGAGGTGGTACCTGACAGATGCAGAAAAAGGCAAACCAGGAGCTACAAAAATTGGTGGTTCTCATTCACCTTGAAGAATTTGATCAAACCCTTCTAGGATATGTTGGAGAAATTGTTGGGAAGCCAATGCAAGTTGAATCATTGCATTTGGACAAGATTTGAAGGATTTAGAGCAAGATCTTTGACTGGTTCTCTGGCGAGAAAAAAACCAGAAAATTTTTTGTGAAGGAGTATCATGTGTTTTCAACTTTGATCGAGTGTACATTGTTGATGAATCATTGTGGGATGTAAATGCACATAATTTGCAAGCATTTGATGTGATTTGGAGAGATTTGGAGCATTACAGGTACTTCATACATTATGATCGACGGGGTACATCTACTATATTTTTGCAACAATGGGAGATGGTCCGATACAGATTGTTGGAGAGAAGCTTGATCGCACTAACTTTCAAGTGTGGAAGTTTTGAATGAAGAGTTGTTTGAAAGGCAAAGGTTTATGGAGTCTTGTCTCGGAGGAAGACCCGGAGCCATACCTACCTCCTCAACCAAATAATGCTCAGTTACTGGCTCACAAGCAATGGGTAGAGCGGTCTTCGAAAGTGTTGCATTATTTTTCCATATGTGTAACAGATGCCCTGCTTATTCACATCCAAGATGCAGATACACCGAAAGAAGCATGGGGTATATTGTGCCGAATGTATGAGACAGACACTGGTGCAAGGAAGATACAACTAAAGCAACAGATTCACAGTGTAACACGAAGGAATAGGAGTATACATGAGTATGTTCAGGAAATCAAGGGTTATGCAGATTCCTTGTCATCAATCCATGCCCCAATGGATGATGATGATTTGGTTGCTCTCACATTGCGTGGTTTAGGCAAAGAATACAAATCTTTTGACACTTCCATCTCAGTACGGTTGGGAGGAATGCCAGACTTTAATGAGCTTGTGTCATTGCTCATTGTGGAAGAATTGAAGCTTGGCCTTGGTGGTATGAGTGTTACAGGTGGTGCATCCTCGTCAAGCAATGATGAGCATCCAAGGAATCAGGCTTTTTACTCATCTAGAGGCTTTTGAGGTAGGGGGAGATTTACCGAGGCCGTGGAGGCCGTGGTTGGAATGACAGGTCTACTCAACCACAATCAAATCAGAATTTTCAGAATTCACAGTCATCATTTGGATCACGTGGAGGTCGTGGATTTCAATCCCATAGGGGGAGATTTGGAACAGGTGCTCGTGGTAGAGGACGATGGAAAGGTCCTCAACAAAATTTGAATGGGATTGAATGTCACTATTGTGGCAAACTTGGACATATGGCAAAAGATTGTTACAAAAAGCAGAATGATGTGAGGAATGGAAGACCACAACATGGAAATTATGCATCTACCAGTAACAATGATGGGAGTTCAAATCATCTTTTTGCAATGAAGCACATTATGGGGACAATGATGTGAGGAATGAAAGACCACAACATGGAAACTATGCATCTACCAGTAACAATGATGGGAGTTCAAATCATCTTTTTGCAATGAAGCACATTATGGGGACAATGGACTCTCAGAATGCAGGAGATGAGTCCTGGTATATGGATTCAGGTGCCTCAAACCACATGACATGTCATGGTGAGTGGTTTGAGAAGATGCAACCATTGAATACAAATGGTTATGTGGTCACAGGAGATGATACTCAGCATCTTATAACACATGTTGGTAGTGTGCCTTTGAGGATGCATGATGGAAATGTAAAGAATATGTCAGAGGTATTATATGTACCATCCATCACAAGAAATTTGGCATCAGTAGGCCAAATGGTTGAGCAGGGACTACAAGTCAGATTCAATGAGAAAGGCTGTTTTGTGGAAGATTTTAAGCATGGCTGTAGATTGATTGCCAAGGGCAAGAAGGAAGGAAGGTTGTTCAAATTGGATGCAGGCATACCAAAATTGAGCTCAGCCATGTTTTCAAAGAGCAATGGGATTGTGTAGGACATTGACATGTGGCACAAGAGGATTGGACATGTCAATATACAGAGATTAAAGAACATGCAAACACGAGGCATTGTCAGTGGATTGCCTCGATTCAAATATGATGGACATATGCATGTTTGTGAAGCTTGTCAGTTTGGAAAGCAGGCAAGGTTGAGGTTTCCTAGAGAAGGAAACATGAGTAATAGACCACTTGAGATAGTGCACAGTGATGTATGGGGCCCAGCACAAAACCCATCTATTAAAGGAAGTCTATACTATGTGACATTTATAGATGACTTCAGCAGGATGACATGGATATATTTTTTGAGAGAGAAGAGTGAAGTGCTGGAAAAATTCATGGATTTCAAAGCTCTTGTAGAAAAACAATATGGCTGTTGGATTAAGTGTCTGAGAACAGATGGAGGTGGTGAATACACCTCAAAAGCTTTTGAGCATTTCTTGCGGAAGCATGGGATAAGGAGACAGTTGACATGCAGGTATACACCTCAGCAGAATGGTGTGGCTGAGAGAAAGAATCGAGTCATATGTGAAGTGGCAAGGGCAATGCTCAATGAAAAGAGCATGCCAGATTACTATTGGGCAGAAGCATGTGCTACTGCAGCTGAACAAAACACCTACAGCAGCCATTCATGGAAGCACGCCAGAGATGCGGCTTACAGGTTACAGGCCTGACATTGGACATCTCAAAGTCTTTGGATGCGTAGCTTATGTCCATGTGCCTGATGAAAGAAGACGGAAGTTGGATCCTAAGGCAGAGAAATGTGTATTTGTTGGATATGCACAGGATCGAAAGGCCTACAAATGTTATAACCCTCAAACTAGACAAGTAGTCATCTCACGAGATGTGGTGTTTGATGAGCTTGCTAGTTGGTACAAAGCAAGAGATGAGGGAGTCATTGACACACTTGAGGCTAATGTACCTGTGAATTTGCCATCACAAGCAAGTTCTAGTTCTACTACTATGTCTGGGCCAGCACAGCAGAAGCTGAGAGTAGTAGCAGTGTACGTCCATGGTCAAGACGGTTGAGGCATGAGAGTGTGAGCACTGGGAGTAGTGCTATGGATAAAGGTAAGAAGAAAGTCGAAGGAATTGGAATCACAGGCTATGAGTCCTCTAGCTCAGAGAGTTTGGATGAGGAGCTCGGGATACCTGTTTTACGCACACCTGGTGCTAGGCAGGACAGATATGTGCCACCACATGCTAGAGTTACAGGTGTACAGAGTGACCCGCATGCATTGCGGAGATCCCAGAGAGTCAGATATCCAGTGGAAAGATTGACATATAGAGATTTTGCTATGCACTATGCATACATGACATCTATGGTAAAGCATGTGGAACCTACATGCTATACAGAGGCCATTGGAGAGCATGTATGGCAGAAAGCCATGGATGAAGAGATGGATGCTTTGGACAAAAATGATACATGGGAATTGGCTGAGTTACCTCAAGGAAAGAATGCAATTGGTTGTTGCAAATGGGTGTATAAGGTAAAGTGCAAGTCAGATGGTAGCCTAGAGAGACATAAGGCAAGGCTGGTCGCTAAAGGATATGCACAAACTTATGGTCTTGATTATGATGAAACTTTCAGCCCAGTGGCTAAGATGGCTACAGTGAGGTCTATCATTGCATTAGCAGCACAAAAAGGTTGGGCTTTACATCAAATGGATGTAAAAAATGCTTTCTTGAATGGTGAACTACAAGAAGAGGTGTACATGGAACATCCAGAAGGATATGTACATCCAAAATATCCTACTTTCGTTTGCAGGTTAAAGAAAGCACTCTATGGTTTTTGAAGCAAGCACCTCGTGCTTGGAGTGACAAGATCAGCAGATATCTTGTCAGTATTGGATTTGTGGTTGGAAATGCAGACTCTTCACTTTATGTGAAGAAGACACATGATGGTATCGTGATGATAGTCATTTATGTTGATGACCTGATTATCACAGGTGATTGTGGGAAAGGCATTGATGAGGTTAAGGCCTCTTTATGCAAAGAGTTTGATATGAAAGACCTTGGTGATTTGAGGTTCTTTCTTGGCATTGAGGTGATTAGAACAAGCAAGGGTATATGGTTGGTGCAAAGGCAATATGCACTTGACATGCTGGCAAAGTATGGTATGACAGCATGCAAACCAATGTTGACACCATCAGAGCAAAACATGAAGCTTAGGGCTGATTTGGGTGATGAGCTTGATGATATCACCATGTACAGGCAAATGGTTGGTAGCCTTATCTACATGACCATTACGAGGCCAGATCTCAGTTATGCAGTTGGTTTGGTGAGTCAGTTTATGCAGAGTCCTCGTAAACCTCACTTGGATGCTGTGAGACGTATTCTGAGATACGTCAAAACTACCGTGCATTATGGTCTTTTCTATGAGGCAGGAAAAGACATGCATGTCTATGGATATACAGATGCAGATTGGGCCGGTAGTGCATATGACAGGAGATCTACCAGTGGCTATGTTTTCAGCCTTGGTAGTGGAGCTGTGAGTTGGAGCAGTAAAAAGCAACCTACAGTTGCTTTATCTACCACAGAGGCAGAGTATCGTGGAGTAGCCATAGCTGCATGTGAGGCTATGTGGTTGAAGAAGTTGCTAGATGATGTCAGGATACAGAGTGATATGAGAGTTGTCATTCATTGTGACAACATGAGTAGTATTCAGCTTACTAGCAACCCAGTTTATCATGCCAGGACCAAACATATTGAGGTCCACTATCACTTCATCAGAGAGAAAGTGCTAGATGGGCATGTTGATTTGACATATGTGCAGACAGATGAGCAGGTTGTAGATATCTTTACCAAAGCACTTGGTAAGGATAAGTTCGAGTATTTTCGTACTAGATTGGGAGTCCTAGAGATGGACATGTCGAGCTTGAGGGGGAGTGTTGAAATGTCAAGCTCGTATACAGCTGGAGGATAGCACATGGGTGCTGACAGAGTGATAGTATGGTAGATAGATATCGTGTGGTGTGTTTATGACCGCGTCCAGCTGGTCATGTGTGGTGTGGACATTACATTAGGTTTACTTTGTAGTGTGGACATAACACTATGTTGTGTTCCCTTTTGTGTGTGTGAGAGATATGCTGACTATGGCTTCTCTCCTTCTTTATGGTTGATGGATATGGATTAGGGTTTGCTTCCCTTGTGTGTGCTGTCTCCTGCTTCTGTTTTTTATCACTGACCATACGGTGCTCAGGCCTCTGTGTCGCCGAAGATACCCACACGTGTGTCGAGGAAGATATTAGAACAAGGAGTAAGAGTTGTTTTCTAAATTCGGGCATGGATCTGGTTGATTGACCTTGCTGGTCCTCAACGGCGGATGAGTCCATGGCTCTTTTATATGGATCTGTTGGTTGATCTTGCTGATCTTCAACAGAGAGTCTATCTGGATTTTTATAAGTGAATATATTTCCGGGTACTTTGAGCTAGGAACTATTGAAAAGGCCCCTGAGTGGACAGGTGGTGAGCGTTCTGGTTGCCAATGATGCCATAGGTACACCGATGAAGGACTGATCGGAAACTAGAAATCAACTGGATATTTTGGAGGATTATGATCAGTGATACTATGATTTCATTAAAAGATTGTTTTAAAGCTAGCTGAATCTGTGAAACAGGCAATTTCATATTGGGTGTGTAAGTGGTGTGACTATCTTGAAGTTTGCATGAAGTGCCGGCTAGGGGGCCTGGGAATTCTTTTCCCTGGTAACCGAGATAAAACATAATCAAATTCCTAAACGGATTCTATCACTACAGTGGTTGGGCGGTTGGCTAATCCATGGGACTGGATGGGGTTAGGCTTGGATTGTGATGGATCCCTAAAATGAGACTCAATTTTGTTATGGTACGATAGATGAGGTAAATCTCTGGTAGTCCTTGTTCTATGGAAAAGAATCAACGGATGTGCCTCTTGATGAGGAAAAAAGCATTGGTCTCTATGATCCAAGTGCAAGTCTTTTCCTTGATCTGACCATGTGACTTATAGGTTCGGTTGGATTAGTTTGGTTAGTGATGATCTTGACTACGTTAAAATAAAATTATCCCATGTGTTGAAAAATAGGTAGAGGGAGAGGAGACACACACACAGGAGCAAACCCTAATATATATTGCAAACCCTAACCATAGAGGGAAGCCATCTCCCTTCTCACACAATACATAAAGCCATAATCCATAATACACACCATAGAGGGAAGCCATCTCCCTTCTCACACAATACATAAAGCCATAATCCATAATACACACAACACACTATAAGTTGTGTCCACACACATCTAACCCTAGCTAATGTCCACACACTATGACCAGCTGGACGCGGTCATTTATGTCTCACACATGTTCCTACCTAACATGCCAGCACATAGCATAGCTGGCTCACACTGACATCGAGCTTGAATCTCAACACCCCCTCTCAAGCTCATGATGTACTGCCATAGATGAAGATGTAGATGAGCTTGGGATATCAAGGCTCTCAACACTCCCCTTCAAGCTCATCCCATGTACTCCCAACATAGTACGGAAGTACTCAAACTTCTCCCTGCTAAGTGGCTTTGTAAAGATGTCTGCCACCTGCTCATCAGTCTTCACATAATGTAGATCCACTATACCATCTAGCACTTTCTCTCTGACAAAGTGATAATGGACCTCTATGTGTTTGGTCTGCGCATGAAACACTGGATTCTTTGCCAACTGTATACTGCTCATGTTGTCACAATGAATGACAACTTTGCCATCAATAGACTCACCCAAATTTGCCAAGAGACTCTTTAACCATATTCCTTCACAAGTAGCAATGGCTGCACCCCTGTATTCAGCTAGATAAAGCAACTGTAGGTTGCTTCTTGCTACTCCAACTCACCACGGCACTTCCAAGTGTAAAGGCATAACCGCTAGTAGACCTCCTATCATATGAGCTACCTGCCCAATCAGCATCTGTGTAGCCATGTATATCCAAGCCTTTACCATGCTCATATAGAAGACCATAATGTGCAGTGGTCTTTACATATCGCATAATGCGTCTCACTGCATCCAAATGAGGTTTTCTGGGGCTCTGCATAAACTGGCTTACTAGCCCCATAGCATAACTCAAATTCGGGCATGTGATAGTCATGTAAATGAGACTACCAACCATCTTTCTGTACATAGATGGATCATCCAACTCCTCACCAAAATCAGCCCGCAACTTCACATTTTGCGTCATTCCATATTTTGCCAACATATCCAATGCATATTGGCGTTGCACTAACCATGTACCTGCATGGTCTTTGATCACTTCAATTCCAAGAAAGTATCTCAATTCACCCAAGTCTTTCATGTCAAACTGCCCACTCAATGCTTTCTTGACATGCATCACATCTGTACCATGATCACCTGCTGTGATAATCAAGTTATCCACATAGATGACAAGTAAAACAATCCCATGATCTGTTTTCTTCACATAGAGTGAAGAATCTGTTATAGAAACCTGAAATCCAAGTGAGATAAGATATCTGCTCATCTTATCACTCCAAGCACGAGGTGCTTGCTTCAACCCATATAAAGCCTTCTTCAATCTGCATACATGAGTGGGACACTTTGGGTGTACATACCCTTCTGGCTGTGCCATATACACTTCCTCTTGTAGATCACCATTTAGAAATGCATTTTTGACATCCATTTGATGCATTTCCCAACCATTTACTGTAACCATAGCAATGACTGCTCTCACTGTTCCCATCTTTGCCACTGGACTAAATGTTTCATCATAGTCCAGGCCTTGGGTTTGTGCATAACCCTTAGCTACCTATCTTGCTTTATGTCGCTCAATGGAACCATGTGACTTGCACTTCACTTTGTAAACCCATTTGCAACCAATAACATTTTTGTCATGTGGTAATGCAACCAAATCCCATGTATCATTATGAGCCAATGCGTCCATCTCAACATCCATTGCTTTCTCCCATACATGCTTTCCAATAGCTTCTGTATAGCATGTAGGTTCCACATGCTTCACCAAAGACGTCATATATGCATAATGCATAGCAAAATCACGGTATGTCAACCTGTCAACTGGATATCTGACCCTTTGCGATCTCCGCAATGCCTGCGGATCACTCTGAACACCTGTCACTCTAGCATGTGGTGGCATATATCTATCCTGCCTTGCACCAAGTGTGCGTAAAACAGGTATGCCAAGCTCCTCATCCAAACTCTCTGAACTTGATGACTCATAACCTGTAATTCCAATTCCTTCAACCTTCTTCTTTCCTTTATCCACAACACTACTCCCAGTGCTCACATTGTCATGCCTCAAGCGTCCTGACCATGGACGTACAGTACTACTCTCAGCCTCTGCTGGCCTAGACATAGAAGTAGAACTAGAACTTGCTTATGGCAAGTTCACAGGCACATCAACTTCAAGTGACTCAATGACACCCTCATCCTTTGCTTTGTACCAACTACTAGCAAGCTCATCAAACACCACAACTCGTGAGAGATAACCACTTGTCTAGTTTGTGGATTGTAACATTTGTATGCCTTATGATCCTATGCACTTGTCTATGATCCTATGCATATCCAACAAACACACACTTTTCTGACTTAGGATCCAACTTCCTCCTTCTCTCGTCAGGCACATGTACATAAGCTATGCATCCAAAAACTTTGAGGTGTCCAATGTCTGGCCTAAAACCTGTAAGCCGCATCTCTGGCGTACTTCCATGTATGGCTGCTGTAGGTGTCTTATTCAGTATATACACTGCAGTAGCACATGCTTCTGCCCAATAATAATCTGGCATGCTCTTTTCATTGAGCATCGCCTTGGCCACTTCACAAATGACTCTATTGTATACCTGCAAAGTCAATTTCCTTCTTATTCCATGCTTTCTCAAGAAATGCTCAAAAGCATTTGAGGTGTATTCACCACCTCTATCTGTCCTCAAAGATTTTATCCAAGAACCATATTGCTTTTCTGCAAAAGCTTTGAAATCCATAAACTTTTCCAACACTTCACTTTTCTCTCTGAGAAAGTATATCCATGTCATTCTGCTGAAATCATCAATGAATGTCACATAATATAAACTGCCTTTAATAGATGGGTTTTGTGCAGGACCCCATACATCGCTATGTACTATCTCTGTGAGGTCCCCCTGTTCCCACCGAGCAACGGATTCGGGTACTAGCAGCAGAAGTAGCACTTCTCGCGCGGGACAGGGGTCCCACATTCGGGGCCTCGTCCCACGGATATCCGGACAAGAGACTAATCCGTCGGTTTTTCCAAAACCGAACCCGGAAAAACTTCCCTTATCGGAAAGCACGGGCGATTCCACCAGGATAATTTTTTTCTCTAACGAAGACAAGATCATTTCTGATCAAGCTGATCCAATTGTATCTTCAAGTTACTAGATCAGATCAAGGAAGAAACTTGCACTTGGATCATTGGGATCAACGCTTTTTTTCCCATTCAAGAGGCACAGCCGTTGATTCCTATCCATAGAACAATTACTGTCCAGGATTTACTTTATCTATCGTATTAACAAAAGTTGAGTCTCGATTTACGGATCCATCAGTCCAGCCTAACCCCATCCGATCCTATGGGTTAGCCAACCGCCCAACCACTGTAGTGATGGGATCCAATTTGGAATTTGGTTAGGTTTTGTCCCGGGTACCAAGGAAAAGAGTTCCAAGGCCCCCTAGCCGGAAGTTCATGCAAACATAAAATTAGGCACACCACTTACACACCCAAGATGAAATTGCCTTATTCTTAGCATCAGCTAACTTTAAAACAATCCTTTAATGAAACCATAGTACCACTGATCACAATCTTCCAAATTATTCGGTTGATTCTCAAATTTCCCATCATTCCTTCATCATTAGAGTATCTATGGCATCATTGGCAACTAGAACGCTCACCACCTGTCCACTCAGAGGCCGTTTCCATAGTTCCTAGCCCATAAGACTCGGAAATATAATCATTTATCAAGATGGACTCTCGTTGAAGATCAGCAAGATCAACCAACAGATCCATATAAAAGAGCCATGGACTCATCCATTGAGGACCAGCAAGGTCAGTCAACCAGATCCATGCCCGGTTTCACAAAACAACTCTTACTCCTTGTTCCAATATCTTCCTCGACGCACGCGTGGGTATCCTAGGCGACCCAGAGCCCGAGCACCGTATGGTCAGCACCCTCTAGGATCCTTCGCAGGTGACCTAGCGCTTCACTCATAGGCCGCTTCCTTGGTCCCTCATCCACCGTACCGGAAGCTCACCATTTTAATCGAACCGAGGCTGGTCAAGACCTCGGTCGACCTAGCGCTTCACTCATAGGCCGCTTCCTTGGTCTCTCATCCACCGTACCGAAAGCTCACCATTTTAATCGAACCGAGGCTGGTCAAGACCTCAGTCGACCTTGCTACGCGAGACGTCCTCCATTGACTCTCCGTCAGCAGTTGCAACTTTATCAGTTAGGTCTCCACGACCTTAATCACAAGACGGTCAAAATGCTTCCCCAGCATTCTTGACATAAAACAGCCATTTACAAACAGCATTTACAAACAGTTTACAAATACAGTTTCTATATTAACTCTCATTTTTCCACATTGTTCCTCATTAATCCACATTACTTATTCCACATTCCATTTATATGTGTACTCATCCAATCACCTCATTTTCCATCTCTTCACTTCAAATTCCTTCACATCACATATCATATATTCACATCCATATCCACATCCATACATCCACATCCATATCCACATTCACATCCATACATCCACATCTACATGCTTATCTCCATTTTCACATCTTCATTTATACATCCACATCCCATATCCACATTTATACATACACATCCATATCCACATCCATACATCCACATCCACATCCACATTCACATCCATACATCCACATCTACATGCTTACCTCCATTTTCACATCCTCATTTATACATCCACATCCCATATCCACATTCATACATACACATCCATACATCCACATCTACATCCACATACATACATACATCCACATCCACATTCACATTCACATACATCCTCATCCACATTCCCATACATCCACATCTATACATCCACATTCCACATTCACATCTATACATCCACATCTACATTCACATTCACATACATCCACATCCCCATTCCCATTCACATCTACACATCCACATCTACATCCACATACATACATACATCCACATCCACATTCCACATTCACATCTATACATCCACATCTACATCCACATTCACATACATCCACATCCACATTCCCATTCACATCTATACATCCACATCCATTCACATCTATACATCCACATTTACATCCACATTCACATCTATGCATATATATCTTCATGCATATATCCATTTTCACGTTCATACATCCACATCTACATGCTTACCTCCATTTTCACATCCTCATTTATACATCCACATCCCATATCCACATTCATACATACACATCCACATCTACATCCACATACATACATACATCCACATCCACATTCACATTCACATACATCCACATCCACATTCCCATATGTACATCCACATCTATACATCCACATTCCACATTCACATCTATACATCCACATCTACATTCACATTCACATACATCCACATCCACATTCCACATTCACATCTATACATCCACATCTACATCCACATTCACATACATCCACATCCACATTCCCATTCACATCTATACATCCACATCCATTCACATCTATACATCCACATCTACATCCACATTCACATCTATGCATATATATCTTCATGCATATATCCATTTTCACGTTCATACATCCACATCTACATGCTTACCTCCATTTTCACATCCTCATTTATACATCCACATCCCATATCCACATTCATACATACACATCCACATCTACATCCACATACATACATACATCCACATCCACATTCACATTCACATACATCCACATCCACATTCCCATACATCCACATCTATACATCCACATTCCACATTCACATCTATACATCCACATCTACATTCACATTCACATACATCCACATCTACATTCACATTCACATACATCCACATCCACATTCCACATTCACATCTATACATCCACATCTACATCCACATTCACATACATCCACATCCACATTCCCATTCACATCTATACATCCACATCCATTCACATCTATACATCCACATCTACATCCACATTCACATCTATGCATATATATCTTCATGCATATATCCATTTTCACGTTCATACATCCACACTCCCATCTCCACATCCACACATCCACATACATACATCCATTTCCACATTCCCATTTATATAACCCCATATACCTTCACATCTAATCTTTTACATCACATCCATTCTCGCCCTATCACAACCCATATACATCTTATCCTATCACATACACTTCTTACCTCATCCCCCCATACACATCTTAATTCATCTTATCACCTCCTAACTTATTTCATAAGCATCTTATCACCTCTTATCACACCTCTTATCACATCTCTTATCACCTCCTAACTTATTTCATAAGCATCTTATCACACCTCTTATCACATCCTATCACATCTCTTATCTATTTATAGAATACAAGAGAATTCTTACATTTGATATAAGATTTCTTTACACATTTATTTATGAATAAATTCTATTTAAGGAGATTAATACTTTCAAAGTAAAAATCAATCTTTTATGCATCTTCCTATGCATAAATTCATTTTTAATGAAAATGATACTTTTGAATTAAATTTTAATCTTTTATGCATTTTTCTATACATAAATTCAATTTAGATGAGAATGACACTTTTGAATTAAAAAATCAATCTTTTATGCATCTTCTTATGCATAAATTCAATTTGGTAGGAATTACACTTTTAGAATAAAAAAATTTCTCTTATGCATCTAAGTTAAGCATAAAATCTATTTATGAGGAAAATCACACTTTTAGTATAAAAAGAATATCTTTTATGCATACCTATACGCATGAAATTCAATTATGATAAAAGTCACACTTTTATAATAAAATAATCAACTTTTATGCATACCTCTATGCATGAAATCCAATATGATAAAAGTAACACTTTTGATATAAAAATTTTTCCATTATGCATACTTCTATGCATGAAATAAAAATGGTAAAAATAACACTTTTGATATAAAAATTTATCCATTATGCATACTTCTATGCATGAAATAAAAATGGTAAAAATAACACTTTTGATATAAAAATTTTTCCATTATGCATACTTCTATGCATGAAATAAAAATGGTAAAAATAACACTTTTGATATAAAAATTTATCCATTATGCATACTTCTATGCATGAAATAAAAATGGTAAAAATAACACTTTTGATATAAAAATTTTTCCATTATGCATACTTCTATGCATGAAATAAAAATGGTAAAAATAACACTTTTGATATAAAAATTTATCCATTATGCCTAATATTAAAATTCAATTTCTCCATGATTGTAATGAAATTCTTTCAATTAATCTAGGATGATAATTCCTAGAATATGTTAGGAAGTCCTCTTTTTATGCTTTGAATGAGATTATTTTATGCATAATTTTTATAAAAATTTTGCCATAGCTCCGCTGCTATGACTGATAAATCTCAATTTTTCTAAGGAATAATGCTTATCATTAAGGAAATAATTAAAATGATCTCTAATTGGATTATTAATCCATAATGGATTGAATCATCAATATTCATAAACTAAAAGCATAGAAAAAAGCCATTAATTTGGCCTCAAGCATAGCTTAATCTTGGGTTAAGGAAAAGCTTTATGAAAAGCTTGATTTGGATTGAGAACGGGTCATGAGTATGACCATTTCTTGAGTGAGAGAGAGAATTTACATAAGAATCATTAGAATTTAAACATAAATGAAAATTAACTTCAATAGCATTTATTAAATCATGTAACTCTTCACTACTATTCAAACTTCAATAGCATTTAAAAAAAACCATACCAATTAAACTTCTCAAGCTTGAGAGGGGTTGAGAAGAGAGAAACATTGAGAAATTATAGAAAGATCAATATTCACTAATTACCTTACAACCTGCTTGATTCTTTATTCACGGTAGAGGCCCCCAACCAATCAATTGGTTAAGTATGTTGATGGAGCCACTAATGGGGATTGAAGAAAGAGGGAAGCTCCAAAAACTAGTGAATTATTAAATGAATTCACAGTTCTTGGCTTAGGTGGAGTAGAGTAACGATGCATAAACACTATATATTTTTCAACAAGGGGGAGGCTTCTATTTATAGGAAAAATTGAGCTCCTAACCAAACAAACTGATTCTAGAATTTTCTAAATCAGTTTGGTCAATATTTGACCATTTTTAGGTCAGTTAAGCTAACTTTTTGGAACTAGACTTAAATGAGGAGAGAGGAGAGATGAAATATCTCAATTTTTATGAGTTTAAAACTCATTCAAGCATGTGAAATATGCACCTCCTTTAAAGAACTCCCCTTCCTTACATATGTCATATTTTTAATATTGCTCATAGTTTTTTACTAATAAACCTTGTACATTTTCAACTCTTCATCTTATGTGAAATATGCACCTCCTTTAAAGAACTCCCCTTCCTTACATATGTCATACTTTTAATATTGCTCATAATTTTTTACTAATAAACCTTGTACATTTTCAACTCTTCATCTTATGTGAAATATGCACCTCCTTTAAAGAACTCCTCTTCCTTACATATGTCATACTTTTAATATTGCTCATAATTTTTTACTAATAAACCTTGTACATTTTCAACTCTTCATCTTATGTGAGCATTTACTCATTTTTGGGTATCTTCTTTTTCAAATTGGATTTATCTCCTCCCTACACATGGATTGATGCTATTGGCCCATAGGAACCTTAATTGGACCATAATCCAAAAATTTCTGAAAATCTAGACCCTTAGACTAAGGTCCTTTATACACATTTCCAATTAATTCCAATTGCACATTGGAAAGTTCTTTTTTGAATTTCTGTTTCAGGGGAACTTATTTTAATAAGATGAGATAATTTTCTATCTAAAAATATTAAAAATCTGAATATTCTCTCTCTAGAATATTTTCTCTCTCTAGGTTAAAACAGTTAGAAACAAGTCTTTTATATTTCTGAGGAGGGATTGATTATAGAAGAAGATACTAGACATCAAAAAGGGGTTTGGGGGAGGAATCTTACATTCTACCCCACTTAAAAAACGCGAGATGTCCTCATCTCGCAAACTGGGATAATTTCGCAAGATGCACGAATTATGAGACTTAGAGAAAAATTTAAATCAGGATTAACCACTAAGAAAAAGTCTCAAAGAGAGCAAGATTCAAGATAAGAACAAGATTTAAACTTTATTCATTCTCGGAACTTATACAGTAAAGATAGAAGAACTCTTTACACTTCCATAAGCTCGTCCATCATATGATCACAAAAGCAGCACTCACAAGCTGCACAAGTATAGGGTAACTCATCTATGGGAATGATTCTGCTGGTTATTGCCGCACCTATCTCAGTGGTATGAGGTGATCTAACAAAAGGACCTCTGAGAGGCAAGCCAAAAACGGGGTAAAGGCATATCTTCTCATGAGGAAGAAAACACGCCAATAAGAAGACCCGCTCAGAAAACCCAGGATGCCTTGATCTCATAACGCAGTAGTATCGGGGACCCAAACCTAAGGCTTCAATAACCATGGCCAAGCGGACATTGTTGCGAAAGTGCTGCTGACCCCAGGGTGTTACCCTAGTTATGTCTTGATAGGTCCGCCATTTGGTCTGCGCTACAGAAGTTCCCAAGTGAGGGAAAAGTGAGCGCTCATACTGTTCTATAAAATCCTTCTTCACAGACTCACTTGCGTCTTGAAGGTGAGGAATCATTATGGATAAAACTAATTCTTGTTGCCAAGCCATGAAGGAGATTAGGAAGAAAGGAGATCGATGGGAGTAAGATTACTGTGAGCGACAAGTAAAAGTTACGACTTATATAAAGGAAGGAGCTAGCGTAACTTAGAAGCCAACGGTAGCTTGCCACTGAAGTTTTACCGTCTTTCCATGATTTGGGTTTGGCACAATTTTCTATAGAAGGCATTAAGAACTTTGAGATGAGGAGATAAAAGAAGTTCGTAAGTTAAATCACCTACTTTCTTTGGTCCACAATATCTGGGAGATAACTTCTTATACTTTCCAAGAGATAAAGAACTTCTTTTGGGTCGTACTCGAGACCAAAACCTTGATATCCAAAACATCGATTCTCACTTCTGAACTCGTTGTTCTGAATCCTTAAAACAGGTGGGACTCTTGAGAAGTATTCAGGAAAAAGGTTCTTCCTTTTTTAAACAGAATCTTTCTTTTATTTTAGAGAGGGAATAATTATAAGATCAAAAAGGGAGATTCTTACTCCTGTATACCTCGAAGGCTGGGGGAGAATCTTACATTCTACCCCACTTAAAAAGTGCGAGATGTCCTCATCTCATAAAGTAGAGGACAACTCTTTTTCTTAAGATCCAATTTTATTCTGGGGTTCCTTATATTCTGGTCAACCCAACAGAATACTGGGATAAATATCCCTTAGAACTCATCATTAAATAACAATTCATTCAGATCATATCATTCATATCTTTAACATGATAAAGGTCCATTAGACCGAAAAATTTCCTTCTGAGCATTCCTCCACGGGAATTTCAGTCAAGTAAGTTCTCAATTTGTCATCCCTTAACTTGATCTAACGGTCAAGTGTTAACAGTAGCAATTTGACAGCACAATCCACTAATCTCATAGTGATTTGCTGAATCATTTTCATCATTTATCATTACAGGGACTCGTCCCAATCATCCACCTTGTGGTTTCGCTCAGCTTATTACATTTCAATCCATTTTCAGGAATCATCATTTTTCAATCAGAATCCAAATCAATTCATCGGTTTCCAAACAGAACTAAAAATCATATCAACCACATTCGAAATCATCATCTGGATAGCATTAACGCTTATAATTTCAAGTCTTAGATTTACTCGTATATACTGTCAGTAAAGAGCTGCAGTTATACTCTCGGTATATACGGTAGTCACGGCCCTTGGAATTATAAGGTAAATACCATCATGTCTAGGCCTCAAGCAAGTCAGGGATTCTATATAATTGCGGTACTTCCATCTGAAGACCCAATTACCAATTTACGAATTTCAGTTTGAATATCAAATTGTATGAATTATATCACACAATTACAACCTTTTTTGTGCTTCTTGATAAATTTTTGACATATTTGGTTTCTCAGTTGATCTTTATTAGCCAAATGCTCTGATACCAACTGTGAGGTCCCCCTGTTCCCACCGAGCAACGGATTCGGGTACTAGCAGCGGAAGTAGCACTTCTCGCGCGGGACAGGGGTCCCACATTCGGGGCCTCGTCCACGGATATCCGGACAAGAGACTAATCCGTCGGTTTTTCCAAAACCGAACCCGGAAAAACTTCCCTTACCGGAAAGCACGGGCGATTCCACCAGGATAATTTTTTTTCTCTAATGAAGACAAGATCATTTCTGATCAAGTTGATCCAATTGTATCTTCAAGTTACTAGATCAGATCAAGGAAGAAACTTGCACTTGGATCATTGGGATCAACGCTTTTTTCCCCATTCAAGACGCACAGCCGTTGATTCCTATCCATAAAACAATTACTGTCCGGGATTTACTTTATCTATCGTATTAACAAAAGTTGAGTCTCGATTTACGGATCCATCAGTCCAGCCTAACCCCATCCGATCCCATGGGTTAGCCAACCGCCCAACCACTGTAGTGATGGGATCCAATTTGGAATTTGGTTAGGTTTTGTCCCGGGTACCAAGGAAAAGAGTTCCAAGGCCCCCTAGCCGGAAGTTCATGCAAACATAAAATTAGGCACACCACTTACACACCCAATATGAAATTGCCTTATTCTTAGCATCAGCTAACTTTAAAACAATCCTTTAATGAAACCATAGTACCACTGATCACAGTCTTCCAAATTATCCGGTTGATTCTCAAATTTCCCATCATTCCTTCATCATCAGAGTATCTATGGCATCATTGGCAACTAGAACGCTCACCACCTGTCCACTCAGAGGCCGTTTCCATAGTTCCTAGCCCATAAGACTCGGCAATATAATCATTTATCAAGATGGACTCTCGTTGAAGATCAGCAAGATCAACCAACAGATCCATATAAAAGAGCCATGGACTCATCCGTTTTGAGGACCAGCAAGGTCAGTCAACCAGATCCATGCCCGGTTTCACAAAACAACTCTTACTCCTTGTTCCAATATCTTCCTCGACACACGCGTGGGTATCCTAGGCGACCCAGAGCCCGAGCACCATATGGTCAGCACCCTCTAGGATCCTTCGCAGGTGACCTAGCGCTTCACTCATAGGCTGCTTCCTTGGTCCCTCATCCACCGTACCGGAAGCTCACCATTTTAATCGAACCGAGGCTGGTCAAGACCTCGGTCGACCTTGCTACGCGAGACGTCCTCCATTGACTCTCCGTCTTAGCAGTTGCAACTTTATCAGTTAGGTCTCCACGACCTTAATCACAAGACGGTCAAAATGCTTCCCCAGCATTCTTGACATAAAACAGCCATTTACAAACAGCATTTACAAACAGTTTACAAATACAGTTTCTATATTAACTCTCATTTTTCCACATTGTTCCTCATTAATCCACATTACTTATTCCACATTCCATTTATATGTGTACTCATCCAATCACCTCATTTTCCATCTCTTCACTTCAAATTCCTTCACATCACATATCATATATTCACATCCATATCCACATCCATACATCCACATCCATATCCACATTCACATCCATACATCCACATCTACATGCTTATCTCCATTTTCACATCTTCATTTATACATCCACATCCCATATCCACATTCATACATACACATCCATATCCACATCCATACATCCACATCCACATCCACATTCACATCCATACATCCACATCTACATGCTTACCTCCATTTTCACATCCTCATTTATACATCCACATCCCATATCCACATTCATACATACACATCCATACATCCACATCTACATCCACATACATACATACATCCACATCCACATTCACATTCACATACATCCTCATCCACATTCCCATACATCCACATCTATACATCCACATTCCACATTCACATCTATACATCCACATCTACATTCACATTCACATACATCCACATCCCCATTCCCATTCACATCTACACATCCACATCTACATCCACATACATACATACATCCACATCCACATTCCACATTCACATCTATACATCCACATCTACATCCACATCCACATTCCCATTCACATCTATACATCCACATCCATTCACATCTATACATCCACATCTACATCCACATTCACATCTATGCATATATATCTTCATGCATATATCCATTTTCACGTTCATACATCCACATCTACATGCTTACCTCCATTTTCACATCCTCATTTATACATCCACATCCCATATCCACATTCATACATACACATCCACATCTACATCCACATACATACATACATCCACATCCACATTCACATTCACATACATCCACATCCACATTCCCATATGTACATCCACATCTATACATCCACATTCCACATTCACATCTATACATCCACATCTACATTCACATTCACATACATCCACATCTACATTCACATTCACATACATCCACATCCACATTCCACATTCACATCTATACATCCACATCTACATCCACATTCACATACATCCACATCCACATTCCCATTCACATCTATACATCCACATCCATTCACATCTATACATCCACATCTACATCCACATTCACATCTATGCATATATATCTTCATGCATATATCCATTTTCACGTTCATACATCCACATCTACATGCTTACCTCCATTTTCACATCCTCATTTATACATCCACATCCCATATCCACATTCATACATACACATCCACATCTACATCCACATACATACATACATCCACATCCACATTCACATTCACATACATCCTCATCCACATTCCCATACATCCACATCTATACATCCACATTCCACATTCACATCTATACATCCACATCTACATTCACATTCACATACATCCACATCCACATTCCACATTCACATCTATACATCCACATTCACATCTATGCATATATATCTTCATGCATATATCCATTTTCACGTTCATACATCCACACTCCCATCTCCACATCCACACATCCACATACATACATCCATTTTCACATTCCCATTTATATAACCCCATATACCTTCACATCTAATCTTTTACATCACATCCATTCTCGCCCTATCTCACAACCCATATACATCTTATCCTATCACATACACTTCTTACCTCATCCCCCCATACACATCTTAATTCATCTTATCACCTCCTAACTTATTTCATAAGCATCTTATCACCTCTTATCACACCTCTTATCACATCTCTTATCACCTCCTAACTTATTTCATAAGCATCTTATCACACCTCTTATCACATCCTATCACATCTCTTATCTATTTATAGAATACAAGAGAATTCTTACATTTGATATAAGATTTCTTTACACATTTATTTATGAATAAATTCTATTTAAGGAGATTAATACTTTCAAAGTAAAAATCAATCTTTTATGCATCTTCCTATGCATAAATTCATTTTTAATGAAAATGATACTTTTGAATTAAATTTTAATCTTTTATGCATTTTTCTATACATAAATTCAATTTAGATGAGAATGACACTTTTGAATTAAAAAATCAATCTTTTATGCATCTTCTTATGCATAAATTCAATTTGGTAGGAATTACACTTTTAGAATAAAAAAATTTCTCTTATGCATCTAAGTTAAGCATAAAATCCATTTATGAGGAAAATCACACTTTTAGTATAAAAAGAATATCTTTTATGCATACCTATACGCATGAAATTCAATTATGATAAAAGTCACACTTTTATAATAAAATAATCAACTTTTATGCATACCTCTATGCATGAAATCCAATATGATAAAAGTAACACTTGATATAAAAATTTTTCCATTATGCATACTTCTATGCATGAAATAAAAATGGTAAAAATAACACTTTTGATATAAAAATTTATCCATTATGCATACTTCTATGCATGAAATAAAAATGGTAAAAATAACACTTTTGATATAAAAATTTGTAAATTGCTAACCACAACAAACTTTTAGGACTCATTGAAAGTCTTATAACAATAGCATTGCTCCAACCATACACGGGAAGACTCATCCATGCATGTGGCAAAGTTCAAACGAGCTTGGAAGCTGTGCAAAGTCCATGGCAACAAAGAAATTGAGAACAAAAGAGATGCATTTTTGCATACGTTTAGTGATTGACCAACAGAATGGCATCAATAGTTTATAGATGATGACTTTGACAATTATTAGGATTTAAGTGACGCATTCCTACAAAAGTACAAGAGCCCTGACATAAAGCAAGGAGGAATGGATTTAGAGGCATATGCCACCGAACACACAAACATCCAAACCCGATTATCGCAGGATGAGAGGTTGTCCAGCCGATGCATAGGGCAATGGTTCATCAATGGATTGAACGAGGGCATCCAACACGGAGTGTCACACCTACACGTGGGCGACCAACTTGGCCACGTCACATTTGTGCAACTCATAAGTGCCGCAAAGATAGTCGAACAAAAAAACAAGGCTGATCATCGACATTATCTCCACGTAGCCTTTAATGCACCCAAGGAAGGGATCGACGATGCGGAAGGTGGGCACAGAAAAAGGGGGGATCACAGGCATCCACGTGGCAAGTGGCATGGGTTTACCTTTTCTATAAACCCGAGCATGGAGGCCTCACTAGAAAGCGCGCAAAGGTAATCAAAAAGTGGGGCGAGGCCCGCCATCATGATAACTGGTTGGTCACGGTGCGTGTGCGGAATTCAAAATGGAATCTCCATATTTTTCTGTACTAATTTGAAAACCCGTGTAGGGTGGTCGAATTAATGTCTATGCTCCTTAGAGGCTGCAGGCATTGCCAACCCCAAACAAGAATCACACTTTTGCTCAACGGTAGGTAGGTGCTGCAAATGTAAACCCAGGCATGTAGTACAGGTATCTCCGCAGTAGTTAAGGGGGGCTGGTGGCTGTGTAAGGATTCGTGCATCAAAACAGGGTCGGATGGTAAGTTCCAATGATAGGGGGGATGAGAGAAAGAAGGGAACACACTCACCTATGTGCAAGTATACCGATCAATCAAGCGGGCACATAGGTATGCTCCCCATGCCCGACCAGGAAAAGCTAGAAAAAGTGATAGGTTTCTATGATTGGGATGTGAATGAGACTCCATGCAAAGAAGCCATAGATGACAATTTGCTATTGGGAAGTATTGGGGATTCAATAGATGTTGATTTCCACCTCCTTAATCAATGCCCCAAAGCTAATAGTAGCTTTTTTCTCTTTGCACAACTCCTTTAGTGAGTCTGGTGAGGACAAAGATGCATCCAGTGTGACAACATGGAGATGGAGGACCTTTTTGATGGCAATGGCTTTTTATTAGAATCCAAGTCCAGGCAGGAAATTGACCCGTTTACCTTCACATCTCCAAGTTTCTTTTCATTTGACAAGGCAACCTGATGATAGCATGCATTGAGGATGGGTTCTTGGTGACTTTGCACATGCTCAAAAAGCAGGACACACGGGGCCTCTTGGATTTGAAGAGGTGGGTGAGAATGAGAGATTATCTGTGCATTGTGGTTAGTGATCTTGGGCTGAGGTATCTTGCATTAAGGGATAGTTTGAGGATTGCATGCGTAGAAGATTGGAAGGGCACCTTGGCCTTAAAGAAACAATTAGCAAGATCAAGTCAACATCGTGCACTAATGTGAAGAAACATGGCATCCCTTTGCCATATGTCACGGAGTTGATCAGTGCATGTGGGTGTGTAGCCTACCCTGGGTTACAATAAAGTCATTGCCTGGCTTTACATCATAACTATTATCCTGCTGTGCAACAAGAGCTGTGCAACAAGACCATTGCCTTGATTTACATCTCGACGAAGTCAAAAGTGACCCTACTATAAATGCTATTGTGATGAGCAACATTTCCTAAATAGGGCTGATGATCCAGCACAAGGTCAGCCTTGACAGAAAGATCAAGTAAGCATTCGAGCGTGTCCGGGCCAAAGATGATTGTGGAATTTATATGCCACCATGGAGGTGGGGTGCGGAGAAAGGGAGGTGACCACCAAAGATTGCGTACATCAAAGAATTACGGATGTCCTTTTAAGAATTACTTGGCATACAAGATGTGGCCATCATAGTGCAGGGAGGCCATGAGGGACATGTGCTCGGATCACGTAGCAACTTGTTGCTGGTGCACCCGCGGGTTATCAAGTGTTGCATGGAGGACTTGCTCAATGTGGGGACATGTCATCATGTCGCAAAGATGAGTATGTAAAAGGAGGCATTTCACATCAAGAGGTCATCCTCGATAGATCGAGTGGCATATAGATTCTTCATAATTCCAAAAGAGATCCAAATAATGTCATACGAATTGCACATCGAAGGTAATGCATGGCCTGATTGTGCTGCATGTCCTGAATGTGCATAACTAATTCTGAACATCAACCACTTCTTACAGGCCAACTAGTAGGTGTGATGATTGGACCTCCATGTACATGGAGGCTCTACACTTAAGGGCACAAAACAAGGTCTTGTAGTGCCAAACCATAGAACCCGCAAGCTTCAAATGATAGGGATAGACCCTTCATCCTTGTTATCCAAGATGAGTGGATGTTGGTGAGTGGATGTTGGACATGTCCCTACACTTCTCAAGGAACAATTCTTGGGCCATGGACTCCACATTCACGACAATTGTGTTTGGGATGCCTTTATATGTTGCAATTCTACCAAATAAACATGGGATTGGCATGCTCGTATGGTTCATGCTTTGCACCCATGTTGCGAGTACAAGCCAAGGGAGCATTGCCTTATAAACCACAATGATAGTGGTGTTTGAGAGAATGAATGATGGGTTTTTCCCTTCAGCGCTAGTCATTGACAAGTGTCGCACATAGTTGTTGCTAGCAATCATGCATGTAGTTGAGAATGATCCTCATTGTTGGGCCAAAGATGGGAATGGAGATCGTATTCAGATTGCGTGCAGGGTGCTTGTTTGCTAGTTTACACCAAAAAGGCATGGGTAGAGCATTTTCTCCCACAGGTACATTCGCATAGGGTTTACATTGATTTAAAAGAACACCAAATGACTATGTATGTAAACTAAGACGTTGTTCTATTCACAGGTTCCAAAGGACAAGCGTGATAATGTGCACACATCAATGTCAAAACTTATGCACGCTGCCACCGAGGTAGATTTTGAGGGTTACATGTATGAGCAACTCATCCAAGAGTATTCAGCACACAACCACGTCGTGCGTTACATCAGCAATAGGTGGTGTAGTAAGACGTGCATTTGGTGATGCATGTGGCCGAAATTTGGTCGTCTCTTTCCACATGGAAATGTGAACACAACAAACTTGGTTGAGAGACTTTGGCAGTATGTTAAGTATACACTCTTGGATGCATGGATTAATAGGTCAGCCCTATACTTCTACATGCTCTTGTGGGTGACTCAAGAATAGGTACATGGATGGGGGGACATAGCACTTGAGTTTTTCATGCAAAAGCAAGAAACATGTAAAAATACAAGGGAGCGTCTGGGTTTATTTTTCTACCTGGGTTTATCCGTGTGTTTGGGCTTACCACAGTACCCGAGTTTCTTTCCCTTGCATATGATTTGTTCGGGTTTAACTGTAGTTGATTCTGGACTATACAATAATTATGGTAAACGACAAGTCACAAACAGCTAGACTAGCAGGTGGAGAGGGTATACTTCGAAGGTATGAATTTGACTCATCCACTCTTCAGATCATTAATGAATCAGTAATGCTCTTTAAGATCTTGAGTAACCTCAAGTTCACAAGTTTGGTACTATGTGAGCATCTAGCTGACATATTGTGATTGCTTGGATTGGTCAAGCGACTGCAAGCATCTCTATGGTGTAAGTCTCATCTTGAAAAAATGGTTCCCACACCTTCATGCCATTCTCCCCATCATCGACATGGCACATGCAATGGGGGTGGAGTGTGAGACGTGATGTGGACCCTACAACACACAAGTGATTTTGATAGGCCTTCCACTTTCGAGTTACTGCATCATAGCATTGAAGAATTAAAAGATCTCTTGGAAAAGATTGCACAAGGGATAACTTCATATGATGAATTACAAATACAAGCATTGATGAGCCAAATACAGATCTCCCATGATGGACTTTGTAATATAAGGGCCCCAAAGGAGATCGTGTTACCACAATGAAGGGCAGCATTTCACAAGTGCAATCCCATGTGACAGCCACACGGCTTGGTCATGGCAAGCCTATGACCAAAGGAGATATGATTGATAAGACAAGTGTGGCACCCATTCAGCCTACCCGCCAGACTGGTGTGTTGAGGAGGAAGCATCAAAGGGGATGGAACCGGGTGCACTTTGAGAAATGTCGCAAGGGTGTCATCCTATTCATGTGGCCCCAATGAGGATGATGAGCGATGTTTTGTGTTTCTAGCCAATGGTGAAATGTTGTTTGATGTTTATGCATCAAAGCTTAGGATGGTGTTAATGTAAACTCCACTAGCCAAGGTTGAGCACATATGTGTTTGAATGTCTACAACATTTTTGCTAATCTCCCAAAATTTACTTGCAAGCTATCGTATATAAAGTACAAAGGATTACTTGCATTCTTCATAGAGTGAGTTTAACTATTCTATCTTGTCTTTCTGAACTTGCAATTTTTGAACTTGCAAGAAGACAAGAATCTGACATCACAAGTGCATTTTCCATTCATCTTTGCACAAGAAGACAAGTATATAAACATTTATCTTACATTTGAAAACATCACATTATCTTACATTTGTAATAAAAAGTCCCTATGCTTTTGTAGTCACACGAGTTTAAATGTACATGACTTAAAAAGAAAAGTAGATAAGGTAGATCGAGTTGTGCAACATTCTGATTTATATTTCAAAGTTGAGAACGATTACAAAGCCCAAACATGAGGGCAAACACACATCTACAGTCCTCCAACACAACAAGGGCAGCTCAGTGCTCTAGAGTTTTCAGTAACCAGCCCCGGATATCTGCATGCAGTCTCACCACATCGTCATGTGTGAACCAATCACTCACAACCAAGCTGCAAAGCAAGTGAAGAATAAGAGTTAGAGACACAAAAAACACTATAGCAAGATTTGTAAATAGAAGGCTTACCCAACCCCGTGGCATCTTCCGAGCGAAGATGTACTCCACTAAGAGCTTCATTGGAATCATGCTGTAGAAGCCACAATCAATGGTATTGGGTTGCATGGGCTCCTCAATGGTCTGAAACTCGAAGCCTGTCGATGGGGACGCCAACAAAGCTTCAAGTGATGGCTTCGAACACGTCTTAGCCATGCTTTCCATCATCTTATACCATAATGAACGTGGGCAATCTTAAATTTCAATCACCCTCGCATACACGTAAACCCAAGCATGAATATGTGCAGACGAATGGTGGGGACACTTATTGGTACACCTTGGGAAGGCATTCTTTCGAATCAACAAGGCTGAGGGAGTCAAAGAAGAAAATCCTAGGGTTCACCTTAGGAAGCCACGGGACCCTCTTATGTGAGTTGTTATATAGTGCAAACAAGCACCAATGCCCCTTGCATAGAAACGCAAACAAGCACCGATGCCCCCTGCATAGAAACGCAAACCTTGCGTTGGTCAAGTGGCACAAAGTGTACAAAGAGGCTACAAGTTACCAGAAAGGGCCCCTTACCGGATCAAAACTAGCAAAGAGGCTACAAGTTACCACAAAGAGGCTACAAGTTACCAGAAAGGGCCCCTTACCGGATCAAAACTAGCAAAAAGATAAACACGTAGGACATGAAATCAATTCCCTTGAGCATGCTGGCCGACCACGCCACTGTCATCTTCCGTGGGTGTCATCAAATCGGCACACCAAACCACAATGAGTCGACGAAACAAACTCTTTGACAAGAGGTTGGCCAAGGTATTCATCATAACAAGTTCACTGTCTTGGTGCTAGGGTCCCCCCCCAACAAGCTAATTACGAGGCCCTTGTCAATCTCTACCACAGTGGGAGGCATCCTCGTGCCCTCAAACATTATGGAGCGAGCCACATCCAACCTACATGTACAAGTAGAACCCAAGGTTAGTGAGAATGACAGGTAAACCCGAGCACTGAAACCGAACTACATAGTGTGCCTTGCTTGTACATTGAGAAGAAGGTGTTATATACTCACCTCCACTCGGCCAAGTGCTCCGTTGGTTAGCCCACCTTATGCTTGATCATCTCCACAGCTCCAACTTGCCCAATGCAGAAGGATAAGTCAAGGCTGACCGTAGGCTCAAGGAGACTCGTTATTGTTATCTCGAGGGGCACAGTATTCAAGTCCTCCTTAGCCTTGTGGCGATACGAGCAACCACCTTGTTTGCCTCATCCTCCTCAACCTCCTCATCATCACCCTCCTCCTCAACCTCCTCATCATCACCCTCCTCCTCATTGCCCTCCTCATCCACATCCCTGCAAGCCTCATCATCCTCCACGGCGGAGTCATCATCATCGTGATCCTCCTTGTCACTCTCCTCAGCGTAGTCATCATCACCCTCAGCACCCTCCTCCTCATTCCCATCACTATCCTTCTCACCCTCCTCACCCTCCCCTTCATTCCCCTCCTTAGCCTCCTCTGTTCCCTCATCACCCTCCTCACCCTCCTCATCATTACCCTCCTCCTCCTCCTCCTCTACCCCTTCATCATCACCCTCCTCTCCCCCCTCATCATTGCCCTCATCACCCGCATCACACTCCTCCTTCTCACTCTCACCCCTAACACCACCGTCAATCTCCTCCATGGCACCCCCAGCAAGCTCATGACCCACAGTGTCTCCCTTCTCATCCTCGGAGCAAGCAGTGATTTTTTTGGTCCACTTATACTCCTCTGAAATCAAAAAACAAGAAGTTACGAACAAAGCACATGTACATACGAGCATTCCAACAATAATTAAAAGAATGCCCTACATACTCACATTGGCATCATACCCCTCCCGTATATGCCTTCGTATGGCCTTCTTCTTCTTCTTCTCTTGCCTCTCCTCATACTACCGAGAAGGATAGCTCCTCACAAAGCCATCGATGAATTTACCCCGCGACATAACATTCTCCTCCTTAGGGATTGCATCCCATGCCTCCTCTGCCCTAATACGAGCCTTGGCTTGCACTTGTCGAATATTCACTTCATATTTGTGATCCACATCCTTAAATCTGTCAATTGCCCGTGCTTGGTCCCTTGCTGATGACCTTGGGAGACAACCCCAAGCTTGTGGCCCATGGGTCTACCCCCAATCTTGTGCGGGATGTTAACATCTTAGCCATGTGCACGCTTTAGATGTTCGACCATCTTTGTGTGCGCTTCTTAATGCACGTGGGTGGCACGACACTAGACAATTTTACCCCCAAAGTATAGCTCTATATAGGACTGCAAAGCCAAACCTAGAAATCAATACACAAACCTGTGGTGGCAAAAGGAAGATAATCCTAACCCAGTCACAACAAACCTTCTCTTCATGCAGGATAGCCCCTAGCGGTCAACATGGCGAGACTAGTTGAGATAACTGAGGCAGATGCAACAATCTTTGCGGTCTCAAAAAATAAGAGCAAAAACAAACCCGACAAGAAGACAGTCACATGGGAAGACCAATAAAAATTTGCAAAATTTGCAAACAACGGCAATGATAAAATAATTTCAAACAAAGCAAAACACCATGGACGGATGTATGCGTGGGAAATTTCAAGATCAAGAAGGACAAAACAAGCAATAACCAAAACCACTGGGCAACAACCCAAAATACAATCCATGGGAAGATCTGGAAAAAACATGTCTATCAATGTATCCCTTGACACATTCTTGAAGCTAGTCCCTAGCTATGGGACCAAATTCAAAAAGGAGTTTGGTGGGAATACAGGTGAAGTACTCGTGGACTGCCAAGCATCCACACCAGAAGCGGACCCTAACAGGGATGATGGAGCACCGCAACTATCCATCCTCATAAGATAGAAATCATACATGGAGTTATGATTGATGGCAGGAGCAGTGTCAACATCGTGTCAGCAGAGGAAACGGCCAGGGCACTAGGAATCAACTCATGGGGGAACCGACATTTGGATAGTGGTGCCACGTGGGGTAGTCCGAGAGGGGAACAAATTAACATTGCAAGGAGCTCATTCAAAGTAAACTTTGTAATACTAAGAATGGAGGCTATCATGGGATCTTACCCCATTCTACTTGGGCGATAGACAGAGCAAAGTGAAGCACAATTGGGAGAATGATCACCTCACCCATTAGGAGAGGCAAAAAGCGTGCCATCTTGGCTTTAAAGAAAGCTGAGCCTATAAGACAGCAACAAGCGAAACCGCTTCACACCAAAGGATTTAATCTCATGAATGGGGTGGAAGATGAAATAATTATAATATTTATAATTGACATGGAGAAAATCCTGTAACAATACTTAGCAGCAGCAAGAGATGAAAATTGACAAACCATGGTAGAGTTAAAGTTGTGGCTAGTGCAAGACAAGGCACGAGTGGAAGAAAATCCGACAAGGGTACAAGAAGATGAGTTAGAAGAAGTCAATCTTGGCTCGGAGGAATAGGAGAAAAAGGTGCGGATAAGCAAGCAATTGGACGGCCAAATCAGAAAGTGAAATGATTCGATTATTACAGGGATACAAAGTTGTGTTTGCATGGTCTTATTAGGACATGCTTGGCATCGACCCACAGTTCTATCATCATAGGATCAATCTACAAGAGGATGCAATCCCCATATTACAGGGATACAAAGTTGTGTTTGCATGGTCTTATTAGGACATGCTTGGCATCGAGACCCACAGTTCTATCATCATAGGATCAATCTACAAGAGGATGCAATCCCCATACGACAACAGAGGTATCAAATGAATCCTAACTATGTCAAACATGTAAAAGAAGAAGTCGACAACCTCCTTTGAGTTGGGTTCATCTAACCAATTGAAAAGGCAACGTGGGTCTCCCAAATTGTCATAGTATCGAAGAAGGGAAAAAAGCTCACGGTGTGCATAGATTATAGGAAACTTAACGCATGCACAATTGCTGACCCGTTTCCCTTACCATTCATAGACTCGTTACTAGATAATGTGGCAAGGCATGAAATTTACTCTTTCGTGGATGGCTTTAGTGGCTACACTCAAGTGAAGATGGACCCAGAGGATAGGGAAAAGACGACATTTGTCACAGAGTGGGGGGTGTATGCATCGAATGCAATGACCTTCGGATTGAAAAATGCACCTGCAACGTTTTAGCGCATGGTGTTAGGAATCTTCTATGAGACTGTCTCACAGAGTTCATGAAGGTTTTTGTGGACGATTTGAGTGCCTTTAGTGATAAGAAAAACACATTCACCACCTTCAGCTATGCTTGCATAGGTGCAAGGACACTTAGCTTAAACTCTATCCAACCAAGTGTGCCCTCGCGGTCATAGCAGGTTTCCTGCTAGGCCACATTGTCTCTCCAAGGATGGGCTTGCCATCGATCCAGACAAAGTCAAAGTAATACAAACTCTACCCTCGCCAGCCAACCTGAAAGAGATGGAGTGACTAATGGGTAAAATCAAATGGCACACAAGGTTCCTACATCACCTAGCTCATGTAGCATATGTGTATGCCCTCACTAAGAAGGATGCTCCATTTGCATGGACAACAGAATGTGAGCAAGCCATGAAATGGCTGGAAAAGATTCCACAACCATGTCGGTCCTAATTTCCCCAGATTGCATTCCATGTCTTTGTCGACGTATCAAATATAGGTTATATGATGGTATCCCCCATGTCTTTATATTGCAATCGAGATTGGTCAAGGGGTTTAATGCACATAGATTTCTGGTCAAAGGGGTCAATGCACATACTTTGGGGTCTTATAATGCGGTGCTTGGACAAGATGCCCAGACATCCTTTCATGCCAAGAAAAATACCTCTACTGAACCTAGAGGTAGTACCGGTCACAATTTGTGAGATAAGCACACCCGTAGGGCTTTACTTTCTGCAATGGAGGTCAAGCAGCGTCCCAAGATTGCAAAAAAGTGTGGATAAAATTGTAGATAGTAAAGCAGTGTCCCATAACTAAAAGAAGGGGGGAGGCCCTTGCACACAAAATCTGCGGACAAAGTTATTGAGAAAATAGAGAGAGAGCTTCCTTCCACTAGTTGCCCTCCTCTTGATGACGAGGACTCCGGCTCCATGGGTGGAAGATAAAAGAGCACTAATCCTTGATCTAAATGGTGTCTTGATCAGCTCCTTCAAGCGTGGTGAATCAATTTCATGCTATACAAGGTTCATGACACCTGTGGAGTATGATGATAGAAAAGAGAAAGTCTGGGTAAGAAATGATACAAGATGTTTTTTGCACTGGGCCATTGACAATTTTATTGTGTTCATATGGAGTTGTGCAAGGGAAAAGCGAGTCAGTGATCTGTTAAATGCTACATTTCCAGTTCAAGCACAACAATTGAGTGACCACCTCCTTAGCCACTCAAATTGTACACCATATGAGGATTTTGAGTGCATGCCAGGGACAAAAAGGCCGATTTTCTTCAAGAGGTTGTCTGATTTTTGGGGCAAATATATAATGTTTGACAGTGTTTCAAAAATCCTCGTCTCACTACTGCATTATTATTCCCAAGCTACATGATCTTCAAGTGTAGGAGGTGAAAAATTATCTTGCTGACAGGATGGTCTGGTGGCTGTGGATGTGGCTATTGGCAGAATGCCGACCTACCTATATATACACTTGAGAATGGAGTTAACACAGTCCTAGACCCTGAGAGCCTCAATGCTTACCATTTTTGTGTTGCGGACTCTTAAAATGTAATTGTAATTCAGAAACAGGGATTATAGATTGTTGTCTGACATCTTCGTATCTTTTTCTTTGCCTTAGTGCCCTCTCAGGGCTCATGTGTTCATGTGGATTCTCTTATGTGGCTGTTCCGATGTCCGTGGTTCTGGCAAACTATTGGTGTTTGGCTTCTATGCCTACTCTCTGTGGAGAGATAGGGCTTTTAATCCCTGTTCCTTTTGTAAGTTTACAGTTGGTACTTGGGGTTCTAAGCCCCGTTTTTTTGAAATACATGTCAATGACAAGTGTTAATCTTGGAAACACTCATAGGGCATGCTATTGTAGATAGCCTCATAAGTTTATGGAGTAATATTGAACTTATTTCTTTTCTGCGGCATACGCTCCATGGATATTTGGATACAACGTTCAAGATGCAACAATATGTGGACAGGAGGCATATTAGCAAGGAGACAAAAGGTGTAGACATTTGTTTGGTGGAAATAAAACCCCTTTATTACATATGATCGTATAGGAATACTATTCTCCCATTCATCCACATAGTCTTGCTTGGCCTCCTCTTTCTCTACAATACATTAGATGAGGTAAAAATTATGTGACTCTATATTGGTTGTAGAGTTTGGTTTCGCTGCAAATGTGTCACCAACTTGCAAAGCACTACTCAATACATCATGATGTCCCTCATACGTAGCCTGATCATATATATCTTCCTCATCAACATGCAATCCAAAATCAGACAAGGGCTCCAATGCATGATAATCCCACACTGGTACATGGGCTTTATTCACACCTCTTTTCCATTTGTGATGCATGCATGCATCACAAAAACATGAGAGGTGTTTGGTGGCAAGTCTTGTAGGGTCTCAAGGATTATGGCCACGAAAACCATGCACAAAATGAGTCTTTGGAATGGGCCCAAAATTCCATTTTACCTCCCTATTAACATCCCCTTCTTTAATGTCCCAACAAAAGACTCGTGCAGAGAGCCTCTGTGCAGAAGGATAGGAAGCTTCAGCCCCCTCTGAAAGGTTGGCCCTACGGTACTCAACTACATCTACATCACACTTTAAGGTCACCCCCTCAGGCTCATCTATTCATGTGTTAGTGTCCTCTTTACCACACAACTCTTGCTCCGTTATGTTCTCTCTTTCCGTACCCTGATGCTAAGAAGAAATGGCTCATTTCTATCCTAGTCAAACCAGCATATCAGGCAACAAAATAGATGGTTTGCACGCTTTGAACTGTGAAGCAGCACCATCGAACCATACCCAATGGCAGTTTATACATCTTGTTGCCTGAGCCATTTCAAGTGCAACATAAATCAATGTTGCACAAATAATGTGTCATGCACTGTATCATCTGAAATGAAAAAGTGAACTGTTTTTTGATGACCTCACCTCTCTTCCTGTTTTTCATCTGAAATGAAAAAGTGAACTGTTTTTTGATGACCTCACCTCTCTTCCTGTTTTTCATCTGAAATGAAAAAGTGAACTATTTTTTGATGACCTCACCTCTCTTCTTGTAAAATAAGTTATTTGCACAAATATGGTGCACTGAGTTGAATGCCAATGCATTGACTAGATCTCATTCTACTCTTTAAATGCATGGTTCTCACTAAAGTCCACCATAGACACAACCACATCATCTGGGACATTTTGAATGCAGTCCTTGAACTGTTGTGCTTGTGATCGTGCAATATAGTTGTGAGTAACGAGGGCCTTGAACTTAGCCTTCCACAGTCAAAGGAACTCCGAACTTTGCATCTCCTTGTTCACAAGATCTTTCCTTTTCTTTTTCTTTTCATGTTTGTCCACTGCCTCCACATATTCAAATACCTTCACAATTATATTCTTCCCTTTCTTTCTTTTCTCCAAAGGGCAGCATGGAAATTTCTCTACACCACAAGCATCGCACTCTCCCATCAAGCACCTCCTTGAATAATGGAATGACTTATCTTCCTTCTTTGAGCAAACTGCTGATTCCCATAACTGTCACGCTACTGAAAGTACAAACCGATGCGAGGCAACTCATGGTTGCACCATCTCCTACTACACAAACCTCACATTTGCAGTCACATTCACTCTTATGGAGACCAAACTTTTGAGACCGCTTCTAGTTGATTTTGTGACTTTGAAGAAAGACATTTGAACATGATATTCACATCAACATGTATATCTGTCCTTCACTCAAAACGAACAAAGAAGGGCTACAAATACTCAAATGAGCGTAATTGAAGATTCAACCTACAAAATAAGAACAAATCATCCACAAGCATGAATGAATAAATCTGCATTACTCCGGTATGCTAGTTGGCATGATTTACTATTCTAATTAGCATGTAGGTATGCTAGTTAGCATACCTGAGTGTGCTAACAAACATGTAGGTATGTTAAATAGCATGATTTACCATTCTAACTTGAATGTAGCTATGCTAGTTACTAGTAGTTATACTACTTCGCATGATGAATGTGCTAATTATACTACAACACATCGAGAGCACAGCTGAATTTTTTAACAGTGTTTTTGCATCATTCTTAAAGGAAAATATCAGGGGTTCTCACCACGATGCTAAGCAACGATTTATCACTGCTTTGCAACATTTTTACGCTGCTGAGCAACACTTTTTTGCAACAATATTTCGCTACAACAGCGTGTATAGCAATGAAAAAATACTGCAATACTATAAAAATATCCCGCTTCTTTTGTCGCGCCACATAGTTTTATCTTTTGAATACAATAAACTTGTACTCTGAGTTTTTTTGTAGGTTTATGTCTTATCTACCACTTCTACTCTCCTACCCTATCCTCCTCAAGCTCAAGCAAGGTATGTCTACTCTTTTCATTTATCTCCTATGCAAACAAGCTTTCCATGAAAGCTTTTTTGTAAGTATTTCCTTTCTCTTTCCTCTCTTTTAGGTTTTTCTTTTCTTCTTTTTCCCTTCTTATTGAAGCTTAACCATTACGAGTATTTTCCCTTCTTCTTTTTCCTAATTAAGAGCTCTTCATTAAAGCTTCATATAGTAAGAGATCTTGATCTTTCTTAATACTTTTTTTTCTTGACTTGGATCTTGATCTTTCTTAATACTTTTTTTTCTTGACTTGGTTTAATTTTATAGGTTTTCAACACATACAAGCCTTACGAGATCTCTTTCTTGTATGTTTCTTCTTTCATGCTTTTACATGTTTATAGGGTTTTTAACATTAGGGTTTGTTATTAATACTTTTTTTCTCCCTTATTTTGGTTTGATTTTGTAGGTTTTAAACACATACAAGCCTCACAAGGTAAGAGATCTCTTTCTTCTACGTTTCTTCTCTTATATTTTTACATGTTATAGGGTTTGTAAGTTTAGGGTTTTAAGATTAGGGTTTGTTATTTTTTCCATGCTCCATGCATGCCGGTAGCTTCCAATGCATGCCGGCAGTTTCCCATGCATGTCGATAGCTTCCAATGCATGCCAATAGCAACCTAGGCATGCCAGTAGCTTCCAATGCATGCCGGTAGCTACCTAGGCATGCCGACAGCTTCCAATGCATGCCGATAGCTGCCTAGGCATGCCGGTAACTTCCAATGCATGCCGATAATAACCTAAGCATGTTAGTAGCTTCCCATGCATGCCGGTAGCTACCTATGCATGCCGGTAGCTTCCTAGGCATGCCGGTAGCTACCAAGGCATGCCGGTAGTTTCCAAGGCATGCCGGTAGTCACCTATGCATGTCAGTAGCTTCCAATGCATGCCGGTAGCAATTTAGGCATGCCAGTAGTCTTATACATTAGCCATATGCATAAGGCCATATGCATAAGAGTTTTAAGTATTTATGTTTTTTCTTAGATAGATGGCAAATAACTTGTGACACGAAGGGGGTGGAGCTGCAAGGAACAATAATAATCGTAATGCATAAGATGTAGACCCCCTCAATGTAGCCCCTAGCTCCATAGATTTTCATTACACTTTATCTTGTATATGAGTTTTTTTTAATCATACACTTATGTAATTCTGCTAAGTATTGTAATTGAATTTCGACATTCCTAAAACTATAAATTGCAATTGTCTTTTTTTTTTGTATTTGTCAAGTTTTACATTACACTTGTCCATGATGATGAGTAGGACATGAAGTTACGTTAATTTTATTGTGTATCTACATTAGAAAAAAAAGAGATGGGGTAGACTCGAGAGTCCTGTTCAGACTGCCCGGTCTACCACAGCTTTTTTCTTTACTATACAGTACATTTGATACTCGGCAACAAAAACAGCAGCGATATTTCGATGCTGCAACAAAAAAGCGCACCTATTTTGCTATTGAGTAACAAACCCATTGCAACGAAAATAGCAACATTTTTAGTAATGGACCCGACATCTCCATACCCTTCTAGTTATAAAAGCGCTGCTATTTTTGTTGCTAAACCCTCATTATATTGTATTATTAGCATGCAGGTATGGTAGTTAGCACAATTAAGTGTTCTAACAAGCATGCAGCAAGCTAACTAATATGTAAGTATGCTTAACTAATATGTAAGTATGCTTAACTAATATGCAATTATGCTAGTTAGAATGTTGAATGTACTAATTAGCATGTAGGTATGGTAGTTAGCATGATTTAGTGTTCTAACAAGCATGCATGTATGCTAACTAGCATGCAGGTATGCTAATTAACATGCAATTATACTAGTTAGAATTATGAATGTGCTAATTAGCATGCATGTATGGTAGTGTGACACAAAGTTGGGGTTAAAATAGAATAATTCTAAGTAAAACCTGCCCGTCATCTCCACCAAAAAGATGTGACACAAAGTTGGGGTTTTGACTTCGGTCACTTCTTAGAATCAAAACACACTTGTATGAAACCTCACAGCCTCCTTACCTCCCTTTCTCTCCCTAGGTTAAGATAAAGATAAACACATCAAAGGTGAGATCATAATTCATGGAAGGAAAGATGAAAGGCTCACAAGAAGCAAGAATTTTTGCCAGTCTGGCAGCTCCAAACAAGAGGGCAATTCTTTGTTGGAAGAAAATCTTCCGACTCAAGATTATGATGTGAACGGAAATGTATACGGGGAATGTTGGTAAGGTTCATCCGTTCTTCGAATTGGGCAATTTGGATGGAACATATTAAAGTAAAAGAATATAGCAATCACTTACAAGAGAATAAGGCACATGAGATTTGCTTTTTGCTAAGAGATTAGGAGGAATTAATCATTATTAAGAAGAAATAATGGCCAAAAGTCTATAAAAAACAGAGATACACAAAGAATTGCAGTTTTGAATACATATAGACTATATAAAAGAGAATTATGTAAGTATGTAGAGCTTGAAGATAGCTTTGCGCCTATATAAAAACTTTCAAAAACGGACAACCGAGCAAAAAGTTAAAGGCATTTTACCACAAGACTATAAAACTACCAAAATTCACCTAAAAGTTAGCAACTTTGGGAGAAATTCTGATCATCAATGAAGTAAAGGATTAAGAAATTAGTTACATGAGTGGAAAGAGCATATAAAGAGCTTCCTAGCCATATGATCAATTTTAGAAACCAACACCTGAGTGATGAGTAATTACTGGTTGAAATTTGGGTATTAGACCACAAAAACTGTACTTCCCTCTCTTTACATGAGACCTCAATTTTCACATAGCCTCTTGCCTTTCATCTCCTTCATGATTCAAGCTAGAGGGTAAGGGTTAACATTGCTCAGCAGATTTACCTATGGTCCCCACATTCTTTCCACATGCTCATTATCGCTAAAACCATTGGTACCTCCAAAGGAGGGCGGCAATAAGGCAAGGGATACCTTGAGAAATCACAGGCCCACCAAGATAATAACTCCTTATCCCACTTATCATGAATCATCAAAGAGGTCCAAAATTGGGTTAAGCATGAGAAACTTTTGCTTTATCTTGAAGGGGCCTTCCCGGCGTTGAAGAAGCTTCTTATCTAGCTGTTTCTCCACACGGCCATCATACCTCATGGACTAAGCTTCCTTGCTTGAGTTCTGGCTTCTTCTTCTTCTTCTTCGTGAGAGTGTCATGCCTTGCCTTGTGCCGTTGTTGTGCAGCCTCCAAATTTTGAAGTGCCTGAAGTCGCCTCTCATCCAAGGTCTCCAGTTATACTAGGCATTGGGCATGTGTTTCTTCTTTGGGTGAAAGCATGTATAGGTGGTACCACTTTTTCCACCTTTTGGTGGTAAAAGGAGGGAAGTTTAGTGTTTTTAAAATTAGTAATATGGAAAATAGTGGGCCATCATAAAATTAATTGGGCCCCCCTCTTCAAAGCATGCAATGATTTGGCGCCCCCCTTCTCGGTCGTAACATGGAAAATGTCCCTCTACTCCTCTTCTCCCTCTGCTCCGCTCCTGCATTCCCTCTCACCAAGCAAGCTTCCTGCCCATTCATCCCTCTGCATTCCCTCTCACCAAGCAAGCTTCCTGCCCATTCATCCCTCTGCAACCTCGCATCACTCACAGTTTCACCGTTTCACAGCTGTGTGCACAGAGATGAGTGATCCCACCCCCAAGAAGAACACCCCCCCTAGGAGGTGCAAGAGACCCTTTGCGGATGCTGACTCAGTCGTGCACATTGAAGACCCCTTCACGGATGCGAGAGCAAGGTGAAGCTTCCCAGACAACATGCGGCCCCCCAACAGAAAAGTCTGCTCGAAAAGGTATTGTGCTCCTCTTCCATGTCTGCTGCATGAACATATCCTCTTCCATGTCTGCTGCATGAACATATCCTTCTTACACATCTCCTCCATTGGCTTTTGTTTGCATGTTGTTTCCCTGTCAATGCGTTCTCCCCTTGAGAACTAACGTTTGCTTGTTCTCTTATTGATAGCGTCATCTGAGTACCCCAAGCTCTCCCGTTTTTGCTACTCAGCAGCTGAGTTGCATGCTGAGTACGGCTTGAGCATGGAGGGCAAGCTGCCCAAAGACCTTACTGTCGATGATTTGCCACCTGAGGAGTGGCTGACTGTCTTCAAAGTTCCCAAAAAGAAGAAGACAAAGGTCTTCCTGCATATGGTGCAGGATCACCTATACGACGCTTGCCGTCTTTTGTATCAGAAAGTGTACCAGGCTGCCCCCTCTAATGGGGAACTAATGACAAAGTTTGCTAAGGGGTTTGCCTTTGAGAATTGTGCAGCTGCCAAAGCTCAACCCGAAAGTCACAAGATTGCATGGGCTGTAGTGGTGGGTGGTATGGTCTTGGAGAATGTGAAGGCTCAACGGGGAGGTTTGAATCACAAAGTGAGCAAGTTCATGTCCGATTACAGTGTTTCTGTCTTATATGGACAAACAGAGCATGGTGTTGACTCCTACGCCTTGACAGTGTCTAATCACCCTGCAAAACCGACTGAGGTTGCATCCCAGCCCCTATACATAGAATGGTTAGGTAGAATTGCTAAAGATCTTGATGGGCAGGCCCATATTGCTGAAGCGAAGGTTGGTTCTGCTAAATTGGTCCTAGCAGAGAAGAGGGATTTGTGGCTACGCAAGGAAGGCACCTATTCGGCCTATGCCCCGATTATAGTAGAGATGGAGAGACTTAGAGTAGACATGGAGATATTAAAAGCATCTCCCCTAGAAAATGAAGCTCTCATTCTGAAGAAGGAAGCTGAGATAGGAGTGCTAGAGAGGGTGGTCTCAGTGGCTTCTGGTGCTGTGACGTCCGCTCTGCAGAGAGGAAGGAGGAGGTGTCCACTATGCAAGTACTTTTGAAAACTCAAGCATTTTTCTATCCTTTAAGTAGTGCTCCAAGCACTTGCAAGTGATATATGCACTTGCAAGTGATTTAAGCACTTGAAAGTGGTGTAGCATTTACACCACTTGCAAGTGCTTGTTTCACTTGCATCACTCGCAAGTGCTTAGAGGTCATCGAGTTCATAGACCACTCATAAGTATTCAGACCACTTGCAAGTGCTGTGACCACTTGCAAGTGTTATACCACTCTAAGTGCTTACATCACTAGCAAGTGCATAGAAATCATGCAAGTTCTTAGAAGTTTACAAGTGCTTAGACCACTTGAAGGTGCTAAGAGCACTTGCAAGTGGTCATACCTTTTGCAAGTGGTCATACCACTTGCAAGTGGTCATACCTTTTGCAAGTGGTCATACCACTTGCAAGTGCCAAGGCCACTTGTAAGTGTTCATGCCTTTTGCAAGTTCTAAGACCACTTGCAAGTGTTCATACCACTTGCAAGTGCCTAGGCCACTAGCGAAGTTCAAGACCACTTGCAAGTGTTCATACTGCTTTCAAGTGCTCATACCACTTTCAAGTGTTCATACTGCTTTCAAGTGTTCATACTGCTTTCAAGTGCTCATACCACTTGCAAGTGCTTAAAACACTAGCAAAAGCACAAAGCACATACAATTTCTAAGACCTTTAACAGGTGCTTAGAACACTTGCAAGTGTTCATACTGCTTTCAAGTGCTCATACCACTTGCAAGTGCTTAAAACACTAGCAAAAGCACAAAGCACATACAATTTCTAAGACCTTTAACAGGTGCTTAGAACACTTGGAAGAGCCACTTGCAACAAGTGGTTGCATCATTTGCAAGTGCTTAGACCACTTTCAAGTGCTTAGACCACTCACTGGTGCTTAGACCTTAGGGCACTGCACAGACCACTAACAGGTGCTCAAACCACTTACACATGCTTGAAAGTTCTGATGGCTGGTTGTTTTTCATTATGTGCAGGCTTCGATTGAGGAAATGGAGCATGTGTTATGTGAGCCGAGGAGATAGGCCTCCTTCGTGAAGGAGGCATGCACTTTCTTGAAGAGAGAGGAAAGAGCCCTTCTAGTGCCTACCCCATCTTGAAGAGAGAGGAAAGAGCCCTTCTTGAAGAGAGAGGAAAGAGCCCTTCTAGTGCCTACCCCGTCTGCCAAGTCTGTCCTAGGTGCTGACACTGTCCTCATTGGTGGATCTTGTGTGGCCTGTGGCCAGCTGCTGTTAAGCAAACATGCGGCCGACATTTATTATTTGCCATGTGCCCACGAGTACCACCCCTTTTGCTTTTCCATTGTCTGTGTGCAACTGAGCCCAAGTGCGCATTGTTCTGGACTGTTCGTGGGAGATACCACTTGTAGCAAGATGTTGGGCACTTGGGAATGCATATGAGGAGTCCATAGGTAAAGCATGCCTCTTTCATAGGACAGGATTCATGCTACTTTTGATATGTACAGTAATTGTCTATTATGTCTCAGGTGAGCCTGGCGAGGGGGTGGACCCAGCCGCTTCCACCTCGTCCATGCATGATGTGGATGCCCCCTTCGACCTGGACGCCTTGATGATGAAACACAAAAACTTTGAGGGTTGTAGTCTCTCTGCTAAAAAAACTGATGTGCTTGGTGATGGAGGCATCCTGAGGGAGACACCTGGTTCTGACATCACACAAGGTAATTTTGGTTGCTGTAACACGTTATCCTCAGACATGATTATCCATGATCATTGTGATCATATTAACTACCTGTGCTCCTAACTTGATTTTCTACTGCTATCCCAAGTACTGATGTCATTAAGACATTAAGTCATGTTAGTGCTCCAACTGGAGAGCCAAGCCGCATCGACAAAGGTGTACATACTGAAGAGGAGTTGGACCCAGATATGGAAGAGACCCTCCAATTTGTTGCAGGAGAGCTGCGAAAGAAGAAGAAAAGGCAGGTGGAGGATGGGCCTCTTCCGGACCCCAAGAAAAATACTAACCCAATTTTTCCCAAAGCCCGAGCGTGCAAGAAACTTTAGCTTCTTCATGCAAGCTACATTATTTTGCGGCAATATAATATATAAGTCCTTTGTCTCAGTGTCTGTGCGTGTCTTGACCATCTTAATTGTTGTGCATGTAGTTAAAATTCAAGTTGTTGGCTCGAAAACCCTACCACCCACACTGATGAGGTAGAGCACATTGAGCACTGTCCTCCACGCTATCAGTTTCGACGCTTCAATGACTCTCGAGACCTGGCAGTCGTTGTTGACTTCAACAAGGTTCTTTTATGCATGCACGATAAGCATAGGATGACAGAGATTCCCCCAAATGTCTCAACGCTATACTTTTCCAAAGTCCGTGAGGATGAGAACATCACCTATTACGTACGGCAGGATGTAGAGGTGTTCTTACTTGCGTTGAGTTAGGTTACAGAGGTATTTGTGTGGACCTCCCACAGAGGCAGGGAATTGGAGACAGCCATGGATAAGTGCCTGCCTCAAGCCAAGAAATGCATGAGTAGATAGCTGTCGCAAACCGCTTGCCATGTTTGCACTTGGCATTTTGATAATCCTCCTAGGCCAATGTTCTTGAAAAACCTGGATACCTTCTGGCATCTTTTCTCGAAATTCAATAAGAAAATACACTTGTGCTAGATGACTCATTGTATAAAATGTACTCTAATGATCCTGCATGCTATGTGATCCTTCCTGAAGTGGAGAAGCAGACCGAGGGGGGCAGTGGGAAAATTTTCTGAAACAAGATGTGGCTGACTTTGTGTTGCACTGGACAGAAAGTGCTAACAGAGCAAAAACTGTCAGAGAGTGCCCTTTTGATGTCAGGGATGATGCCTTGCAACGGTCGAATTGGAGAATCATGCGGAACAATGTTGAGGAAATAAAAGAAATTGAAGCCCCCACGTTGCCGAAAATTACTCCCAACCTGGATCCTAAAGAAAGAAAGTATAAGCGTCCAAAGAGTAAAACAACAAATTAGAAGTGCTTTTGCTGGCATTTTTCCCATTGTACAGAGGACTGCCTATAGCCCCTTCACTGCCATGACACCATGCCCTTACTGTGTAGGTTAATGTACTCTGACACCGTGCCTTTATTGTGTGGCTAACTTCCAACACTCCCTGACATATATACAAACAAAAATGGTTTTGACCTTGGAACGATTTTGTGTCGATCTTAGATAAATGCAGGGGGCTTGTCATCCAAAAGAACGTAGGTGTCATCTTGGCCATTTATCTTGTCGTAGAAGAGTCCCTCAACGACAAATGAGTTCTTTTGAATACGGTTATGCCATTCATCCCTTTCAGATTTGATAGTCAAGCGCTTGGTTTTAGTGCACTTCAAGATGTAGAAGTCTGCACTGGCTCCATCAAGGCATCACTTAGGTGGTCATGGTGGCCAGCATACATGGGGGCTCCTGGTAACTCATCATCGCTGGATGCTTCTCCATCATTTTGAACATTGACAGTCGGTTGTATTCGCAAGTACTGCCACCTCTCAACGTGGTCCTTGTTTACACATCTCCTCCATTGGCCTTTCATTCACGCATGGCAAAAGCAGGACAATGGTCTGCACCGTAGCCCGTGCATATCTGATTGACTATAGCCATTGACATAGTGGAAGGATCGAGACCCTTTGATCCGCATGCAATCCCACTCTCTATCTCTGTCTACATCACCAAGCTTGACCTCCCAGAATCTACAATCAACTTTCTTCCCTGTCAATGGACATTCTTTCCTGAGGGTTGCGTTGAGGAATGCCACCACACTTGAAGCGTTATGTAACACCCATCCATCAGTTGCTCCTGTGTCAAAGCTCTTTTGAGCACCGCACCAGCCCCATCGTGCTTGTCCTTCCCATGGTGGCCCGATGCAAAGAAACTGTGCATCATCTCAATACCTGTCATATTGAAGTATCGAGCTACAAAATAGAAAGGGCGCCTTGCTTTGAATTGTGAAGCAGCGCCATCAGACCACACCCAGTGTCGCTTGACACTGCATCCTTGAGCTTTCAGCCACTCATTGTACAAAAGAAAGCAGTGCTGCGGAGGTGGTGATTGTGGCTCTAATGTCATGGAGGTACTGGCCTCCTCTGCATCAGCATCCAATTGATGCAAGAAAGTGATGTTGTCAGGTAGAGGTTGTAGATGCAGGGTAGGGTTTGCAGGGTTACTGTAGGGGAGGATATCTTCCCCTAATCATGCTATGGCATACATGTGAGCTTGCATCCGTGTGTGGCCGCCTTCTCACAGCAGCGTTGTCCTTTGGGAGATTAGAAGGGTGCACACCAACCGGGCCTAGTTTATTTATTTATTTTTTTAGCAGGTACAGGAAACTTTTAGAAATACTCACACACACCCCCAACCCCCGTATGGTGGAAGGCACCCCCCTCGGGTTTGGCACAAGCCGGGGCCGAGGCCGCCCATATATCAACTTTGGGCTTAGAATCAAGTTGTAATATTTTCGTCGCATGTCGTGTTGTTTAGCCAGAAGACAAACAAGCTCAAGATAGAATTGATACATTTTTCTGATGACCCGATTGCTGACGAGCAGTGAGTTTGTCCTATTCTGTGGGTGGGATGATACGCAGCCATTGTTGAGCTAAATGGCCTGGAGCAGATAATTTACTTCAAACCTAACAGACGTCTCATTGACCCGCTCGTAATGAGGATTGGCTCGCCACACCACGTGGCTGCTCTCTCTCAGCTGGACATTCCTGCAACAAACGTAGAGTGGAGATACGCATTTGCCCAGGCTAGTAAGCCATGGCGTAGCACGCGTGGCCTAGAAACAACCTGTACCTGTCAATGAAGACACGGTAGCCATAGCACAGCTAAAGCTGCCAAGTGATGACACATTGGAGGTGCCAAGAAGGAATGACATCAACGAGGTGCAAATGCAAGACACAAAGGTAAACCCTCTACAGCTACATGCACAATTATTTGTCAATATAGCGACGAGCCAGAGAAGAGACTGCGGCAGAGGCATCAGCACAGATCAAGGAAATCATATGCATCCGGCTGCAACAAGCAACCCGCAACCCAGCTACCAGCTACTCCAACATCCACACCAGAACCACCATAGCTACAAATGCAATTGGATGAAGCCCTGCAACGCCACAATCAGGTATTATCTGAACTGGACACCTTGGGCTAGCCGTGGAGACACCTCGGGCCAAGGATGCCATACTGCAAGCGGCCTCAATAAGCTTGGATAATTTGGAAACCCCTATTTTGTGTGCAATGACCGTTAAACTCAGGGAAGAGATCATTGCCCAATAGCGCAAGCAGCCCTGGAAACACAGTGGCAAGAGCTACACGATGAGACAAATAACCTGCAAGCTGAGATAGATTTGTACAAGGTAGAGCAGATTGTGTTGAAATAAATAATTCATAGATAGCTTTAGTTTAAAGTTATTTTAATAAATTACAACAATGTAAATAATGAAACGACATTTACTAGGTGAATCCTCAAATAGGGTTGCGCCCCAATAATAAACACAACGGTTGACGCATCGACATCTCGCCTGTCAGAGCTATGGTGAACTGTGAGTCTGTGTATTGAAAACATAATGTATGATGTGTGTACACCTATTTTCTGCATGGTATCAGCCTAAGGAAGGGCTTCTACACTAGCGCTCAATCTTCTGTGCATGCAGCCTACGCCCTAACATTGTGGCGTGCAGATTCACATTGCGTTCTCTCCAGCGCGCCTAAACAAGCCGCAGAAATTTGACCCTGGCCACGACGACTTAGTCGCTCTGTGTGCAAGGCCGTGTGACAGTTGCTGGTCCGGAACAGCAATTGCTATGGCCCAAGCACATTCCTCAGGCTGGTCTTACAAGATCGACAAATTGAATGATAAAAACTACCAACCATGGAAGTTGACCATGAGTATGGTTATGGAGAAACTTGAGCTCCTTCCTTGGGTAGATGGCACTTCTGTATGCCCCGCCCAAGCCAACCCTGTGACTGTTCAAAACACGCAGGACATTACAGATTGGAAATCAAAAGATCTAAGTGCTCGTTTGGAGCTTTTACTTCATATGGATGATACGTAAAAGCAGACCGTGCGTACCTTGACCACAGCACAGCAAATTTGGACTTGTCTTGAAGAGAGCCATGAACATAAAGATGTTGCCACTCAGGTCATGAACCTAAAAACTCTAGTGAATAAAGTTATGACTGAAGATCAGAATGTTCCTAAATTCCTAGAGCCGTGGCGACTTCAACTGGATGAGACTACACTCTCGGGTGTCAATCTTCCTAAAAACATGCAAGCTATGTTGCTGCTTGCTGCCCTCCCGTCTTCATGGCAGCCCTTTATAACCACCCGAACCGCAGCTCATCTCTCCATACCTATTCTAATCCCTTCCATTATATAAGAACATACAATCAGATCTGCTTCATCTTCACAAGCAGCTTCATCTACAGCTATGGCTATGTATGCCCGGCCTACATCCAAGTTCTCCTCGAACTTCTGTAAAAAAATTACATCATCGAAATCTTTCCATAAACTGAGGAGGCCACATCAGAACAATCCTCGATTTCGTCAATCACGCCCTGGCATTTCATTCACAAGCCCATACTGCAAGATCTGTAACAAACATGGTCATCATACTTCAGAATGCTGGCATAACGGCAAGAATAAGAGCTCTCAGCAGCAGCAGAGCAGGCAAATTATGCCTCTGGTTCTGAAAGCGGGTCCCAATATTCGTCACCATATGATGATTATAGTCATGACTCTTCACCAGCATCTGATGACGGAAACAATCTTGTCTTCATGGCGTCGCATCTTCCTGATTTTGATGTTGCAAATACTTGGGTGTTAGATACAGGAGCAACCTTACACATGACCACACATAAAAGCTGGCTATTTAATTACCGACCACTCAATCATACTATAACTATTAAATTCGGTAATAAAACACATCAAACTGCTGAGGGTATTGGCACTGCAAAAATAGAATTACCAGATAGACATATAGTTACTGTTGATGAAGTTTACTATGTGTCGAATCTTTACAAGAACCTGTTGTCCATTGATCGGCTAGCAAGTCCTCGTACTGCATTTGAGTTTCTACACGATTGCTGTCTGATTAAGCATCAGTTGCCTAATGGTCGCACTTACATAGTGACCTATCCAAAATTTCGACGACTTTACCTACTTGGTCGGACTCCTGTTGTTCATGAAGCAAATGTTGCTATTCACACAGAAAAACTGCACTATGATACTCTGTTATGGCATTACCGGCTAGGACATCTCAACATTGCAACTATGCAACATATGAACCAGCGAAGATTAGCCAAAAACTTCACATTGTCAGCCAAATCCTCACTATCCCTATGTGAGGGTTGTGTCTTTGGCAAATCAGCCCAACATAAGTTCCCGCGCTTCGCGGTGAGAGGTCTACAGCTCCACTACAATTAATACATACAGATCTCTGTGGTCCCATTCAGCGATCACTCACAAATTATAAATATTTTCACACTTTCATTGACTTTACAAGATTCATAATCGTCTCATTTCTAAAAAATAAACAGCAAGACACAATCTTACATGCGTTCACAGCATATCACAATTTAGTACAAAAGCAGTTAGACAAAAAGAGAAAAGCCCTCCAATCTGATAATGGATCAGAATACAAGAATCAATCGTTTCAACATTACCTAGCAAAACACGGAATAGTCCACCGATGTACAGTACCATCAACACCCCAACAAAATGGCCTCGCCGAGCGGAAGAACCGCACTCTGCTTGACTCCGCTCGTGCTATGTTAAGTGTTGCAAAATTAGCAAAAAATTTCTGGCAGGAAGCTGTTACCACAGCTTGCTATATTCAGAATAGAGTATACCATCGCTCAGTCGATGCAATTTCCTATACCTTGTGGTTTCGGCATGCGCCTGACCTTACACATCTCCGCGTGTTTGGTGCAACGGCGTATGCGCACGTCTCTAGCTTTATTTGTTGGCTATGGCGAGCCGCACGGAGTAAAAGGGTACCGTTTATACGATACCTCAAGGAGCCGCTTTCTGTTTTCCCGATCTTTAGTCTTCGACGAATCCTCCTTAATTTCAGTCTCCACTCAGTCGCCTCAACCTCGCGACAGAACACTGCCTCTTCTCCATTTGAGTCTCCTTCTGCCTCTCCTGCTACATCCTCCAGCAAATTATCCCTTCCCGGTCCTCTTGTGCCTGTCACAACCACCTGCTGCACCTGTCAATCGGCTTCCTCCACCAGCATTTCAGCCTGCACCTACTCTTGCGCTACCCAGCACCCCTGCACCGATTGCTAAAAGAAACTATGCGGCAGCCCTGCACACTGTACGGAGAGATCAGACCGCTGGTTCTCATAGTACCTCTGGCCCAGATGAGACAACTGCTGCAGATTCGCTACCTCAGAAGACGAACTCTACACGCTCGCGTAATGCTACTCGTGCTCTTCATGCCCCTGCTCATGAGGCCCCTGCCTCACTGAATCTTACTCATCCTGCAAACGCGAGCATTACCTCTTCAATTCCTAGTCTTCATCTGAGACCACAAGATCTGGACGTTCCCTCTTCTCCTGCCTCTGCACCTGAACCGGCGAGTTCGTGCCCACACTCGTGCCCAAATCCACGCACACGTTCTTTGTCTGACATTTATGAGGAGACTCGCCCACTCGACGCACTTATTGCTGAGTGCTATTCACGTGATGTTGACGATGTGGATTCATGCGCCTTTCTTGGCAGCGTTGATGATTCTTTAACAGCTTCCGACGCACTTCGCAGACCTGACGCCTCGTGCTGGCGTGACGCTATGCAATCTGAACTCACATCCCTTGCAGCAAACGACACTTGGACGTTGGCCTGGTCGCAAACCCATCTCGTGTAAGTGGGTCCTTCGTCGCAAATACAACGCCGATGGGTCCGTTGCTCGTTTTAATGCCCGCCTGGTCACACGTGGCTTTAGCCAAGAAGCTGGCATTGATTACCATGAGACGTTCTCTCCAGTCCTTCGGCTAGCATCCTTTAGAGTACTTTTGGCCTTAGCGGCAGCTTTAGATTTGGAGCTTCATCATCTCGACGTCCAAATAGCTTTCCTTCATGGCGATCTCCCTGAAGAAATCTACATGATTCAACCACCTGGTTACGAGTCATCAGAGTATCCGGATTATGTGTGTAAACTTCATCGTTCACTTTACGGTTTGAAGCAGTCCCCGCGGCTTTGGTATCAAAAGTTCCATGCTTTCCTATTGCTTCGGGGATTTTTTAGGCTTCCTTCGGAACCCAATATTTACATACGCCATGTCATTTCCCATTACCTAGTCATTGGTTTGTATGTAGATGACATTCTACTTGCTGGCTCTACCCCATCCATAGTTGCACAAGCCAAATTAGAGTTGTCCTCCACTTTTAACATCACTGATCTAGGTCCACTTACTTATTTTTTGGGTACACAAGTCACACGGGATAGGACAAAGGGCACATTAATGTTACATCAATCAAAATATGTGTATGAAATTCTTGAGTCATTTAATATGCATGATTGCCATCCATCTGCTACCCCCATGCCTACTACATGTAAGCTCACCTCAAAAGATAGTCCCGTTTTTCATCGTGATAAAATAAATATGCAACAATATCCATATGCCTCTGGTATTGGTAAAACACGCTATTTAGTTTCATGCACACGTCCTGACATTTGTTATGCCATTAACTACCTATCACAATTTATGCATAATCCTAGCTTGCGGCATTGGAAAAGTTTTAAACGTGTTCTTCGTTATTTACATCACACTGCTGATTATGGTCTTCTTTATTACCGCAATCAATCGTTGAACCCCACCATCACTCTCCAAGGATGGTCGGATTCCGATTGGGGGGAAATGCGGATACAAGAAGGTCTACTTCTGGCTTTGTTTTTCTTCTAGCAGGAGGCGCTGTATCATGGAATTCAAAACGACAAAAGGCAGTCACTCTTTCCTCCGCCGCAGAAGCCGAGTATGTTGCTGTAGCTTTAGCCACTAAAGAAGGAATGTGGTTGCAGACATTAATAGAAGAGTTGCAACTCGTACCAAAACCGCACTTAAAGATATATTGTGATAACCTTTCATGTATTTACCTCGCCAGCAACCCTAAACACTCTGAGAAAACTAAACATGTGGATACGAAGTACCATTTCATTCGTGAAATGGTAGAAGCAAAGAAGTTGGATCTAGAACATACATCAACTAACACCATGTGGGCAGATTTCTTGACCAAGCCACTTCCAGCAGCGAAGCATGATCTTTGTGTGTCAAAGATTGGGCTTCTTCGAGCAAGTGAAAGCTATCAGAATTAAAGGGGGATGTTGAAATAGATAATTCATAGATAGCTTTAGTTTAAAGTTATTTTAATAAATTATAACAATGTAAATAATGAAACGACATTTACTAGGCGAACCCTTAAATAGGGTTGCGCCCCAATAATAAACACAACGGTTGACGCATCGACATCTCACCTGTCAGAGCTATGGTGAACTGTGAGTCTGTGTATTGAAAACATAATGTATGCTGTGTGTACACCTATTTTCTGCAGATTAACATACAGCAACAACAAATCCAGAGCGCTTCTGCGGTCCTAAAGGACTCCCATTGATAGGAGCTGAAAAAGTTGAAGGTCGAGCTACAAATAGCTCAAACAGAATGGCATGAGGAGACTCAAGATAGAGCAACGAAAGAAGGTAGGCATCGGCCTACAGACCAAATCAGAGACACTTGGGATAGATAGCGCAGTTGCATCACTAAGTTGGAATCAGAACTGACTACTGCAGTAAGGATGCTTCAAACAAATTTCAATTAGTATCAAGAAACAGACTAGCCCCCACCTGTGCCTACACAACAACTACATGACTTCATTGCAATGCATAATCGAAGACAAGCTTAGTAGCACAGCTCTAGCTATTGTCCATCGAGCATGTCAGGTGTTGAAGGTAAAAAACCTCCTCGCAAGGAAATCACACTAACAGCCAGATCTTGGCTGTTACAAGGCCATTAGGCAAAAGTACTTGGCCTTGTATCTTATATAAAAGGGGAGGCGAACTAAATAAAAGGGGTTCTTATCTTTTGGTATTCAATGGTAGCTTACTCAGTATCTTGCATCTTATCTCTTGGTGTCTTTCTTTAGACTATGTAACTTAGTGATATATGTAGGTCTCATCTCTTGGTGTCTTTCTTTAGACTATGTAACTTAGTGATATGTAGGGGAATAGCAACTGTATCAGCAATATCACCTTGTACATACTTCTTAATGAAATCAAGTCTAGAGTATACATCGTTCCCTCTCTGAGTCTATGCAACTGTTTTTCTTGTGCCACCAGGCATTGTATCTGGTGTTGTGTATTGTTTCCTAGTTAATGTTGTGGACATTCACAGTTGGTAGACCATCACCGTCAGTGGTCTTGCGGTAGGGGATTTTATTGCCAACACAAAAGAATGATCCAATTGTAGCATATGTAAAAGTAGATAAAGAATGGAATCAAGGAGCAAGAAAAATCATGTATTGGATTTTCATTAATATACAAAACACTAAGATTTAATTATATTTAGGATGTTAAGTTACTTAAGAAGGAATGGAATACCTTGGTGAAGCTTTACAAAACTAACACCAAGGTTCAAAAGATTCAATTAAAGAATGAGCTTCATATTGTGGAGAAGAAAAACATGTGTGTGAATGATTGTGTATTAAAGGTCAAGAAAATTATGAAATATTTTCAATTTACACATTGGTATCAATGCTAATCATTGAAAAAAAGAGTTTAGGTGACGATAAACTTTCACAAAATAAAAATAGTTCAGAGCAATAAGCCTTCTACACAAGTGTGGATATAGAGGTAGAGGTTGAGACCACGGCCAAGGTGGTGGCCAAAGAGGTAATCACAACTATGGTCAACAATAGCAGCAGTAGTCATATGAATCATAGTAACAACACAAAGGTGAAAGAGGCCAGTTCAGAGGCACAGGGAGTTAAAGAGAGCATGGAAATTGGCAAAGATAGCAAAGTGATACACAAGGCTCTTTTTACATGAGATAATATGGAAAAGTACAGTACAATAAATATGCCTCCTCTACTAAAAATAATGAGGACAATGAAAGATTTTTTGTTATGCAGCATGTGAATGTTATTTTTTAGACATGATATATTTGCATGCAAGTGGTATGTAGATTGAGGTGCTTCGAACCACATGACATGTCATGGTTCAAGGAAATGAAAGGTCCTAAAAAATCAGGTTTTGTTGAAATAGGGGATGATAGTGCTAATTTGTTTGTCCATATCAAAAATATGTCATTGTCTATGCAGAATGGTAAGGTGAAGTACCTTGCAGATGTACTTCGTATTTCAAACATAGTGCTCATTTGTTTGTCCATATCAAAAATATGTTATTGTCTATGCAGAATGGTAAGGTGAAGTACCTTGCAGATGTACTTCATATTTCAAACATTACAAAGAATTTGGTTTTTATTGATTAGATGATTAAGCAAGGTTTATAGGTACATTTAACCTTGATGGCTGTTATGGTGATAAGTATAGGTTGGTTGCAAAAGGTAACATAGTGAACATAATGTTTACACACTGAGTGTAAATATGCTTGAAGTGAAAGTTTCAATGTTTGCACATAAATCATAAATATCGACATCTGTCATAAAAGAATTGGACATGTAAATGTGCAGACAATAAAGTCTATGTAGACTAAAGAAATTGTGATAAGGCTACCTAAGTCTAAGGTTAATGGTATACATAAAGTATGTGAAGCATGTTAGCTTGGAAAGCAAACAAAGCATATATTTTTGCATGATAGGAATGTGAGCAGCAATGTACTAGATGTTGTGCACTCAGATGTATGGGGTCTTACAAAGGCTACGTCTATGGGTGGCTACAAGTACTATGTAACATTCAACGATGACGATACAAGAAAAGTGTGGGTGTATTTTGCAAAGGGGAAGAGTGAAATTTTCACTCATTTTCAGAATTTCAGAGTGATGGTTAAGAAGAAAATAGGAAAGCACGTGAAGTGCCTAAGGTCAGATGTAGTAAAAGAGTACCTCTCTAATGATTTCTTTAAATATTTGCAAAGATTAGCATTCAAAGACAGTTTACATGTAGATACACTTCGTAGAAAAATGGAGTTGCTGAGTGAAAAATCAAACACATTGCAGAGATAACGCAAGCATTGATGATTGAGAAGAATGTGCTGCATAGTTATTGGAATGAGGCTATTTCTACAATAATTTTTATCATGAATAAGACTTCTACTACAACTATACATGATGTGATTCTACAGAATACGTTTATTGACAAGAAACCTGATTTAACTCACTTGACAGTCTTTGGATGTACAACATATCACTACAAGCCATTGGGGAGTCTAGCGAGGGTGTTTAATTTATCTAGCGTCGCTTATACGATGACGTATACATCGCTTAAGCGACATATTGTCGCTTACGCGACGTCTAAAAAAATTTTAGTCGCTTATACGATGATGTATACATCGCTTAAGCGACATATTGTCGCTTACGCGACGTCCAAAAAAATTTTAGTCGCTTATACGACATTTTTTGGAGCCGTCGTTTAAGCGAATATCTAAAACGACTGTTTTAGCAACGTTGGCATACTAAAAATTGTCTCTTAAACGACGACTAAAAAAGTTTATATCCCCGGCCCAGCCGCGGGAGAGAGATTTGTTTATTTTCACAATGCGCGTGGACATAGGTCTCTTGGACTAACAAGGTAGCTACTACAAGGCAGGTAGACTTGACAAGGTTACAATTTATGTTTTGTTTGGACATCATTTTCATTCCATCTTGGTCAATTGAAGTCTTAAATAAATTAGGAGCTACATATATTTGAAAGACATTTTTTCTCTACATCATATGAGTCTAGGGTGTCGATTCAAAGGTTGTGTTCAGTTGATCTCTCCTTCATTTTTTGCATTTTGGAGCACGTACAATCTAGACATATTTAAGGATTTCGTATATTGTAATACTCTTATAGGTTTTAAAAAAAATTCCTTTAAGGATGGTCAGAAGGCAATGAAGGATTCTACAGATAAACCATCCCACCCAGGTGATTTCTCTCTTCCCATCTTTAAAAGGCCATCCCAACATTCCTCTATCTTAATATTTCTCTCCATCCATCCAGCCCTATTCAATCTATTGCTAATTTGTTGTAGAAATTTGGCTTCATTTTTGAGTAATCCTCTTTGAGACTGAGGGTTATTAACTCAAAAACTCTACCTATTTTTTGGCTATTTAACCTAATCCCCTCTATCTCCTAATCATTTTCATCCAAAACCCTCCCCATAATCTCCTTACCCCTCCTCAGTCAACTTAAATAGATACCCATCTGACTTCCTTTTGTTATTAAAGGTTTTCCACTTGTTTCTAGTTTCCTCCCTGCTACTACATTTCTCATCTTCACTCCTCAACCCAGCTTGACATTTGAAATACCAAGTAGCCTCCTCATCAGTAAATTTTCCAATCTCCATCTTTTTCTATAGAGTTTCTACAAGATCACCCCATCTCCTTCTTTCCTGTCTTTTTTCCTCAACTCTTAATTTCCCAACCCCTCTAATTATATCTTGCATTGCATTGAAAAAAATCTTCCATGATTCTTGTATAGTGCCTCTCCTCTTGAGTCTCTCAATTGCATCTTCTGTTTGTCTAATAAATAGTTCATCCTTGAGTAATAAATTGTTTACCCTTAGTTTCCTAGTAGGAAACTTGTTTAACTCAGCTTCTTCACAACCCATTACGTGTTATCCCCATTTTAGAGGCATATGGTCATACAGTACAGTACTGGAATCCACATTCAATTTGAGAGTGTGAGGAACCCACACATCTTGTCGCGACTGAAAAAGACCCTATCTAATCTTGAAGATGACCCAAAATATTCAAGACTAAAATAAGTATGCCCAAGATCCGATCCCCATTCACCCATATCCCACCCATCCCTTAAACCCATTCTCCCTCTCAGACCCTCCCACTTGATCTTCTACTATCCCATCAAAACAATTCTACCCCCACACCTATCCCTATGTTTCTCAACCATGTTAAAATACCCAATAAGGATGCAATGACCCTGAATATTTAGGTTAACTATCCATTCCCACATCCCACTTCTGACTTTATGATTATGAGCTCCATAAGCATTTATTACCCAAACTCTCTCCCCTTCTAAAAGTATTTCTACAACCAAAATTCTACCATTAGGATGATTAGCTATGATGTCAGGTTTCAAACTGCTTTTAACAATAGTCATAACTCCACAATACCCTCCATTCACACCCCCATACAACATCACTGCCCAATCCTTAAATTTATCTTTCCTGAAAATTTTAGACCCGTATAAATTATGCACTTGAATAGCCAAAATGGAAAGACCCCACTCTTTGACTAAGCCCCAAAAAGTAGTGTTTTTCTTTTTATCTTTGATTCCCTTGACCTTCCTCGTGCAGCGATTATTTTTTAATGCCTCTGTAGTATGCGGAAGCTTCGAAGAAGGATCGGTACTTCAAAACTCAGAAATCAGCACTCTTTTCGCGATGGAAATTAACGCACAAACTGAAAGGAGATGTGCAAAAAATAGAGAGAGAAGGGGGAGATGGAGAGGACACAGTATTGGATCCCAAATACCCTCTGTAGGGACCCCACCATGGATGGTGTATTTGCTTTATTAGAATGATGTAAATCTGAAAACAAATACAAAAAACTTGACCTTTCTTGGATGGAAAATCCTGCCCTCAACCTGAATCCTTCACCCCTTTGCGTTAGCAAGCCGTTGGCTGTCTTGGCTCCTTGGTCTGCTTGAGCACTTGGTGAAAAATGAGATGAATGATGGGATTTTGGACCTCTACTATTTATACTACCCTTCAGGTATTTTTGCAGATTCTTTATGGATCCAGGTTCTTCATCCGATCCATTTGCGTACAGCAATTGGCTGATGGAGATGCTAAATCATTTTGGGCGCCATCCTGGTCCAGTTGAGTTTACAGAGTAATGTATGCCCATCCCCCTCCTTCCATGCCTGGTGTCTATACCCCTACCGCGAGTATCCAGGGCACTCCACTGCCATCTATGCCTACGAGTCCGACGAGATGGCATGCAGCTTCTCCTCTTCCACGCCCACCGAGGAGACATACCTCGTCCCTCCCAGACACACTCACACACACCCTTCCAAGCACCGTCACGTCAGGGCTCACAACCACCATCATGTACTCCCTCAGAGCCACCGTCACGTCAGGGCTCACAGCCACCGTCACGTAGACAATGCCCCAGTCTCGTGACTCCACCCACAGCAGTAGGAAGAGTGGGAGTGGAGGATGCGGTGGGTGCTTTGGTGGGGGAGGTAGTAGGGCACGCGGTGAGAGAGGAGATAGAGAGAGAAGAGTTAGAGGAGACAGTGAGGATGAGGAGGAGATGAGAGAGGTGGAGGGAGTGATCTGCTATGATGATGTGAGGGATGAGGAGGAGATGAGAGAGGTGGAGGGAGTGACCTGCTATGATGTGAGGGATAGGGGCCGGATAGTGATGGATGCGAGGGGGAAAGAGGTAATGGAGTACATGCGTGGGGTAGTATCAAACTTGTATAGAAATTGTTTTATTAGATTTAACGATCAAAATAGCCGATTAGTTAGGGAGGTGATAGAGGCTGTACATAGTCGGTACCCCAATCCCCCACATGCTACATTCTTGGATGTATGGGGAAGGACGCGAATAAGGGAGATGTTAAGTAATAAAAGATCTCACCTTAAAAAACTCGCGTACGATGATAGGCTAAATGTAGCTACGGGTGGCTATCCTGCCGAGAAACCTGCCACTGCGCACAAACGCGAGTGGAAGGAGGCAAAGAAACGAGCAGAGGGTGGCGTGAAGAGCAGGGTGGAGGCACGACGGATCCAGATGGAGACCATTGGATCTTCGCATTTCGGATCTGGCGGCGTCGAGTCATGGGAGGCAGAGTTCGTAAGTATCTTACCACTTTATTTGATTGTTTACTTAATTCATTGATTCTATGATTGTTTTAATCTTACAAATTGTGTTGATTATGATACAGCGACGACGGGTTACGGTGGGGAGGAAGCCCACATCCCACGATACTGAGTATGCTCACCGGCATAGCAGACGTGACACGTGGGCCATCTTTAGAGCCGAGGGACGTATTACGAATGCGCAGTTTGAGATGGCGAGACCATACGGTCGACAGGTACTTGAAAACTCTAAACGAATGATTTTGGTTTATTGAATTACATATATATATACTTATATACTATATATTACTTGAACAGGCACAAGCTGCTGATGATCCACCCACCCGCCACTGCAGAGGGTGGACGTGAGCACTACTCATCGGACATTCCGACCGATGTGAGCTCATCTGAGCATGGAGGGAGCACCGAATCATCATCTGGGTCTGAGTAGTACTCAGACTTATAGTATCACATTCCATATTGAGGATGTGGTTGTATATATATTTTTGTTACTGAAGCCATGGGCTACTTCGACATATGGACTCCTGTGTACACATAAAATTTTGATAGTAATATTCAATCGTGAATCGATAGTATTGCATTCATGTCTGTCTTGAATCGTGTATTGCATTCATGTCTGTCTTGAATCGTGTATTGACAATGTATGCATTCATGTCGTTCTTGTCTTAATCTTCCTCGTGGATGGTCCAATGCACCCAAAAAAAAAATTTAGAGAGTGTTATTGGGTGCTGGAATGCTGGAACAGTATTCAGGTACCAAATAGCACTCTTTGGATTTTTTTTTTTGCTCTCTGTTCGCATGTATAAACGCGTCAACTCTGCAAAAAGTCACGTGTATATACGCGAATAATCTGTAAAACACACGTGTATAGACGTATCACATCTGTGAAATACACGTGTATAAGCGTAGCTAAACTAACAAAACGCGTGTATAGACGCTTCTATCAGCTCGTCTAAGTGCAGCTAAACTGATAGAATGCGTGTATACGCCCGTGTATCAGTGCGTCTGAACAGTCCTATACACGCGCTTTTACATGCATATCTCTGGCCGCGATTATACACGCGCTGATACACGGACCCGCTGCTTTTTTTCACAAGTCATTTTTAGCGGCTACTAGGAGCGCGGGTATGAACCCGATCCCTTGCAGTGCCGGATGCAAAGAAACTGTGCATCATCTCAATACCTGTCATATTGAAGTATCGGGCTACAAAATAGAAAGGGCACCTTGCTTTGAATTGTGAAGCAGCGCCATCAGACCACACCCAGTGTCGCTTGACACTGCATCCTTGAGCTTTCAGCCACTCATTGTGCAAAAGAAAGCAGTGCTGCGGAGGTGGTGATTGTGGCTCTACTGTCATGCAGGTACTGGCCTCCTCTGCATCAGCATCCAATTGATGCAAGAAAGTGATGTTGTTAGGTAGAGGTTGTAGAGGTTGTAGATGTAGGGTAGGGTTTGCAGGGTTACTGTAGGGGAGGATATCTTCTCCTAATCATGCTATGGCATATATGTGAGCTTGCATCCGTGTGTGGCCGCCTTCTCACAGCAGCGTTGTCCTTTGGGAGATTAGAAGGGTGCACACCAACCGGGCCCAGTTTATGTGTACACCATGTTCCGCAACCCGAATCAAGTTGTACTTCGGCTTGAACTCGCATGAACGACGCGTGATAGAGCCGTTGGCCCAGGTGTCGTCCATGCTCTCTGAACTCTGCTTGCTCCAGCCCCAATCTCCCCTGCGAGGTTTACCATCTGTTTCTGATTACTGCGCTCCTCCTTTCTGTACCCGCTCCCCCCGAGAGGGGGGAACTATTCACTAAGATGTCGCTCCAAGATGTGGTTCGTGCCGGTGCTGCTTCTTCCTCTCAGTCATTTCACGAAGGTGCTGGCCCCTCGTCTCTGGTCTTCCATCAGGCGCCTGTTAAGCTCCCTGGTGGCTCGCTCTCCGTGAGTAGAGCATCTGTTCCGCCTCTCCATCAGTTACAAGGTGTGGGAGGCCGTCTCGATTCCGAAGGTGCTGTTGAGCCTCATCAGGTTGTCGCCTCTCAGGGGCTTCGTGGCCCTGCTGTCAACGGCCATCTCGGTGGCTCGCCTTCCGTGAGCAGAGCATCCGCTCCGCCTATCCATCAGCTACACGGTGTGGGAGGCCGTGTTGATGCTGAAGGTTCTGTCGAGACTCATCAGGTTGTCGCCTCCTCTCAGGGGCATCGTGGCCCTGCTGTCAACGGCCAGCCTGCATCCTTTGCTGACGCTGTCCGACTCCCTGCAGCCACACGGTCGATCTCAGGTTTTGGTCAGGCTTCGACTCCCTCCAGGTTTGATCGTCTGATTAATTTGTCGCAGAACCCGACATTTGAAGAAAAAATTGGTGAGTTTGATGTTGATTCAGATGGAGCTGTTATTTGTGATAATGAAGAGTTAGAAGCATGGCAGGACCATCTATCTTCCCATGCTTTGATTGGTCTTTGTCATGGGGCCAGACCCCCTGTAGACACTTTAAAATTCTGGATTAAATCAAATTGGGAACAGAAAGGAATTAAGGTAGCTTCTGTGCAGCATCTTCCTAACTCGTATTATATGTTCATCTTTGAGGATATTTTAAGTGCGACTTTTGTTATAAACAGCGGGCAGTGGATCATAAGAAACACGCCCCTTTCGTTTTTCCGTTGGTATGACTCCTTTGATCCCAAAGGCCCCAAACCCACCAAAATCCCCGTTTGGGTTGAATTGACTGATATGCCCACTAAGTATTCTATATGGGCTAAGAGGATTGGGGGTGCGGTAGGAAAAGTTCTAGGTCAAAAACCGTTTCAGGTCGTCAATCCCCAATGGGCGCATCAAATGCTTATTGAAGTAGATACCGCCAAGCCCCTTAAGGAGAAAATCCCCTTGAAAAACAGTGAGGGCCAAATAATTTATGAGCAAACCCTGACCTATAAGAACCTCCCGTACGCCTGTTTCAACTGCAATAAGCAAGGGCATTTGATTAGGGAATGCCCTGAGCTTCAGCAGCCAGCCGTTAGTGACAAAAACCCGGCCAAAGACGAGGCCTTTGTTCTGCCCCAGAAAAAACATGTTTCCAAGGCTAAAAACAACAAAGCTAACTGGCACATCCCAGCTAACAGATATGCCCCCCTCCTAGCAGAGGTTCAAGATGGTCTTAGCATTCAGTTTCAGGCCAAAGAGGCCCCGAGTTCAGGCCCTATAGGTGCTGACCACCCCTCCCCGGGAAGGGCCCCTAACAAGGACCGAGTGATTTTCAGCCAAGATCTTGATTCCCCTATGGAATCAGACGAGGATTTCATTGATAAAACCCAACGTATGGATGATGCCTTCAAAGCTCAACTTGATGAAGAGGATGCTGCTATGATGAAGAGGATGTCCCTCTCACCTATGAAACATCACGAGGAGAGTGACTTCTCTCCCCTTCTCTTGGGTTCAAAAATGAAGAGGAAAAAGGACAAAAGTCAAGAAGCCCTTACAACCTCCGTGTCCGCGGGTAAACCTTCTAAAACCATTAAAAAATGATGTCTAGTCAATTGCTATCCTTCAACTATAAAGGGCTTACCAACCCGGAAAGGGCTGTAGCCATCAATATTTGGTTAAAGGACTTAGCCTTTGATTTCGACCTTCTTTGTCTTCAAGAGCTTAAAATAGGGGGTCCTCAGTTGCATATGAACCTTCAAAGAATCTCCAATAATGCTCGGTGGTTTTTTACCAACCATCACTCTGGGAGGGGTGGGGCAGCTATAGGCATTCACACGAAGTGGGAGCATACTATTTTAGATGCTTGGTCTGATGTCAATCACTGTTGGACCGCGGTTAGACTGGGCAATCCTTTCAACTGCACTCTTGTTTCCGTTTATGCCCCGTGCTTGGCTAACCTAAGGGCGTCCACCTGGCAGTCTATCATTGAGATTGAGGGTCCCATGCTTCTTGTTGGTGATTTTAACATGGTTGAATCCCAGGGAGACAGAAATAGGTTTCTTGGTAGAACCATCAATGGGCAGGAAAAAGTTCAATGGGAGTTACTCAAAGTTGATAAAGATCTTTCGGACCTTTCTATTAAAACTGGTTTCTCCTGGACTAACAATCAAAAAGGTTCCTTTCACAGAGCTGCGAGATTGGACAGACTGTATGCCTCTGGTAGCCTGTCAGATATGTGCTTAAAGATCAACTGCACGACGGATTCCTCCCTGACCATCTCTGATCACCTCCCTCTGATTTGCAAGCTGACTATTGGCCAGGCCAAAGGGAGGGCGGGGTGGCCTCACCTGGACCCTTCTCTCTTTCGTCTTCCGTGTATCCAGCAAATGATTAAAGGCTCCATTACTGAGGCCTTCAGTCTTTTCTCCTCACCCTCCAAGGGATGGGAATGTCTCGTCAGTAAGGTTCATTCTATTTGCAAGGATCATAAGCGTAAAGCTCATTTGATTCGGTTGAATCGGAGAGTCCAGATCAGGAAACAGATCCAGGACTTATATCTTTCTAAAAAAGGGGTTATAGATCAATCCACGATCGATCTTAAGAATCAACTCAGACTCGAGGAGTTGTTGGCTGCTAAGGCCACTAGATTGTGGTACAGAGAAGTGTGGGCTGGGAAAATAGACACACCTCACCCTAAGATGTTTGCCCTCCTCAAAAGGAAAAAAGTTAGGGATCTAATTCCTATGGTCAAGAAGCCCAATGGTTCTGCCGCTGCTGATGATGTCGAAAACTTGCAGGTCATCAAGGAGCACTTTTCTAACTTGTTCTCCTCAGCCCAGCCTCCCTCTCAAGAAGTTACTGCTGCTAGAGCTAAGATTGCTCTCATTAGGAAAAAGGTCGTCAACCCAGCTTTAGCTCTTAAGCTGGACGCCCCGTTCTCTGAGAAGGAGGTCAAGGAGTCTATCTCTCATCTCAAAAAGAGGAAATCTCCGGGGGAAGATGGGATTCCTAATGAATTCTTTCTTGCTTTTAAAGATGAGCTGACCCCTCACATCCTAAACATCTGGAGGGAAGCCATGAAGAAAGGTGGTCTGGCCGAAAGGACCAATATGGGGATCATCAAACTGATCCACAAAAAAGAAGAGAAAGAAGATCTTGGAAACTGGAGACCCATAACATGTCTCACCTCCCTCTACAAAGTCTATGCTCATATTCTCACCAGTAGAATCAACCCCTATATGGACGAATGGATCCTCAAAGAACAAAAGGGTTTCATCAAGGGTAGATATATTCTTGATGCTATTATTAGCCTTTGGGAGGGCATGGAGCATGCGGAAAACTCTGGGCAGAATTACATCTTCCTCAAAATAGATTTTGATAAAGCCTATGACAGAATTGATTGGTCTTTCCTTTTCCAATCCCTTCAGGATATTGGCCTCAACAGGAAGTTCATTAAGTATGTCCAAACTTTGCTTGGTAATGCGTCTTCCAAGGTTGCTGTCAATGGGTCTCTCACTGATGCCTTTCCTCTTAGGAAATCCATTAGGCAAGGCTGTCCCCTCTCCCCCCTTCTTTTTGCCATTGTTGCTGATGCTCTTGGTTGGTTGGTAAACAAGGAAATAGCCAGCAACAACATTAAGGGTATTGAGATTCCCAACAGGCCTAGCCCTCTATGCCTTCAACTTTTTGCTGATGACACTAATGTGCTGCTTCGGAATGAAGTGCAGACGGCTGCCCACTTCATGTCCTGCCTTGAGACCTTTTGCCTGGCCAGTGGTTCCCAAATAAACCACTCCAAGACCAGCTTCAAAGTGTTAGAGGGAGGGCCCCCTCCTTCGATTCTTGCCGCTGGCTGTAAGATTATCCCCGAAGGTGTCGTGTTCAGACTGCTTGGTATCCCGATGGGCTTTAACATCTCTGCTAAACAAAGGTGGGACTATGTGCTCAATAAACTTAAGCTGCAGGTCAAGAAATGGAGCCACATTAACACAGGGGTTGCCTCCAGAGCCTTTGTCCTCAATCACTTCATCATCCCCTCCGTCGTCTACTTCCTGGCCTGCTGGAAGCCTTCAGAGACCCAAATACAATCCCTAAACTCCATCTTGGGTAATTATCTGTGGGGAGGTTCCCTTGACAGAAGGAGGATCAGCAAAGTTGCTTTCAAGGTTTGTTGCTTAGTTAAAGAGCAAGGGGGTCTTGGCATTATTGACGTTGGGTTGCTGGCTGAAAAGCTCGCGGCTAAGTGGGTGCAAAGGGCCATATTTTCCAATGATGTGTGGGCTGACTTGATCAAAAGAGATGTTGGAAGATTTTGGCTCAAAGGCAAGAGATCATGGAAGGGGTTCTCGATTAATGATGTTCTGTTTTCGAAGGCCGATCTCTCCCCTATAGGTAGCAAACTTTGCTGCAGGATGTGGGAGTCTTGGATGAAATATAAAAAAATCTTTTGTTTTCAAACTTACTCTAAGAGAGGGAGGTATGCCTATGCGGCCGACTCGGTTTGGTTTGGCCATCTTATAGCTCCGATCTCTGAAGATCTGGTCCAGATCAGCCTCTCTTGTTTCAAAGCTGGGATTAAGGTGTGGGGCGACTTATGTGATGCTTCCGGAATGTTAACCAGGGATCAAATCAATAACAAATTCAGCCTTCCCCGGGGTGGCATTGAGCTGGTCATGCAGAGGTGTAATTCTCTCAGTGTTTTCATTCCCCCGGGGCCTATTTGTGACTGCAAAAACTTTTCTAAAGCCATCTTGTGGGGGTGGTCCAGAAACCTCGGCAAGTTGCCTAATGGTCATTCAGGCAAACTTGTTCTCAAACTTAACAATAGATGGTCATTGGGTTGGAATAAGCATCAATGGGCCTTCCGCTTCAAGCTTATCTGGGCCTTCGCTCAAGAAAGGAAACATGCCCTCTTGGCCTGGCTGGTCATTCATAAAGCGACCTGGACCCTTGACAAGGCTATGAAAATCGGACATGGAAATGGTCTCTGTCCCCGCTGCAAAACCAAGTTGGAAACTGTCCCCCATCTGTTCTTTTCCTGCTCCGACACGAGTCAATTCTTAAGTGTTCTTAACAAAGCTTTTATGCAAATCAGGAACACCCCTCTCAGTTGGAAAGAAGTCCTCCTCGGAGAATGTCACTCTCTTGACCCCTTTACTTGGCATTCCGTCAGATTTATTTTCTTATGGCATGTTTGGAACCAACGTAATGAAGCTCTTTTTGCTACTAAAACTAATCAACACTTTTTTCTTTTTCTTGACAGCACTCTCAAGCTTGTACAGCAGCTGCAACCTAGAGGGTCTCCTATGGAGGTCGATCGGTGGCAGGACCTACCATGGAGGAAATGGAGACAATTTCACGCTTCCTCGCATTGCAAAAGAAAGGAAATCATGCTTCAAGGGCTGGCTCATGAATGCCAAAGAAGGCTGCAACATTCCGACTCCTACATCCAGGCGTCGGAAAGTCTATGAGGAGTGTCTTATTCCCTTCAGTGCTCAGTTTGCTGTTCATTAAGTAGTTTCAGCTCCCCTCAGTGAATAAAAGTCAGGCTATCTCAGTTTTCAGGTTTTTCATATTGTCAAGCTTCTTTTACCAGTTCATCAAGCTATGTTTTACTTGCTCAGCTCCGTTTCCAGCTGCAAGCAGTTATGAAGTTCTTCCCTTCACCTGTAAGGTCTAACAGTCTGAGGCGTCTACCCATGGACCTTCCTCATGGGAATCTGTAACCTTTCCTTTTTATAATATATTCAGCTGTTCTAACTAAAATATTTTCGTCGCATGTCGTGTTGTTTAGCCAGAAGACAAACAAGCTCAAGATAGAATTGATACATTTTTCTGATGACCCGATTGCTGACGAGCAGTGAGTTTGTCCTATTCTGTGGTGGGATGATACGCAGCCATTGTTGAGCTAAATGGCATGGAGCAGATAATTTACTTCAAACCTAACAGACGTCTCATTGACCCGCTCGTAATGAGGATTGGCTCGCCACACCACGTGGCTGCTCTCTCTCAGCTGGACATTCCTGCAACAAACGTAGAGTGGAGATACGCATTTGCGCAGGCTAGTAAGCCATGGCGTAGCACGCGTGGCCTAGAAACAACCTGTACAGCTAAAGCACAGCTAAAGCTGCCAAGTGATGACACATTGGAGGTGCCAAGAAGGAATGACATCAACGAGGTGCAAATGCAAGACACAAAGGTAAACCCTCTACAGCTACATGCACAATTATTTGTCAATATAGCCAGTGCCATCCACAGACATGTACAGAGAACATCCGTGAATGGCAAGGTGACCTAAAAAGGAGGGCAAAACAAGCGGAAGGACGAGCCAGAGAAGAGACTGACGGCAACCTTGCGCGACGAGCCAGAGAAGAGACTGTGGCAGAGGCATCAGCACAAATAAAGGAAATCATATGCATCCGACTGCAACAAGCAACCCGCAACCCAGCTACCACCTACTCCAACATCCACACAAGAACCACCATAGCTACAAATGCAATTGGATGAAGCCCTGCAATGCCACAATCAGGTATTATCTGAATTGGACACCTTGGGCCAGCCGTGGAGACACCTCGGGCCAAGGATGCCATACTGCAAGCGGCCTCAATAAGCTTGGATAATTTGGAAACCCCTATTTTGTGTGCAATGACCGTTAAACTCAGGGAAGAGATCATTGCCCAACAGCGCAAGCAGCCCTGGAAACACAGTGGCAAGAGCTACACGATGAGACAAATAACCTGCAAGCTGAGATAGATTTGTACAAGGTAGAGCAGATTGACATACAGCAACAACAAATCCAGAGCGCTTCTGCAGTCCTAAAGGACTCCCATTGACAGGAGCTGAAAAAGTTGAAGGCCGAGCTACAAATAGCTCAAACAGAATGGCATGAGGAGACTCAAGACAGAGCAACGGAAGAAGGTAGGCATCGGCAGCTACAGACCAAATCAGAGACACTTGGGATAGATAGCGCAGTTGCATCACTAAGTTGGAATCAGAACTGACTACTGCAGTAAGGATGCTTCAAACAAATTTCAATTAGTATCAAGAAACAGACTAGCCCCCACCTGTGCCTATGCATAATCGAAGACAAGCTTAGTAGCACAGCTCTAGCTGTTGTCCATCGAGCATGTCAGGTGTTGAAGGTAAAAAACCTCCTCGCAAGGAAATCACACTAACAGCCAGATCTTGGCTGTTACAAGGCCATTAGGCAAAAGTACTTGGCCATGTATCTTGTATAAAAGGGGAGGCGAACTAAATAAAAGGGGTTCTTATCTTTTGGTATTCAGTGGTAGCTTACTCAGTATCTTGCATCTTATCTCTTGGTGTCTTTCTTTAGACTATGTAACTTAGTGATATGTAGGTCTTATCTCTTGGTGTCTTTCTTTAGACTATGTAACTTAGTGATATGTAGGGGAATAGCAACTGTATCAGCAATATCACCTTGTACATACTTCTTAATGAAATCAAGTCTAGAGTATACATCGTTCCCTCACTGAGTCTATGCAATTGTTTTTCTTATGCCACCAGGCATTGTAGCTGATGTTGTGTGCATGTGTTGTGTATTGTTTCCTAGTTAATGTTGTGGGCATTCACAGTTGGTAGACCATCACCGACAGTGTGTCTTGCGGTGGGGGATTTTATTGCCAACACAAAAGAATGATCCAATTGCAGCATATGTAAAAGTAGATAAAGAATGGAATCAAGGAGCAAGAAAAATCATGTATTGGATTTTCATTAATATACAAAACACTAAGATTAGTCCTATATAGGATGTTAAGTTACTTAAGAAGGAATGGAATACCTTGGTGAAGCTTTACAAAACTAACACCAAGGTTCAAAAGATTCAATTAAAGAATGAGCTTCATATTCAATTAAAGAATGAGCTTCATATTGTGGAGAAGAAAAACATGTGTGTGAATGATTGTGTATTAAAGGTCAAGAAAATTATGAAATATTTTCAATTTACACATTGGTATCAATGCTAATCATTGAAAAAAAGAGTTTAGGTGACGATAAACTTTCACAAAATAAAAATAGTTCAGAGCAATAAGCCTTCTACACAAGTGTGGATATAGAGGTAGAGGTTGAGACCACGGCCAAGGTGGTGGCCAAATAGGTAATCAAAACTATGGTCAACAATAGCAGTAGTAGTCATATAAATCATAGTAACAACGCAAAGGTGAAAGAGGCCAGTTCAGAGGCACAAGGAGTTAAAGAGAGCATGGAAATTGGCAATGATAGCAAAGTGATACACGAGGCTCTTTTTACATGAGATAATATGGGAAAGTACAGTACAATAAATATGCCTCCTCTACTAAAAATAATGAGGACAATGAAAGATTTTTTGTTATGCAGCATGTAAATGTTATTTTTTAGACATGATATATATGCATGCAAGTGGTATGTAGATTCATGTATTTCGAACCACATGACATGTCATGGTTCAAGGAAATGAAAGATCCTAAAAAATCAGGTTTTGTTGAAATAGGGGATGATAGTGCTAATTTGTTTGTCCATATCAAAAATATGTCATTGTCTATGCAGAATGGTAAGGTGAAGTACCTTGTTGCAGATGTACTTCGTATTTCAAACATATTGCTCATTTGTTTGTCCATATCAAAAATATTGCTCATTTGTTTGTCCATATCAAAAATATATCATTGTCTATGCAGAATGGTAAGGTGAACTACCTTGCACATGTACTTCATATTTCAAACATTACAAAGAATTTGGTTTTTATTGATTAGATGATTAAGCAAGGTTTACAGGTACATTTAACCTTGATGGCTGTTATGGTGATAAGTATAGGTTGGTTGCAAAAGGTAACATAGTGAACATAATGTTTACACACTGAGTGTAAATATGCCTGAAGTAAAAGTTGCAATGTTTGCACATAAATCATGAAGAGTTATAAATATCGACATTTGTCATAAAAGTGGACATGTAAATGTGCATACAGTAAAGTCTATGTAGACTAAAGAAATTGTGATAAGGCTACCTAAGTCTAAGGTTGATGGTATGCATAAAGTATGTGAAGCATGTTAGCTTGGAAAGCAAACAAAGCATATATTTTTGCATGATAGGAATGTGAGCAGCAATGTACTAGATGTTGTGCACTCAGATGTATGGGGTCTTACAAAGGCTACGTCTATGGGTGGCTACAAGCACTATGTAACATTCAACGATGACGATACAAGAAAAGTGTGGGTGTATTTTGCAAAGGGGAAGAGTGAAATTTTCACTCATTTTCAGAATTTCAGAGTGATGGTTAAGAAGAAAATAGGAAAGCACGTGAAGTGCCTAAGGTCAGATGTAGTAGAAGAGTACCTCTCTAATGATTTCTTTAAATATTTGCAAAGATTAGCATTCAAAGACAGTTTACATGTAGATACACTTCGTAGAAAAATGGAGTTGCTGAGTGAAAAATCAAACACATTGCAGAGATAACGCAAGCATTGATGATTGAGAAGAATGTGCTGCATAGTTATTGGAATGTGCTGCATAGTTATTGGAATGAGGCTATTTCTACAATAATTTTTATCATGAATAAGACTTCTACTACAACTATACATGATGTGATTCTACAGAATACGTTTATTGACAAGAAATCTCACTTGTGTACAACATATCACTACAAGCCATTGGGGGGTCTAGCGAGGGTGTTTAAATTATCTAGCGTCACTTATACGATGACGTATACATCGCTTAAGCGACATATTATCGCTTATGCGACGTCTACAGGACATGCATGTTTACTCGATGTTTTCAAACCTGTTAAAATATAAATATAAGTTAGAATAATAAAGTCAATATTTATAATTAATATAGCCAATAGTATTAGAGTAGGGAGGTAATTAGAATTCTTACTAGAATAATCGCTGTATCATGGAAAGTCATGCATTGTCCACATCAACACTGCTTTTTAAGTCGAAGTGTCGAGAAGAGGGAGGCCTACTAATGTCCACCACCGCAACACCTCTCCATAGTTCCTCCAACTCATCAATCAACGGTTCGAGATAAACATCCATATGCTTGACTTTATGTTTCCCTGGAATTAGAAGGGATAACATAAGATGTCCCTTCTTGATCGCCATTGATGGTGGAAGGTTGTAATTCAACAACACAACTAGCCACACGCTGTATGCGGTGCTTTTGAAACCAAATGGATTCACTCCATCCATACCTAGGCCAAGTCTCAAGTTTTTGGGCTCTGTTTTAAAGTTGGGCCACTCATCTTCAATATGCTTCCAAGCAGGAGTGTCTGCGAGAATTCTCCATATGCCATCATCCGATCGATGTGAGGAATGCCATGACATGAGCTCTGCTATGGATTTGCACTTGAACATGTGTTCGAGGAATTATAGGAAAGTGTCGCAAGACTTTACAAGGTACATCAAAACTCTTCACATCTGTTCTATAGCTTGCTTCACCACAAGTGGGACAATGCGAGCCTCCTTATGCGTCCCACAAAAGAGAATATAATCATTGACGCATGCATGTATGCGATCATAATCCAATCGAGATCCAATCCTCCAAGAGATGTCACATAGCGCCTCGCTATGTCTCTTTAGGTGGGTAGTCTATTTCCCTTTGGAAGCATGCTTGATCATAGCCTGCATCCAATATCATCAATTAGTCCTAAACCTTATACCCTAAAACACTAATTCAAATTTGCAAGTTAGAATGCTTACTTCAATAATGCGTCAAGACTTGCATTGCTCCATCCATAAACTGTTTGTATATTGAGTAGTTCAAGTGAAGCACGTAAAATAGAGAATGTGCACCCTTCAAAAACCAGTGTCGATGAAGCCTTGTAAAGATGCTCTTGTTCCATATCATCGTTGTCCATACCTTTGGGATCATCCTTAAAAAGATATCGCACCATATCATCAAACACTTCCTCTTCCACAACTTCGTGGAGTGCAGGGCTATTGTCATCCCTTTCCCACTCATCTCTGACAATCGATCCTGAAGCTCCAGCATCATCTCGTCGACGCTTTGCGTGCTCTCGCCACGCGTAGGGCACCATGTTAGGGTGTGGTACTGTATCTTGCTTCAATTAGAGTATATATATTACAACACCATTAATTTAATTTGGATACCATGAGTCATTTGAATACTATCAATTTACATCTACTCACCTCTAAACCTGTTTGATTATTGCGTGTATGAACGCGGTTACATCCTAAAAATCGCGTGTATAAACGCGACTGATTTATTATACACGAGAAAATACACGTGTTTTTACACGCGACGACCTGTTCAACCTAAAAATAACCCGCCTTCCCCAAATAAACATTTTCAAAAAATAGATCTGCTCTCCTTCATCGTCGCCTCTTCCAATAGAGCACTAAACCTAAGTGCAAGGAGCACACACGGGTGAAGGAAACCGACCAAAAAGAAGACTCACTTTTTCAGAGCTGAGTCAGTTTGTCCTTTGCCGTGTCTCTTTCCTCAGATTTGTTTATGCTATTGTCTCTTTCCTTTATGGGTTTGTCTCCGTCCTTCTCCTTATCTGGTGAAGGATTGTGACAGGGGGCGACAGTGGGCCTTTTATAAGGACGATTTGTCGGAGGTCGGTCGCTTTCAAAAAAAAAATTCGCAGGCCGCGTGTATGTCTGCGTGTATCCTATCTGCACAGACGGTTCACGCTCATATACACTTGTTTTTGGACGGGTGTATATACGCGTTTCTAGACGGGTGTATACACGCGACTGTGTTTCCCCATTCTATGGTCTTAGAGCTGACTGCAGGCTTGGATGATGGTATTTGTATGAGTCAAGAGACAGCCCATGATGTACATGAGGATGGTGATAGTCATGCATGCAATAATGTGTGTGCAACCTTTGAAGATAACCACACACGATGGATGTTGTGGTGATAGTGATGTAGTTTTTGAAGAGTTGTAGGAGGATAACTCTATAGTTCTGAGTGTTGTTGAAGATGTGAATTCTCTAGATAGTGATGTCAGTTTGATGGGTCATATGTGCTAGCTTGCATTTGTGCTTTGATGCAATCATGTATATACTTTTATTTTTGCAGATTCTTTATGGATCCAGGTTCTTCATCCGATCCATTTGCGTACAGCAATTGGCTGCTGGAGATGCTAAATCATTTTGGGCGCCATCCTGGTCCAGTTGAGCTTACAGAGTACATGTATGCCCATCCCCCTCCTTCCATGCCTGGTGTCTATACCCCTACCGCAAGTATCCAGGGCACTCCACTGCCGTCTATGCCTACGAGTCCGACGACACGGCATGCAACTTCTCCTGTTCCACGCCCACCGAGGAGACATACCTCATCCCAGACACACTCACTCACACCCTCCCAAGCACCGTCACGTCAGGGCTCACAGCCACCATCACGTACTCCCTCAGAGCCACCGTCACGTCAGGGCTCACAGCCACCATCACGTAGACAATCCCCCAGTCGTGACTCCACCCGCAGTAGTAGGAAGAGTGGGATTGGAGGATGTGGTGGGTGCTTTGGTGGGGGAGGTAGTAGGGCACGTGGTGAGAGAGGAGATAGAGGGAGAAGAGTTAGAGGAGACAATGAGGATGAGGAGGAGATGAGAGAGGTGGAGAGGTGATCTGTGAAAAGATGCAGGGGGGAAGAGAGCTTGAGCTCTTGCAAGCACACACACACACTCACAAAACCCTAATAGAGAACACACAAGGTGAGAGGCTGAAATCTTCTTCTTCTTCACTCAACACTCAACACTCAACACACAATATACAAGATAAGAGTACACAATAATATGAAAGGTACTCAACCAATACATACACGAGTTCTCTATAGTGTGAACCCAACTAAATGAGCTGGTGCTATAACTATGCCAGTCTCTAGAATGGCTGTCACACAGCCTTTCATCCCACTGGCCGCATATCACCCATGATCTCACCAACTATGCCAGTGGTGTAAGTGTGGGGCCTATCCCCCAGGCGGGTCAACCGCCTCACTAGACGAGCTCGATATCTCAACACTCCCCCTCGAGCTCAACTCCATCTCATGTACACCAAGTGAAGCCCTGAATCTGCGGAGCTTCTCTATACCCAATGCTTTGGTGAAGATGTCAGCTACCTGATCCTCTGTGGTGCTGACATAAACAAGGTCAAGGTCTCCTGCCAAGACCTTCTCTCTGACGAAATGGTAGTGAACCTCTATGTGCTTCGTACGAGCATGAAAGACTGGGTTCCTGGCCAACTGTATACTACTAATGTTGTCACAGAAAATGACAACTTGTCTATCCACTGATAGACAAGTTGTCACAGAAAATGACAACTTGTCTATCCACTGATAGACCCAAATCGTCAAGTAGCTTCCTCAACCAAGCTACCTCACATGCTGCCATAGCAGCTCCTCTGTACTCGGCCTCTGTACTTGATAGAGCAACCGTAGGCTGCTTCTTGCTGCTCCAAGTCACAGCAGCACTCCGCAAAGAAGCTATTCTCTGTACTCAGCCTCTGTACTCGATAGAGCAACCGTAGGCTGCTTCTTGCTGCTCCAAGTCACAGCAGCACTCCCTAAAGAAAACATGAAGCCACTGGTAGATCTTCTATCTGAGATACTACCAGCCCAATCAGCATCTGTGTATCCATGTACACATATCTCTGTCCCAGTCTCATAGAATAGTCCACAATGCAAAGTAGACCTCACATACCTCAGTATGCGTCTCACTGCATCCAAATGTGGTTTCCGTGGAACCTACATAAACAGACTCACCAACCCAACAGCATAGCTCAAATCTGGTCTAGTGATCGTCATATAGATCAAGCTTCCTACTATGCGCCTATACATAGTAGGATCCTCCAAGATCTCTCATGAATCTACACTCAACTTGCCATTCTGATCCAATGGCACAGAAATAGGCTTACAGCCTGTCATACCATACTTGGACAACATGTCCAAGCCATATTGTCTCTGTATAGTAATCCAATACCATGTGGTGACCTAATCACCTTAATGCCCAAGAAATATCTGAGCTTCCCTAGATCCTTCATCTCGAACTTCTGTCTAAGCAAGATCTTTATATCAAAGATCTCTGCATCATGGTCCCCCGTAATGATCAAGTCATCTACATAGATGACAACAAGCACAACCCCTCTATCAGCGAGAAATCTGCATTGGCTACATGAAAGCCAATAGTGACAAGATATTCAGAAATCTTGTCAGACCATACTCTTGGTGCTTGTTTTAAGCCATACAAGGCTTTCTTCAACCTGCAAACATGCTCGAGGTGACTCAAATCCTCATAACCAGGTGGCTGCAACATATACACCTCTTCTTGCAAATCACCATGCAAGAATGCATTCTTTACATCCATCTGATGTAAAGACCATTGCTTTGATGCAGCCACTGCTATCACAACTCTCACTGTTGCCATCTTGGCAACTGGGCTAAAAGTTTCCTCATAATCAATGCCATATGTCTGCGCATATCCTTTGGCTACCAATCTAGCCTTGTACCTGTTCATACTTCCATCACTGTTATGTTTGACTTTGTACACCCACTTGCATCCAATGGCTTTCTTGCCTTCAGGCAATTGCACTAAATCCCAAGTCTCATTTCCATATAGTGCATCCATCTCCTCATCCATAGCTTTCTCATCAATGCATGTGGGCTCTACAACCTGCACAACCTTTGCCATATATGCATAGTGATGTGCCACATAACCATCATAGGTAAATCTCTGCACAGGATTTTTCACTCTCCCAGATCTTCGCAGCTTTTCATTCATGGCTTCCATAGCCTTCTTTACACCAGGTGTTCTCATAGCTGGGATCCCAAGCTCCTCATCAAGGCTCATATCTGAGCCACTAGACTCTCCATCAACATGAGAATGCCCTGCAGAAATGTCAGGCATACCAAGGGACTCAACCACTTTCTCTTTTCCTTTATATGATGTACTAATCACATTTGCAGGACTGGTATTATGACGTAACCTGCCACTCCATGGTCTATCAACAGACACACTAGATGAGGACTCTCCTGGTCCACTCAAAGACTATGATTGCTGACCTGCATTCTATGCAACCACACTTCCACTCACATCAGCCCCAACAGCTTCTTTTTCAGCAGCATACCAGTTGCTCATCTCATCAAAGACAACATCCCTGCTTACCCTGAACTCACGTCTAGCAGGGTTATAACACCTGTATCCCTTTTGCTCAAGGGAATATCCAATAAACACACATTTTTTAGCTTTCGGATCCAACTTAGTTCTCAGCTCATCTGGCACATGCACATATGCAATGCATCCAAAGACTTTCAGATGAGACAAATTTGGTTTTCTGCCAGTAAACCTCTCCTCTAGAGTTACATCATGTATGGCTGCAGTTGGAGTCCTGTTCATGATGTATACTGCTGTAGAAACAACCTCAGCCCAATAACTGTGCGGCATATTCTTCTCTTCCATCAATGCTCGCGCAATCTCAGCAATGTGCCTGTTTTTCCGCTCAGCAACTCCATTTTGCTGTGGAGTATATCTGCATGTAAATTGTCTCCGAATACCATTCTGCTTCAAAAATTCAGAGAACTCATTGGAGAAGTATTCTCCCCCTCCATCTGACCTTAGGCACTTTACATATTTCCCTGTTTGCTTTTCAACCAAAACTCTGAAATTCTGAAAGTGAGTGAACACCTCACTCTTCTCCTTCATGAAATATACCCACACTTTCCTTGTGTGGTCAAATCGATGAATGTCACATAATATCTGCAGCCTCCCATAGACATGGTCTTCGTAGGACCCCATACATCTGAATGCACAACATCTAGTGCATTTCTGCTCACATATCTATTACGTGGAAATACATGCTTTGTTTGTTTTCCAAATTGGCATGCTTCACATATTCTCTGCATACCTTCCACTTTAAACTTTGGCAACCCTGTCACAATTCCTTTAGTCTGCATAGACTTCATTCGCTGCACATTCACATGTCCAATTCTTTTATGCCAAATGTCTGTGTCTGCAACAATTCCTGAACCGTTTGCAAACATCGTAGCACTCATTTCAGGCATGTCTACATTCAATGTAAACATTCTGCCCACTCTGTTGCCTTTTGCAACCAACCTGCACTTGTCTTTAAAATCTTCAACATAACAACCATCTGGGTTAAACCGAACTTGCAAACCCTACTCAATCATCTGGCCAATTGAAACCAGATTCTTTGTTATGTTCAGAACGTGAAGTACATCTGCAAGGTACTTCACTTTGCCATCCTGCATAGACAATGGTACATCTCCAACATGGGCAATTGGATGAGCAGTGCCATCCCCTGTTTCCACAAAACCTGGTCTTTCCGGGTTTTTCATCTCCTTGAACCACTCCACATGACTTGTCATGTGGTTCGAAGCACCTGAATCCACATACATCATCTTTTGGTGCTGCATCAACATTTTCAGACATGGCATTCACAACATGCTGCATAACAAACAACCTTTCATTATCCTCATTATTTCTGCTTGAGGAGGATGCATAGTTGTTTTGCTACACTTTCCCATTTTGCATGTCAGCCTGCTTCTTATAACATTTTGCCTGCACATGTCCAGACTTACCACAATAATCGCATTCACGTGCATCATTATATTGCCTTTGCCAATTTCCACGGCCTCTTTAACTCCCCCTGCCTCTGAATTTGCCTCTTCCACCTGCGTGTTGTTGTTGTTGTTGTTGATTCTGGGACTGTTGTTGTTGCTGCTGCTGTCCATAATTCTGATTACCTATTCGGCCACCTCCTTGACCGCGTCCATGGCCTCCTCTACCTCGTCCTCTTCCTGAACTTGTGTAGAAGGCCTGTTGCTCTGAACTGTTTTTGTTTTGTAAAGATTGTTGGTCTTCACCCAAGCTCTTTTCTATAATCAGCATAGACACCAAATCTGTAAAGTTGGGAATGTTTTCCCGAGTCTGAATAAACGTCTTGAACGCCTTGTATTGTGGCCTGAGACCACGTAGACAGACCTCCACCTTATCATCATCATCTACTGACACACCAATAGATGCAAGGGATTCCACAATACCCTTTATCTTCAACGCATAGTCACACAGACATGCTCTTTTTCTCCACAGTATGAAGTTCATTCTTCAACTGTATCTTACGTGCCTTGGAATTTGTTTCATAAAGCTTTACCAAGGTGTCCCACGCCTCCTTGGGGGACTTGGCATCCTGAATGTGCCCAATCATGGTGTCCTGTATACTAATGGAGAGCCAATACATGACTTTCCTGGCTCCTTGGTTCTAGTCTTTAAACTCTTTCACATCTGCAGCAGTAGGATTTATGTCCGGTATCTCCGGTGCCTCTTCATGCTCACCTTCTATGTAGTCCCCAACAATAGCCCTTTCCCATCAGGAAATTTGTCAACCTGAACCTCCAAGCATGGAAGTTATTCTTATCAAGCTTTTCAGCCACAATCTGGGTTATCCCATCATTTCACATCTTGCCAAACACACAATTTAACCAGAAGCAGCACTCTGGTTTGTCCTGCACAAATTGCTATATTTCTGCAGCGGTACTGTAGTACTCTCAAATGTCACAAGCAGTGACTTCAATGTGCATACATACACCCAATGGCAATTGTTGACCTCTTTGTAGCACCCACAGTGTCTGCACAGTCAATCTGTCTTCCTGCAGTTCTTAAAAGAAGAGTTCTACAGAGAATTGATGACTTACCTGCAGTGCTCGAAATCACCTACTTTCTGAAAAACGAAGGTCCAGACGCGCCCGTAACGCGTTTTCGGCCCAGAAAACTTGATCCGATAGGACAATATAGTTGCCCTTTAGCTTTTACTCTCACGAAGAAAGCTCCTCAATCAGAGATCGTTGCCGGTGCCTCCCGTAGAGCTCCCGACAAGGGTGTAGTCACCAACACAAATAGGGAAGAGTAGTTGCAGCTCTTACCCTCGTACCGCGTCCTGTGGTTCTCTTACTTGCAGCTCAGTCCTTAGCACGAACCAGGCTCTGATACCATGAAAAGATGCAGGGGGGAAGAGAGCTTGAGCTCTTGCAAGCACACACACACACTCACAAAACCCTAATAGAGAACATACAAGGTGAGAGGCTGAAATCTTCTTCTTCTTCACTCAACACTCAACACACCATATACAAGATAAGAGTACACAATAATATGAAAGGTACTCAACCAATACATACACGGGTTCTCTATAGTGTGAACCCAACTAAATGAGCTGGCGCCATAACTATGCCAGTCTCTAGAATGGCTGTCATATAGCTTGTCATCCCACTGGCTGTATATCACCCATGATCTCACCAACTATGCCAGTGGTGTAAGTGTGGGGCCTATCCCCCAGGCGGGTCATCAGTGTCCACCGCCTCACTAGACGAGCTCGATATCTCAACAATCTGCTATGATGTGACGGATAGGGGCAGGATAGTGATGGATGCGAGGGGGAAAGAGGTAATGGAGTACATGCGTGGGGTAGTATCAAACTTGTATAGAAATTGTTTTATTAGATTTAAAGATCAAAATAGCCGATTAGTTGGGGAGATGATAGAGGCTGTACATAGTCGGTACCCCAATCCCCCACATGCTACATTCTCGGATGTATGGGGAAGGACGCGAATAAGGGAGATCTTAAGTAATAAAAGATCTCACCTTAAAAAACTCGCATACGATGATGGGCTAAATGTAGCTGCGGGTGGCTATCCTGCCAAGAAACCTGCCCACTGCGCACAAACGCGAGTGGAAGGAGGCAAAGAAACGAGTAGAGGGTGGCCTGAAGAGCAGGCAGCATGTGGAGGCACGACGGATCCAGATGGAGACCATTGGATCTTCGCATTTCGGATCTGGCGGCATCGAGTCATGGGAGGCAGAGTTCGTAAGTATCTTGCCACTTTATTTGATTGTTTTAATTCATTGATTCTATGATTGTTTTAATCTTACAAATTGTGTTGATTATGATACAGCGCGACGGGTTACGGGGAGGAAGCCCACAGCCCACGATACTGGGTATGCTCGTCGGCATAGCAGACGTGACACGTGGGCCATCTTTAGAGCCGAGGGACGTATTACGGACGCGCAGTTTGAGATGGCCATGAGACCATACGGTCGATAGGTACTTGAAAACTCTAAACGAATGATTTTGGTTTATTGAATTATATATATATATACTTATATACTATATATTACTTGAACAGGCACAAGCTGCTATGATGATCCACCCGCCGCCACCACTGCAGAGGGTGGACGTGAGCACTACTCATCGGACATTCTGACCAATGTGAGCTCATCTGAGCATGGAGGGAGCACCGAGTCATCATCTGGGTCTGAGTAGTACTCAGACTTATAGTATCACATTCCATATTGAGGATGTGGTTGTATATATATTTTTGTAACTGAAGAAGCCATGGGCTACTTCGACATATGGACTCCCTTGTATATATATGTGTACACATAAAATTTTGATAGTAATATTGAATCGTGAATCGATAGTATTGCATTCATGTCTGTCTTGAATCGTGTATTGACAATGTATGCATTCATGCCGTTCTTGTCTTAATCTTTCTCGTGGATATCTTCCTCGTGGATGGTCCAATGCACCCAAAAAAAAAAATCCAGAGAGTGTTATTGGGTGCTGGAATGCTGGAACAGCATTCAGGTACCAAATAGCACTCTCTGGATTTTTTTTTTGCTCTCTATTCGCGTGTATAAACGCGTCAACTCTGCAAAAAGTCACGTGTATATACGCGTATAATCTGTAAAACACGCGTGTATAGATGCGTCAAATCTGTGAAATACGCGTGTATAAGCGTAGCTAAACTGACAAAACGTGTGTATAGACGCTTCTATCAGCGCGTCTAAGCACAACTAAACTGACAGAATGCGTGTATACGCCCGTGTATCAGTGCGTCTGAACAATCCTATACACGCGCTTTTACACGCATGTCTCTGGCTGCGATTATACACGCGCTGATACACGGGCCCGCTACTTTTTTTCATAAGTCATTTTTAGCGGCTAGGAGCGCGGGTATGAGCCCGATCCCTTGTACTGCCGGATGCGAAGAAACTGTGCATCATCTCAATACCTATCATATTGAAGTATCGGGCTACAAAATAGAAAGGGCGCCTTGCTTTGAATTGTGAAGCAGCGCCATCAGACCACACCCAGTGTCGCTTGACACTGCATCCTTGAGGTTTTAGCCACTCATTGTGCAAAAGAAAGCAGTGCTGCGGAGGTGGTGATTGTGGCTCTAATGTCATGCAGGTGTACTGGCCTCCTCTGCATCAGCATCCAATTGATGCAAGAAAGTGATGTCAGGTAGAGGTTGTAGATGCAGGGTAGGGTTTGCAGGGTTACTGTAGGGGAGGATATCTTCTCCTAATCATGCTATGGCATATATGTGAGCTTGCATCCGTGTGTGGCCGCCTTCTCACAGCAGCGTTGTCCTTTGGGAGATTAGAAGGGTGCACACCAACCGGGCCCAGTTTATGTGTACACCATGTTCCGCAACCCGAATCAAGTTGTAATATTTTCGTCGCATGTCGTGTTGTTTAGCCAGAAGACAAACAAGCTCAAGATAGAATTGATACATTTTTCTGATGACCCGATTGCTGACGAGCAGTGAGTTTGTCCTATTCTGTGGTGGGATGATACGCAGCCATTGTTGAGCTAAATGGCATGGAGCAGATAATTTACTTCAAACCTAACAGACGTCTCATTGACCCGCTCGTAAATGAGGATTGGCTCGCCACACCACGTGGCTGCTCTCTCTCAGCTGGACATTCCTGCAACAAACGTAGAGTGGAGATACGCATTTGCGCAGGCTAGTAAGCCATGGCGTAGCACGCGTGGCCTAGAAACAACCTGTACCTATCAATGAAGACACGGTAGCCATAGCACAGCTAAAGCTGCCAAGTGATGACACATTGGAGGTGCCAAGAAGGAATGACATCAACGAGGTGCAAATGCAAAACACAAAGGTAAACCCTCTACAGCTACATGCACAATTATTTGTCAATATAGCCAGTGCCATCCACAGACATGTACAGAGAACATCCGTGAATGGCAAGGTGACCTAAAAAGGAGGGCAAAACAAGCGGAAGGACGAGCCAGAGAAGAGACTGACGGCAACCTTGCGACGAGCCAGAGAAGAGACTGTGGCAGAGGCATCAGCACAGATCAAGGAAATCATATGCATCCGGCTGCAACAAGCAACCCGCAACCCAGCTACCAGCTACTCCAACATCCACACCAGAACCACCATAGCTACAAATGCAATTGGATGAAGCCCTGCAACGCCACAATCAGGTATTATCTGAATTGGACACCTTGGGCCAGCCGTGGAGACACCTCGGGCCAAGGATGCCATACTGCAAGCGGCCTCAATAAGCTTGGATAATTTGGAAACCCCTATTTTGCGTGCAATGACCGTTAAACTCAGGGAAGAGATCATTGCCCAACAGCGCAAGCAGCCCTGGAAACACAGTGGCAAGAGCTACACGATGAGACAAATAACCTGCAAGCTGAGATAGATTTGTACAAGGTAGAGCAGATTGACATACAGCAACAACAAATCCAGAGCGCTTCTGCGGTCCTAAAGGACTCCCATTGACAGGAGCTGAAAAAGTTGAAGGCCGAGCTACAAATAGCTCAAACAGAATGGCATGAGGAGACTGCAACGGAAGAAGGTAGGCATCGGCAGCTACAGACCAAATCAGAGACACTTGGGATAGATAGCGCAGTTGCATCACTAAATTGGAATCAGAACTGACTACTGCAGTAAGGATGCTTCAAACAAATTTCAATTAGTATCAAGAAAAAGACTAGCCCCCACCTGTGCCTACACAACAACTACATGACTTCATTGCAATGCATAATCGAAGACAAGCTTAGTAGCACAGCTCTAGCTGTTGTCCATCGAGCATGTCAGGTATTGAAGGTAAAAAACCTCCTTCGCAAGGAAATCACACTAACAGCCAGATCTTGGCTGTTACAAGGCCATTAGGCAAAAGTACTTGGCCTTGTATCTTGTATAAAAGGGGAGGCGAACTAAATAAAAGGGGTTCTTATCTTTTGGTATTCAATGGTAGCTTAAGTTAGTATCTTGCATCTTATCTCTTGGTGTCTTTCTTTAGACTATGTAACTTAGTGATATGTAGGGGAATAGCAACTGTATCAGCAATATCACCTTGTACATACTTCTTAATGAAATCAAGTCTAGAGTATACATCGTTCCCTCACTCACTGAGTCTATGCAACTATTTTTCTTGTGCCACCAGGCATTGTAGCTGGTGTTGTGTGCATGTGTTGTGTATTGTTTCCTAGTCAATGTTGTGGGCATTCACAGTTGGTAGACCATCACCGTCAATGTGTCTTGCGGTGGGAGATTTTATTGCCAACACAAAAGAATGATCCAATTGCAGCATATGTAAAAGTAGATAAAGAATGGAATCAAGGATTTACTGATGAGGAGGCTACTTGGTATTTCAAATGTCAAGCTAGGTTGAGGAGTGAAGATGAGAAATGTAGTAGCAGGGAGGAAATTAGAAACATGTGAAAAACCTTTAATAACAAAAGGAAGTCAGATGGGTATCTATTTAAGTTGACTAAGGGGAAGAGGGGTAAGGAGATTATGGGGAGGGTTTTAGATGAAAATGATTAGGAGATAGAGGGGATTAGGTTAAATAGCCAAAAAATGGGTAGAGTTTTTGAGTTAATAACCCTCAGTCTCAAAGAGGATTACTCAAAAATGAAGCCAAATTTCTACAACAAATTAGCAGTAGATTGGATAGGGCTAGATGGATGGAGAGAAATATTAAGATAGAGGAATGTTGGGATGCCCTTTTAAAGATGGGAAGAGAGAAATCACCTGGGTGGGATGGTTTATCTGTAGAATCCTTCATTGCCTTCTGACCATCCTATAAGGAATTTGTTTTAAAACCTATAAGAGTATTACAATGTATGAAATCCTTAAATATGTCTAGATTGTACGTGCTCCAAAATGCAGAAAATGAAGGAGAGATCAACTGAACACAACCTTTGAATCGACACCCTAGACTCATATGATGTAGAGAAAAAATGTCTTGCAAATATATTCCAATCTCCATCTTTTTCTATAGAGTTTCTACAAGATCACCCCATCTCCTCTAATTATATCTTGCATTGCATTGGAAAAAATCTTCCATGATTCTTGTATAGTGCCTCTCCTCTTGAGTCTCTCAATTGCGTCTTCTATTTGTCTAATAAATAGTTCATCCTTGAGTAATAAATAGTTCATCCTTGCGTCTTCTATTTGTCTAATAAATAGTTCATCCTTGAGTAATAAATTGTTTACCCTTAGTTTCTTAGTAGGAAACTTGTTTAACTCAGCTTCTTCACAACCCATTACGTGTTATCCCCATTTTAGAGGCATATGGTCATACAGTGCAGTACTGGAATCCACATTCAATTTGAGAGTGTGAGGAACCCACTCATCTTGTCGACTGAAAAAGACCCTATCTAATCTTGAAGATGACCCAAAATATTCAAGACTAAAATAAGTATGCCCAAGATCCGATCCCCATTCACCCATATCCCACCCATCCCTTAAACCCATTCTCCCTCTCAGACCCTCCCACTTGATCTTCTACTATCCCATCAAAACAATTCTACCCCCACACCTATCCCTATGTTTCTCAACCATGTTAAAATACCCAATAAGGATGCAATGACCCTGAATATTTAGGTTAACTATCCATTCCCACATCCCACTTCTGACTTTATGATTATGAGCTCCATAAGCATTTATTACCCAAATTCTCTCCCCTTCTAGAAGTATTTCTACAACCAAAATTCTACCATTAGGATGATTAGCTATGATGTCAGGTTTCAAACTGCTTTTAACAATAGTCATAACTCCACTATACCCTCCATTCACACCCCCATACATCACTGCCCAATCCTTAAATTTATCTTTCCTCAAAATTTTAGACTCGTATAAATTATGCACTTGAATAGTCAAAATGGAAAGACCCCACTCTTTGACTAAGCCCCAAAAAGCAGTGTTTTTCTTTTTATCTTTGATTCCCTTTACATTCCTCATGTAGAGATTAATTTTTAATGCCTCTGTAGTATGCGGAAGTTTCGGAGAAGGATCGGTACTTCAAAACTCAGAAATCAGCACTCTTTTCGCGATGGAAATTAACGCACAAACTGAAAGGAGATGTGCAAAAAATAGAGAGAGAAGGGGGAGATGGGGAGGACACAGTATTGGGTCCCAAATACCCTCTATAGGGCCCCACCATGGATGGTGTATTTGCTTTATTAGAATGATGTAAATCTGAAAACAAATACAGAAAACTTGACCTTTCTTGGCTGGAAAATCTTGCCCTTGACCTGAATCCTTCACCCCTTTGCGTTAGCAAGCCGTTTGCTTGGCCCCTTGGTTTGCTTGAGCACTTGGTGAAAAATGAGATGAATGATGGGATTGTGGACCTCTACTATTTATACGGAAGCGAGAGGCTTCACACTTTGGCTTGGGAGGAAAGTCCTCCTTCATTGCGCGTTTTGTAAGTAGCTATTTTACTAATCATTTCTTCTCCTCTTTCATTTTGTTTTGTAGTATATTCATTAGGACTTGTTTGGGGTCTTCTTGGGCCCTTTAATTTGCCCCAAGCCCAAGCCTAATGACAGTCATTAAGGAGTGGTGCAATGGGAGAAGGCCATGTGGAGAAAAATGTTGGGTTTCCCTGCCCCTAATATGTAGGGGTCAAACTTGAATCATACGTTTTTTTTTTAAGAAATTGGGCTGAAAAATGCAAAATCTTTTAATAAAATCAAATTTCCCACCTTTTTTTAATAAAGACAGCTCAAACTGGCATAAATGACCCCACCTCAAAAAGTGGGCTAGGGCCAAAAACGCCCCCCCATCATTATCCCTCATTTAAAGCTACTTTTCCCTCTCCCCACTCCCTCTTCCTGTCTCTAAAACTAGCAATTCGGTTTTGAGTCTCTCTCTAACTAAAAGAATCTTTTTTGGCCTCCTCCCTCCCCATTCTGCCTTCCCCTTCCCTCCTAAAGTTAGATCTATCTTTTTGTGCCTTCTTGGCTATGGAAAGCTTGGAAAACAGTCCACTTTTTCCCCCATCAAGTCCATCCTCTCTTGCTTGCACACATTCTTCACTCTCCTCTTGCTAGCTTATACACATTCTTGACTCCTCTTGCCAGCTTATATGCTCTGCTAGCATTAGGTTGCAGAGATCTTCTTGGCTATGGAAAGCTTGGAAAACAATCCACTTTTTTCCCCATCAAGTCCATCCTCTCTTGCTTGTACACATTCTTCACTCTCCTCTTGCTAGCTTATACACATTCTTGACTCCTCTTTCCAGCTTATATGCTCTGCTAGCATTAGGTTGCAGAGATCTTCTCACACACCTATAACTTCATAGCATTTAGCTTAATCGGTTAGCCAAGCACAATGAGTCGCCGACCTCGTTCAAGGGTGGAGTCCTTTAGCAGCAGCAACGAACAAGACGACACTGGCTTGTGGGTTACAAGCACCTTTGCAAAAGGAATGTGGGTGACGATGCATCCAAGCACAAGGGGAGCCCACAAAGTCTCTCGCAGATACATAGGGTTAAAGTCACACCATTGGAAGGGTCACATAGTGGGCTGATGGAAGCAAGCAGGTGATGATCCAACACGTCTACAAGGCATCGCAACTCCGTGTTGACAATGCCAATCTTCACAAACGCTTTCCTGCAAATTGTAAGTTTTATTTGTGCTTTTTGTTTTATGGGCTGCACTGAGACATGCTAATATCATTTCATGTTACGAAAGCTTGATTTTTTCAAATATGTTCTTGTAATGTTCTGTGCAGACATCTTTCTGTCGACATTTGTGGAATGGGAGCCTTTAGAGGCCCTTTCTGGAACCTTTGAGGCGCACCACTTTGAAATCGGCAAGCTACTATATACTGGTTGTTCGGCATCAGAGCTTTTAGAGCGCTCAGTTTTCTTCTTTCATGCAGAGTATATTGTACCCACGTCAAGAGATGGTTCTGGGACTCTACGGAGGCTCCCTACACCAAGTCTCACGGACCATGATTGGCCAAAGCCCGACAATACTTTGGTTGCACTAACCAGACGTCGGATTGAGATTGATGTGTGCAATGCAATGAAGTGCACCTATGGGTCACATCGTGCGACTCTCACGTTCTTCATGCCTTTACATTTGTTTGTGTTTTTGTTCAAGGAGGCTGATGTTCACCGGACTCCTACAATGTGGATTGCAAAGGGAGGCACAGTAATGAGTGCCTTTCTGCCACCTTCGTGGGATTTGAAGGTTATTCAATATCAGGGTGACAAGATAAAGTGCATGGTGGTGTCGGAGAAGATGGTCGTTCGGTACCAGCTTGGAAAGCAACAACTCTCTATTATCTTTCCTTACAGACGTTGGAAGCTGACTGGAGGCAAATGGCAAGCACTCGATTCGGACATCAACGATGCAGAACAGCTTGATGTACATGTTAGCACGCAAGCTGATGTGTGGGATATCGTAGTAAATGCTGATTGGAATATGGCGAACCTAAGGGAGTACTTAGGCCTTAGGTTTGCACTGAAAGGTGACTTTTCATTTGTGATTGATAACACACCTCTACGTAAGAGGAAAGAGGCATCTTACTTTTGTAAAAGCATTCCCTTCCATAGATGTATCCATATCAAGCAAGCTATGTAACAGATTTTGAGAGATTAATTCAAAACAATTTTGGCTACTCGCAATTTGTGTTCAATTTTGTGCACTTTTAAGTTATGTCGCGTGTTTTTATTTTTTTGGAGGTTTTAAGTGAATTTTTAAACATAAAAAAAGTTTTAAAGACCTCTTTATAAGTCACTTTTGGCCACTTTGAGTTCATCTCCTCACTCTCGGCATCTTTGCGGTCCCCTCGCCTTCTTCGCTACTCAAGCATGGCCACCCCCACCGCCCAAGCTCTCCTATCTCAATTGCACAAGCTTGACCTCGGTCACTTGATCGAGAAGCTTGCACCCATCTTTCAGACATCTATTGACATGGAAGGCACCGCTGAACTCCATAATGACGTGTTTGGGGCGTTCACTAGCTACATGGACACATACATGGCTGAATATTGTGTCAACTTTGAAGACGAGGAGGGAACTTGGGTGCCTGTGGATCTTATCAAGCATACCTACAAAGCGGACAAAAATTTCAGGTTCAGGCTTGCAAGATTCCTCAAAGGCCTTAGTAGCACATATCTAAGGGAGGAGGAAGAAGATAACCTGGTAGGTCTTGGAATGGGCAACATCGGCACAAGTTTTTTGAGGTGGGACATGACTCTTGCCCTCCTGATCTTGGAGGGAACAGAGAAAATCAAGGGAAAGAGGAAGGCCACTCCTCCAAAGAAAGCCACACCTTATCTCTTGATCAAGGAAGCTGACCCAAAGGAGGAGATTGTCACCCCAGTGCAAGAAGCATCTCTTGCACTTGTGACTCTGGCGGAAGAGCCGCAAGTTGAGGCTGTGAAACGGGACATCGAAGGGGACGATGTCATGGATGAAGTTCCAGAGCTCGAAGTGCGAACTCTACACCCCATCATAGTAGAAGGTGTAGAGTTCTTATTTTTGGATGACATCGCCCATGTCCTTGGGCTGCACCAGGATGAAACTCTCTCAGTCATTGCTATGTACGCGGGCATGCGAGACACACAACAGCCGTCCAAAGATGATGACATCCGCATTGACTTCAGTTCCGCAGATGTCACAAAGGTGCTTGCGCTCCCGAAAAATCATGCCTCAATAGAGTCCCTTGTGGCAGAGACTCTTGTACAAATATCCCAGTGCAAGGATTTCTACGAGAGTGTGCCAGAAACTAGCTTTGCCCCTCACAAGCCGCTTGCCATTTCGGATTCCGTCAGCCTCGGGAGCATCAATATTAGTGATGCAGACCTTGCGGATCATGATGATGCCACTGAGGTAGTACACCCAATTTCTTCCCTTCTTAATTTGTAATTTTTTGAAGTCAACTCATTCTTCTATCTACTTTGTAGATCGCAAGAGAAATGGACTAGTTCGCAAGCCGAAAGGGTGGAGCACGAAAGGAGGTGGAGGGGAAAGATGCTGCGCTATGGAACTACATCCCGAGCTTCAATGCCGAGATGCTTCGCGTGATTCACGACTTTTCAAATGATGTGCAAGCTAAATTTTTGAAGTGCAGAGCCCTAAGCACCATCCTGTCTGAAGCCCCTATAGCCCAAAATGCCCATAAATGTATTCTTGTAAATAGGGAAGCAGCTATCTATAGCTTTGGTGATAAAAGTGCAGGGTCTTTCCTAGGATTTTGTGGCCTTAGCCTTGGACAAGGCATCATTGATGCCAAAGAGATAGCCGAACACATTGGTGACAAACCATCAGTAAAGAATCTCACCCACGAGGCTTTCACCAAGCTCATCAAGCGAGTTGGCTAGATCCAATGTACTCATTTGCCTTTTGTGAAAATCAAACAATTAATGACATCAAGATGTTTTTCGAGCTGATTTTAAGTTTTATCTTCTTGATGTGTTTATATGTTGTTGTCGTGTCCTGTCATGATGTTTCAATCAATTTTTGTGAACGCTCGTCTGCCACCACCCGTCCGACTTTGGCTCGACTCGACGGGCCGATTTCTCCTGCGTATGGCCCCAAAAGGGTAGATAAGCTGTGCGGGGTGCGCCGGGGCCGACGGGGGGGGGGGGGGGGGGGGCGGTGGTCGCGCCGTGGAACCTGTGTGCCACGGAGCGACTTTTGCCTGTTTGACCTTTTTTAAGGTCAAACAGGCAAAAGTCGCTCCGTGGCACACAGGTTCCACGGCGCGACCACCGCCCCCCCCCCCCCCCCCCCCGTCGGCCCCGGCGCACCCCGCACAGCTTATCTACCCTTTTGGGGCCATACGCAGGAGAAATCGGCCCGTCGAGTCGAGCCAAAGTCGGACGGGCGCGGTGGCAGACGAGCATTCACATGAGGTCGAATGTACGTAGCGACAACAATTACATGCAAAAGACAACAATTACATGCAAAAGACTACAATTACCTTGACAAGACGACAATCACTTGCAATAGAAAATAACTTTTTTGAAAATAGACATGGTTTTTCATTAATCAAATTGAGATTACAAAACACGGATTTGTTGCATTACAAAGGCTTTCCCTATCTAGTGAAAGAGAGAGTCCTCTCCACGGATACGCCTAGCTAGATGAAGATCAGATGGCTTCAAAGTGACACGTTTTGCATGCACCATGCACAAAACCGCGTCTTGGAAAAGCGAAACCAAAATATCCTCGGCACCTTGTTGCAGAGCGCCTAGTGCCGCCGCTTGCACACGATTGACATCTCGGCGCTGGTCGTGGATAATCTCTTTGATGAGACGCCCAAAAGGTGCCTTCGGAATAATTGGTGTGCAGGTCTTCTGATATTTGCGAATTTCTCTAAGGGCAACTGTCCCTGGTCTCCACCTTTGCTTCTTCTGCGTTGTTGGGGGCGGTGGTGCTTGCGCATGGCGAGTCCAAGCAGGCGTGTCATTTTTGAACTTTTGTCGCTGCTCTTGGAAGTTATCGGAAGGGGGTTCTGTGCGTTTAGGAATGGTTTTCCCCTTCTTAGCCTTTGCAGGTGTTGGAGTTTTCTTTACCTTTGCAGATGGAGTCTTCTTAGCTGCTCTCTGCTCTGCCTCCTTTCTTACTCGCTCCTCTTCATCTTTCCTTTCTTTTTCCTCACGAAGCCTCCGTGTGTTTGCTGCCCTGGCTTCTCGTTCAAGCTTCTGTCTCTTATTTTCTACTTCCTCAGCTGAGAGTTTTCTCTTTCCTTTACCAAGTGCACGAGCCAAGACTCTGTCTAGCATTGCATTGAGAATCCTATTACTCGGCAGGTGCTCCCTTTCTACTGTGTCTTCATTTCTCCTCTTTGTATATTCTGCTCGAAGACTTTGTATAGCCGCTTCCAAAATTGTGTCATCTTCATAGCCATTCGCAGGTCAGCAACAAATCCGTGAGCTTTTCTGTTAAGCCAATCCTCCTCCACAGCAAAGAATGCTAGTCTTCTCTTGTTGCTTGCGGCGGCCTGAGCTTCTTCTACAGCCTTCTTATCTGCCTCCGCCTTCCTAACTGCCTCGTCTTCTTCCACCTTCTTGGCAGCCTCATCCTCATGTGCTTTCTTTGCTGCCTCGTCCTCCTCCTGTGTTCTGACAGTCTCTTCGACTTCTTTTCTTGCTCTCTGAGCTGCCTCCATGTCCTCTGCTTCTTTGTGTAATCTCTTCGCTTCTTGGCGTTCTTGGGCTTCTTGGGCCTCTCGCTCAATCCTCACACGCTCAGCTTCCAGATCCATTTGGGCTTGTGCGTAAATGTTTGGGATTTCAGTTCTATGTGCCGCCGGTAAGGGCCCAAGGTCTTTGAAAATGTCATCTTGCGTATTGGAGGGAGGATCATTTGGGGGCTCCATGTGCGTGAGATATTAGTGCACGAGCGAGAGAGAGAGAGAGAGAGAGAGAGAGAGAGAGAGAGAGAGAGAGAGAGAGAGAGAGAGCGAGAGAGTCAAGGGGAGAGGAAGAGAGAGAGTCAAGGGGAGAGGAAGAGAGAGAGCTCACAAGTCAAGACTTTTAAAAATGACTATAAAACTCACTGATATTTATAGGGGGCCAAAATTACAAAAAAGTCAATTTACAATGAATACGCCAAAAAGTGGCGAACAAGAATTATTGGGTGGGTAACCACACGCGGCCATTTCTTAGTCGACCACTGTGCCATTGCCTCGCTCTTTCACGTGCCATTGACGCATTGCACCCTTCTCTTTCGCCTTGCACCTACCACCTTCATGATTTTGCGCCTCAAAGATAAATTTCCGGCTCACTTTTGGGCCTTTCTCCCAGTAAGTGCACAGTAAAACCAATTGAACATTTCCTGAAACGCATTGCTGCGAACCTTGCCACCGCCATGACCCGTGTTCTTAAAATAGGCCGCCTTGGCTTGGTAATGTGATCGTTCCATGCCTTGGTTGCTCCAGAGTGCAAGAGACCCATATTCATCTAGAAAGAAGGAACTGTGCGCATAGAGAATATGCATGTAGTGTGTTATATGAGTTTCCCCCCAAGCATCGATCATTTCTTCTGTGAATCTGTCAATCGAAGTCTTGAATGTAGCTATCTCTGCTTTATCAAGATACGGGCGCTCAAGAAGCCTCATCATCTCATCACAAGCTTCCCACACATGTGCACGCTTCAATCCTAGTGTCGCCTCATTGCCTCGATAGGTTGTTACATCACAAATCTGCTTCCATAATTCAAAATGTGTATGGCTTTGAACCTCACCATAGTTTGAGAGCAGGTGTCTTGCTTTTGCACCACCCATACATATCTTATTAGGGTTATCTTGGATACTTGATGGGTTTTTGCGATCCTTAGAGAGGGTGACAGCACCTGCGTGAAGCCCCACGGATGATAAAACAACTTCAAGCTCTTCGATGCCCTGTTCTCGCCATTACTCTGGCTCCATGTTCCAAGCATAACTGATGTGGAGCATCAACAATTTGTCCAGAATTCTAAGTCTTGCGTGCAAGGTACACACATTGATTTGAGCCCTTTGCACTTGCCTGCTTACGACCTTTCACCTTGGTTGCTTGTTTGGCCTTCCCCACTGCGACACTTGGCATCCTTGGATGACAACAAAAGATGCATGGAAACAAAGTGTTAGCATCGCTTTTAGTTCCCAACATGCATTTGAGGGTCTTGAGATCACCACCAAGGTGCCACTCTATTTCAAAGTGACCAGTGCTGCCAGGCACATGCAAGACTTCACCATTTGATTGCCTGTGTATCACTCCTTGAATACCTGTACGGGTGAAGTACCACCTCAGACTGTCATGGTCCTCGTGTGCGGAAGGGTCCATGCCGCCTGCTACCATATGTTCTTCTCAGACTGCACTCCAAAGTAATCTTGCTTGCGTCGCTTTGTGTGCAAGTTATTCTCCGCATCACCTGTTTCATCTTCGCCGTCTAAGCTCTTTCGCTTCAATGCTCTGCTCATGAGTGTCAGACTTGTACGTTCCACCCTTTGGCCCTTTACAACCTGACATTCATCCAATTTGAGGACAAATATAGCCTTTCCATCCGTCTCCTCTAATGTCATATCATAAAACTGAATCATAGCTCGTTGAAGCGCCTCCACCTCGACGTAAACATTGTTAAACTTGTTGTAAGCAAAATCTTTTGAATTTGACATTGGCATGCTACCATCCACCCATCTGTAGCCGCCGCCTAGCAAGTCGGCAATATTGTTGTTTGCTGACTTCCTTGCCATAACTATACTGTATGGTGTTGGAAGTATAGATCGTGTCATTCCTTTGCCTCGTAGACGTGCTGTGATGCAAGTATACAAAGCCCTGTATCCCTTATCAAACTGATACCTGCTGTGTCGCACACAGTGAGCATGTCAACGGGACTGACAATCTGCTCGAATTCCTTGAGAAAATACTTTTGAATCCTGTCACGCAACGCACCATTTACTGGATTGGTTATTATATTGATTACTTTCTGCTCTGGAATAATGTGCTCAAGGATTGGAACAACCTAATATTGCTTTAGCACATTCCCTGGACATCACATAGTTCAGAGTCAATGACATAACTATATGAAAAAGGAATGTAATGCTAGTTTTGAAGCTGTGATTACCTTATTTGACGCACACGTCGCTTGCGAGCCCCCCCATCTTTGGAAAGAAGACTCAGAGGCTTGCGCTTTCGCTGCCTTGCATTATATCCCACGGGGAGGTGAGTGAAATGATCGACACGTCGGCGAAGGTTCCGAGTTGAGTTTCGAAGACGGAGATAGTTCTCTATAGCTCGATACCTGCTTTCCACACCTTCATCAAGCTTCATCTTCTGCTCTGCATCCTCCTTCTCTAGATCCTTGACTCGAGCCAGCATATGTTCCTTTGTGGCCATGAAAGTTGACGCACATTCTTCCTTTTCTGCCTTGCATAATTTTAGAAGCTTCCTGAGGTGATTTTGATTTGAGAGTTCCTGCAACAAGTACAAAGAATAGAGCCTCTGATAGTACCCTAAGAAACCATTATAACCATCACCCAAGAAGCGTACGACCTGCGTGATATTACGAAAAGGGGGAGGTGCACCAGTCTGTGGATCAAGGGGATAAATGCTTCCATCAGTCCAAAGATCAATGGCTTTTGCACCTTGAAGTCGTAGCACCTCAGCAGGAATACATCCCTTCGTTCGATTACTTCGCATTGTGGCATACTCCTCGCCTAAGTCCACGTGCAAGCGAAACTTTGATTGCTTGTTGGTGATGTCCCGTAGAGCCATTGTACCGAGCAAATGGAGATGGAGATGTAGATGGATATAGAGATGGAAATGTGGATGGTGATGGAGATGGAGATGTAGATGGATACAGAGATGGAAATGTGGATGGTGATGGAGATGATGGAGATGGAGGATGGAGGTGGAGGATGGAAATGTGGATGGTGATGGAGGAGATGAAGATGGAGATGGTGATGGAGATGGAGGTGGAGGAGATGCAGATGGATATAGAGATGGAAATGGAGGCCTTGAGGAGATAGATATGGAGAGCTTGCTAGTGATGGAGATGGAGAGCTTCAGCTTGCAAGGATGTGTAGATCTGTACCTTCACAGGAGGGGATGGTGAGCTCTTCCATGAGAGCTGGTGGAGAGGATGATAGATATGGAGAGCTTGCTAGTGATGGAGATGGAGAGCTTCAGCTTGCAAGGATGTGTAGATCTGTACCTTCACAAGAGGGGATGGTGAGCTCTTCCATGAGAGCTGGTGGAGAGGATGATGGAGCAGGAGGTCCAAATCTACAGGCCATGGCTCCTAGAGAGAGAAAAAGAAGCCCTTACCCAAGTAAAACACCCTAAACGCATTTTAGAGAGAGAGTGTAGAGAGAGTGGGATCTACAGCACCTCCAAAAAGGGAGGGAACAAAGTGACGAAAATTTTCAAACATTCTTTGTGAAAGGTACTTCACTACAAGACAAAAAGGCAGTTAGGTCCATATTCCTTCCCGAGGAGACAGAAGATCTAATGATTAGATTACCTTTTGGCCTATTTTCTTTTTTGTAGAAAGGGAAAAATGCATTTTCAGGCCTAGGCCACTAGCTTGGTCAAAGCTTGATTAGCATTTTAAGCATTTCACTAAAAGTGTCCAAATAAAAGGGCCCAAGAAGACCCCAAACAAGTCCTAATGCTTTTCTTTAACTAATTGTATATTTTCTAAATTATTTTTTGTAGAGGGAGGTTGTTAGGAGTGACCTAATGAAGGAGGAGTATGACTATGGCTATAGATCCCCCTGTCCACAATTATGTGCGTGGATTCTTATATGAGGCGTACACTTTAATGAGTCTATTTTGGGGACTCAAGCAGATGAGGTAAGTAGTGAAACAACCCTTGTCTTATCTACATCTAATTGTATTTTATTGCCCTATTTTGGGGACTCAAGCAGATGAGGTAAGTAGTGAAACAACCCTTGTCTTATCTACATCTAATTGTATTTTATTGCCTTATGCTTACCTTGCACTTGATGGCATGTATGAAGGATGAAGGGGAAGAGGAAGAGGAAGAGGAAGATCCAGATTATGAGCATGAAGCGGTAGAAGGAAGTGAAGAGGAGAACAAAGATGATGATGATGAGCACTTGGAATCTGATGAAGATTCTGATTAGCCACCTTTTCATTGATATATTTTTTGTATATATGGCCAAAAATCCAACACTTTGTGAAATAAAATAAGTTTTGGACTCAATTCCATTCTTCCCAATCTATGTGTTTTTCATGTTTATGTTTGTGTCATAAAACTGTGACTCTGTCTTAATTTAAAAAAAGAGTTGGAACAAACTGGGAAGTCTTGTGTAGACTCCCCAGTCTGCCTAGCTTTTTTTTTATACTACGTAGTACTTTTTTTGCTGAACAGCAAAAATAGCAACAAAATATCACTGCTCAGCACAACGAACAATGAAATTTCGCTACTATATTGCTACGTTACTGAGCAGTGATATTTCGTTGTTGCTGCTATTTTTGCTACTCAGTATAGCGAACCCGTAGCAGCTTTTTTAGTAGCAAAAATATCCTGACATCTCCCTACCCTTCTAGTTTTAAAAACGCTGCTATTTTTGCTGCTACACCCTCATTCTATTGTAGTGATCCTCCGTAGCTTTATGTTGGTGTTCTGGTGCTACCTCCATTTGATTGTATCCAGAGTACTCATTCCAGGAAATTGTAGGCTTCCTTGCTTTTGCCACTCTTTCCAATATATGCTTTGTATAAGGCAACGGATAATTATCTCTCCTCATTGGCTGCATTCACTTTCTTTAAATTGACACACATGCCTTGCCATTCTTCTTTTTGGAACAATCACAATCGGAAACACCCTGCCAGCGTGTTCAATTTCTTAGATGAATCCACAATCTAAAAGCTTTTGAATCTCCTATTTGACAATTTGGATTCATCGAGTTAGGGTGTTACTTGACTAGCCTTTCCCTTGGTACCATTGGAATGGAGTGTTGCACCACCTCCCGTGGCACTCCCTTCATGTCGTTGTATTTCTTTATATTCTTTAAGTAGAGCCATCAGTTCTGCTTCTTAACACATGGTAAAATCTTTGGCTATGAAAAAAGGTTGAGGGTCTTCTCCTTTACTGGGCCAGCTTCACTTACTTGGTCTCTCCGAGTCCTTTAGACACCTCTCCTTCTTGTTTATCTTACACTCTCTTTTCTCTCTCAAACATCACCACCCTGTCCCCTATAGTGTATTCCTTAAACAGATCAAGTGTAGAATGTACATCCTTCCCCTCATCATTATCCTCCTTTTGAATATGATCCATCATTTTTTTCTCCTCTGCCAATTACTTATTTAGTCTCCTCCGGGCCACCATCCATGTCAGCTTTGGCTCCTCCTTTATGTCCTTCATTTGCCATATGGGAAAGAATCGAGCCTTCTCACCCATAAGCTGAATTTGTCATGGGTCTTCCCCCCAATTCTTCTAGAATTCATCAATAAGCATTAATCGCACATATGTAATTGGGCCTGCATTCATGTGATTGTTGATCCTTGATAAGATATCTCTAGGTGAGCTTTATAGCGCTTATTCTTCCGCAATTTTCATCGTGCTTTTGATGACCTGAAAGTGGTTTTCAAAATCTCTTCCTTTAAGCTAGGTTTATCAAAAGAGTATCCGGATGAATCCAATTCCCCACTTTCATCAATCTCGTCCTCGTGGTAGGAGTGACAAGAACTAGGAAAGGTATCCTCATAGAGACCCATGTTCATGACTCAGACAATAACTATATCCTCAGTTGGTAGCTCATAGCCCTCCATTCTAAACTGTGTACCTCCCTTCCAATGGGCATCAAAATAGTGGCCAAGACATGCATCCAATTGTGGACCTCCTCATCTCTAAGACAATGGTCGGACATTATGTTATCCTCAAGGCAATTCGACTCTTTTCATAGATTGTACAATACTCCACACCCACAACCGATCTAGTGGGGTCTTTGAAGGTATTTCCCATTAAAGGCAATGTAGCTTTTGTAGCCAAATCAATCCTTATGGTTTGATCTTCACTTCTAATGTACACATGATTTGCATCCCAATCATGAATTAATCGAGATTCCCTCAAAAAATGACTTCCTATAATCAAGTTGTATCCTAGCTTCTAAATGAAGTCCATTACCCTTACAGTTGGAAAGTATGTATACTTTTAGACCTTGATTCTGAGATCTTTCACCAAGCCCATTGGCTACACTAGCTTGCCATTGGCCACCATCTTTGTTGCTATAAGAGCATGTTCGCCAATACTTTCCCAGCACTACTTTGAGATTAGGGTAACTCTAGCTCTACCATTCAAGACCGATATGATTGCGTTTTTGTCAATCCCTTTCATAATATTCGTTGAGATGTCACATTGGAATGGAACTTTCCTTGACTCTATGAATCTCAGGTGTTTAATGCTTAGATTTCCACTAAAGAATGTCTTCAAGGTTTGTGTCAATTGAGGCCTTGTGTACAATTGTTCTGCCAATGTTACCAGCATATACCCCTGCAAAAATTTTGTAATCCCACCACATACAGTGCTCTATCCATCACAACATCTCCTTTTGAGGATGACATGAATTGGGTGTCATCAACTTGCCCATGACATAGGTATTTTCTCCTTTTTCGATGCCATGTTAGGCGGTTGTCTCTTTGATTCTTCAACCACCTTACTTGGGAGAGATAAAGGTTTTGAATTTTCCCTTGGTGGCAAGAATCTAGGATGCACTAACTCAATAGGCTTTACAGTTTGAGCTTTTAACCTAGCCTCAAATTCCTCTTGGCACTCCTTGACCTCTCGATCTTTTGTAGTTCCTCCATAGCATTAGGATACATCCCTTTATGACTGGTGATAGGTCTAGGTCCTTCTACTCGAATTCTTCCATGATCGCATTAGCCACCATGAATTTACCTCCTTGAGAGGGTTTAGTCGATATGGACTCTAAATCATCTAACAAAGTGCTGAATACATAGGGTCATCCTTCTTCCCAATCTTATCTTTAGCTCCTTGAGATTTAGGCTTTATTTTGATCTGTGCTCGTTTCTTGGTTTGTTTTAATTGGGTTGCAATCTCTTATGGGAGTGAGTTCTCCAAGGGCGGTGCCCTTGGATAGACTCTGCCACTCTTTTACCTTGGCAACTTATGCTTTGGTCAATACATTCACTAGTACATATGTTGTCTTGACACTTCTTTCTTCTGGGTATGCGGCACTGATCTATTATATCTATTAACTGAAGGTTCCAAGTAGCTAACACACGGAGAAAGGAGAAGAAGAATGAGAAAGGAGAAGAGAAGATAGTCTTTGGGGGTTTCTTTTCCACAAGCTTAGATGCATTGGGGCTCACAATTAATTATCACCATCAAGTCATTTGATCATTGAATGAGTTTCTTATATATATATATATAATACATTAGAAAGCAAATTGCCCACCCCTCCACATACACAATGCACACATATTATCTTAAGAGATTGTAATTTTAAATTTGAATGCTTGGAGGGGAGGTGATAAGTGCCTTGAGGAGCACATATACACACACAAGCACACACACACGCACACACACACACACACATACACACACACTACCCTAGGGGCATGGAGACACGCACACATGCACACACCTTACCTCAGGGGGCGGGGGTGCGCGCGCGCACACACACACACGTGCACATATATATACACACATATACGTGCATGTACACACAAATACACACAGACATGCACACATACACACACACAAGCACTACACTAGGGGCATGGAGACACATGCACACATACACAAATACACACATGTATCACATAGTGCCCGAGGGACGGGATGCACACTCACACACTATTACACACACACGTGCACACACTTGAACACATAGACACACACAAATATGCACATATACACATGCACACGCACACGCACATGCACATGCACACACGTACACATACACACACCCACACGTACACACACACACAAATACACACGCATACGCACACACACACATAAGCACTACCTTGGGGACAAGGGGCACATATACACATACACACACCCACACGTACACACACACACACACACACATAAGCACTACCTTGGGGACAAGGGGCACATATACACATACACACACACATGTACACACATGCACACACCTTATGTGAGGGACGAGGGTGCACACACACACATACACACATGTGCACATATATACACACACATATGTACACACACACAAATACACACATGCACAAATACACACACACACACACACACACACACACACACACACACACACACAAGCACTACCCTAGCGGCAGGGGCACACACACACAAGCACTACCTTAGTAGGGGGGCAAGGGCACACACACACACACACACACACATAGATATGCTGCTCTTCTTTCATAAACTTACTAAAAAATGGACACTTCTCTCCCACAAACACACACATGTGTGCGCGTGCACACGCACATGCACATGCACATGCACCTGCACACGCACATGCACACGCATACATACACACACACAAACACTCTCACTTGCACAATTTTATTTTTTTTGCATCCCTTATTAGTGGTTTTAATCCTTGGAGGGTTGATGCACACAAATTACTTGGTAATTTGGAAAAAATTGCAGATAGACGCCTTTCTAATAATTTACTACACCTAGACTTTTTTGCATCTAGGGTAAATCTCTTGTTATTGGTATAAATGGGAAGGTTTTGGTTTCACACAAACACCTAAGAATAGGGTAGGACTCAAACATGCCACCTACCTCAATCATTTCTCTTACACTCTACATGTGGTGTCGCTCGCCTGACATCTCATTTACTCTAAACATTAGCTGACCATGGCTAATTGTGGATTAACATTCTATGCAATGGAATTGTGCTTGACATGAGATTCATTCTGGGCTCAAATTGACTATGGCTAGTTGTGATTAATACACCGAGGAGTGGATGACATGGTACAGAGCTTTCATGGAGGTAATTGGCGGCATCAACTTGACTCCGCCTATAAATAGTAGCGAATGGTGAGTGATTTGACACTCACAGCCTATGTAATCGTGTTCTTGCGCCATGTCTATTGTGCTTGCAATAGTTGGGAGTTCTTCTTCCTCTCAGGTAAATCATAGCGACTTGCTATTTCCTATGATAGCTTTCACCATACTATGTGATTCTAATTCTGCATACGATTATGGGTTAAGGATTTGATGGAAACCCATAGTATGCTTTGACTGTAATATTCATGCTATCAATCTTTGATAGTTGAGATTATACACACCTCTCGGGTATCCTATATGGGATTAATAGTAGGATGATTACAATATGTTCTCTAGTTTCCTTTCAGTTTTGCATGTGGTACTCTGCATACAAGGCTTAGGACTTGATGGGAACTCAAAGTATGCTATGTCTGTAATTTTCATGTTATCTATCTTCGAATGTTGATTGATTCACACTTCTCGGGGTATCCTATCTGGGATTCGTATTTGTGGAATGATGAATATATGTTCTTTGGTCCCTTTTATTTCGATTCTACATGCGGCACTCCTACTGTTATGCTCGATTAACATTACACCTATTATGTTAATATGGGCATACCCTGATTTTATTCTATGGATGCCCTAAACACCCTCATACATGGAATGTTGGATTAGTTAGGATACGGAACTGTGCCTGACTGGGAATAGTATACGATGCTCTTGCTGTGTTTTTTATAAATAAGTCTCCTTAACCCTTGCTCTTACATAACTATGGACTTTGGATGGTGAGTCATCTTGCCTATTCAGCTGAGATGATCTCTACGTCCTACTTGATATACTAATGGCCAAATAACTAACGGCTATTATGAGATTAAAAACTCCCTTAACCCTTGTCGATGGGCCTAATTGAGAACTTAATTGTAATGCATACATGTTGTATGATTACTGAGGATACATGGTTACATACAATGTACCTTTTGAAACTGATACATAAAGTTTGGAAATATTGTTTAATAATGGCCTAACGCAATAGTACTTTTTCAATGGCATTTTGATGTTCTATTTTCATTCGGCTTTTTGTGATTGATTGCCTATATGGGTGATAATATAGTTCATATTCTAGAAAGACAAAATGAATGATTTTACGAGTTTTGCAGATCTTAATACTACCTCTGATGCGCTTGCATGACTCATAATCTCTTTTTCTGAATTTTTCATAGTAAGATACTAACATGACAATCTATTTTCATTGGCTTATGAGTTAGGGTAAATTTAGATACATTTATTGAGCTACACGAAATTACGAAACAAATACATGTTAGTTTCTACCCACGTGATAGGAGATAGATTGAATATCTACTAGGTTATTGGGATTACTATGAGGCCAACTGTCCTGATAGTATGTGGAAGCCACATACACACACACACACACACACACACAGTACTCAAACTATCCTAATATACAAATACACACACACAGTACCCAAACTATCCTGATATACAAACACACACACACACACACATGTGCACATATATACACGCACACAAATGCACACTGGCACACATATATACACACACACACAAATGCACACTGGCACACATACACACACACATAAGCACTACCCTAGGGGAAGGGGGGCGCACACACACACACACACACACACACACACAAATACACACATGCACACATAGTACCCGAGGGGTGAGGATGCGCACACACACACACACACACACACACACACACACACACACATGCAATCACAGTATCGGAGGGGTGAGGATGCGCACGCGCACGCGCACGCACACACACACACAAATATGCACATACACTCACACATGCACATGCGTGCATGTTCACATGCGTGCATGTGCACACACACACACACACACACACAAATAAGCACACGCACACACTGAGGGGGAAGAGAGGGTTTTTTTGGGAGGGGGATCTAGGATGGAGGGAAGCACAAGGTTAGGAAAAGAGGGGGACCACACACACACAAATACACACCGAGGGGAAAGGGGGGGGTATAGGAGGGAGGGAAGACACACACACTCCCACTATCTAAGGGGAAAGAGAGTGGGGCGAAAGGAGGGGGGGTGGCGGGAACACACACACTCACACTACTTGAGGAGGGGGAAGAGAGTTGGGTGGGCAATAAGGGACCTCAGGGAGGAGGGGGCTCCAAAAATGACACACTTTTTTTTGGTTAGAATTAGCTAATATTGTGCCCGCACGCACGCACGCATGCACGCACGCATGCACACACACACACACACACACACACAACCCTAGGGACATGGGGACAAGAGAGACACACACACAAAAATTTGCACATGCACACACATGTTGAAATGTCAAGCTCGTATACAGCTGGAGGATAGCACATGGGTACTGACAGAGTGACAGTATGGTAGATAGATATCGCGTGGTGTGTTTATGACCGCGTCCAGCTGGTCATGTGTGGTGTGGACATTACATTAGGTCTACTTTGTAGTGTGGACATAACACTATGTTGTGTTCTCCTTTGTGTGTGTGAGAGAGATGATGACTATGGCTTCTCTCCTTCTTTATGATTGATGGATATGGATTAGGGTTTACTTCTCTTGTGTGTGCTCTCTCCTGCTTCTGTTTTTTATCATGGTATCAGAGCCTAGAGCTCATTAGCTGTGTTGTGAGAGTGAGTGAGAGAAGAGGGAAGAAGAAGAAAAAGCTGTGAAGGAAGCCATTGGAGCTTGGAGCAAAGGAGAAGCTATGGAGCACACACCGGCATCAGATCTGAGAGTTAAGGACCATTGGTAAGTGTAGCAAGACCCCCTCTGCGGATTGCAGGTATCAAGAGCAAGTGTAAGAGAAGATTAAAGGTGCAAAAGCAAGCAGAAAATTTCTGTTTTGAAGCTTTAATGGAAAGCTTATGAAGGAGTGTGTCTTGGCAAATGTATTGGATAAAATGCAAAGAAAACATTGAGGCTCTCATGTATTGTGAATGAACACGTATTAGCAACTTTGGGGCAAGTCATTGCATGGAAAATTGATGCATTACAGGCAATTTGTGAAGAAAAAAATTCTGGTTTTTTGGACTCTACAAAAACAGAGAACATATGCCCGGTGGAGGATCGAATGCGGAAGATTGAAGCAAAATTGAGTCAAACCCTTCATACCCATGATAGATTAGGTCATAACTAAGAGGTCTATCAAGTCAATGGTGTAAAGCCCTCTCCCCAGAACCCCTACAAGAAGGCGGCGTGTTTTCTTGCAGGATCTTGGATAGTTTTCATCATTTTTCATCATATGTGATCATTACAAAGTCTTTTCATGAGGTTGAAGTCACTTGGAGCTTAGCAAATACTTGTTTGGAGCTGACATTAACATTTGGGAAGCTTACTTGAAGGATTTGGAGCTTATTCAACTCAATAACCAGTCATTAGCAAAATTACAGAACTGTGTTGCAGAAACAGAGCTTCACTAATGCAAGCATTAATCTCTACCTATTGAGAATTGGAATAATTCCTTTGGTACAAGCAAGGAGCAAAGAGTTGCTAAACTTTTGATTCAAAAATTTTTGAATTTGGATCAGATTTGAAGGAGATAGAGCACTTTTAGTGAGAGGTGGTACCTGACAGATGCAGAAAAAGGCAAACCAGGGAGCTACAAAAATTGGTGGTTCTCATTCACCTTGAAGAATTTGATCAAACCCTTCTAGGATATGTTGGAGCAATGTGTTGGGAATCCAATACAAGTTGAATCATTGAATTTGGACAAGATTTGAAGGATTTAGAGCATAATCTTTGAGTGGTTTACTGGCGAGAAATTACTGGCGAGAAAAAAACCAGAAAATTTTTTGTGAAGAAGTATCATTTGGTTTCAACTTTGATCGAGTGTACATTGTTGATGAATCATTGTGGGATGTAAATGCACACAATTTGCAAGCATTTGATGTGATTTGGAGAGATTTGAAGCTTTACAGGTCCTGCATACAACTTGTCAAAGGGGAACATCTACTATATTTTTTGCAACAATGGGAGATGGTCCAGTACAAATTGTTGGAGAGAAGCTTGACAGAACCAACTTCCAAGTGTGGAAGTTTCGAATGAAGAGTTTTTTGAAAGGCAAAGGATTGTGGAGCCTTGTATCGGAAGAAGACCCGGAGCCATTCCTACCTCCTCAACCAAATAATGCTCAGATGCTGGCTCACAAGCAATGGGTAGAGCGGTCTTCGAAAGTGTTGCATTATTTTTCAATATGTGTAACAGGTTTCTTTCTTTTTTCACATTCAAGATGCAGATACACCGAAAGAAGCATGGGGTATATTGTGCCGAATGTATGAGACA